>NC_142590.1:64227700-64852700 GCF_965207765.1 Zootoca vivipara | reverse complement strand
TCTGACATTAACTGACATGGAATTTTATTGTCTAAAGCAGGCACCCCCAAACTTTGGCCCTCCAGATGTTTTGGACTACAATTCCCATCATCTCTGACCACTGGTCCTGTTAGCTAGGGATCATGGGAGTTGTAGGCCAAAACATCTGGAGGGCCGCAGTTTGGGGATGCCTGGTCTAAAGCAAGTGCAGCCAATGTGATACCCTCCTGAAGTTGTTCAACTATAATTCCCATCAGCCCAGTCAGCATGGCCAGTGGTGAGGGTTGATGAGTGTTGTAGTCTGTCAACATCTGGCGAGCATTGTGTTTGACTACCTGTGGTCTTACCATTCTTACTGAAGAAACTTGGTAGACATGACATTGTGGCACTTCGCAGCTTCTGGGCAGGAGGATAATAAGCCAATCCTAATTGTAGTTGTCACTGTCTCCTTGTTTCATGCAGATGATTGAACGTGTGTGTGTGTGTAGTGGGGATGGTTGAGTTTACCTTCAGTGAAATGCAGACAAGATTATTTGAAAGCAGTCTGAGTGGCTGTTACTAATATTGTGTGTCCAAGGCTCTGAGTCTCATGTGCATATCTCTCAGAACAGAAGAGAGCCCAGGGTTGGGATTAACCTTGGCAGCCATGTTCTGAGGTGATTATTTAGCAGGTCAACCATGAACCCCAAACTGAGACGCTGGGCCCTGCAGCATGCTGCAGAGCCTAGCCAAGGGTGTGACAGCTCACTTTCTGGCTTGTAGTGAGAGGGGGGAGGACCTGTATTTTTAGAAGGGGGAAAGAAACTCAAATATTTTGTGCATTATAGTACTACCAACCCCAGGGTACTTCACATTCAGCTGAGCAGCAACAGCAGTCTGCAAGAGCTTGGCAAGGGAGGGAGAGCTAAGCACTCAGCCAGGCAGGCTGCTTACAAGCCCAGTATGAGCACCTTCTGGCATTGACACATTTTGGTCTTTCTGCTTCCTCACTGAGCTGAGTGACCTTCTGCCCTTGGCAAATTCCCAGTTGGGTCAGCCAGATCCAATAAATTCCAAGCTGGTCAAAAGGTACCCTGGCCCTAAATGGGCTCTGCCGTAGCTGATTATCAGGCACACGCCCCTTTGTGGCCTCACATGCTCAATGCCCACGTCTTGGATTGAGAGCCACAGCTCTGGTGTCTGCACTCATCCATGTTGAGCAGCTGGGCAGAGAGCATGCCAGGTCAGCCAAGGGAGGGTTACGCCTCTAGGGCTCTGCAGCCGCTTGGATTAAGGGGCTATGCGGATTTACTCTCTGCTCTTGCTTCAATTCCTCTCCCTCCGACGTTCTGTATAGGGAACATGCAAGCAATGCAAAGCAAACTAGGTCATTGCAAAGGGACTTTGTGCATCTGTGAGATCCTCTGGGGGAGGCTGCTGGCTCTCCCGGCTCCCAGCTTCTGCTTGTAGCATTTTTGCCTCCCTTACCAAGTCACACTGCTGCCTCCCCTGGATCTTGAAAAGGGATGTGATTAGCACAGGCAGCAGATGGGGAATTTCCGTGAGCTCCAAATGCCTCCTCTTGACAAGTGCTTCGCTGACACTATTCCAGTGCCCAGTTCTCCTCCTCCTGGACAGACAGATTCTGCAAGAAGCAACTTCCTGCTGGTTTGAACCTCAGGCACCAGGGTCTGCAGCAGGGCATGGAACTTAGGCTGCCTCTACCCTTCATTTCTGGATTTAGTTGCTGTTCTCCCCTCGGCCTGGCAGAGTCATGGATTTACAGATCAAGCTGGCTATGATTCCCCAGCATGAATACAGGGAACAAATCCATAACCATCCATCTGTCCAATGGCATTAATTTCAGCATGTACATGTATCAGGTAAGCAGGATACCCCTTTGCAGTGTCTGCCCACCATAGCTTTTCACATTTTCTTGGTAGATGGAAATACTCCAGGCTCTTAAAGCAAGTGTTGAGGCCTATCTGAACCTCCACAGATGCTTTTCTTCTAGTTCTACTTCTTTCAGAAGTTGTGTTGCCTATAGGCATGAAATTCTGTTCATATTTGTTTCTGTTAAGAAATGGAAGAATCAGTGCTATTGTTGTTGTTTAGTCATTTAGTCGTGTCCGACTCTTCGTGACCCCATGGACCAGTGCACGCCAGGCACCCCTGTCTTCCACTGCCTCCCGCAGTTTGGTCAGACTCATGTTGGTGGCTTCGAGAACACTGTCCAAGTGCTATCGATGCTATAGGCTACTCCAAATGTCTTGAGGGGAGAGGGGGAAAGAGCAGTGTTTGGGGGTACTCTCACTTTCCTATTCATATTGAAATACTGTGCCTCAATAAGGCCAAACTTAGATTCACAAAATTTTTAGGGATATGCGTCCCCCCACGTTCCCCCAGAAAAAAAGCACTGGGGAAGAGTATTGGGCACAGTTAGTCCTATCAGGTGATTCCCCTGACAGTTCATTGAGTACAAACAAAAGAGCAGTTGACCTTTGGGAGCTTCTGATTTATTGTGGTTTGTTTACCCTAACATGCTTGAACAAACAGAAACCTGCAGGTTTGGAATTTAGAAGTGGGAAATGCCTAAGTATGAACACATAGCCTGTTGGTTTTTCCCTGCTGTTTGAAGCTACTTTGTGAGCTGCCCACTGTACATCATGGTAAAATGGCTAGATCTTTGCTCTATTTTGAAGGGTCCATGTGAACTAGGGCCATACTTTCAAAGGGCTGAAGTTTTTTCTTCCTGGTGGACCATAGGTGATTTACCTTTTTTTGGAACTAATTGCCATAGCCCCAAAGGCCTTTCCCCAAGTGGGGGAGGGCTGAGAAAATCCCAGGGAGTCTATAGTCAACAGACTCCTAGAATTTTGATTGGTAGCACCATGGAACTGGACAAAACGCATGACATACATGTGGGACTGATACATTAAAAATCACACCTATCAAAAATGTGTGAAATTTTGTTTTCCACCCTCAAAACTGCCGACTCCTTCCTTTCATTTGTGTCTTTATGTATGCATACCTCTCAGGCAGCCTGTGAACAGAAATTACATTTTCCTTCAGGAGCATTGGCCTGTGTTGCTGCTGCAACGTATTTGTATTTATTTTCCTGTGACCATCCTGGGCATCTATTGGATATGTCCAAAAGGAATAATACAGTCTCTTTACCTGTTCTATATGCTTGACTAGTTTTGGAATTAGGCTGGGATTAGCATCATGGATTGCACCTGACAGTCTCATTTTTATTCTCCCTGATATCTCTCAGAAAGGTGACTGTTTGGATAATGGTCTACCTTACATCTCGTCATTTTCTAGCCCAACCTAGTGGCTTTTCCCCTGACAGTGGGCAATTGTCATAGGATTATAGGAAAAACCAATCTTTTAAAAGGGAATTAGACCAATTCATTTCCAATAAAGCTACTAGTCATAGTGGCTACAAGCAGCCTGCACAGAGCCAGTAGACAAGGGAATACCAGTTGCTGGGGAATAACTATGGAAAAGAGCTATTGCTCTTATGTCCTGCTTGTGGTCTTCCCCTGAGTATCTGGCTGTATAATGTGGGAAGCACAACGCTGGACTAGATAGGCCTTTGGTCTGATCCATCAGGAGATGGGTTCCTTAAGTCCAATACTGATTCATTTGGAAATTCTTCTTTAAAATTCTCCTATGTGCACATTGGACTAGTTATTATCTGTGATGCAGTTAATAACACTGATTGCTTCTGTACCTGTTTTGATCCACCATGCCTGGCACAAATATTTATTCCAATTAGATGCCGAAAATGTGACTTACAGTATATCCTAAATGGACCCAATTCATTCCTTGAACTCTGAGGCAAATCAGTAGGGAAAAGAAGAATAGTCCTTGTATATGAAAAAAATGTCCCACATTCTCAGTCATTACTGTGTTTGGCTCTTCCGATATTAAGAAAATCACTTTACATAATTGATATGCTCTTAACATCACAAGTTCTTTCGTTTTTGCTCAAACGGTTGAGCTGTGACAGATACCCCTTAAGGTAGTCTGTGCCAGATCCACATAAGGCTTTAAAATTTAACTTGATACCTTCAGCTACACTGGGAAGCAAACTAGAAGCAAGTATAGGTTTTAAATCTCATACCTGTATAAAATGCATCCAATAATTCATTGCTTTTGAATACTTGAACAATCACATTTGGTGTCTTCTGACGTTTCTCAATAGTCTTAAGTTTTTAAGAGTTCTTAATTGAGCCAAGATTAGGCATCCGTGTTTCACTTTCTAATCCATTTATAGGTATCCCTGCCTAATCTGGAAAGCTTATGGCTATGCAATTTACCATTCAAAGGTTGAGAGAAAAAGGTCTGGCAAGGTCCAATGTCTGTTGGAAAAAGTATAAGCTTATAAGGGATTTCGGTAACTTGAGGATGAAGGACTTGTTAAACTTGTCCACAAGACAACCATCTTCTAATGTGGTTCCAAAGTGTCTAGGCAGCATAGGACTGAAAGGTAGTATTTAGCTTAACATTAGAATAAATCTCCCAAATCTTCTTCTAATTGAATGAAAGCTCATGCCATAATAAAGCAGTTAATCTATAAAAGCTGCAGCCTTTTTGTTTTATTGCTTCTACGTTAGGTGATCCTGCCTGGGAATACTGTAGAGACATTCTTCCTCAATGGGATCATTCCATATCAAGTGATCCAACTTTTAAACCTCATGTCATCCAATTTTCTTAATATTTTGTGCACTTGTTGAATGATCAAACCTAAGTTTAAATCTAAAATTTTAATTTTTTTATCTCATCCCGTTTTTGAGTTATGAGGGTTTGAAATTTCAAAAATTTGACAATTTTGGCCTCCCCAGACCTACACAAAAACCTGAAAAGCTCAGCCCAGGATTGAGATATGTCAAGACCTAAAACACCACTCTTTCCAGAACTTCATAGGCTTTAATGTATGCCACATGATGAATTTATTCTAAATTTTAATTTTAGGTTACAAAATTTTAAAGTGTTTAAAAAAATTAATATGATTTAAAAATTCCAAAAAAGTTATTGATCATTTAATATTTCTAAGAGCTACCTACAGAATTTCATCTTGGGATCTCAATGGGATCACATTGCGCGATCAGGCGGAGTCCCCCAAAACCCCAGGCAGCCCCCGAGTGGAATAATGACACCAGACAACGTTCTATGGGATTAAAATTGGCCACAACTTTATTAAGATTCAGATGTAGGGAGACCTTGGCTCAGGCACTGGGCGTTTATCCTTCCCAGCCCCCAGCCGGGGGTCTGGGTAATTTTTGGGTTATCCAGCATATGTGGGGGTTGGGCTAGCTCTGGAGAACATATGTTCAAGCAGATAGCCCGCCCCCCTTTTCGCCGCTGCTGGAGGGGGAGGGCAATGACGACCTCTGGGCATATGGTCAATGCCTCCCCCCTAGACCCCGTTTACGGGAACCCTGGTATCACCGCCGCCATTGGTGCGGGGGGGGGGTCACCTTCCCCACACCTCCCCATTCTGGAAAACGACTAAAGGATTCTGCCCAAGACCTGCACCCGCCAAAGTTTTGACGAATTGCTACGGGAAAGGTGAAACCTGCCAATGCAGGGAAACGCCCTTCAACAGCGGCCTAGTCGTAGCAGTGCTTGCGTGCGTGTTCGCCTGTGGAAGAAAAAAAGGGGTTAACCTGTAATGTAAGCATTCATTTTGGGAGTGGAGGGTGGGAAAGCTCTGGAGTCGTCGGCTGCTACCCAGGTATGTCTCCCCTACGGCTGTGTGCACTGGATGGTTACCTCCTCCTACCTGGCCAATCCCCCCTGGCAACACCTCCCCCAGCTGGATTGGACGGCTGGCTGTGTAGGCGGAGACCACAGGTATCCAGCCCGGGAAGGTGGTGCCAGCCTCCGAACTGCTATGGGCTGTCCAGGGGTTCCCAGGGGCTGTGTGCGGCTGCGCAAAATGCGCACCCCTTTTTATATGGGGAACGGTCATTACAATTTTTTTTTTTACATGTCTGCCTTATTGGGTTCTATTTAGGATAAATGGGTCTTCTCAAAGTAAAATATAACAGAATAAACAAGGCTACAACCATAATATTAGTTGCTTCAGGCATTTCTTTATAATGTTATTTAATTAAAAGGTGTCTGAAAAGCTAGTCAGGCTTTTCTTTTAAAAATGTGTTCCAAAGCTGAGTGACAGCTTGCTATTGCATGATAGAATTAATGCTTTGAAAGAATTATTGTTAGTACTTTATTTCATGAAGCACAACAAAATACATATCATATCAAACAAAATTATGGCACGGCTGGGACTTGTTAACTGGTGCTGAGATAATATCCCTTCTACCCAGTTCTTATTTTCAACAAATGAGTACAGAAAAGAAGAAATGTTCCTGAAAGACGCTTTGAAAGAGTGAAAGCGATCAGGGGAACACAAGGATTTCATTGCTACATCCAGTCCAACAGAAATTGTGATCAATGTGTACTCCTTTAGCAATAAGAGTGAGAAGTTTGACATTGAAGGAGGTACAAAATCTCTGGATATGGCTGAGATAACTGGATATGTGACCTGTGACACAAAACATGTTGCTTAACTTATATGCTATTGGTGGACTATGAAAGTGAAGAAGCAACTGTGACCTCCTTACACCCACCAGGGCCAGCATCACCATTTGTTTACCCATCTAGTCAGGATGTACTTAAGGTAAGGCGAACACCAGTTCTAACAAGCGTTGAACCAAGGACTGCAACTTGCCGCACTCACACTTTGACAAAAAATGAAATGTGCAACCAATGCTCTTGAAAAACGTTTGGTGTAAAGTACAGTATAAATAATGTTTTCAGCCCCATTTAATGTGTAAGAGTCCCCCTCCCTAATTTTGTTTGATATGCATTTTGTTGTAGCTCTTATAATTATTAAATAATACATTTTTAAAAATATATATCAATTTTTTAAATCACTTTTTAAATTTTGTAACTTACATTTTATATTTTGAGTAAGTTCACCATGTGACATATCATATTAAGGTCCTAGTCCAACACTTTTACCACTTATAGCACAAAGCTCATTTTCTTCCTGTTTCTGCTAATGGAGCTTGCTACTATAATTCTTCTCTAAAAGCACTATTATTAATAACTAGCATAATGCCTGTCATGATGATTGGTGTGTGCCTGCGAAGGAATTGTATACTGCATACTTTCTACATGTGCACCTTGTGGGCAACAATTCACTTGTATAAGAAATGCACATGAATACCATTGGGGAAGGGGCTGAAAATGTACCCTGCTTCTCAGTGGTGTGCGGTGAATTTTTTTCATGGGGGACAGTTAGGGCCAGAGGCACCAGTATGTGATGCCGATTCAGGGGATTGATGTCCTGTTGTCCCACATGTGGGCATCACACCTCCCTCCTTAATCTGGGCAGAAGCTTCCTGGGCTTTGGAAAGGAAGCGCCAGGCCTCTGAAAGGATGCTGGAGCCCTGCTGTCTCATTCCCAAAGCTGGGCAGGCTTTGAGAAGGTGGATGGAGGGCCCTGCACCTTGTCTGAGCATCACACCTCCCTCCCTAAGCCAGGCAGAAGCTTCTTGGACTTTGGGAAGGAGGCACTAGGCTTTAATAGTCTAATTTACCAAGAACATTTAGGGGACTAGCCTAGTCCCCCATGTCCATTGACCACACGCCACTGCTGTTTCTACTGACCCAGCGTGGAGAAGCAAGTCTACTCATGTATCTAGCCCAGCGCCTTCGTTTATATAGTTTCTTTCTGGATTCTCTTTCTTGGTCACTCTAAAAATATGCTGGAATGTTGTGAATTGGATTTTCTGCATATGCAGATGATGAAATCTTAGACTAATTTCTACTCTTGAAAGTCAGGAATATTAAAATTAACATGAAGCTTATTGGATCCTTTCCCATTAGCTTGGCTGAATCCTCTTACAGACTGCCACATCTAATATGCATGTATTCAAGCTAGGCCTCTAGTGTCTCAGTGAAAAATCAACATGCACACAGGAATTTTTCTCCTACCACTACAGTATCTTAATTTGTATGCCAAACTATAAAGCAGTGATAATTCAGGATGACTGCATAAATGCTGTTCCCTTGTTTGCATTCTGAAGCTCAGGAAACATAGCGACAGGCCCACTCAGTTCCCTTCAAGCTATTTCAAATGCTTCATCAAGTGGGTGGGTGGGCTCCCTGCACAGTTCTTATTTTGGTTGCCTGTTTTGAACTCTGCTTGGTTCAGCCTTGCCCTTTCAGAAGTAATCCCCGCAGCTGTTAGAATTTACCAATTGGAATTTACTTTTGTAAGGCCTCCAGTTTAGATAACGGACAGTGAGGAAGGGCTGGTTAGCTGGGAAGTGTCTGCTGTTATTTTAATTTCCCTAGCTGCCTTCCTTAACTACTGGTACCTGCTTTGTTGTGCATATCTTTGTGTTGCCAGGGAGGTTCTAAACCCCTAGCACAGACATAATCACAGCAGCTTCTGTAACAAATGAGTCCATATATGTCCCTCCCTGTTGTTATAAAAAGCAAACCAGTAGTTATTGAATACTTTTGTGGGAAACATACTTGATGGTCACTGTGAAGATTGCATTGACGGGCACCTTTGACATTGCTCCCTGGCTGGGACAACAATACTTTGACTTACTTCGCTTTTTTTAAAGATGTGTAGCCTGCCTCAAAGCAAATGCTCAGGGCAAATAACAGGATTTGTGTTTTAAATAGTTCAGATATTGTTACTTGCTAGAATTATTTCCACAAGGCATTGGATATAGCAGAAAAGGTGAAGAAAATCTATTGAACATAGTGGAAGACTAGTGAACCTGCCTCACTGCCCTACTTCATCCTGTCTTAGGGTATTTTGATGCAGGTTTAGCCTTTCATTGGTGCTAATTAATGCAAGGCTCATTGGTGTGTGACCCACACCAGTTCCTTAGGGATGCTGCGTGGAGTATGTGTGTATCAGAAGTATCAATAATCTATAAAGAAACATTGACTAAGAAGTTATCTGATGCTGAATACATAGATCTTTAGATGGCCAAGATAAACAAGGAATTCTCCTCTACACAATCACCTTCATGAAGAAGAAGAAGAAGAAGAAGAGGAGGAGGAGGAGAAGGAGTTTGGATTTGATATCCCGCTTTACGTTTCCGAGCACAATTCAAAGTGTTGGTGCTGACCTTTAAAGCCTCGGTCCAGTATACCTGAAGGAGCGTCTCCACCCCCATTGTTCTGCCCGGACACTGAGGTCTAGCACTGAGGGCCTTCTGGCGGTTCCCTCATTGTAAGAAGACAAGTTACAGGGAACCAGGCAGAGGGCCTTCTCGGTAGTGGCACCTGCCCTGTGGAACACCCTCCCATCAGATGTCAAAGAGAAAAACAACTACCAGATTTTTAGAAGACACCTGAAGGCAGCCCTGTTTAGGGTTTTCTATTAATGTTTAATAGTTTATTGTATTTTATTTTTCTGTTGGAAGCCACCCAGAGTGGCTGGGGAAACCCAGCCAGATGGGTGGGTATAAAGAATTTATTATTATTATTATTATTATTATTATTATTATTATTCACTACCCAAAGGAGTCTCATAGCGGCTAACATTCTCCTTTCCCTTCCTCCCCCACAACAAACACTCTGTGAGGTGAGTGGGGCTGAAAGACTTCAAAGAAGTGTGGCTAGCCTAAGGTCACCCAGCAGCTGCATGTGGAGGAGCGGAGACGCGAACCCGGTTCACCAGATTGCGAGTCTGCTGCTCTTAAACACTACACCACACTGGCTCTCATGACTGAGATAGTTTGTATTCAAACTATTTTACCCTACCTAAAGATCCCCAAGTTTAGGACTCTTGGAAGCTGAAATTATTTCAGGAATAGTCCAAAATGGAAGCAAAAACTAATCTGAAATGAAACAGTAAGAAGTGCCTGCAAATTTCTTTGTTGTGTTTAGTTTTATGATGTCTGAGTTCTACTGCTAAAAAAGTAGATGCCCACATTGTTTCTTTTTTAAAGAGGGTATTCTGAATTTTGCTGGATGTGGGAGCAAAAACAAAAACAAAAAAACTGTATATCTGCACTACTGTGATTCACATATGGCAGCAGCTGGCATGTAAGTCTCAAGCTGTTTTCTGTCCAGAAGATACACTTGACTGCTGGCATGTTGCACTGCCTTAACTGATTGGAATGAAATGCTTTACCTGCTGTTTCTACTTTCCTTAATTGGTACAAAGGGGAGCAGGTGAGAAGCTCTTACCCAGGGGAGAAGTTCTGGTGGAACCAGTACTGCCTTATTAGAATGCATTGGGGTGGCAGTTTTGATATTGGCTTTGCAGATACATAAGCTGGCTAGGTGACAGGTTAGTCTGAATATCATTTATTATACAGTGGTATCTTGGGTTACAAACGCTTCGGATTACAAATGCTTCAGGTTACAAACTCTGCTAACCCGGAAGTAGTAACCCGGGTTGCGAACTTTGCCCCAGGATGAGAATGGAAATCGTGTGGTAGCAGGAGGTCCCATTAGCGAAAGCGCACCTCAGGTTAAGAACGGTTTTGGGTTAAGAACGGACCTCCGGAACGAATTAAGTTTGTAACCTGAGGTACCACTGTATGTCAAAGGACCAGTAATTCACTAAAAAGAGCCTTTGCTTGCCTTTGAAGTGTCACAAAAGCCCACCAAGGAGTCCCACAATGAAAAGTTGTAATATTTTTCTGTTCTTGTTAATTCTGATTGTTGTTTTGATGACTTTCGTCCTCTTTTGTGTGACAGCCCATTTTTGGTAATACAAGGGGATCCTCTTGGGCGCATGTGATGCAACCATGTTTTTTCATGCAGATGCTTCTTTTTCTTCATAAAAAAGCTAACTTAAAGCTGGGGAATCTGAGGAAACCTGGCTCCTCATGATTGTAAAAATGTGATTGCTTTGCAGGAATTTGCAACACTGACTAGGGAACTCAATGCATGCCGAGAGCAGCTGTTGGAAAGGGAAGAGGAAATATCTGAACTGAAAGCAGAGCGTAATAATACAAGGGTGAGTAGAGAAGCCCAGTTGGCTGCCTGGTTTGAAAAAAACACCACCTCCACCTTCAAAGGGAGCGTTTTTTAAAACAATCAAACTGTGTATAAATTTTATGAAACAAACACAAATAGATAAAAATACTTGGTTTGACCTAGGCTCAAGGTATGCCAGCATAGTTCAAGTTCTCTTGGCTCTGCCAGAGGTATCCAGTTTGCACTCACAATAAGGTTTAACAGGATAGAAGGCTTTTTTTAAATGGAATTTCCCACCCAGTGAATAGAGTTTGATAGGAGACTTGTATTCTTGATTGAATGGGGAGGGTTTAGCATAATCTCTGTAAAATCCAATTTAATTTCTATAGAATGTTGCTGTTTTTTTATTCTTATTCCAGTACAGCTTATGTTTATGCCTGCAGAGACTATTCAGTCCTGTGTCACAACTATCTTTGCCCTACATCTCAACAATACTGAGCCTCCAGGTGTGCTAAGGAACCTTAGCCTGCACCATCCCCATTACTAGTGTGCAGAATTAAACTTACCCCTTCTAGGGAAATAGCTTTGTTTCCACTTCCAGAATTTGCCTGTTACTGGACCATTTCTGCATAGCACCCAGCCTTTACTGTTCAGTTGCTTTTTCTGGCATGCTCTCAAAGTGCTGCCGAAATCAAGTTTTGTGATAGTCCTAGGTCTGGGATTATGAGGGAAGGGCAAATCCTTGACTGGCAAATAGCCCCTGTTGATTGCTATACTCGACTATTTTTGCCTGCTGAACCCATATCTCATTGAATCACCTTCTTTTGGAACAAATGTGAACATCACTGATTATTGATTGAAGCAGGTAGGTAGTCGTGTTGGTCTGACGCAGTCGAAATATATATATAAATTAAATAATGGTCCAGTAGCACCTTAGAGGCCAACTAAGTTTGTTCTTGGAGAAGTGTACATGCACACAAAAGCTTATACCAAGAACAAACTTAGTTGGTCTCTAAGGTGCTACTGGACAATTTTTTTTACTTTTTTGTATAAATATTTAGATTCTTGAAGGAAGAAGTTTGTTATCTGTAAGCCTGTATGTATTGTATGCATCTACCACATAACATTTATTAATTTTGCTGTGGTAATTCAAGACATGGAATCTTACTCATCGGACACTGGCAGAAATAATGTTTTGTCACTTAACAAAATGATCTATGTTACATATTTTGTATGCTGATATTCTTTAACGACATACATCACACTTGTTCTAAATGTACACCATTAGTTTAGTTTAAAGCAGCTTGCTGCTGATGTTAGCTGGAGATAGCTGTTTTTAAGAGAAATGAAAATGACTTGAGAATGCATTGCTTCCTATGATGTGTACATACATTTTTTGGTCCAACTTTTGCTCGTGGTCCAATAGGTTTTTATTTTTATTTCATTTTTTTTACAAAAACCTGATTATCTGAGGCAAAAGTGACAAGGGATCTCTTTCAAAATGCTTTCAGCTCTTGGAAAAATGTCATTTGTGTCATCATAGGTTTGTTTGAGCAATGTGTTTATGCATGCTTTTTGTTAGAGATCTTGGCAAAGTTATTTCAAGTCATGCTCATGGCAGAAATGGCCTGCTAGTAAAACCTGGCTACTTTTTTTTTTTGTTACACTATTATTTATTTATTTATTTATTTATTTGCTTGCTTGCTTGCTTGCTTGCTTGCTATACTCTGAAATCAACAAGAGGACAGATAAAGCCTTTTCTTACCTCACATTGACTTTGAATAAGAAATGTCTAGAGCTGTTCCTTGCCTTGCAGCTTTTGTTAGAGCACCTGGAGTGCCTGGTCTCAAGACACGAACGCTCCCTGAGGATGACTGTGGTGAAGCGGCAAGCTCAGTCCCCATCTGGTGTCTCCAGTGAAGTTGAAGTTCTAAAAGCATTGAAATCTTTGTTTGAACATCATAAAGCACTGGATGAGAAGGTGAGGCTGTTTTGGGAAGTGACTGCATAGCTTCAGCAAAACCAACTATGGTATTTATAACCCATGACCTTTCAGTTACTGGTCTCTAATGGTCCAAAGTATTGCTTTTGGTCAGTGCTATCCTGCAGATCTCCCATGAACTTTCTGGTTATGAGTAATTTCTAGCCTGGACCAATCATTTGCCCTTTGAAGAATGGTCCCAAAAATGACTGCTTTGCATCCTAGAAATATGTTAGCAGGATTGAATCTGTGCTAATGCTCCTTTGAAGGAGTATTCCGGCCTTCTACTCTCCCAACTCCAGTTCAGCTCTACACCCATCACTATATTGCTATAGTCCAAGTCAGGCAGATCTCTGCTGAGATCCTTTTATGCTTATTCTAATTGGCAGGTTAACTCAAGATTCCAGGCTTTAGCCCACTTCATCATACTTAGTGTTTCTTGTTGCTTGCAAATCTAGCTGAGATGCTGGACTTCTGGAGCCACGTACTGTTCTTTTGTGCCCTTTCATGTGATGAGGGTAGGCTTAATTGAATTATCTGTGTTATGAACTAGATTTCTTGATGGTTGGGAGCAGGGGTGGTGGTGGTAGGCCACTAAACTGCCTGAAGCATCCCTAAAGGTTGTGTATCAACTCTGCCCTTGACAATATTTTTCCCCCCCTTTCAGGTGAGAGAGCGCTTACGGGCAGCACTGGAACGAGTAGCTACACTAGAAGAACAGCTTTCTAGTGCTCACCAACAGGTAAATATTGGGTTTCAGATTGTACTGTGGATTTCACTGAGGTGAAATCAAAGAAACTAAGACTGTTGATTGCAGGAAAAAAATGTATCTGCAGCATTATGTGACATGCGATCCACTGTTGATCTTTATATTTTTGTTTCAGTTGCTGGACTTGTGACACAAGCTCCTGTATATTTCTCTCTCATTTTCTTTAGACAAGAATCCCCTTTTAAATTCTCCTCTAAAGCTATTTTATACTGATATAAGGAATTTTGTTAATAACCAAGGTAAACTTGAAGCCATTGTTATGAGAGATAATTAAAATAATTGTGGAAAGCTACCCAGGCGAAATGGGAAAAAACAAAAAATGTTCAGGAAGGGGGAGGAAGGACCAGTTGCTAAGAAGCACACATTGCAGCAACAAACATATGTCGAGAGAATATTGCAAGGGGGGGGGGGTGAGAATCAAAATAATTGCGGTAAGTAATGTGACTAGGTAGCAGAAAGGGAAAAAAAATGTTACGAGATTAAAGGTGAAAGGAAGATACAGGATACACTCCTGCATGTCACAGACCTGCTCAGCTCATACCTCACAGCTTCTACTCGAAAAACAATAATTGGACACATTAAATGTATTCATGCTTTTACAATATTGTGTGGTTGGGCCCTTACTTTCCAGGCTGGTCTTACACAAAAAGAAGTCAAATTACCTATTACAGTGCCAATTACATATGCTCCCACACGAAGTTATTGAATTACTTTGCGTAGTAAAAATCCTGGCTTTTACAGAACTCTCATAGAATCATAGAATCATAGAATCATAGAGTTGGAAGAGACCACAAGGGCCATCCAGTCCAACCCCCTGCCAAGCAGGAAACACCATCAAAGCATTCCTGACAGATGGCTGTCAAGCCTCTGCTTAAAGACCTCCAAAGAAGGAGACTCCACCACACTCCTTGGCAGCAAATTCCACTGCCGAACAGCTCTTACTGTCAGGAAGTTCTTCCTAATGTTTAGGTGGAATTTTCTTTCTTGTAGTTTGAATCCATTGCTCCGTGTCCGCTTCTCTGGAGCAGCAGAAAACAACCTTTCTCCCTCCTTTATATGACATCCTTTTATATATTTGAACATGGTTATCATATCACCCCTTAACCTTCTCTTCTCCAGGCTAAACATACCCAGCTCCCTAAGCCGTTCCTCATAAGGCATCGTTTCCAGGCCTTTGACCATTTTGGTTGCCCTCTTCTGGACACGTTCCAGCTTATCAGTATCCTTCTTGAACTGTGGTGCCCAGAACTGGACACAATACTCCAGGTGAGGTCTGACCAGAGCAGAATACAGTGGTACTATTACTTCCCTTGATCTAGATGCTATACTCCTATTGATGCAGCCCAGAATTGCATTGGCTTTTTTAGCTGCTGCATCACACTGCTGACTCATGTCAAGTTTGTGGTCAACCAAAACTCCTAGATCCTTTTCACATGTACTGCTCTCAAGCCAGGTGTCTCCCATCCTGTATCTGTGCCTTTCATTTTTTTTGCCCAAGTGTAGTACTTTACATTTCTCCTTGTTAAAATTCATCTTGTTTGCTTTGGCCCAGTTGTCTAATCTGTTAAGGTCATTCTGAAGTGTGATCCTGTCCTCTGGGGTGTTAGCCACCCCTCCCAACTTGGTGTCATCTGCAAACTTGCTCAGGATTCCCTCAAGCCCATCATCCAAGTCATTGATAAAGATGTTGAACAAGACTGGGCCCAAGACAGAACCCTGTGGCACCCCACTAGTCACTACTCTCCAGGATGAGGAGGAGCCATTGATGAGCACCCTTTGGGTTCGGTCAGTAATCCAGCTACAAATCCACTGAATGGTAGCATTGTCTAGCCCACATTTTACCAGCTTCTTTACAAGAATATCATGGGGCACCTTGTCAAAGGCCTTGCTGAAATCAAGATAGGCTACATCCACAGCGTTCCCTTCATCTACCAGGCTTGTAATTCTGTCAAAAAATGAGATCAGATTAGTCTGACATGACTTATTTTTCAGGAACCCATGCTGACTTTTAGTGATCACAGAGTTTCTTTCTAGGTGCTCACAGACTGTTTGCTTAATGATCTGCTCTAGAATCTTTCCTGGTATTGATGTCAGGCTGACTGGGCGGTAATTGTTTGGGTCCTCTCTTTCCCCCTTTTTGAAAATAGGGACAACATTTGCCCTCCTCCAGTCTGCTGGAACTTCGCCTGTTCTCCAGGAATTTTCAAAGATTATTGCCAGTGGTTCTGAAATCACCTCTGCCAGTTCTTTTAATACTCTTGGATGTAGTTCATCTGGCCCTGGAGACTTGAATACATCTAAACTAGCCAAGTATTCTTGTACTACCTCCTTACTTATTCTGGGCTGTGTTTCCCCTGCTGAATCATCTGCTCCATATTCTTCAGGTCGGGCGTTGTTTTCTTTCTTGGAGAAGACTGAGGCAAAGAAGGCATTGAGGAGTTCTGCCCTTTCTCTGTCCCCTGTTTGCATTTCACCATCTTCTCCTCTGAGTGACCCCACTGTTTCCTTGTTTTTCCTTTTGCTACGGACATACCCATAAAAGCCCTTTTTGTTGCTTTTAACCTCTCCTTCATAAGCGTGTGCAATGACAGCTTCTTAACAGTGACAGCAACAATAGAAGGTGGACAAGAAGCTCTCTGCATGTTCTGCATTCTTATTTTTCACACTTAAGGAAACCTTAAGCACAAGTGCTTATTCAAAATGTGTTTTGCAGGTAAGTGCTCTTCAGCAAGGCCCCTCCCAGAGGGAAGCACCTGTAGGAGAAGATGATAAAAGGACTGAGGGAAAAGAATCTGGGCAGAAGCTACTTTGGAAGGTGAGATCCATCTTTCTTGAAAGTGGAGAGTATCTAATGTAATATTGAAGTACTATGTGTTTATAGCTGCGGGTCACTCAATCAAAGGTACAAAATGGGAACCCTTTGCTTACTGATAAATTTTATCTTCCCTTAGTACTTTTAAACTCTGCAATAATAGGCCTGTTGAATAAATGTCCAGTGGCAAGTTACAGCTACCTCAAAATGCCTCCTTTTCAGAAAAGACCATTGTTACAGTAGCAATCTAGCATCTCTTGCATACTGTTAGAATGAAGAAAAACTGATAGTTCATTTGGTGAGCTAATTTATTGAAATGTCACTCAGTGGCATTTGTTTGGTACTGTGTTTGACTGAGTAGTGCATATTCCTTGGAAACGTTGTTCTTTATTATGTGACTTTCACAGAGACTTCCTAATGGCTCTATACATCCGGATGATGAGGCAAGCCGGACTGTAGAACTGCAGGAACTTCTAGAGAAGCAAAACTTTGAGGTAGCGCAAGCTAAAGAACGAATAGCTGCTTTGGCTGCCAGTGTTGCTGAGCTAGAAGAAGATCTAAGCACAGCCAGGAGGGACCTAATCAAATCAGAAGAAATGAGCGGCAAGTACCAGAGGGACCTAAGAGAGGTGAGAGAGTTCTGTTCCAGCAGCATAAACTATGTCATCGAGAGAATCTCTGAATCAACTTTAAAAGCCATCTTATTTTTTCCAGGTGTAGAAAAAATAAAATAGTCTAAGCATCTTCTTGCAGAAAGTTATTGCTGTTTCTAGCAGTGAGCTTAGTTATTCAGTGTCAAAGTAAAAAAAACAACTATCATAACTAGAGATTTGTGACCCTGCCTCCCCTCAGTTTGCCCAGATAATTAATTGGATTTTCAGTGGTCTAGTAGAATACTTTGGGGTGGGGTGGGGGACCAGTTTTTCACATATTCCCTGTGAGTACTCTAAAAGTACAATTACCATTTTCCTGCCACTTTCCCTTCCCTGCCAGCTGTCTACTTCATCAAGCCAAAAACCCTGGGGAAGAGCAAGACATGACAGATAGTGGAAGGGTTCTCAACAACACAGGAAAGGCCTTGTGGCTGCGAATGGTGCATAGAGCATTATTTCTTGCAATCATGAGGTTTGACTGTGGTGGGAGCCTCCACCACCATTTGCCTTGTCCCTCAAGTTATGGTTGTTTTGAGGGGCAAAGACGGATGAGGCTGTTGGGCAGGGCTGGAGAGTGGTGGAGGCAAGTGTGAACCCGACTTTGATTTGGAATCAGCTTTAATGGTTCCAATACAACCTTTCAAAATGGGGCCAGCTTATTAATGCGGGGAGAGTTTGCATTTTGAGCTTTAGTGTAGTACCTCAGTAGTCATAACAAGCCCTTCTCATGCTGCGGTTCGGGCAGATTTTTCTATCATCATGAGGGCCATACAACCACAAAGTTTGTGACTTTCTTCATGGCTCATCCTACCAGGCTTTGGCACAGAAAGACGACATGGAGGAGAGGATCACCACCTTGGAGAAGCGCTATTTGGCAGCCCAAAGAGAAGCCACCTCCATTCATGACCTCAATGATAAACTAGAGAATGAGCTGGCCAATAAAGAGTCTCTCCATCGCCAGGTAACAGGCTTTAATGGCATGCCATCTGAAAAGCCAGCTTCCTTCCTCTGAGTCAAGGGCATGTGTGGCTACAATCATAGGTACAATCAAAGACCCTCATTTGACACACTCTCTTGAATATATATATATTCTTTAATTTTTAATGTTTAGATGATTTTAACACTAATCAACCGCAAGTAGGTATCAGCATGGTGTACAATATAAGGCCAAAAAGGTCACACAACCAAAAGTGCAACCATGAAATGAAAAACAATAAAATACAGTCAAAACAGCTTTATAAGGACAGAATACACAAATAAAATGCCTGGGGAAACAGAAACGTTTTCACTTGACACCAATAAGTTTGCACCAGTTGTATCTCTGTGTTGAGGGTGCCACAGTTGGGGTGTCATGATGGAAAAGGCTTAGCTTAGTTGACACACTTGTGTTTAGAAAGTACTTTAAGAAGATCTTAAGATACATCCGGAATCAAATAGGCAGCCAAAGTTGTTCTCTTAGAATTGGTGCAATAGCATCCCCTTAGTCAATGCCCATTAACATTCTGGCAGCCACATTAACATTCTGGCAGCCACATTCTGCACTAGTTGAAGCTTTGGTCATCTTTAAGGACAGCCCCCATGTACAACTTGTTACAGTAAGCATGGACTACCGTAACCAGACTATTCCTGTCCAGGATCGGATGCAGGCTGAAGCTGTGTTTGGTCACCCCCTTTTTCATGACTGCCATTCTGCATTGTTCTACAGTGTGAGGAGAAAGCACGGCATCTCCAGGAGCTTCTCGAACTGGCAGAGCAGAAACTGCAGCAGACAATGAGGAAAGCTGAGACGCTGCCTGAAGTGGAAGCTGAACTGGCTCAAAGGATAGCAGCACTCACCAAGGCAAGTACACAACCAGTAGCTGGCTTCAAAGCCCAGGGTGCAGAAAGGGTTTAGTGTTTCTCCAGAATTTAGAACTTTCCTGGGATTGAGGAGAAAGGTGGAAGAAAGAGGAGCTTTTAAATTCATGTTACAAGTATTACTTTTTCCTTTCTGCTCTGCATTGTCTCTTCTGCAGTAGCTGGATATATTGAGCTGCCTCTTTGGATGGGGGCCTCTCCTAAGGAGGGTTTTGTTTGTTTGTTTTTAAATGATGCTCTAGCAGGTCATGCTGGGTTTTTCATAGGTATGTTTTAGGCACCCAGAATCTGAAGACAATGCTTGCTTGTCCTAAAGTGCATTCTTTTCAACCAAGAAGCTAAGCACTGCATTGGACTAGGCAAGCTTGGAACAAGGGTTTGAGGTCCATTTACCATTCCTGAGACTTTTACCTCAGAGATTGCTACCTTCATACAGAAGAGTCTGGATTTGATATCCCGCTTTATCACTACCCGAAGGAGTCTCAAAGTGGCTAACATTATCCTTTCCCTTCCTCCCCCACAACAAACACTCTGTGAGGTGAGGTGAGTGGGGCTGAGAGACTTCAGAGAAGTGTGACTAGCCCAAGGTCACCCAGCAGCTGCATGTAGAGGAACGGAGACGCGAACCCCGTTTACCAGATTATGAGTGTACCACTCTTAACCACTACACCACACTGGCTCTAAAAAAATGGGACAAGAGCATAAATCTCTGTTAAACTAATTGTGCAGCTGTTAAATTGTGCAGCGAGGAGTGATATGGACCAGGAAGTTGCTGTGAAGTTTGTACAGCAACATTCAGAAGGCCCATATGGCACTTCCTCAAGCCTAGCTTGGTGCAAGGTTATTTTAGATTTGGGCTTAGTAAGAATCTCCAGTGTATTAATGTGCTAGTTCTTGAGAGAGACCTTTCCCAGCATCCCTCATCTTATGTTTAACACCCACCCAAATATCTCATGAGAACAAATCCACTATGGTCACATTCCCATATTTTTGGGTAGTACTGCACTCTGTCTGATTGCTGTGTCAGTATGTTCTTATGTAAGAACAGGTATCTCTTATCCCCACTCCCTATCCCAATTCCCAGAGCTTGTAAGAATTGCTCATTCCTTTGGGACTGTCTTGTTCTGTGTAGGCAGAAGAAAGGCATGGCAGTATTGAAGAGCGACTGCGGCAGCTGGAGACTCAGTTGGAGGAGAAGAACCAAGAACTAGCAAGGGTAGGTTGACTTCTGTAGAGTATATAGCACTGTTTTTTATCATTTTTGACACCTTATTTACAGCACCACAGTTTAGGTCAGGATCCTGTTGTGTGTGGGAGGGAGAAAGATGATTTGGAGTTAGCTTCTACATTTGCTACTTGGATTCCAGTGTCTTATTCACAAGTGTTGCATCACATGGTTGCTGCAAGTCTTTAACCACACTGTTACAGCCTGCTTCTTTAAGGCTGAGTTTTGATGGCATGGTTTAAGTTGTGACACCCAGGCACACAGGAAACTCCTTTATAATTGAGCTCTGCATAGTGGAACAATTGTATCACAGATGGTGGTCAGCACTTCTGAATTCAATCGAAGTTCTGAAATAAAATGGGAGTTCTTATCATTTCACTTCTACCAAAATCTATTCATCTTCCTTCCTGATAGCTCTATAATGTATACTAACAAAACATTTATTTTGTTTTGGGTTGCCATTTCAAAGACTTTTAATACAGTCATACCTCATGTTACGTCTGCTGCTGGTTACGTCTGTTCGGCTTGCGCTCCGCGCCGAACCTGGAAGTACCGGAACTAAATTGTGCTTTGCACATGTGCAGAAGCGCCGAATCACAACCTGCGCATGCGCAGACGCGGATTGTGAACGTTGCAGGTTGCGAACATGCATCCCGCACGGATCACGTTCACAACCCGACCATCCACTGTACTAATTTCAGTGAGCAGTTTCACAATAGTAAAATAGTTGCAAGGAAAGGTTTTTTTGTGTCATTATTGTACACAAGAATAAATCTGTGCCACTGAATGATATAAAATCACTTCTTAATTTGCAGTGTAAATAATATTAATAGGAATTGGGCTCCCCACTGGTATAAGCTGATGTAGTGGAACCACTAACAATTGGAAAGTGGATTCGCAAATCTTTCAATCAATGTGGTGGACATAATATGCTTGTGAAAACTTTACTACATTAGGTTGTTAGAAAGAAGTTTATTTTGGAGGAGATTCTTCAATGATTAGGGCTAATTTTACAGCAATTTCAAGGCAAATCTGCTTTGAATTACTTGGTTGATCATGATTCCACCTTAACTTCCAAACAGGCCCGTCAGAGGGAGAAAATGAATGAGGAACACAACAAGCGGCTGTCTGATACTGTGGATAGACTGCTGAGTGAGTCCAATGAGCGGCTTCAGCTTCATTTGAAAGAACGGATGGCAGCCCTTGAAGAGAAGGTATGTATGTATTAGACACCTCATAAAATTAGCTCTATGGGTGTCATACACAACTGGCCTTTTTGCCATGCTATGTTTAAGAATATAATTTTGCTGACAGTCAGGATTTGACTGGCCACCCTAAAAAGAAACTGAGATCAAAGCTATTCTTGAACAGTTAATTCCAACTATTGAGTCAGGCCCAAGATTCTTTTTAAAATGAATGTTAGCAAAATACTATTGCTATGGAGTAGAGCAGTGGTTCCGAATTGGTGGTTGCTGACCCCCAAGGGGTCCGCATAACCCATCCAGAGGGTCTGTGACACTACTCATGTGTAACAAAAACTACCATAGAGATAACAAAAATTTCAAAAGTAGGGGGCCTGTGGCTTGGCTTAGCTAACTGGAAGCCACAAGTTGAGGATCTTAGAGACTGGTTTTGCAGAGAAGGCATCCTTCTTTGTTGCCTTGGGCTCTGCTGGTCCCTTTGCATCTTCCTTTGGGTTTAGTGTATTCTAACTAATTCTAAGGGATAGAGGATTGCACTGATGGCTTCTTGAATGTTTTGTTGGTACAGTTTAATGGCTGCTGCAATAAACGTGGAACAAAATTTTGGCTTTTAGGATGCTGTTGTGTCTCAGCTACCTACATATTCATGTATTGGCATCTAAGTATTTGTAGTGGTATCAAAAAGCCATTATTCATTGAGGATGGATGGGTAATTGGATGAATGGGTGGGAAGATTTTAAAAATGTTTTTGTTACTTTACTGTGCCAAATTATTAGCTAATGATCATGGTTTTGAAGATAAATACTGCTGTAAAGGCAAAGAGTCTATAAATATTTGTTAGTAATTTGGATGGCACAGATATCAATTCACGTCCTACCTCATACTTCAGCTGAACCATCTTAAGTGTCCCTACCACTTTCTTTTTCTTCTGATAGTGTGTAGCAATTGTAATATCTATACTGTGTGAAGTTGGATCCTCACTGGGCCAACTTCAATGAGAATAAGCTCCGTAAGAATCAATCATTCCTTTCTCTTCTAATTATTATCATGTACTTAGAGTGCAATGATGATCAACTGCATCGCACATGTAAAAAATGTGATAAAAAGAGTGTCATAAAGAAAATAATCTTCGTTTGGTCTAGTTGCCTGTTGAGCTCTGATTGTGTTAGGCCAGGAGCCGCAAACCTTTTTGTATCCACAGGCACATTTAGAATTTTGAGGGTGTTCTGGGGACACCAGTCAAAACTTGCCTTCTGTGTGTGGTGCGGCATAATGCAAAACGGATGCCACGAAGAGTGGCATAACAGAGACAGCCACTCTGGACAACCTTATGCTTATCATAGAAAGTCTGCTCTGTAGTATTGGTTTTGATCGTGGAGTTCACACAATATTTATTTTATATATGCACACTCTGTTGCTGTTGCTGTCTAATAGCAACAAGGAGCAATCCTCAGTACTAGGAAAATACAGAAGATAGCAACACCACTCTCATTTCACAGAGTTCACTTCGTAGGTACCTGTACATTTTGCCCCATAACTTTCTTTCCAGGAGGGGTTGATACTTACCTCAAAAAAATAAATAAATCTCAGAATATGGAGCACCTGTCCAGGAGCACCAGCAAAATTGTTTCCAAATGCTATAGTGCCTGCAGGTGCTGGGTTGATGACCCCTGTTTTTAGTCATTCTATCTCAAATGGTGTTGTTGGTTTTTTTTAATGGCTGTTGTGCTGGAAATTCAGACATTAGTGATTTTGACAAGCTTTGCTCAAGGTCTTTCAAAAGTATTCCTCTCTGCATTTAAAATTCATGGACTTGATTAGAACACCTGATTAGCATTTTGAATGCTAACTTCAGTTGTCTCAGTTCTCCCGTTACTAGAGTTGTTTAGCTCTTGGGGTGTGACAGGTTCCAAATTGTACAAATGGGAGCCATAACGGCACTCAGTGAGGAACAATTGCCTGGTTGAAATCTGCTGGGGAAAGACAGGGACTTCTTCAGTACAGTACATTTTCAGGGGTGGAATGCATTTTTGAAGCCTACCCATTTTCAGCCCTAGCTCTGCTATGTTTCCAGTATGATAGAGACCTGACCAGGGCTGCCTTTAGCAGATGTGGCGCCAGGGTACAAATATCTACTCAGCGCCCCCAAATTACCATCCATGGGGGGGGGGGTAGCTGCGCACTGCCAGCCATGGGTGTGTGTGTGCGCGTGCAACTCTCCCCCATGCCGCTGGGGGAGAACAATCCTCACAGAGGCTTGGGAGGGAAGCTGTGCGCCCGTCAGCCATATAATTGACGGGGCGCAGCTTCCATCCTAAGTCTCTGTGGGGATCTCTCTCCTCCTGTGGAGTCTTGGGAAGGAAGCTGCATGCCAGCCAGCCAGGGAAGCTGCGCTCTCCTCACACGGAGGCCTGGGATGGCGGGCGTGCAGGGAAAGGGGAGGCCGCCGGCAAAGCCGCGCAGCTTCCCCACTGACTGATGCATCTCTGAGAGGCACAACGCACCACTAAGCCCTATGGGAAAGACGGCTCTGGACCTGACTCACACCTCTTCATATTTTTTAAGGATACACTTATTCTTCCCCCCCCCCCCTGGCATGGAAATGGGAACAGAGGAAACTCCCATACAAGCAGTTAGGTGTATGGTCAGATAACACACAAAGCAACCGGCTGAGCTCATCTCCTCTCTGAATTGCAAAAAGGCCCACCATGTAGGGATCTGCTCTATGGGAGCAAACTTTACTTTCTATCAGCAAGGATAACACTCAGTGCCATTTATAGCAAATGCTTCCTCTGTAGCTAATGAGCCCAGAATTTAGGGCACCAATGGGCCATTACCTCTTCCATTATCTCATTTATACCGGTGCTGAATAATAATAATAATAGTAATAGCATTTTGCATGCTCTGCATCCAGGTGTAAGTGATTTTATGTGAGTTTAGGGAGTAATGCTGTGGGCTGAAATCCTACTTGTTTGACCATCTGGGAACTCATCCTGCTCTACTGGTCTCAAGTTTAGAAACTTGGCATAAAGAACTTTCATTGGCTCAAATTTGTCACTGTCAAATCTAAGTGGCCTTGTAGTTTCCCCAATACCATTTCCCTTTATTAATGCTAATAAAAATATTAAGTGCTTAATTTGTTTGTAAGTTGGCACACAGCTGCCTTCAGAAGTGCACAACAATTTTTAGGTTAGACCAGTATTATGTGCTGTTTTACTGTACAGGAGTTGGTTTATTTTTTTAAAGACAGATTTCTGACCTATTATCACATCAGATGGAATTCAGAATTAAGGTCAAACTGGCCATCAAATTTGGCACATAGATTTGGCATGCAAATTGTTCATGCCACACTCCAGATCCGGCTCATTCCACCCCGATTTTATTTTTTAAAGAAACCTTGCATGCTTGACAAATATTGTATCTAGTTTGGCCTTCAGAGGCAATTTTACTCCCAAGGTAGCTCCTATCCATGTCTAACATTCTTTTTAGCGATTAGCAGTTAATTTTTGGCAGCCTCACTAGAGGCTCATGTGAACTCTTGTGGAGGGATCACTTCTACAATTACCTGTTGGACAATGCAGATATCTGTTCTGATATATAGCTTTCAATCTCAATACTCAGAGTTCCCCAGAAAGCCACCTGAATAGCTTTACTTAGAGACCTAAATAGTCTCTTTGGTCCCTTGCTAAATGAGCATTCAGCCTGATTGGTTTGTGGAGAGATGAGACAACGTTGGTTTCTTAATGAGTATTCAGTCTCATTTGTTTGTGGGGAGATTAGATGAATTGCATCAAGAAAGTGTTAATCCACACTTCCCAGTGCATTTTTCTATCATATTCCTTACTGCAAAAAGTTTGATCATTTGAGGAAGTGGATTTGTTTTCCAAGAGCTCCAATTTTAAATCAAATTTGAAGCACCCTTTCTCTCTCTTGTAATTACTCACTTTTGCTTTTTAAGAACACATTACTACTTGAACTGGAAAATACCCAAAAACAAATAGAGGAGCAGCATCATGACAAGGTAAATGCCACTCCGGGGAACTGTGGAAGGAGTGGCAAATATATTTGTTAAGTGCATTTTTGTTGCCTTGAAATTGCATGATCAGAAACTGTCAAATGGTTGTATCATGATCACCAGTAGTTTCCCAGCAGTAACTGCTTTAGATCACTATAAAAAATTTTTTTGCATCCCTGCTGGGTCCTCCTTTAGAAGAGAAGCTGATCAAACTCTGTTCATTTCCAGTGAGCAGGATGTCATCATAGAGGACTGCAGTGGTTCTGTTTTGCCCACAAACACTGCATTTTGGGCAGAGTTTTAGTAGGGATAGGATCTTAGCTAAAAGGTAGTAAATTAAACTGCAAATAACTCCCTTTGGAGTCCTGTCTCGTGTCATCTCAACATTTTAACTGGAGACCTTTTCAACCCCATTGCACTAGCCAAAGTTCTTATGCAGGCTTCTGCTGGCAGGGCGCAATAATTGACTCCCACCCTTTGTATGGATGTAGCAGGACTACTTCACTCCCCTACCTTTAATATGTGGACAAAAATTGCACTATATTGCATGATCTTCTTGTTTATGGTATTGAGGCTTGCATTCAATGATTTTTAGGATAAGCCTCGGATTTTTGGTCCTTCTGTCTACAGCTATAGATTTCTCACTGTTTGCTAGCATGACCAAATACATTCTCAGAGCAACAACAGGAATACAGTTAGTGTCCAAGTAGCATTCACTTGCTGCATGTAACAGCCAACAACCAATAAGTGCCTGCTTTTCCCGCACCCCTTTGCCTGCCTCTTTGTCCCCTTATTCTCCCCTGCTTTCCCTTCAGCATGATAATCTACAATTGCTGCATGACTTTTGACTTCACAGATGGTATGAAATGTATGTGTTACCATAGTTGTACTGGCTATAGAGAAACTATTTCTTATTTTGTTGTGAACAGAGAAGGCTGTCAGATGAAATTGACAAATTGAGATTAGAAATTGACCAGTTAAAGACAAGAAGTGGATCTTTTCTTGACAGTGTACATACAAGGTGAGAATATTATTATTTTTATATTATTTTTCATGGCAAATACCTCTGTGGCAATTTGTTGTTGTCGTCACCATCATCTTAATCATTTATTAAATTTGTATATCTCCCTTCATCTGAAGATCCCAGGCCAGTTCATAACAGAAAAATACAAAATACATAATAAAACAAACACAAACCAATGACCCCACATACTGATGGGAGGGGGGGTTGTCTCTCTGAACCAATGCCTCAGCCTGTGTTGCTGTATCTGCAGACTTTTCTTTGATGTTTCTCACATCCCAGAGTTCTTCACATTGAAGCAGAATGAACAATCAGGTGGGCTGCATTTATTGAAACTTGTAAAAATGTTCTTGGCAAAATTTTAGTTTTGGCCTCTGTTACTTTGATAGATGCTGCTGAAATTGAAGGGCTACCAGAGCCCAAGTGGCTGTGTCACAAATTGTTTTCATCTTAATGGCAACTAAAACATAGGTCTTCTGCGTACCTGACGGTTGTATCATAGCAGAGCCTGATTTCTGGTGGTCCAACTGGGTTTTAGCTACACAGTTCATAGAATAGAATTGTAGAATTGGAAGAGACCCTGAGGGTAATCTAGTACAACTGCCTGCAATGCAGGAATCTTTTGCCTGACATCTGGCTTGAACCTGCAACCCTGAGATTAAAAGTCTCATGCAGTTGGGCATCCTGGGGATCTAAACAGGAACACTGCAGACTGCTATGTTTTGTTGCAAGTCCTTCTTGCAAATAACACAAAAGAAGCTTTCCCACTCTCTTCTGCCTCTTCAAATGCTAAACTGGCCTAATAAAATTTATCTGAAAGCAAAATCTGACTCTTTGCTATCACTGTGTGATCCAGTAGAGGGTGCAATTACACAACATGCCAGCAAAATAGATAAGACAGCAAGCACCTGCAGTGCTCTAGCTACCAGTGTTTTGCTTTTGTTTTGGAGCCTAACTAGTAAATAGGAAGGATAACTTCTGTAATGGGCATCAGTTCTCTTCACACATTACATGTTTCATATTGATAGTACATCAGTTTATAAAACGGTGAAATTCAGACCTGCATTTTTAACATGGAGCTTTGGTGTGTTTCATTTTGTACCTGATTATCTTGCTAGGGTTTATTTAGTCAGTACACTGTGGTCTTAAATGTTACCTGTCTTAAGCCTCTGTGATTTAATCTAAAAAAAATATTGATCCTCGGGTATTGTCTTTTGATTGCAACCTTTAATAGGTTTAGTGGACACAGTAACCTTTAGTAGGTTGTCTACACCATTGTGCTAATCCTGCTCTTAGTAGACAATATAATTGCCCACTCTGCACCTTTTGTGGTGGCTCATGGCTCCTTCAATCCTTGGCATGTCCAGTTAAAGATTCTCCAATAAGCAAGCTGTTGAGAGAACTCTTCCTGAGATGCTGAAGATAAAGTAGTATGGACTACAGTATTGGTATGATTGGGAATAATGCAGCTCTGAATGGAATCTGTGCTGTCTTTGGCAGTCATGTGATTGCTACAGTGAACACATTGTTGCAGTTCAGCCCACATTTACCCTGCTAGTATGTAACCCATTTTTAAAATAGCTTCACTGTGGAATTATCAAATCAGAGTTACTGTTGCGAGTGCTGTGTTTAACCATGACTGTTCATGGAAAATTACTTACAAGCCAGGGAAAAAAGGATGATGGTGAGAAAAGGAAGTTGAAGCCATATTGTAAAGGGAAGCCATTGGAACTGTCATGCCGGGTCTTGCTAACCCTTGTAATCCGTAATCTGTGAAACTAATCTTCAGAGAAAAACCACAAGCCCTGTAATGTGCTGTGTTGTTTGATCACAATTTCTGGTAATAAGAGGCATACAGACACAGTTGAATATGTGGCTGTTACGTTCATATATAATGACATGTTCTGCTATTTTATGAGATAAGGAAGAAAAGTAAGATGAAAAATGAAATATGAAATCATGTCGCTTCACTCCTAATCCATCACTGGTGGCAGTCTCTTCATTGGAGGAAAAGAGATGATATCCCTTCCATGTACACATATCATTGCTTGTTCAAACAGCCTACTGACAGATTCCTGACAGCATAATCCTTTGCATGTCTATTCAGAAGTAAGCCCCACTGAGGTAATTGGGGCTTACTTCCAGGTAAATATTGTGTAGGATTGCACCCTGAATTCTCTACACTGTTTAGCCATTATGGATTGAATTCAGCCTCTTTTGTCTGAATCATGCCTAGTTTAAGGAACACCTGACAGGTTTTTCTTTCCCCTGCTTTGCAGAGATGGTTACTATGTCCCCCTACTGCTGTCTCCAATCAGAACAAGAAGGTGCACGTACTGTAGACACTGGAGTTTGAAGGGGGAAAGTGAAGCACTATTGTCTTTCACCTTCTCACTTATCAATCATTCTTGAATATAAAAAAATTCCTTCCAGTAGCACCTTAGAGACCAACTAGGTTTGTCATTGGTTGGTCTCTAAGGTGCTACTGGAAGGAATTTTTTTATTTTGTTTCGACTACGGCAGACCAACACAGCTACCTACCTGTAACTAGAACTCTTGAATACGTTCCTACTAATGGTCCGTTTTTGTGTTCAGGTTCCATAGACTCTGTAAATTATTCATTTAGCCACAGAAGTCTGCAGTCTTACATTATTGTACTATGAGGGGATTTCCCAATTTTTCTCCCCCTCCCCCGTGGCTTCTCACAGGCCCCTAACTTCTTCAAACACCATTGCTTGAATACCTGGGGTTTCATTGATGATTTTCATATTCTGCTATTAACCTTAGCAACCTAGAATAACTTCTTGTTTAGGGATATGCTGCAAAATAAACCACAACAGTCTTTTTGAGCCAAAGGGTTAATGGAAGGGTAGATGGAACTGAAACTGGCTCTGTAGCTTTTGCTACAGGATGTGTCCTTGTATTGCAGAGGCAGATAATTGTGTTGGATTCTCCCCCACCCCCAAATATCCTGGAACACCAGAGTGCTCAAATGATAGGGCTGGAAAGTGCTGCACCCACTGGGGATCTCAGCTGTCACTTTCACTTTGATCTCCTCCTCTCCAGACTGAAATGAGGCTCTTAGGCTCAGCCAGTGTGATGAGAGATGGGTTGGTAGCCTGTATGTGAGCCTGGTGTGGCATGTGATAAGCTTGGCATATAAACATTTAAAATATTACTCGAGTATGATTTTAAATTTCAAAAGTGTGTGTGTGTGTGTGTGCACTCTCACACACATTTACAGTACTTTAATAAGAGACTCTGCATTTCAAGCTTGCTTCTAAAGAACTGAAACTTAATACCCTTTCAATTGACCTGGTGGGCTTGCAATAACTCTAAGTAGAAAATTAGGAGCTGCTTATTACTTGCTAATCAACGGAATGCTTCTTTAACATTCAGGGTCAAGTTCTTCAAAGTTTGGATTGTCACATACTGCACTCTTAAGTGCTTGTTTAGCTATATATATTGGCCTCTGTCCAACAAGAAGGGACATGGAAATGGGTGTTGCACATGTGTTTCCCAACACTGAAGAGATTCTGGAGCAAGATCTTGAATACCACTGATCATCTATTTGGAGGAAATGGAGTTTTCCTTCCTTGACTGATGATTGGCAGCACTCTAACCCCAACTTAGTGATTGCTATTTAAAGTCTGTTGTGACATTTGTGTTTTTATTGTTTTAAGCTTCTTGTGACTACTTTAAATTATTTTGTTATAGAGTAAAAACATTGTGAAAAATGAACTCCTGGAATGTTCTTTTCACCCTTGGGAAAACACCCATGCAGCACCAGTGTCATCTTGTTGAATCAGGGTGCTACTGAATAGCTTGCTTTCCTGATTTTACTGAGGGAAGGTTACTGGTTTTCTTTAAAAGTAAAACTAAATTCAAGGTGTTTCATTTACCAAGGGATGGACATGTGTTGACCAGAACTGTTCCCTGTTCCCCACCCAGTTTGGACTTTCCTGGTACTGGTTATGTACCCACATTGCTGTCTGAATCTCAGTTATCTAAATCTACATTCACTGTACATGCTTGTATGGATTTCCTGTTTTTCCAGACTTACAAGTAGTTGAATATTTTGGCTGTGAGACAATGATAGCATACTGTGTTTCTCAGTGTGTGTTTTGTTATACTGTCAGTATCTGAAATTACTATCTATTTTAGACTGGTGAAAAAACAAGTAAAAATATTAAAACTATTTATTACGAATTATCCCCATTAAACAAAACTAAATTATTCTATTTTTATTTACTTAGGAATTTTCTCCTCTCCTGCTCTTTTTTCCCCCATAGGTCGCTTGTTGGAAGCACCCCAGACCTCAGGTATCCCCTGAGTACTATTGTCCATGCACCAGCCGAGCCCTTTGGAACACCCTCCAGTCTTCACCGGGCACCAAAGAGCCGATTTACAACTCTGCGGGAAGACCCCTCCAAGGTAAAGCTCCTGATGTTTGCCTTGCTCCAGCTAATCTTTAGCGGGCAGCTCCAGTTACGCCTGTATCTTGGAGCATATCACAAAATCTTTGTGATGGCAGCAGCTGCAGCAGCTGTCCTGCGCCTTTAAACGAGGGGCTTTGGCCTTTCACTCGGCAGTAACAGCTGCAGACCTAAACCCCTTCTGAAGGAAAGAGACTCCCTGTTGTGCAGAAAGGCCACTGGATGGTGGCCAGGATAGTACTTATTTGATGGGCTTCTGTGGAGGATGGTGAGATGAAGTTTCAAAGGTCTTTGCTATGCTGTGAAATCTGGGCAAGAAAGAAGCCTGCTGGAGCCCTTATGCCTCACTGCTTAGTTTGAGCGTATACATGTATTGTTATACCGTAATTACTCTTAGAAGCCAAAGGACTTGCTTGAATACTATAGATGTAGCTACATGTTGAGAAGAATGAGAATGTGTTGCATATCATCCCTTTAAGGCCCACTTTCAAGCTTGAATGCAACTTGAATTCACTTAAGTTTTGTTTTAGTGGAAGTGTCTCAATTCAGTCCATTTAAAATGGGCAAAAGTCAAAGTGTGAACACCTTGGTGAATTTTGTTTGTTTGTTTGTTTCAAGGGTGGATAGATGTACTATCTATCTTTTTTCCATCAGGAAACTCAAGGTAGTGAGTGTATTATTGGAAGAGTTCAAAGGATCAATTACCATAGTTGCAGAGTACAGGGAACAAGGATTTTCTTGTTAAGCTCTAGTGCATCTTTCCTCAACTTTGGATCTCTAGATGTTCAATTTCAACCTCAGCCCAGTATGTCCAATGGACAGAGATGATGGGAGTTGTAGTCCTACATCATATAGTAAACCAAATATGAGAAGAATACTCTAGTATAATGAACTTACAGCTCTGCATGGAGCTCACAAATACAGTTAGAGAATAGGCAACTATGAAATTAATGGCAGAGACATGGATACTGTAGAAAAATTAGTTGCTTATTCTTTTGGTAGCAAACTGTCATATTTATGCGGAGATATAAATAGTAGACTGTTATGTGTACTGTATATCAAAATGCTTTATTGACACTTAAAACCATGTTTTGCATGATGTTCTGGCAGACTATAAATTGTGTTTTTGTGCTTTAACAATATGTGGTCCAGACAAAGCAACATACTGCTTGCTTACTTTGAGATGGTTAGTAAACCTACTGAACTTCTTTCTACACAGTTATTTAAAGGCATGCTGTTTTTTTTTTTTTTAATTTATTTTTATTAAAGGTTTTCTCAGTTTACAAAGACATGGGCAGTGTCTCTCATAGCCTTTTTACAGATCAGTTTCAATTGTTGAGACATTGGGGAGGAAAAGGGGGAGAGCGGTAGATAAGGGAAGGGGGTGGGGGTAGTGTGACAATGTTTCTAGTTTACTTAAAGTGTGTTGGGGGGGGGTTGTCAGCATCGGTTGTGCAGGTTCTTTGTTGTGCATTTGTTTTCCTTTGATGGTGAGAGTTGTTGGGGTTGGCCTAGGATATAGTTTTCTTTTGTGGTTGGCTGTGGTGGTCTGTTTTATGTGAGTAGGGTGGGCGGGTCAGGTTAGCCATATTGATTTGTATGCTGTTGGTGGATTTCTGTCGTTGTCTTGTTGCGCTGTGTATGTGATAAAGGGGAACCATACTGGGGTGAAGCCGTCTTCTTCTATTTGACCCCGTGTCAATTTCAACTTATTGGTTAATTTTTCTAATAGGGCTATTTCCCATACCGTCTGGTACCATTGGTCCATGTTTACTCCTGCCAGGTCTTTCCAGTGTCTGGTTATGGTGTTTCTGGTAGCTGAGAGTAAGTGGGTTATGAGTTCTTTGTGATGTAGGTGGGCATTATTGTCCTGGAAGATGTTTAGCAAGGCCAGTTCTGGGGTAAGTTCTAATGTTTGTTGGGTTATTTTACCTACTTCTCTTACGGTTGTTCTCCAGAATTGTTGGGCTTTGGGGCATTCCCACCACATGTGGAAATATGTGCCTGTTGATGTGCATCCTCTCCAGCATTTTGATGAGGTTCCTGGGCGTATTAGTGCTAGTTTTCGTGGTGTTAGGTACCACCTGTAGATGGTTTTCAGAGTGAGTTCTTTCCTTTTTGCTGATATGGATTTAAATGGGGGTTTAGACCACATTCTGGTCCATTGAGTGGGGTTGATTTCATAGCCTATATCTTCTTCCCATTGTTTTTTTATTGCGTCTGGGGAGTTTGTGGAATTTTGGAGCAGTATTTTATATATTGCAGATACCATCCCTTTGCCGTGACCCTTTGTCGTTAGAAGGAGGTTTTCAAAAGGTGTCAGGGGTCTTGTTGCTGCTGATTTTATTACTGGCTTGTTTAAGAGGGCATGTAATTGGTGTTGTGCTAACCAGGGTATTTGGGTGTCTTCTAGTTTATCCTGTATTTCTCGTGTTGTCAGAGGTATGTTATTTTTATAGAAGTCTGTTAGGCGATATAGGCCTTTGGTTTGCCAAGTTTTAGTTTGGATGTTTTGTGCTGCCTGGTGGAATAATGGATGGTAGACCAGGGGGAGTAGTGGGGATGTGGTTGGGGTTAGTTTGTCCGTTTCTGTTTTCCATGCTTTGAACATGGTTTGTGTGTACCTATTAAGTGTTGTGGGGATCCTTCTTAGTTTGTTTGGGAGGAATGGGTATGCTGTGGTGCTGATATTCTCAATTGTGTCTCTCTCTAAGTGTATCCATTGTTTTGTCTCATCTTCCAGTATATACGGGATTATATGTCGTATTTGATTGGCCCTGTAATATGTTTCTATGTTAGGGATTCCCCATCCTCCTTGTGAGGTGGGGAGGTGCAGGTATTTGGTGCTTATTCTTGGTTTTTTATGTGAGAAGATGAAGGAGTGCAGTTTTCTCTGCCATCTGCGGAGTTGAATTGGGGGGATCCAGACTGGGAGGGTTTGGAATAAGTAGGTTAATTTTGGGAGGGTGATCATTTTGATCATTGCCATTTTATCTGAGAGGGTGAAATTCATGTTGTCCCATCTCTTCAGGTCTTTGTTTATTTGTCGCCACAAGGGTTTATAGTTGTGTAGGTATAATTTGTTGAGATTTTTGGTTATTTGTACCCCTAGGTATCTGAACTTGGTGTGGCAGAGTTTTATTTTGGTGATATTAGTGAGTTCTTTCTGGGTGTGGGGAGGAGTGTTGAAGCACATGGCTTCTGATTTTGCAAAGTTTACTCGCAGGCCTGACACCGTTGCGAATGTGTTGAGTTCTCTGGTTAGGGAGATTGCTGTGTTTAAGGGGTCTGATGTTGTGACCATTAGGTCATCTGCAAAGAGCCCTATTTTATATGTTCTGCCTTTTATTTCCACTCCTTTGATGTCTGTGGCTGCACGGATTCGGATTGCTAGCGGTTCTAGGGCCAGTATAAATAGGAAGGGGGATAGTGGGCATCCTTGTTTTGTGCCCCTTTGGATTTTTATGCTATTGGAGTCTATGTTGTTGATTCTGCATTTTGCTGAGGCTTGGGAGTATATTTGTTTGAGGACTTGTAGAAAGTTTGGGCCAAAGTTCATGCTAGTTAATACTGCTAACAGGTATTTCCATTCTAGGCAATCAAAGGCCTTGAGGATGTCTAGAGACATGATTGTCAGTGGGGTTTTGGTTGCCTTGCTGTGTTCGATTAGGTTCAGCAGTTTCCTGATGGGGTCTGTGATATTGCGACCAGGGACGAAGCCAGTCTGATCTGGGGCTACTAAATTGCATAAGAAGTTTTTTAAGCGGTTGGCCAGGATTGATGTGAATATCTTGTAGTCTTGGTTTATTAATGAGATTGGGCGATATGATTCGACTTTGAGATTGTCCTTCAGTGGTTTTGGGATGGAGACTATTTTGGAGTGGGTCCAGGTTTGGGGGATGGGCCCTCCTTTCATGATGTCGTTAAATAGGCGAGTCATGTGTGGCATTAGGGGTTCTTTGAATTTCTTATAGAATTCTGCTGTGAAGCCGTCTGGGCCTGGGGCTTTGTGTGGTTTCAGGTTTTTTAGGACCATGTCTATTTCCTCTGGGGTGATGGGCCTGTCCATGTATTCCTGTTCTTCATCTGTTAAGGTAGGCATGGTCAGTCCTGCTATGAATTCTTTTATTCCCTTCTCAGGTGGGTTGTGGGATGTGTATAGACTAGAGTAAAATTCTGCAAATTCTGAAGTTATTTCTTTGGGGGAGAATGTTGTGTTGCCGTCTTTTTTGGTGATACAGTGTATTCTTGTTTTGAGTGTTCTTTTCCTGCATCTATTCGCTAATAGTCTGGAGTTCTTCCCTCCATATTCGTAGAAGCGTTGTTTAGAATATAGAATGTTGATCATTGTTTTATTAATTTCTAGGGAATCTATTTCTCTTCTCTTTTGTTCTATAAGTTTAAGAAGTTTTTTGGATCCTGTTTGTTTGTAGCGTGATGAGAGGGTTGTAATTTCTTGTTCCAGTTTACTAATCTTTGTGGTGGTTTGTTTTTTAAGGAGTGTTTTCTCTTTTATGCAAGCTCCTCTGGTGACTGCTTTCATTGCGTCCCATAGGAGGGGGGTTGTTATGTTGTCTACATCATTTTCTTTGAAGTAATTTTGGAGGGTTTTTGTGAGACTTTCTCTAGTTTGTTTGTTTGTGGTTAGGATGGGGTTAAAGGACCATGATGGGGTATTATGTGTTCTCTCTCCTATTTTAATAGTGACTTCTACTGGGGCATGATCTGTGATTTTAATGTTGCCTATGTTTGATGATTCTACCCAAGGGATTAGACTCTGTGTGAGCAGAATGCTGTCCAATCTGGACGTTGTGCCATGCCGTCCAGATTGGAATGTGTGGGTAGTGTCTCCCGGGTTTTGTTCACTCCAAATGTCGTAGAGACCCCTGTCTTTTAGCAGTTTTATTAACTTGTAAGAGTCCCTAGTTATTGGGGGTTTTCCACGAAGGAAAGTTGCCCATGGGGTTGTAGATTGGATGTTTTTTAGGGATATGCCTTTCATGTTTAGGTTGAGGTCGCCTCCTAGGATTGCTTCCCCTTCCATGAAGGAGAGAAGTTTGTTCAGTGTCTTCTGGAAGAATTCTAGTTGTTTTGAATTTGGGGCATATATAGAGCCGATTGTCAGTTTAATTTTGCCATCTAGTGTTCCTTTGATGAAAATGAATCTGCCCTTTTTGTCCTTCAGGACTGTTGTGGCTTTGAAGTTTAGGTCTTTATTAAGTATTACAGCTACTCCGCGGGCCTTTCCTGAGCCTTGTGCCACCCATTGTTGACTGAAGCGGGGGTCGCTCAGAAGTTTGTTCCCTTTGGGGGGGTTGTGTACTTCTTGTAGGAAGGTGATGTGTGGTTTCATGGTGTTTATGTATGAGGTAATGCGTTTTCTTTTAATGGGGTTTCCCAACCCCCTCACATTTAGTGTAATCGCTTTTAAGCTAGCCATCACGTCTATCTGTTGTGTAAGGCGATTCCTTGCCAACCCGTCCAGGTTGTCCTGTGTCTCTCACTATGTGTTGTTTACTGAACCATTGGGGTTTCGCTGACCTAGGGTGTGGTGGGTAGGGGGCTAGTGGGGTTAGAGTTAGATTTGGGTTAGAGAGTAGGGAGTAAGTTGTATAGAGTTTCCTATGTGTAGTCTTATAGGTGTTCATTTGGGGTATTTTGGGTCGTCCGGCCCTTGGCCGGTTGGCCCTGGGTCTCAGCTGATGTGGAGAGCCGTGTTCAGAGACAGGCCTTCCCCCTTGTCGTTTACGATGGGGGGTGATCAGCGAGACAATGTAAAGCGTCATTGCGACATGGATGTCGGGTTTAAGGTTTGGGAACAATGTTGCCAGTATTAATAGCAACATCATTTTTGTGTTGGGGTGTAGGTGTGAGTGTTGGTGCGCTCTCTGGTGCCACCATTGTGCTAATTAGGTATTATCTTTTAGCCTGATCGCAGGTTGGGTTGTGTGGGTTGCATTTGTTATATTTCCTTAGAGTGGATTCGGGGGGGTGTGTGTGTTGAGGGTGTGTGTTGTGAGTTGTTGGATTATGGGGGATGTGGTTGAGGTTGTTTGGACTGGTGTTGGAGTGGCGGTTTCTGTGGGGATGTGGGGTGGGGGGGGAATGTTGCTGGTGTTAGTTTTGTTCATAGCCTAGGGGGGAGAGGGGGGGGGAGAGTCACCAGTCCTTCAGCTTGCGATGTTTCCCGGCTGCTTCATTTTGCTGTGGTTGTTGTTGCAGTAAGGTCGTTCCTCTGTGCTGTGTTGGTTTCGTCGATCTTGGTCAGGCTTCTTGTGTCGTATGGTCGGCCGGATGGTTTCGTGTGTGATGGTGTTGTCTGGTTGTATTGGCGTGCTTTGTGTTTCTCTTGATTCTTTGCCTTAAAGGCATGCTGTTGACCAGTATCAAATATGGCAACTCCAACGCTATAGCAAGCCATTCCCAGACTGCCTTAAACAAAAGAAACTATGTTTCTCTTAGCCATTTCTCTGGCCTTCCATTTACACTTTTCTCTATTTGTAGCCAAGTGAATGCCAATAAAGGCTGCTTAATCCCCAAAATAATTTTCTTACTTCCTGCTACTGCTATACCTTTCAAAAGTTGGAGATTTTTAGAGGAACAAATCCATACTCCCATAAGTTCTAGTCTGAGCATCGTTCTATCAAGGTTGCCTAGGTGAAATCATCCATAGCCCAGGATAAATGAAGGCCCTTCATTTCAGAGTACAGCTATGGGAAATGGCATTCTTCCCTTTGGCCCCTTCTTATTGGAGTTTTAACATGGTGGTGGTTGCATGAGTTATTTTGTGGTTTTATGTATTCAGGATTGGGACCTTGCTCAGCCAGGTGGGGTCCTTGCCACTACATCTCACACCTTTGACAGTGACCCAGAGATCTCTGATGTTGATGAGGATGATCGGGAGACTGTGTTTAGTTCCATGGACATGCTGTCACCAAGCGGTCACTCTGATGCCCAGACCCTTGCTATGATGCTGCAGGAACAGCTTGATGCCATCAATGAGGAGATCAGGTATGGAATGGAGCAGTCCATCTCATGATATTGACTTGAATCTATCTATATTTTCATAGTGACTCTGAAAAAAATCTAAATAATTTTGTTTGGACTACCTCTCAGAAAAAGTGAACTGCTTTCAGTCATCTCTAATCTCAATCTTCTGAAGATCTCAAAGCATAGTATAGATGAAATATAAAAAAAATATAGCAGTCTGCATAATCCATAAAGCCTGAAGACATACCTTTTAGCATTCTCTCTGGAAACTTAAAAAAAATAAGATGGGAGGAAGAGCTGAACCTGGGAGGGAAATGAAGACATGAAACAGCCAATTTGGGTTGCTGCAGAGGACCCAGGTGGCGCTGTAGGTTAAACCACAGAGTCTAGGGCTTGCTAATCAGAAGGTCGGCGGTTTGAATCCCTGCAACGGGGTGAGCTCCCGTTGCTCGGTCCCAGCTCCTGCCCACCTAGCAGTTCGAAAGCACATCAAAGTGCAAGTAGATAAATAGGGACCGCTCCGGCGGGAAGGTAAACGGCGTTTCCATGTGCTGCTCTGGTTCGCCAGAAGCAGCTTTGTCATGCTGGCCCCATGACCCGGAAGCTGTCTGCGGACAAACGCCAGCTCCCTCGGCCTATAGAGCGAGATGAGCGCCGCAACCCCAGAGTCGGACACGACTGGACCTGATGGTCAGGGGCCCCTTTACCTTTACCCTAGTCACATAAAGGCATATGATTAGTTGCTAATGTTGTCTCAGCACTGGTTTGAATGTAGTACTGAATAGAAGCATATTCTCATCCAGTGCTCCCATGCTCTAAGAAAACTCAACATTGCTATATTAATCAAAGAAAAATGAGTAATCTTCCATCTGTCCCCAACTCAACATCATAGTTGCAAGTCCACAGAAAACATTTTGTTGTGCCTCTAGTCTAATGCCTTCAAGTGAAACTGAAGTTTTTTGTTTATTTTTTAAGGTTGAGGAAACTAATGTTCAGGAAGCTTGGTGATTTCCATCAAATCTTTTCCTAGATTCCGCACAGTGATAAAATAGGAATAGGGTGGCTTCTAGTTCCAGCTTTAATTTTCTAATTTAAAGGAAGAATTCAACATTGAGCTATGTTTGCCAGACAGAGCATGCCCTCTACTCTTCCCACATGCACTGTTCTGGGGGTTTTCACAACTCCACTCCAAAAGCCCAGGGTGTGTGCTAGGGGAGGAAAGGAGGGAACAGCTCTCTTGCATAAACAGAAGTATTCATGCAGGACTTCTACTGATGGAACTTGTTTGGTGAATCCTACCCCAAGTTACCTTGCATTTATCATTTGTCAATAAATATGCCGAAGGAGTTTATGGACTGAAGCATATGGAGGCCAAGCTTAACTTTTAATAAAAATGTTAGTTTGTTAGCCCTATGGATTTTGAAAGTATTACAAATGTGACCCATATGTAAGGGATACAGAGTATGAGCTTGAGAGCCTGGCAAAACAGTTCTTAGGAAATAGAGTCCTTCAGTGAAATATCAGAAGCTGTATTCTAGCTCAGAGTTCTTCAGCCTTGGGTGCCCAAGGTTATACTGCAGCTCAGTACAGTACTTTTCTTCTAGATAAAAGGTGACAGTACTCAACATGAAGTTGTTACAATAAAGTGCCACACCTTTAACCAGTGTTTTTCTTCCAGAAAAAAGGTGTAGGTACTGCGTATCTTTGAGTACCCTCAGAAAAAAAGCACTGCTGCAACTCCCATAATCCCTAACCATTGGCTAAGATGGTGGGAGATGGTGGGGGATCCCAGGTTGAATAACTCTGCTATAGCTTGTTGAGTCATGTAGATGCATAAACCATGGAGTAAGTCTTGAGGAGGCTCTTGGGGAGATGGCGGTAACTAACACATCAAGGAGAAGTGGGGTAAATTGCTGCCCTCTGGGTGAAATGGTTCTGAGTTGGAGCCATTGAATACCTTTATATTTTTCTGCATAATATGACTAAGCGGATAAGAATTCCAAGTGGTGTATGTCTAAATAAATGTTTTAAAATGCATTGCAAGCGGAGCTGAAATGCCTGTTTTCCTTTAGAATGATCCAGGAGGAGAAAGAATCAACTGAGCTGCGGGCTGAGCAGTTGGAGAGCCGTGTCACCAGTGGTAGCATGGAGGCCCTGAATCTAACACAGCTACGCAAAAGAGCATCTATCCCCACCTCCCTTACTGCCTTATCCTTGGCCAGCTCATCTCCTCCTGTCAGTGGGCGCTCTACTCCCAAGCTCACCTCTCGCAGTGCAGCTCAGGATCTTGATCGGATATGCAGCATGACCCTGGTAAGCAGAGAAAGAGGAGGAAGACAGGTCGGCTGTTTGATTATATATGCTGTCCTTAGAATTGTCTTGCTGCTTCCGAATATCGTTTGTGCAGACGGCAGGACTTCTGGCCTTTAGCATTTCCACTTGGGTTCTATTTATCGTGCATAGGAATTTAATTCAATGACAAAATTATATGCTGTTTTGTTTGTCTTCAGGAGGCCTTGTCTATCCTGCCTGATGCCCACAATCTCTTGATGTTCTCTTTAGTTCAAGTTGTAGCAGGCCTTTTACAGCATCAACAGTTTGCTTTCTCCTTCATACTGTTATTTTAAACTAACTTCTCTACTCTTGTGTCTGGTTTTTCACAGCCCAGTGACTTGAGGAAACACAGGAGGAAGCTACTTGTGAGTCTATTGGTTTATTTTCTCTTATGTGTATTCTTGTTCCACTTCTGTAACCTTGTTGCCCTTCTGCTCCCTCGTTAACCCTGTCATAACTATTGTCAAGCAGGTCTAGTGCACTAACATAGTGGAGCTGGCTTTATTCTGGAAAACCTCTGTATGCTGAAAAGAGAAGTGGTGGAGGTTGCAAAATATTGAGTTGTTTTAGGTAGGGACTCTTAACTTGCTTATACTACCTTCATTGCTTCCACAAAATGTTGTTGGCATCTGTCTCAGGAGACAATGAAGGAGTGCACCTTTGGGGGTGAAGTCAAACCATTGGAGAGTTACAGCACCTGCTATGGCTGTAGAGACCAATATGGGAGAGACCTATTTTGTTGCAGCTGGGGCAGATGAAGGCGTCCAGTTTTGTTGCTGCAGATGCACCATGACGTTTCTTCTCTCTGCGCTCCTCCCAGCCATCATTCCCCTTTCTGGTCACTGCTGTAACTACATGACATAATAAACTGTCTCCAGGCACTGTGGTCTTCTGCAAGGGATTCCCACACAGCAGGGTTGATGTTGACAGCCTTCACGTTAGGTTTGCACACAAAAAGCAGAGAATTGGCTAAATGTTTCCTTAGGTCTGCCAAGTTGCAACCTGGAGAATCTGATTTCGCCTTTGTCTTCTGCGTACCTTCTTCCTTTGCGTGCTGTAATAGAATATTGCAATCTTCTACAACAGGAAGATCAGAGGAGGAATAATTAGAAGCAGGGCTGCAGGACAGTTTCCCTCTGCTAAATGCTATATAGATAATTGTATGTCAAGCAGTAAATACACAGCTATTACTGAGGATCCAGTGGTCTTTAACTAAGATACCCTGCACTCAAACCAAGATCTCTTGAATGTGCTTTTCTGCTGGAACATATATTTTATCGAGTGGTGTAGCTATGCAAATATTATTGTAGATTCATATTGGTCAGTGTCTGTAACATCACTGACAAACATCATAACTCTACCCACCATGACTGTGCCATTGTTTATTTTAAAAATAAAGTGCATAAGAAGACCTTAATCTGTGATAAGTCACTATGCTGTGCTACGCATACATTGCTAATGTACTTTTCTCAAGTCTGTGCACCTCCTCAAAATACAAGTACATAATGGTTAACCTATGATCAATTAAAAAATGTTGTGATCTCTGGGCTGTGCATAGGCAACATCTTCAGTGAGAAAGGAATAAAACCTTGCCATCTTTTAATTGCAGTGGATACAAACATTTTCACTCAAACTTTGTTGCCATTTCCCCAATACCCTGAAACTGCTGTGCTGGTTGTATGGCTGTCAGAGGCACTAGATTAGAGATTGTCAGGTTGAGGCTAGAACTGGTTTGTGGCCATAACTAAACATGGAGGCTGTATTCTCTGGCTCAGGGGTCCCAGACATCAGTAGTCTGAGAAGAAGAGAACTGAAGCCTTAGGTGCAGTAAATGGAATATACTATTTTGTTCAAGCAAAGGCAGAAGTCCTGGCTTTTAGTATCTATACCATGCCTGGGCAGAGACTGATGCACACCCCTCTGTAGCCTTAGCACAACATATGGAACTTCACTGGGCCAGTCTCCAGCCTTGTACTCTGAAGTTCCCAGTTCTAAGCCTCATAATCCTTACCATACGGTAAAGGTAAAGGGACCCCTGACCATTAGGTCCAGTCGTGACCGACTCTGGGGTTGCGGCGCTCATCTTGCGTTATTGGCCGAGGGAGCCGGTGTACAGCTTCAAGGTCATGTGGCCAGCATGACAAAGCCGCTTCTGGTGAACCAGAGCAGCACATGGAAATGCTGTTTACCTTCCCGCTGTAGCGGTACCTATTTATCTACTTGCACTTTCATGTGCCTTCGAACTGCTAGGTTGGCAGGAGCTAGGACCGAGCAACAGGAGCTCACCCCGTCGCGGGGATTCGAACCGCCGACCTTCTGATCGGCAATCCCTAGGCTCTGTGGTTTAACCCACAGCACCACCTGCGTCCCTAGCATACAGTAGCTATGGCATTATTGATGGCAAGGAACTTGTTGGTGAATGTGTATTGAATTTAGTTCTTTAAAAATAATTCTTCTCACATTACACTTCTTCATTGCAGTGCTGCAGTGCTTGTGTAGAGCTTAAAACATGGAGAACCAATTAAAAAGAACCAATTCTCCATCAAGAAAAAAACCTTTTGGTGGGAGAAATCTACAAACCCATTTTATTTTGGCAGGATGTACTTGCCCTGTTTAACCTTTTTAAATGGTGGCAAAGTGGCTCTTCCTCATAGTGACCCCCCCCCACATCCATCTAGCTTGGCCAATTATCTTCCACTATTGGTGCAAGATTGGGGCTCTATCTATGAGTGCCCTTAACACAATGAAGTGTTCCTTTTGCTTCTGAAAAATTATCTCCATACACAGTTTTAGGATTCTTTAAAAAACTACTAATTTTGCATTCAAAACCCACCCTACATGATGAATAGCATAATTGCAGCCTGGCTGGCTATGGTAGTGTGCAGCAGCATACCCCTACCATTCCCTGCATGCTTCCACCTGCTGCTTCATTTTTATCTGTTGTTGTGTTCAGCTTCAGTGCCTGCCTGTGATTTGTTCAGTGCAAATGAGTTTGGAGATGACTCCTGTTTAAACAGTAGCGTGTATTCTCTCCACCCACCTCCTGTCCCAGTGGCTATGCCTTATGTCTCTAGAAGCATGTTTATTCCCTCTGTTTGGGTGCTTAGATCTTGCTTGTAGTGTCAGATTCTATTTACTTTAAGGAGAATGCTTTGGGAAAGCCAAAGCAGTTTCTCTTGACTTCCTATTTATAGTTCAGCATGACAGAAATGGAAGTCCTAAGAAAATCATAATATTGAGAATCGTGTCATATTTCTAAGAGAAGTAAGAGGCTGCTTTGCTGCACCCCAGGGTCTGTGAGAGCAATACATTATTTTGGCACATGCTTAGCTTATGTTTACCACTTTTTTCTCACCTTGACTTAGTGCATGCAGTGCTCTTTAAACCTGCCCCTTAAATTGCTGTTGCAAAGGAGGCATAAGCAGGGTACATGGTCACCCTCCTGTCAATCTTTGGGTAGTGCTGCTTGAGGATTGTTCCTTGGCTTAGGCAGTAAATTGCCTGCTCCCAGTTGTGGACAACATACTATGGAAGGATACTTCAAGGATGACCCTTATAACAGTGGGAAGCTACTTTGGAACCGATGGTACCAGATGGAAATATGCTCATCTAAATGATGACAACACTTACCTTCTTCAAAGATCTGTGCAGTTTGAATGGTCAGACTCAAAAGCAACTCTGTATATGTGTTGCTTCTAAGTTAGAGCATAGGCCTTGGGAAGGCAGAGGCAGCTTTCCTTGTTGCTACGATGGTGATGGGTCGCAACCTGTCTCCTCCTTCCTGCTGTTATTGGGCTCCATTCCCTCCCATTAGGGCTACATCACTCCAAGTGACACTGATAATTGTCACTCAGTCATCCAGGCCTTTGGATTAGGGCCTGCAGTGAGCAGCAGCCCCCGAAAATGCATGTGACCCTGTTCCACCTTCTCCTTTAATTGAACTGGCAGGTGAGCTATGCTGATGGTGAGTGAGCTAGAGATGGGAGGGAGGTGCTTGGACAAGGATCTGCACTCTGACCTCCCCTTATTTGTTCAGTCACCAGCTGGTCGAGATGAGAGTCGAGAAGATAAAACCACCATAAAATGTGAGACTTCTCCTCCTTCCTCACCCAGGACACTGCGGCTGGAGAAGCTTGGACATCCTGCTCTGAGCCAGGAGGAAGGCAAGAGGTATAGGGGGCTGACAAGAGAGGGGAGGAGGGGCTCCGCCTACTGTAGGTAACCATTAGTGTACTGTATGTTTAGTTAGATTGACAGGTTGGATTAGAGGTTATGGAAAGGTATTCTGAAATCTTTTCCAATTCAGTTAGGAGAGTGTCACATACTTGATCAACATCTACAAAAGTTTCCTGGATAATGTGTCTAAAGCTGATTTTGTGTCCCAATTCTGATGAGAAAGGTACCAGAATTAAATGTGTACTGCAATCTGCAACTAGCTGTTAGAAACCCAAGCATGCACTTTTCATTCATTTGAGCTCCTTCAAAGATAGATGGCAATAGCTCTTCAGAATGTCATGTAGATGATCTGACCTTTCCTTTGTGGAGAAAACTCCTAGTAAGGGATCGATGAGGCATAATTGGAACATTATATCTAATCTCTGAAATGTCCATTAAATGACAGGAATGCTCATGAAAATGTGGCTATACCATCAGCTGTAGTTGAGTAATTGGGTCAGTGATGTATCTCACCTGTATATGCCCACAACATTGTTCCTGGCCCTTTGCTTTCTGGCCTGTTAATATGGCATTCTTTGCTCCTTGATTGCATGGCATGCAAATAGGTGTGAATTTGAGATGTGTGGTGATTGTTTTAATGACTGCGGATGTCACAAAGGCAGTGAGACTCCCTAAGGCAGTAAGAGTCTCTGTTTAATTCCTAAGAAGGGTGGGAATCTCTGCCAGGTGATAGGTTGGCTCTTCTCCAGACTGTTGGCTGTTATCTTCTCTTTGTTCCTCTTAACTTTCTAACAGTACCTCTCCTTCCCATGAAGGCAAAGTTGTTCCGAAATGGAAGACTGATGTTTTCTAAGACTTGTCCATAGGGAATTTCTAAGGTCTTTCTGATAACTATCATTCCCTGTATTTCAAAGAATAGCACATCCCTTTACACTAGGGATGGGGGACTGGATCCAACTAGTGGGCCAGATTCCTAATTCACATACCCGTGCAGGCCAACTTTGACAGTTGGACATAATGATGCCTGGTAGTTGACAGCTGTCAGGGTTCAGAGGATGATGCTGTAGCAAGCAGATTCAGGGAGCCCCGTTTGGAGAAAGCAGAGGAGAAAAAATGCTATATTTGGAGGAAGCAATTTGAATGGAAACTATTTCCTCCCTTGGTTATGCTAGGGAATTTCCAATAGGGAACTCTCTTGTGTAGCCAGCCTAACAGGGCTTCCTGTAAGAGCCATTCAGCCCTGCTTGCAGAGGAACAGTTGGAAGCTCACTTTAAATTTCTGATACTTCTTTTGTAGGCATGTCTACATCTGACCCACACCTGATGTCACATACACCATCAGGCATGGGGCAAGTGGCCATGGGGAATGACTTCATGGCCAAATTAGGGACATGTGTCAGGCTTAATTAGGTCCATTGATGGTCACCACTCTTCCATAGACAGAACTCCATTTTCCATCTTTCTCCCATTTTCTTATCACCAGTCATTTGGCACATGTGGGTGCTGACTACTGTCCTCCCAAACAGGGAGTGACTGAACAGTTCACTGTGAAATGTATTAGGGATGTTTTTTGTAAAAAGAAGAAATGGGACTGACTCCAAGAGAACAATGGCAAATAATTCATTGTAGATGCTGACAGACTGAATATCTTGCTGTTTCTTTCACATACTTTAGCTTTTTAGAGGACCAAGCAAGTAATCCCAGCAGCAGTAACAGCAGCCAGGATTCTCTGCACAAAGGTTCCAAAAGGAAAGGCATCAAATCTTCTATTGGGCGCTTGTTTGGAAAGAAAGAGAAAGGACGCTTGATCCAGTTCAGCAGAGAAGGCGCTACTGGGCAAGGTCTTTGATTCTCTTCACTCCTTCTAAAGAAATATTTCTGGGGCAGCTGACCATTTTGGATAGGGTGCACTCCCTTTTTCTCTCACCCACCCTTAGTAAAAAGGAAAAATAGATGTCAGCCTGGATAGCTCAGTTGGTTAGAGTGCAGTGCTGATAACACCAAGGTTGCAGGTTTAATCCCTGTATGGGATAGGTAGCTGCATATTCCTGCATTGCGGGGGGTTGGACTAGATGATCCTCAGCATCCCTTCCAACTCTACAATTCTATGATTCCATGATTTTAAGTGATGAGATTGGAACACTATGCCAGTTATACATTTTCCCTGAATTATTGTAAGACTCAGATTATATTTCCCTTTAATACTGGTGTGGACCATCTTTATATGGTGCCCATGTATGTAAGTAGCACAGTGCAAATAAGGACAGTGGGGATGAGGAGAAGACAGCACAAAAACTGTGGAGATCCATACAAGGCACTAAAAGCAAACACTGCAGCCTATGAGAATTTGGGCTGCTTAAAGCATATGGAAATCAATGTCATTTTAGCAGTCCAACTGTGTGTAGGATTGTAGCCAAAGTGGATTCTGGAGATGCAGAGCAGAGAATAAAGTTGATGGCTTGATGATCAGTTGAAACTGCCTGTATTCCCATGTAACACTAAGTCATAGTTAAGTTCTTGGTAGCAAAGGGAATGCAACAACTGGGAAAATGATGCAGAATATTTGTTGGGTAGATAAATTGGCTTATTTTTTAGCATTTGTGAGTCACAATCTAATCTAATTCTTTATCTATTGTGTTTCTCAGTTATGTTGACAGATTCAGAAATAAACATACAGGACTCTCTTGGTCTTGGCAAACTAGGAGCTCAAGCAGAAAAAGACCGACGGCTCAAAAAAAAGTGAGAAAGCCTGCTTTAGTATTCCCTTCAGATATGTTGTTTAAACATACTACCTTCAGAGAACATTTATTTGGCTGCCAAATAAAATGTACCTTTTGTACATTGAACACAGAATCTTTGTGTGGCGCAGAGGATTCTGAGAGGTATGCCAGGGTAAATTCTTATGTGGGGCACCAGCCAGGCCTATTAGAACTATCACACTTGGTCTGTTAGTGACTCTAGTTACTTTCTTGCAGCTACACTCTGCAAGAGAGTATTGTTTATCTTTTTAAATCTATGTTTTATTAGGGTAGCTCCTGGAATTCTCTCCCAAGGGAGGTGAAACTAACCCCAGTCCAGGTGGCATTAAATGGGCAGTGAACACACACTATGAGGTTTCTAATGGTGTCTAATATATGACTGGAGATTTTCATTCTTTTCATTTTTATTTCAAGGTTTTAGATTTATTATTTGCTACTTGATTTTAAAAAAATGTAAACCACTTGTTAGGACTGAAAACAGTATAATTTTTTATATGAGTTTTATAAATTACTGGCTGTGAACTGTTGAGTGCACAGCTAGCTAGCAAGGAAATGGTTGTATTACCGCTTACTGCTTCTCCTTCCAGACATGAACTTTTGGAAGATGCTCGAAGAAGGGGCGTTCCCTTTGCTCAGTGGGATGGCCCAACTGTAGTCTCCTGGTTGGAGGTAAGCTTGCCTCAGGCTCTTCAGATGATTAATGGTATCTAGTAGATGACTTTGGCTCTTTGTAGACAGGTTATTTGCCATTTATTTCGATTATTTGACTTAGTCTTTCTTCAAACAACCAGACTCACTACCACACATTGAAATTAATTCTCGCATCTTCTTTAAAATTGTGTCCCTAAATTAGAATATATTTTTAGCTAACCTTTTGAAGTTGCATATCAGTGGTACAGTATTGTGTTGTTAATTTAAAGCAGCTGCCTTTTAATTTCCCACAAGGAGATAAATTGCAGCCTGGTTCCTATCTCCAGTAATGGGTTCAGCCTCCCAATTATTCATCTATTTATTTGTTGTATTTGCCTCTGCCAGTTTCAGCAGGTGTGTTGCTGAGAAAATGTTAATTAGATTTGTAATGCATTCTTAAACATGTCTATGCAGTATTCCCAATGAGAGCTTGCTCCTAAGTAAGTTGGTATAGGATTGCAGCTTTATTGTATTTGTTCCTCAAGACAAGTGAACAATTTAATGCTACCATGTGTCACAAGTCAGGGCTGTAGATCTTTTCTGAGACATAGAAAGTCCATTTGTTTCATGAAAGCATAGGTGTATAGTCTTTTAAAACAGAAAAAAGCACCTGAAGTTCACTCTAGAGTGGTGAAATTGACTAGACCAGAAACTGCTTGAGTCAGTTTTATCACTTTGTTTGTATTGAACTAGGAAAAGCAGCCACAATTAGAAAGATGGAATGGAAAACTTTTTTTTCTCTTGCAGAAAATCTGCCCTTCCCCCTTTCTCTATTTTGTTTATTAAGCTACCATTACTGGACCAAGGCTACTGTCACAATAGTGAGAATCACTCCTATTGCTCCCTGTCAATACTCTCAGACTAACAAAATGGTTTAAGAAACTTGAACCAATTTCTGTCTCTCATCTATGCAACAATAATTCTGCTGTGTGAAAGGATGAGTATCTGAGTAGAGATGTAAACATAAGCTCACCTGTGACCTTCTGTGTTGCAGCTTTGGGTAGGCATGCCTGCCTGGTATGTTGCAGCCTGCAGAGCCAATGTAAAGAGTGGTGCTATCATGTCTGCCTTGTCGGATACAGAGATCCAGAGGGAGATTGGCATTAGTAATGCTCTTCATCGATTAAAGCTGCGTTTGGCAATTCAGGAAATGGTGTCACTAACAAGCCCTTCAGCTCCACCTACTTCAAGGACAGTAAGTGCTTCATATTGCATTCTTGAGATTAACAAACTGGCCTAGGAAACTGCAGTTGCTCATTCTGCATCCAACATGAAGGGATAAAACCCAAGCCTAATGCCTTTTAGTGAGAGGTAGAGTAGTGCAGGCTGTTGCCTCAGGTGTAACTGGTAAAATTGATCCAAGAAGGCTTAGCCCTTACTTCACCTTGTGAGAGCCAGTGGGTTCATTTAACTTAACATGCTTATTTGCTCGGCTGTAGTGGGAGCCTGTAGCCTTTCTGTCAAGATGGCAGGTAAAAGTGCTCAAAGGTATTGTACCTTTCCCACCCGTTTTGTCATCGCCAGTAGACGGTTCAAAACAACCTTATCTCTGGCTTGTAGCTGTTCTAGTGCTAGGTCTGCTAGACCTGTCCCCGTAATTAGTGACAGTAACCTGTTCCTGTTCACCTAGGTTTTGGAGGACTGAAGAATACCTAAACTTACTGTTTTGGGTAGCCTTTGCTATATTAGTTGTGGTTATTTTAGGTTCCGTTTAAAAATATTAAAATTGACTTTTTTATTTTGTTGTTTGCTGCCCTGAGCTCCTTTTGGAAGGAAAGGCGGGATTAAAAAAAATCTAATAAACAAACATACATTATTCCTAGGGCACTTGCTGGATTGGTTGTATTTGAAGCGTGATTGGCTCTCTCAGAAACTCAATCATATTCTTACTTTGAGTTCCCTGCTTACTGGGTGAGAAGTAGCAATAGGTAGAAATATAAGGACTAAGTAACATATGCTGAGAGATCTCTCCTTCCCCCTTATTTTTTTCTGAAGAAGCAAAGGGCATGGCATCTTAATGCAAGAATTTGGGACAAGCAGGGGAGGCGGAAGGAAATGGGGCAGAGCAGACAGTAAGTGAGGCACAGGAAATACAGGGCTGCAATTACAGGTCTCCTAACAGGGTTGAAAATTCTAAAGAGAACTGCATATTCATTCAGATGGCTTGGTACAATGCCTACCATTTGGGAAGAAAAGAGGTCTAGTTCTTTAAAAGCCTCAAATATTTTTTTCTGAATGAACTTAATGTACAAAAAAATCAGGGTCTTTTTCTTTAATGTAAATTGAGCATGATTTTTCATAGCGTTATTGTCATTTCCACAGCCACTGAAAACTATCTTCACCCATACATTAGCCATGGCTTAATTTAAGATGACTTCAGATTAAAATGCTCTACTGACAAGTTCACAGTTGTTCCTTCCCCTCTCATTAATCTATTTCATCTTTCCCTCTAGTCATCTGGAAATGTTTGGGTGACACATGAAGAGATGGAAACTATAGCAACTTCAACCAAAACGGTAAGTTTCTTCTGTGTGATAGTTTCCTTTGTATAATTTGTCCTTCAGTGTCTGAGATCCCTGCCATCTCATCCTCATAAAAACAAGCAGGGAAATCATTTAGCATCTAATCAAAATGTAAGGCCTTTTCAGGACTAATACTACAGTATACCTATTTCAGCATACTTTACGCATGATGAGAGGTTGGTTCAATTTTGGTTGGTTCAATTTGAAGGTGATTCACTTCACTTCTCAGGACACTGTTCGTATTGTTGAGGGTTCAACAATCTTTGAGCCATCTTTGGTGTTTACTCCATTGGAAATGTGAGCTATAACTAAATAAATTATTCTTTTCTATCGGGTAAACATGCCCCACAATATTTAGGAACCCCCTCAGTATGCATGGTAACTGACTTATTCTAGTTAACTGTAACTTTTAAGAACATATGCTTAAGCTTAATTATTTTTCTTCCCTCCATTGCCTTGTGTGTCATGTCTTTTTAGATAGTGAGTCTGAGGGCAGGCACCATCTTAGAACTGATTTTTGAAAGTTGATTTGAGAATCTTTTTGGTTTGGCAGATTATGAATCCTGTAGAATAATAATAAATAACAGTAAAGGGTCTTTTTTGAAATGTATCCATATAGGGTGGCTGGCAGCTGTGCCTTTGCCCAGCCAATATTTATGTAAGGTGACTGGCAGGTTTCTTGCTCTTAATTAAGCAGATACAAATGTAATGTATGTGGGTTATGCCTAACAAGAAGCACATTTATCTGTCTCATGTAGTTGGCAACTTGCTGTTCACCTATTTGTGTGGTGACTGCAGCCATAGGTAGCTAGCAGTTGTTCACTGGCACATATCAGCATCATTTCCTTTTTTATATTTACTGCTTGAAAACACTAGTGGTTGAAAGGTATACATTTATCAGGAAAACAAATTAATTTGTGGCTATTGACATATTGTGGCTACTGTTTACCCACGTCAGCCTGGGAGAAGAGGAGAGTTTTTGTCTGGCACCTAAAGATATATAACAAATGTGCGAGGCAAGTCTCCCTGTGGAGAGCATTCCAGAAATGGGGAGCCATCCCAGAAAAGGCCCAATTTTGGGCTGCCGCCCTCCAGACCTCTTGTGGAAGGGGGCACATGAAGAAGGGGCTCAGGTGATGATTGCAGGGATGGTGTCAGTTAATATGGAGAGATGTGGTTGGTCCTAAGGGATTTTGGTCCCAAGCCTTTTAAAGGTCAAAACTAGCACTTTGAATTGGACCAGGAAACTAATTGGCAGTCAGTGCAGTCAGACCAGGTTTGGTATTACACGCTCAAACCCTCTTGCCCCGGTGAGCAACCTGGCCGCAGAAATTTGTACCAGATGAAGTTTCCGAGCTGTCTTCAAAGGCAGCCTCATGTAACATGCATTGCAGTAATTTAACCTAGAGGTTACCAGAGCATAGACAACAGAAGTTAGGTTATCCCTGTCCAGATAGGGGTGCAGCTGGGCCACCAGCCGAAGCTGATGGAAGGCACTCCATGCCACTGAGGCCACCTGAGCATCAAGTGACAATGGATCCAGAAGTACCCTCAAGCTGCGTACCCACTACTTTACTTTAGCTTCATCAAGAACAGGCCACCACCCCTCCATCCAGTTTAGGGAACCATCTACTAAGACTGCTTACATTCACACTGCCCATTTTAATAAGTCTTTTAAGAATGGATGTTAATGTTTTTGTTACTATGCAATGCATTTTGTGTTTTTATTTTGTAAACCCTATATGAAGGGTGATATAGAAATTTAATAAACAAACAAACAAACAATCTCCAGGAAGTTTCACCTGCTCCTTCCTTTAGTGCAGCACCTGTTATTTATCTCTTGAGTTTTGCATATGCCTCTCTGTTTGAGTCATTATGGTGGCATGTGCAGTATAGTATGACTTTTCTGCTCATTATTGAGAGATTCAAAATATTGACCACAGTGAGATCCCTCACGTTATGCATGCTGAAGAATGAGAGCCTGAAAGTGAAATCATATTTGTGCTTGTGCCATGTGTGTGGTCTGTGTGTGAAAGTATCCTGATTATTTTGTTTTACGCTTATTGGAGAACCACTGTGGTGTAATGGTTGGAGTGTTGGATTATGACCTGGGAGACCAGAGTTCAAATCCCCACCCACTGGGGTAACCTTGGACCAGTCACTTTCTCTCAGCGTACCCTACCTCACAAAGTTGTGAGGATAAAATGGAAAGGGAACAACCATGTACTGCACCTTGAGCTTTTTGGAGGAAAAGGTGGTATGTAAATGTAGTAAATAAAAAATAAAATAAAGGAGTCTCTGCTTGTATCTTAAATATTGTCAGCCCCCATATGGTGATAACTTACTTTGTCTGTTGTTTTGTTGACATGCTGCATTGTTACATTTAGGACAATGAGGAGGGCAGTTGGGCACAGGTGAGACGTGTATATTATCTTGCCTTTTTCCACTTAGACACACAAAATTATGTGAATAGTCGGAACACATCAAAATTGATTCCACAATGACACTTACAATCTGATTATATCACCTTGCTTTGGTTTTGATTTGTTTTAATAAGCTGGGAAGACTTTTCTCAATGAAGACAGATGCAGAATGCTCTTAACCCTGCTTACACTTTCTGGTTACTAATGCTATACAGTTTTCTCCAAACAGAAAAAGTTTCCATAATATAAGAGAGCTCTCATTTCTTACCCCCCTCACCTAGTTCCATTACAGTTATAGTTTTGCAAACTGTACAGGTCTACTCTATTGATTTACTGCTGTTTCCCACATTAATTTTAGCATTCCTTGTTCTCAGCCAGATTTGGAACACCTCTAAATTCCTATGCAAAGGGAGCAAGTACCTGTGGCCCTTTGCTTCATTACCAGATGCTTCCTCGTTTTGCCACTGGAAGGCAGACATAATAAAATTCTGGCATGCATGACTAGGCACCACTGCTTCTTTTCTTTTCAAATGTTTCTTCCCAATCACTGGAAAGTCTGAAAGTAGATACAGGGTAGAGATAGATTCAAACCCTTCAGTTTATCCAAACCCTTCAGCGGGAAGCATGTATAATAGAGCCCACTGCCCTAGGCCTTTCGACTTAATAGCAGGATCCAGAAGCCACTGCATCCAAATGAGCTTGTAAGGAAAGATCCCTGCAAAGTACTTTGTGATATATTCCTGCCCAAGGGGATGAAAATGGAGCACAGATTCATGATTAAGGTTTTCAAGACATGCAATATTTAGGACACTGGCTGTTCCAGACAACTTGCCAATGTGGTATCACCAACCATATGAAAAATCTTTCATCTCTGTGATAATCATTATCACACACAATAGTGTATACTGTATTATATTATCAAGACATCAATAAACAATCAAGATAAATCCAAGACATGAGATTACTGTACCTTTATTAAATTATTCTAAATTACATTTCTGAGAGTTCCCAATAGGATTCTGTTAATGCTTCTGAGGGACCTGCTCTTACATTCTTCTTCTTTACTTTCAAAGACATTGGCTTATGGGGACATGAATCATGAATGGATAGGGAATGAATGGCTTCCTAGTCTGGGTCTCCCACAATATCGCAGCTATTTCATGGAGTGTCTGGTGGATGCACGGATGCTGGATCATCTGACTAAGAAAGATCTTCGAGTGCACCTCAAGATGGTGGACAGTTTCCACCGGTAAGCAAATTCTTGGAGGGTTATTGTTTCATCCCAGGAGACCAGAATTTCTTGCAACCAATTTAAGAGTTGTTTCATGTGCTCATCCCCCCCCCCATCTGAATTTATCTCACCTAAAGTCCTTCAGTCAGTTTATTCTTTTGGAATGAAGCACACTGTTAAAGTTGAGGTTGATTTGTGTGTTTACTATATGTTTTTGAAATTGCATGTTATAATATATTTAAAGCAAAAGAGGAGATGAGTGCAGTGGTTATCATTTGCCATGAAACTACAATATATTGCTATGCATATTTGCCACAGACTTAAAAAACAGCAACAAAACCTTTGGAAATAGATGTGAAGAGTTCCCCCTCTTAGCATAAGTAATTGGGGGGACGGGGACAGAAACATATTTTGGGTTGTGTGGTTTATACAGTGATCTGAGATGGTTATACTGCATTATCAAGTCTCATTTGTGTGGAATTAGATGGCACAGGATTAGCCCTGCTGAATACAGTAATACCTCGGGTTACGAACGCAATCCGTTCCGGATCGCAGTTCGTAACCCGAATAGTTCGCAAACCGAACGCGATGGGTGCTGCCATTTTGCGCATGTGCAAATTGCGCGATCGCGCGCGCGCGCGGGGCGAAAACACTTCCGGGTTTGCGCAGTTCGTAACCCGAACTGTTCGCAAACCGAGGTGGTCGTAACCCGAGGTACGACTGTAGTCCAGAGCACTGTCTTAGGCTTCCTTTTGGTTCTTAGGATTTCTGGTTGCTACCCTCCTGCATAAACCTGTCAGGCTTTTGGAAATCTGCAACACTCACGCAGAAGGTGCTACTCTCTTCTTTGCCTGCCTGTGCTCTTAATAGGGCCAGATGCTCTGGGGCTTTCCCTGCAGCTGCTTCTTTTCCCCCTTTCTTCCTTCCTTCCTTCCTTCCTCAATTCCACACCTCTCCCTCAACAGTTGTGCTTTATCTCTGTCCACCGGGAGAGGAGACAGACCTTGTTTATCACTGGTTGAGCCTTAAAGGACTCACATAGACATGACACTAGTGCTGCAACTTCCTCACATGTGTTATAAATGCTGCAATTAAAGATAATGAAGGATGTTTCAAATAGCAAGATTTTGGTTTGAAATGCATTGAAGTAAGTGCTGTATTGTATCATTGCAGCACAAGCCTGCAGTATGGTATCATGTGCCTGAAAAGACTAAACTATGATAGAAAAGAGCTGGAGAGGAGGCGGGAGGAAAGTCAGCATGAAATCAAAGGTAGGTAACAATGAAGAGATCTGTTTGTGGCAGGCTTCAAAGGAACAAGACAATGATACAGAGCTTTTGATGCCATTTTGCTTTTCCCTTCTTGAGGCATCATCAGTGCTGTTTTACAAACTCAACCTTTGTCAGTTGCAGAGAAGGGGAAGCTGGCATCTCTTCTACTTCTATTACTTCTAGAGGCTTTTCAGACACTGGAAAACTGCTTCTGTCAGATGGTATGATGAACAAATGCACTTGCATTTCTTCATTATAGTTTTCTGTGGACTTATCTTCATTAGTTGACTCATGTTTACTATGTGGTTGGGGCACCAGCCTTCTATGTTCTGCATTTAAATTTTGCCCTCCTGGGGTTTCTTCCCTCAGTGCTGGAGCTCTGACCATTCTGTTCTGGTGTATGATAATGTGAACAAATGAGACTGCTACAATCTGGGCAATGTGACTGATAGGTGCAAGCTTAGGAAAATGCTATAACCTGTCTGTTTTTAATCTTGTGGCTTCAATTGCAAACTTTAAACAATATATCAGTCATTGTGCTTTTTTCTATTTTTCTTAACCAACTTATGTGGACTTAAATATTGTTGTGTTTTGTCCTGAATGTATGGCTTCACTTCCTTCTAGATGTGTTGGTTTGGACCAATGATCAAGTAATTCACTGGATTCAGTCTATTGGGCTTAGAGAGTATGCAAACAATATTGTTGAGAGTGGAGTCCATGGAGCCCTCATAGCATTGGATGAAAATTTTGATTATAATAGTCTGGCACTTGTGTTACAAATACCCACTCAGAATACTCAGGTAGGAAAGTGATGTTTTTAGGATGACCATTATATGTTTAAACAAAACAAAAAAAAATTCCTTCCAGCAGCACCTTAGAGACCAACTAACTTTGTCATTGGTATGAGCTTTCGTGTGCATGCATACTTCTTCGTGTGTTTATGTTTAAAGAAATCTGAGTCGGATGTGTTTTTATTAGTGGCAGCTGGTATCTCCAAAAAGCAAGGAGTCTACAAGTTTCCCTGCCAAGTTACTTCCACTACATGCCTCATTTTCTCGATTCTCCCCAACACTGTTCCTACTGACTTCACCTATGGAAGACCCCTGCCACCCAGCTTATTGGCCAGGCAGAATGACATAGTGCTGTTGTCTTCATTCCCTGTTTGTAAGCTTCCCAAAGGCATTTGGCAGGGCACTGTTAGAAACAAATTTCTGGAATAGATGAAGACAAGTGATTTGTCCTAAGCCACAAACTAACTTACAGAGGTGGGATTGAAGTAGCAAACATCAACCACTTGTTTGGCCCTACAATTGTGCAGCAGCACAACATCTATTTCACTGAAGGCAAACTAGTGAAGTTGATAAATGAATGACTTGCCCCAAAGTGCATACTACATACAAGGCAGAAAGTCTATCTAGTCCACCATTCTTTTTCCCACAGTGGTTTGTGGGAAGGCCACAAACAGGACATAAAGGCAATAGCCCTTTCCATGGAGAGAAAGCAACTTTCAAGAATTACTTCATTTACTATGACTGGAAATTTGGCGGCACTGTTAGTGTTGTTTTTGTTTTGATAGACCACTATTGTTGGCTTATCTAATGTTTTTTGCAGGCACGACAAGTGATGGAGAGAGAATTCAACAATCTGCTTGCCTTGGGCACTGATAGGAGGCTTGACGATGTGAGTACAAAGTACTATCCTCTGACTAAAACATGCTGGGAATTTGAGAAATTTTGGGCCCATACTGTTGGCTAAGAAACTGATGAAGCAAGAGAAGTGTTGCAAGTAGGACTGGCAGTGCAGTTATCTTCTGTGAAGGAACATTGTAAGTGCTGAAATTCTGTTCATGAAGAGAGCAAATGGATATGGTAAGCCAGAGAGATTTCATCTTGCAGACAGGCATAGGACCCCCTGTTATGAAATGGTGTGTTGGGAGAAGAGCTGGAACCCAGGCTGCCTTCTCACTTCTTATGTGAGAAAGGATTGGTGTTAGCAGAGCCTATGCTGTTTACTTTTTTTTTTTGTAAACCTGCAAGGAAATTCTGCTTGCCATTCACTTGTGCATTGGCTCCAACAAACCTGCTCTTCTTTCCTTCAGGAAGTGTAATACCATCCCCGCATGAATGTTCCTATTTTAGTTTACCATAAACCATTTTCAGTTGAATAGGACTATAAACTAAAATATGAGCAGCAACATGGTTGCATACATTTTAAATTCATCCCACTAGTCAAAATGGTGTAAGTATGTTGATAGACAAAAGCTCAGTCTGTGGACTATCTGAAATGTACTCCCCTAAGTAGTAGGAATCATATGTTTTCATACTGCTCTGGACAAAGCTCTGAAGACCAGTGATGTTGAAAACACTCCTACCTTCAGCTGGGACCTCCTAGCCCTCCTTTGTCATAGCTTCTTGTGAACCAAACCCCATGAGGCGTGGAGCTGCTCTCCCTGTCAACAGCATGATCTCGTACTATTGTAACAGAAGTGAGTTTACACAGACACACTGCTCTGTGGAGTATAACCTTTTTGTATGCTTTGTGAATCACTGTCACACTGCTTGGTGTACCAAAGTTATCTGTATTGGTCAGTCAATAAATTATAAACACTGGACTGGAAATATATTGAAGGGTTTCTTTAAACTTGGGGATCTGGGAACATCTTGATGTAGTTGCCAGTTCTGGCTGAGCCTTTTAAATAATCATTATAAGACCGTATCAACACACATCTTGCAGACATAGTTGAGGGAGGGATATGGGAGGGAGGACGGAGTATCTTCTGGAATGCTTAGTGCAACAGTAGAAGACACTAACTGTTCCCTCAGTGATCCTAGCGCAAAGCTATAGGTGACAGTAGCGCATCCTAACACAGGTCATGCCAAATTCTTCTAAAGCAAAGGGCAGCATGGGGAGTTTTAAAGTGCAGCATGGGGAGGCAGGAGGGAGAGTGAAACACTTACTTGCCCCTCACATCTTCTCCCCAGCAGTTTTTCTACCAAGAGGAGTTACTTTTGGTCGGAAATTAGCTATTTCATGGGGAAAGCGTGAGTAGTGCACAGGTATACTTCTTACGGAACTTTGGTTGATTGGAGCTGCTTGTTGAGTGTAAGCCTGAGGGTTTTCCTCAGTGTAATGCATGAAATGATCCATTCATGAGAAGAAACTTTGAAGTGAAGCATTATTCAAGGACAAGGGTAAGGTATGGATTTCGCCAGCAATCTGTTGCATTTTCAGGAAGGGAATGTATCAAGTGAAAATAACTGGCACACACCTGAGCATTGCATGTGCATTTACCTCTCTGAAATGTTGGCTGTATAGGAATACTATTATAGATAAACAAACAAACATACAAACAAACAAACATCTGGTGACCCAAGGTTGAAGACCACTGGTTTAGATGATAAATATTACCACCTAAAATTTCAAAGTGGAATAGAAATTATTCAAATGGTTCCCCAAAGCTGAAAACTCTATTTTTTGTTCAAGAGGAAAAATCTGGTATATATATGTACTGGTTACCTAGTATTATGTCAACCTGATTTCTCTCAGTGGTGCATCCTTATTATCCATAACTGCATTTGGTTGCTTTAGGATAAAATCTGAGGTACACTCAATTATCTGTATGTGAGTTAGGCAATATATCCTTTTGCGACTTAGTCATCATAAAAAGCAGTAGCACCAGCTGACAGTGTACCACTTCCTGCATGGGCTGAATATTCTGGAGTACTTAGGAGTTATTTTTCAAGTGGTTCTGTTATTCCACTTCAACATTTACACTCATAAGATTTTGCAAGCTGTTATACTTTCTCATCTTGACACTAAGATCACATAGACCAGGCATCCCCAGACTTCGGCCCTCCAGATGTTTTGGACTACAATTCCCATCATCCCTGACTACTGGTCCTCTTAGCTAGGGATCATGGGAGTTGTAGGCCAAAACATCTGGAGGGCCGCAGTTTGGGGATGCCTGACATAGACTATTAATAAAACATGCCCTGAGGAATGTATATGTGTTGTTGATACTTCTAAAGCACTCATAATGTGCAAATTGTAGGTCAAAAATAAAAATCCTCATTCTAAAGGGGTGATCCACTGTTTACAGAGTGAAGAAATACCAGTGCCTTAATCTTTAAAGCAACATTTTTCTACAGAGAGACAATCTCTGTGCAGGTAATATTTATTTACAGCATGTATACCACAAAAAGAAAAATAGAATACTGTGCCATTTTCAGACATCATTACTATGCACACTTTTATTTTCACCAAAGTGTTGGTTTTGAAGGCAGAAAATCTAAACTTCCTCCAGTGGGTAAATGCATAATAAACTATATCATCAAGAATTTACAGCCATTTAATGAAATTGCACAGTCTACTACCTGAGGTTGGCTGAAGCCTAATGGTAGGGCAGGTGATGATAAGCGGATCATAAAGTAAGAAGCAACACTCTCTTGGAGAGGAAAGGACACATAGGATGGTATGTTCAGCTTTCCACAATATAGGGAAGGTTCTGTCAATCAGATGCAATGGATTCTGTACCTTCAAATCTTTGGAGATGGAGGAAGTTTCTAAGTGATATACAGGTAAGCACACAGATCTCTGTGAGCTTCAGTACTGGTAAGTATGTTGCAAATTACTGTATAGAGACCCATAATCTCCACGTCAGAAATGAAATCAAATAATCTGGCTATCACAGTATAACAAACAAACTTTAGCCCGGAATAGGAGCACGTGCTTGTATGCAATATTTGTAGCCCAGCCCAAATTTTGCAACTGGGAGGATTTCAATATCACAGTATTACAAACTTTCTGTCTACGCAAGCGTTTCAGTTTGCCAGATGGAACAATAGCCACTCCCCTCCCACACTGTTTTGGAGATTCTCTTGACTGCCCTCCCAAACCAATTTTGGGGGGCATATGGAGGAAAAGCCTCTTGCACATGGTTAGGTGAACTCCACCCATTACCTTTTTGGCCCCAGAAGGAAGTTAAAAATTTTTTTTTAATTCCCAGGCTTTTTAATGTATTGTTAGTTTAGTATGCTGTCACTTTGATCTTGCATTTTATCTCATTTTTGTCATTGAGCATCATTGCTGAAGGGTGGTGTATAAACCAACAAGCCTTCCCCCAGTGTCTCAGGCAGCATATATGGGAATTATCTCACTTTATCTCTTTGCAGTGGGTTAGACAGAGAATGTGTGACTGGTTCAAAGTTACTCAGTGGTTTTCATGGCTGAGCTGGAATTTGAACCCAGGTCTGACCACATCACATCCAACATTCAGTCCTCTGTGCTACAATGGGAACGGGCTAGAGGGGAGAAATCCCCCAGATACTCTGATCTCCATGTACCCAATTTCTACTATCTGAGGTGGAGTGATAGTTACATGCCAAAGGCCAGGTTATAGAGGAAAGGTTTTGCCTGGCACTTAAAGATAAATAACGATGGTGCCTGGTGAACCTCCATGAGGAGAGCATTCCACAAATGAAGAACCACAGAAAAAGCACATTTTTGTGTTGCCACCCTCTGGACCTCTGGTCCTCATGATCACAGGGTCCCAGTCAGTTCATATTTAACAAGATTTATAGACCATTCAATTAAAGATTAAATAAATATCTCAGAGGTTTGCATCAAATAGTATTAAATACTCATAAGAGACTGCTGAAAATATTAGCAGACTTTCAAAACAGGTAGACATAATAAAATGATCAAACTATATAAATAAGATCTGAGTTCACAACAAAAATACATGTCTAGGTAGGCTTTCCTACAGAAGAAAGTTTTTAGATTGTCTTGAAAACAGTACCACTGTGTTGCTTGCCTGATATTAATAAGCAGTCAGTTCCAGAGCTTAGGTACTTCCTCAGTAAAAGACTAATTCATCTTTCTGGGACTCAAAGTTTTTATTTTCCACAGCTAGCATTCAGGCACAGAATCCTCAAATTCTGATATGAAGAAACTGTGCTGAGTATCATCAGCATACTGATAGCACCATGCTCCACATTGCCTCATCCTCCAGTATTAGAGCTAAAATAGTGCCCTGCAGCACTCCTTAGCATAACTGCCAGGCGTCTAAAAATCACTCTCCCAATGCTGGTCTTGTAGATAGTGCTGGAGCCATTGTAACACTGTGCCCCAATTCCCATCCCATAGAGCTGATCCAGTGTAGCATATATATGTGCTACTTTGGAGGAATAAAACCCCTGCTCTAGCCCACTTAGCACAGTGCTGTATTGTGTTTCCTTCTCAAGGGCATACCTAGGAGACTCTGCTGACACGGAATAGTTCTCTCTTTTGCAGCACTGGAGCTGCAGACTACTTTGCTCATCCATAAAGGACTCTGGGCAGTAAATGTCCCTCCTCTGTCTTCAAAATCTAGTTACTAACCTTGTGATTTCCTAAGGCACGGATACTTCTCTCCCCAACTCTTGACGGAATTGTCTGTCTGGGGAGAAGAGATGTATTCTGTACCTTGAGGGGCATGTATTAATCTACTTAAGGGATGGGCAAACTCTTTTCTGTCGGAAGCTGCAATCACATGGCGATAATTTGGGGGGAATGCATGCTGACTCTCTGGGCAGGGCTAAAGCCAGTGATGAGTGAAACCAGAGCCAAAAGTGGACAAGGCCACCCTTTCTCTCTTCTTATGACACTCCTCTGCTCTCCTCCCCCCCCCTTCTCAGTAGGCTGCTGGGGAAAGACAGATCACACTTTCCAGAGGCCTGAACAAGTCACTTACACAGGGCTTTTGAAATTAGGCCTATGATTGCCCACTTCTGATCTACTTCAAGGTTATTAAGGTGTAGAACATGAGTTTTACCATATTCAAAGCTGAGCACCCATAATTTTAATGAATAATGTAGTGAAGGAGTGGACATTGCATTTTGTTTGGTCAAGCCACCCAGAAAGCTGTTCTGCTGTTGCCATTTTGAATACAGCTGGAAAAATATGAGCATGGAAGTTTTGAAGGGAGTATGGCAATGCCATATGCAGAGTGTGGTTTAAAGTTTTTAAATGTTTAAATAGCTAGAGAGAATACATTACGGGGACTTCCTCCCTTTTGGAAGAGGGAGAGAATGTATCTCGCATAATATTGCACCTCATAGTACTAGGTAAGGTAAAGGGACCCCTGACCATTAGGTCCAGTCGTGACCGACTCTGGGGTTGTGGTGCTCATCTTGTGTTATTGGCCAAGGGAGCCAGCGTACAGCTTCCAGGTCATGTGGCCAGCATGACAAAGCTGCTTCTGGCGAACCAGAGCAGCACAACGGAAACGCCGTTTACCTTCCCGCCGGAGCGGCACCTATTTATCTACTTGCACTTTGACGTGCTTTCGAACTGCTAGGTTGGCAGGAGCTGGGACCAAGCAACGGGAGCTCACCCCGTCACAGGGATCCGAACCACTAACCTTCTGATTGGCAAGCCCTAGGCTCTGTCCCTACCTCATAGTACTAGTCCATCCCATAATAACCAATTTCGTGGTATTTTCAGCTGGAGATGCATTTAAATTTTAAAACATTTATTCTAAGGCAGCTAACTAAAAAGAGAATACACATGCAGTAAAAAAAAGTTACAAATACAATGAAAACATGGAATGCATTGTTATTAAAAAGAAAAGCAGCCAATGATAAGCTGGTAAAACCATAAGAATAACCACAGGTTTTAGTTAAGCCACTAAAGATATAAGAAAGAAGGCTTTCACACGGTGGTAGAAGGCAATCAAAGAAGCAATGAGGCAGACTTACCTGGGCAGGGAGTGTCAGAGCCTGGACTCAGCCACTGAAAAAGTCTGCTCCCTCCTCACAGAGAGCAGAAGGGCCTCTGTTGATGATCATAATACTCAAGGACGCTTGTATTGGGAAAGGTAGGTCTTTGATTTTCAGCAAATAAAGAATGATGAGGAAATGGTAATTTTGCTCTGAACTTGTGAAGACCCTGGCCTGTATTTATGTATTTAAGCTATTATATACTTGGCTTTTCTGGCTAAGTTTCCCAAAGCATAGAATAGAATATTAAAAATTAAATAAAACACTAAAAATACCCAGTAGCTTTAAGAACCAACAGAAGGCAATAAAAATACAGAGTCAATCATTGAATGCCTTCTACAATAAACATGTTCTTGTGCCTTCAAAAAATGGGAACACCTCTGATCTCTCTAGAGCAGTCATAGGCAACCTTGGCTCTCCAGATGTTTTGGAACTACAACTCCCATGATCCCTGACCACTGGCCCTGTTAGCTAGGGATCATGGGAGTTGTAGTTCCAAAACATCTGGAGAGCCAAGGTTGCCTATGCCTGCTCTAGAGCAGTGTTTCTCAACCTTGGGTCCCCCTATGTTCTTGGCCTACAAATCCCATGATCCCTAGCTCACAGGACCAGTGGTCAGGGATGATGGGAGTTGTAGGCCAAAAACATCTGGGGACCCAAGGTTGAGAAACGCTGCTCTAGAGGGAGAATTCCACAGGTGTGGCATCACCATTGGTATTCACCAGTCAGAAATTGGCTAGTGACAGGCCAGAGAGAATAGCTCTGGATGCTGAACTGTGAAACCTGTACAATTTGTGTGAGTGAATATTGGTCATGATTGCTAAGATTTCACCAGCTTAACATTATTGGTTTCTATTGTAAAAATGCATTTTGGGAGCGATCACTGCAAACCCGGAACTAGTGACATGTGCTTAGGGTCTGGAGAGTCTAGCAGTCTGTTTCCTAGGCTCTAAATGATTTTAGAAATGGACTAACTCAAAGCCCAGTTATTGGCCCCATCCCATTAGGATGAAGATATTTTTAGAAAGATTTTTCCATTTTGTGTACTGCGTTCCAATTGCTTTGATTGCCTTAAAAATGAATATATTTCTTTTAATGACGTTTTTGGAATTTTACCTCTGAATTTGAATCTTCAGCAGCTATCTATGTGCTTAAACAACCTATTTACCATTAGCAATATGCAATATTTTTGTTTTAGAGGTCACAATGAGGAAACTTCAAAAGGAAGAAAATAAGGGGCTATGAGGAGTGATGACACTGGGCGATCCTCTTTGGGTTATCACACTCTGAAATCATCTTTTGTGATGAATTTTTAAAATATTCAGAGGGAAACATCTCGAGGTTCAAGGCAAGGAGGCTGGCTTTAGAAAACTCAAGGCAAACATTTTTTAAAAAAACTGATACGGAATCAGAAACTTTGACACTAGATTAGAAAGGGATTTGGTCATTTCAAGTAAACAACATCTACTGTTGTTATTCTGGCAGATTAACTCTTATTTCTACTCGAAGCAAATTGAAGTAAATTTGAATTCTTTCACATTTCTGTTAATCACCATCAGCATCTCAGTATTTATTTGTCAGTGAGTGAAGGAAAGAATAAAGTCCCCAAGGGCTTCTCATTAATTTTCCATAACTGTGTTCTGCTTACGTTTCCTTGAATCTGAGATAGAATTATCACTTTACCAAGACAAATGCTGGTTTAAAACACTATTGGTATATTATTATCTTCATTATTCCACTTTGTAGGATGGCCAAATTTCTAGATCGTTTCCATAGGGATATAGAGCCAATTTCTGAAAAGTATGCGACTCGGTTAGAAAATTAGAATATAATCCTTGGGAGATTTCTTACTGAATGCTGAGGTTTTTGTACTATTTGACCACATAAAAAGGAGATTGAAGGCCTATTCACACAATGTCATTGAGCTGATTTGTGCTGTGTTCAGCATGAAATATAGAAGTGAGTGATTATTTCATCCAAATCCTAGCTTGCAACTGAATCAAAATTTATTACACTACCACATTTTAACACACTTTCAAAATCTTTGCATCAGTGTAGTCTATGTGAGTTGAGGTGGTTATATAATGAAGCAATCACAGAACCTGCTTTATCAACATGTCTATTTGGTAATGAAGATTTGGCCGGTGGACAAAATGTAGAAGAAACATGGGTTTCTGCATTGGCACACTGAGCAAATTAAGAACAGATATAGACCACTATGTGGAAGGCTAATTGCAGGAAACAAAATGTGCACTGTGGAGTCTTGTCTTAAAGTTTCAGGGGAGACCAGTTTGATGCCAGGGTGCCAGGATAGCACAGAAGTTGTGTGCCAAAGAGCAGGATCATGGCAAAATGGGTAATCCAGTCAGAGTCAACTCTGCTTGATCCCAGCCAGGAAAGCAGGACAGAGCAAAAGGCAGCTTGTCAGTACCTTGGACAGCTCACAGTGGCCAGTGCTACTAGCTAAGATTCAGAGAGATGTTGCCTCAGGGGCATGCCCCAAACCCAGGAAAACTAGCTGGTCTGAACCAGCCCAACTCCCTTCAAGGAGTTGTCTGTCAACGTTTTTCAGACTTTGCCAATCTTCCTGTAGCATAAGAGACCTGCATGAGTCTTTTCCTTTCCACAAATGCCAGTACTGACTACTGCTCCCTGAGGAAGGCCTACCTGATTGCTTTGCTTGGTACGTGGTATAATCTTCTCTTTCCTTACAGGGTGATGACAAGAGTTTTCGGCGAACTCCCTCCTGGCGAAAGCGCTTCCGCCCCCGAGACTTTAACAGCATCAGCATGCTTAGCGGATCAGCAGAGACGCTCCCAGCAGGGTTCCGAGTGACCTCCTTGGTGCCCCTTCCACCTCCTTCAGCACCACCGAAAAAAATGCCACCAGAAGGTAAGGTCCAGCTTTGCTCTTGTTCGTGGGAGATGAATTAGACAGTTTCAAAACCATCAAGTGTTTGGACGCTGCATGGTGTGTGATCTCTGCTGATAAGAAGCCCAACACTCGAGTTTCCTGAATATAATCGTAACTACTAATTGGACTTCTAGCATGATTTGCCTGCGCAGACTACATATAGACCTTACTTTTGGTTCTTGTACTCCCTGAATCTGATGCTGGTATAAGAGAGTTTAGATAGGCACAGAAAGTTCTGAGAACAGTTGATGTCCCATTTGATCTCGCCAAGATTATCCCTTTCTGAATCCCATGCAGGGTATTTGCTTAGTTGCTTTAGCCCAGGGATGAAGGTATGAAAAGATAAATGAGAAAGCCATTTTGTATATTTTGATGAGTTTCTAATCAGTCTGGAAGAAAGGAGCTTTCAGGGATCTGACCTTGCAAATCAGGTATGTTCTGTGGTGTCCAGCTGATGTGAACTTACACTCTCCCATAATAGAACAACTCCTCTCCCTCCAGTTCTGCTCCATGAATAGCACCCTTGGCTGCTTTCGACTCCTGTCTATTTAGTCATTCAGTGGTCTGAAATGTTATTTCTTATTGAGCTCTGAAGCCATATACCTCTGATGCTAGGCAGCTACAATTTCATGCCTTTTAAAAAGCATTAGTTAGTACTTTTTAACTGACTAAACTTGCTTAATTGACTTTAATTGCTCCTGACCTTCATAATAAGCCAAGCTAGGCAGTCAGGCAACAGGGAACCAAGGGTTTAATGGTGTGCTTTGCATGAGAGCTCTGATCTCACTAATTGCATGCTTTTTATGTGTTGTTGCTAAATGGTTTGCAGTTGGTGCATCTGGGTCCCAAAGGCTGGAGACATCCACAGTTCGCACATATTCCTGCTGAGATTCAGTTTCCATTGGGACCATTGGCCCAGGGCCCAGGTAAGTGTAGAAATTAGGGCAGAGCAGCTGTATTCTCAGTAGTCTAGAGCACTTCCAGAAACTAATGAAATAAACCAGAAATCAATTTCTCTGTCTTCAGGCTTCTAAACACAATTTTTGTTACCTGCCTTAATTCACTTGTAGGGAAGCTTCCTGTATCACCAGTTCAGCTTTTTGTGCTATATGTGTGTGTGAGAGAGTATCATGACAAAATGAGTTGCACAGTGCTGTATTCCCATGTTTGAACTGCAGCACCCCAGTGGTCTCACAATTTCCTCTAGTCCATGTCAGACCAGAGGGCCCAGCACAGTTGTTATATATCTGATGGGTGCCAGATTTATTCATTCAACAACCCTAATCTCAACAACAATGGGCTTCAACACTTTAGCTCTGTCTTGGTGTTTGCAGGAGCAGTTGTTAGCACAGTGATATCTTCTAGCATGTATTTATAGGTGATTCCTCAATGCACACCAAACATCCAGTACTGCTTCAGTGGCCTCTCTTTGTAGGGCAATAAGGCACAGGCACATTTTCCTTCAGAGATATTGCAATCCAACATTTAAATAATAGAAAGCAAAGACAAGTGGACAAAGCCATGGAGCCCATAAAATAAGCCAACATCCATGAAGAAAGAGAGGAGAGACACCAACAAGCTTAAATCTAGCTTGATTTCAGATTAAACCTCTGAATCACCAAAACAACTTATAGCAATTTTATCTAACTCCTTTCCCCATATATATATAGTGCATAGAGGGCTACTCTGTGTGTTATGAAGCTATTATTTTCTCTCAAAAGAAACCAGTTTCTGCCAGAAGAGCCAACCCCTTAGTTGATACCTATTTAAGGTCAATGCAGAGCTCAGTTCTGGAAGAGAATAATCGTCTAAAACATATTGACAAGCTGTTTTCCAGAGTTGGTTATCACCCAATTCTATATAGCACAGTGCAGGAAAGAACTTAATTGCAACAGTAGCTGTTCTTTTATTATACTTGATTAGTGCCGTCCACTCTTGGCTTAATTGTTGGCCACCCGGGTTCTGTACGAAGAAGAACTGTTGATATTCCTGATGGTAGAGGGTATAGCTTCTGAAAAAAAATATTGTGCACAGTTTCTAAAACTTTAATGGACTTCGCACATTACTTTTAGATGTGTTGGATTTAGCAGAGAATCATAAATTGTTGGGCTATGATCTGGAAAACCTGTCTGTAATTCTGTGCTCAACTCTGAAGCTCTCTGAATGACTTTGGGGAAGTCACTCTCCCTCAAGCTAATCTGCCTTACAGGTTTACTGTGAATTTAAAATGTCGTTCTGAGTTTCTTGGAAGAAAGGAAGGATAGGATTATAACATGAATATATAGTATAACTGATAGTACATGACAAAACATCTTGGATGTTGCCTAGCAGATGCACCTATCTACCTACCAGAGACGAGCAACCTGTGGCTCTGTCAGTATTATTAAACCCAAATTGCCATCAGCCCCAGCCAACATGGCAAGTGGTCAGGGATAATGAAAGTTGTAATCCAACACTATTTGCAGAGCCACAAGTTGCCTACATATGAATTTTAGGTCAATATATTCAGCCCGACTATCAAGCTGTTATTCCAACAGAAACTTCATTTTGATGAAACTGCTTCCCTTTTATAAAGCTGTTCTCCAAGACTTGTTTAATAGTTATGGTGTTTGTAGGCAGGACCCATTTACTGGCAGAGAAATTGAGCCATTCGGATACTTTCTCCTTCAGATTATAATAGAAGCTGTTTCCTGCCTAGTAGGAAACTTTCTAGTCTAGTTGCATGCTGTAAGCTCAATAACCAAGAAATTCCAGGGACTGAAGTGTCGGCAAAATCTTAATGGATCATACTAACAAAGAGGAGGAGGAAGGAGGAATGTGCTGAATAGGGGCTGGAGAGGCATCTATAGAAATGAAGGGGACAGCTGTTGGATAAAGATAGCAAAGTTTATCCCTTTCTCCCCAAGGCAACATCAGCACTGACGCTTCCAGTGACAAGAACAGACTTGGCTATGTTCATTGTGGGTCTCACAGTCAAAATCCATGGATCAGCCATGACTGTGCTTGTGTCTAGCTTCTGCTATTTCTATGCTGATCAGTGTGGACTCTAAATCTGCGCTAAAGGCTGGTGAACAGCAGTTTGCCAGCATCAGGATTCTTGAGCATGGCAGCTTCAGTGGGATCTCCTAGCCTGCCAAAGGTGGGGGTGTGAAAACTGCGGATTCTCTCAACCTTTCTCTGACCCTCTTAGGTGCTCCATGCAAACAGGTGCTTGGAGCATTGGGCCTTGTTTCTTCTGTTGGGGCTTGGTTGAATGCCAAATCTTTCACCAGGGCCCTAGTGAATAGTTGTAGGAGGAGCACAGGCACAGAGCAGATTTGCCACAGCATCGTACCCTTCATGTTTAATGTAGACTTTGTACCCTTTTGTTTTGCAGCACATTCCCACTACTTGTATGGTTATACACTGGCTGCTTTCCGAGATTAGGCCAGAGACCAGACTGTGCCTGCTCCTTGGCTCCAAAGAACAGAAGCTACAGGCCAACCATTTCAGGCCATATGGCCAAAAGAAGATTCTTCCTCCTGCTTGTACACAACCCCTGATCTCCTGTTTGGTGTCCTTAAACCCCAATTATATCTGTGGCTTCCCATTTATCTCCCCCGTTCCCTTGGCTTTAGAAATGCTCTCACTGAGAAAGAGAACAGACATCTATCCCCCCACTGTGTGTGATGCAGTGATCTTGATGTAGGTCTGGTAAGACATGGAAACACCTTAATGCTGGTCTGCAGAAGTCCCTGCACCGTTATCTGCCTGCGTTTCATTTTGCCAATATGCCTGAGAGCAGCAGTAGCTGCTTGTTCCCACCGTACAGCTCGGACCCAATAAGACAATCGCTAAGGAGACAAAGGCAATGATGAGACTATGGGAGACTCCAACTCTGAACTCTCCCACAAGTGCAGCAGAAGGCTTTTCTGCTGGAACTGCCCACCATGCCACAGGCAACAAGGAACATCTGCCAATGGGCAGTATTGTTCCTCTGATATGATAGGGCCAGGGCTGAAAGCAGGGCATGGAGGTGCTTGGTGGGAAGGAGATAGTAGCTACCAAACAAGTTTGTATGTCTTCCAGGTCCCTTTGTCATGTATGAAATGAAATCTGAAGCTGGGAGTACAAGTGATGTCCTCAGATCTCTGTTGGGTACACAGTAAATGCTCTTATCTTTCCCTTGTAGACAAACAGAAAATCTCCCCTTTCTTCTCTTTGCATTTACAGATAGCCTGTGATCCAAAAAGGTTCCTAGCTGTTTCTTCCTTCTAGGGTAGGATCCGTTTGTCTCCTCATGCTGCCTTTTGCCTAGTGTGGCCCTCTTATTACTGACGTGGTATTTCTTGGTGGCTGGAATGCCCTATACTCATACCGTGCTGTTTGGAAGTGCAATATCCAAGAGACTGTACAGTTGCAATGTCTTTTTGGTGTACAACTTGCCTAATACAGTATTAAATATTTTTTTAATTTAAAGAGTAAGTGATCCCTTTATATCAACAACCTCTTTCTTTTGTCATATTATTGGTACTGCATGGATTCCAAACCCTGCAAAAAAAAAAGTCAGGAATGGGTGTATGTGTGTTCCAATAAATCTGATTTTAAAGCAAGGCTCGGTGGATTCATAATTCTCTTCTGCATTAATACAGATTCTCTGGGCATGATGTTTGTGGTAACTGGTGGCATGTGAGCCGTATCTGGCCTGATGATGATGCTTAATTGGCCCACTAGTTGACTGTACCCTTCCTATGGCTTGATGGAGCATTTTAGCACCATCTTACATCCTTATGGCTGGGTGGGATGAGAAGTAAGGAAAAGCCCATAGCCACCCACATTTTCAATGTAGTCTCCTTACTTGAATAAGGCATGCCAGTCAGAAGCTTTTAGACCCAGTCATCTTGGAGTCCCTTGGCAGGCCCAGGGAGTGATGATGTAATGATGCTATTCTTTTGACACCTGCATCAGGGGTGTTTCAAGGGCCTGTGTGCACAGACCATTTTGGGGCCTTGGGTGCACAGATTCTTTTTTTTTCTTTCACAAGGTGCACACCCTTTGTGCTAATCTTACATAGATCTCGTAACAGTACACATAACAGACATGGGCAGTTGATTCCTAGACATCCAATAGCTGAAGCCATTTAAATACAGGGATACACTCAAAAGATGATTTACTTGAGGAATGTGTATGAGTTACAGGGCTCCCATCCACATCTGATTGGCTACTGTGGAAAAGAGAATGCTGCACTAGGGGGGGGGGCGCTTTGATCTGATGCAGTATAGTTCTTAATTTTATAATTCATGCAGAGAAACAAATGACAGGCTTATTTGAGGGTGGACAATTTTGCTGGGGTTTTTTTTTTTACACTGGGATTGATGGATCTAATCATATCCAGTACAGAGATATGAGATAATTATCAGTTACAACACAAGTTGAATGGCAAAGTATCAAGAAATGACATCGGATCACAGGGGGAGATTCTTTTTTTGGTAGAAGAATGCACAGAGCCACCCCCAAATCCAATCACTACTTTCTCGCATTGAACCAGGATATGCTTGAGCATTTATGCTCTTGCAGGAGGTGACATTGGAAATTGTGGCTGGACTTTCCTCCTTTTGCAGGGACCAGCTTTTATGTCCCTGGAAGTTCTTGAGAGTTCCATTTTATGAATGTAGAGGAACAACAAAATTCAGAATGGTTGCTGGAAAAAGGGGAATTTCCATGGACACACTATATTCTCCTTCTGCTGTCTGTTCAGGTAAAGTAAACCTTGAGCAGTTTGTCACGGGCTCCATGACAGTAGCTAATACTTGATGTTAGCTGGGTGTCTGACACTTGGGATATATCTGTACTGCCCCTTTGGTGTGACACAGCATATTTTGCTTTGTTCTGATGGAATAAATGAGGGCAGGCATCAACTATAGTAAGAAGGGGGGGAAGACCACAAAGTTATATTGAAGATGATATATTGCCCAATACATTTCAGTTACTTTGATTCAAGACTTCCATAGGAAACCAAAACTCTTCCACACAATCTCAGAAGAAATTCCAAAAAAATCCTTTATTTTTTTAAAAAAGAAATCCCACAATAAATTAGCAAAAATACAAAAAAAGGTAACTTCACACAGTAGAAAAGACTTCAGAGGCAGCATTTTATACGGCTTCTGGGCCTGGAAATTGCAGACTGCCAAAAGAAGTTGGTCAGACAGTATTTTTAAAGTAAAATTAAAAAATACACACTTGCACACACCCACATTTCTTTAGAAAAAAAGACCATTGGCCCCCAAAAGAAACAAAACTTCTACAAAAACGGAAGAAAGAACAAAGGCCACACTGGAATACTTCCTTTACAGGCCACAGGAGTGTAATTTCTCTCACCCTTAGTGTTCCCAGTAATATATCAGAACGCTTTGATCAGTCAACTCCAGCCCAATTTCCAGAGGAAATGAGATCCATAAGCTTATCAGTAAAGTCATGATATCCTACCTTTCTGGAAAGCAGGCAGACATTATGAAAATTACTAGGCCCCTCTCTCATTAGCTTGCCTCTGGGGGAACGCAGAAGAAAAAAAGAACCACTTTTCAGTATATGGAATTGAACAAGTGGCTTCAGTGGTTAAAGTCTATGACTTTGGCATGGGGAAAAAATATCCAGTGTTAGTTGGGAAGGAGAACTTTCCCCCCCTTTGGAACATCATCCAGTGTTAGTGAGGAGAGGAGAGAAACTTCTCCTAATTGCAAAGTCCTAGTATCATGTTTCTTCTACCCTACAATCTGCTGGTGATTTTGGTTGTTTTTTTTAAATAAAAAAAGACTGAGATGGACACCACTGTCTGGATCCTCAGTTCTGAGCCCTCTCCTCTTGGAACGCAACGGCCACATCCTCCACAGCAATACTGTCCACAATCGAAGACAGCGAGTGAAGATTGTGGTCTTCGGAAGAATCATCACTCAGCAAATGATCTGCGGAGAACAAGAGAGTGACCTTAAGCAGGTGGCTTTCTCTGAGAATTTGGTTGCTGCTGGACAAGGGTAGAGGGAATCTTAGGTGGGGGGGAAATAAAGGCTCAGACTATTTGTAGAATGTAGCTTAGTGCTGTGTATGCCTCTATCTGAAGGATGTGTTCTCTCCCCCCTACTCCCCCCTACAACCTTCATACTAAATTTAATGATACTCAATTGCAGGCTAAAGCACGCCAACGCCATTTTTTGTGCAACTCAGCATCCATTGCACCTAGCACCTGCAAGAAAGGATTCTGTTCCAGTTCATTTGAATTTCCACTGATTTCTAATTACTCTATTCATTTGTACAATGGCAGGAATTTAAGAAGCAGTGTGTTGAATTCATGGTGAATGGAGACATGTGAACACTATTGAAAATATAAACTTCAATTAATAAGGACACGGTTATTTAAAAATTGCATTTTAAGTTAAAATGTTTTTAATTTTAATAGAAGGTGCGGAAGAGCCTCTGCCCCTGGTGACATTCCACTGCATGGTTACAAAAATAAATCCTGGGACTTTTGGTTTGGGCTATTGCTTTGGTTTTTTTTATTTCCTGTTGCACTTTAGTAATGCCCTACAAATATACGGATACTTTTGCCTAGCTTTTTATCCCATCAAACTGTTGGCAGACACCTTTGAAAGTTCGTCAAAATGATATGGGATATTTTAATATGGAACAGACAGGTTCCAAAAAAAATAATATGTGCTCTATCAGGGGACAAATGGAGAGAAGCCCATCAGCTTGTCTCTCCCTAATCAAATGGTCTCTCAATTCTGATTTTTAAAATCAATGTGTGTTGACAAGCTGATTCAGTTCAGAGGGAGAAAGAGACATCTTGATAGACCAATGGATTTTTACATTGGATGTCAACTGCTTATGGAAATACAATTATGGATAGAGGTTTGGGGGGGGGGACACAAATTGGTTTAATGATCAACCAACATTTTGGGATGCCTGTGCTTAGAAACCCAGAAGCTTCATCAGTGTGGGTGGCTTCCCTGCCTCTAGGACTTTGGAAACAGGCATCAGAAACATGCCTAGAGAGATGGAGGAGAGAGAGCAGAAAAGCCTGGAAGGAGCTCTTGAGAGTGATGGTCCTGGGCTGATGACAGGGCAGAACCTCCAAAGAGGAATTGGTCATTAGACAATGCTTCCTGCTTACCTCCAGGATGAGTGCTAAAGTCTAGCTGGGTGCTCCATTCAGGGCTGCATGAGGTGCTGCTGGATCCATGGTCACTAGTCACCTGAAATCGGAAGATGGAGGCTGTTAGGATTGGTTACATTTAAGGATATCCATTAGGAATGTGCCCTTGCATTTGTTCCTTCACTAACTCAAAAGTTATTTTTGTCCCTTTAGCATCCTGTATGGAATTTATTTCTTATTTTGCCAGGAATGGTCTGATTGAAAATACTGACAAAGTCAGTGAAATGGCATTGTATACAGGATCCCACTGGAATTTAGATTGGGGTGTGTGCATGAGCTTATTGTGTGTGTGTGTGTGTGTGTGTGTGTGAGAGAGAGAGAGAGAGAGAGAGAGAGAGATGATGATGATGATGATGATGATGATGATGATGATGATGGTGATTTAGTTTATATCATGTGGTACTGATATTCCCACTGTTCTTTTTGCTTTGTGTGTGCATAATTAAAGAAGTGCCATAAATGTGTGTTGGGGGGGGGGGAGCCCTGTAAGCTGAATTCCGAGCCAATAGTACAATAACCTATCCTCACTAAATGGCAATGTGTGTACAGCCATGCTGTGTGCATGTGGGTCGGGGGGGGGCAGGTGGGTAGCATGCAGCTGTTCATTACTCTCTCTGACTTTCTGAAAAAAATCAGTCTGGATAAGCATTCCAGAGCCGGCTTTGTGCTATATGGGAGTATGCAGCCTACAAAAAGTAAAGACTCCTGAAATGATAATGTCGCTGGAAAAAAAGATGGGGTAACCATGCTGCTCTTTGACCTTAAAAATAAAGGAAACTACTGCTCGTGGATGAGTGTTTAATTTACTCCAACAGAGCCAGAGGGCAAGTTTTGCAAAGTGAGGCAGATATGAAAGGGGGAGTTCTGTTGATTTTCACAAAATATCCCACACAACAATCAAGTCATGCCTGGCCACCACATTCTTTGTGTGGCAGTAAGAAGGATATGTTTGCATGTGTGGAAAATTTTCCAGGTATGAAGCATAAGGAATCCTTCAGGGCCAGTAAACAGAAGTGCAGCTATCCTCTGTGCAACTAATTAACAGCTGGGAATTTCCTGGGTTAAAAAGTGACCATGCAAAACACTAGATTTCTTATTCTTAAAGACCGGGAGGTGGACAATGTAGAGGAAATGGAGTTTCCTATTTAAAAAGGAAGACTTCACCCTGCTTCTTAAATAGAACTGTTAAATATTGCAAAATACCTCAACAATTCTCTAGTGCTGAAATTGATCAACAGACATCAAAACACTTGTTGCTGCTCAACACAATGGAAGGGGAAGATCAATATACCGGTAAGCTGCAACCAGCCCTGAAGTTTACAGTTTTGGTTTCAGACAGCAGCTAGTGTGAAACAGCTTTCAGAAGACAGCAAGAACAATTGCTTTCACACGTTTCTTTTCTCAACAGCTGTTTTCCTGACATTTGTATTGTTTTTTAAAATGCAGACACAGCAAAAATAAAAAAATGTAAACCATAAAGTGTCACAGCCTGGAAAGTACTGTGCAGCTCCAAACGAATAATAATATATAAACTCTTGCAAAGATCACATTTACAAATAAAGATGTAAAAATAAAAATATTCTCCGCCTGTGAATTCCATCATTATTGATGTTTACATGTCAATGTCAAGAAAACCATGAAACAAAATGTGTAGCAAGATCTAGATCCTGAAAAGGATGCCCTGAAAGGTGGAGCTAGGCATGTCCCTCTGCTACAGGGAAGCTTCAGAAGGGAAACTCAGTAATGTTTTAAAAGCATTTGTTCACCTTTTAATCACCTCTTCTGTCCCCTTTGGACTGTAGGTCCAGGTTTGTACCCAAATGCCCTTGTGCATCTTTAAATGGAGACCCAGCAATCCATCTGAACTCGACAGGTGTCCAGCTATCAAAGCTCCCCCCCCCCCACCATACTTTCTCATTGGCACATATGCTAGAATTCGCTTGTGAATTGTCATCTGTTGAATAAGTACGCTGGTCACTTTGGTTACAAGGGTTGTGCCAGTCATGGTTCTGCTCTTTATTCCCATCTTCTGTGTAGACAATAAAGGGTTGGTATCAAAAGGATCTAATGCACTTAAAAATATATATATATTGAAAAACACTTAATCAACCCAGCTTCGACTACCACAGTTCTATTGCAGCCTTTTAAATAGGTGAATGGTAATTAATTGTAAGTGGGATGTAGCAAGGTGGCCACAACTGCACTTTTGGAGAAACGGAATGAAGAAATATAATATATTCCTGCAGGTTATCCACTAGCTCTGCATGCTGAGAACATGAATGCTATAACTCAACCAATGTTATATGGCAACATTATGCTAAAATAACTTTCCCCCACTGTGATAAATTCACTTGGAAGGGGGGGGGAATCCTTCAGTCCATGCTGACTTTTCTGCATCAATTCTCAGGCTGGCTTTACAGTTGCCTTAGGCTGCATAAATGGCGAGAACCAGTGCAATTTTTCTAGGAAAAAAGGTTCCAGAACTCACCATGTACCCCTCTTTTGTTCTCTTTATAATGGCAATAGTGCCCACCTGAGAGGTGCTGGAACTGAATTCCGGTGAAAAAAAGCCCTGGTGAAAACACGTAAGGAAACATGATGCATGCTATTCCCTGCGAAGATACAGCTAACACAAAATATATGTATTCTATGCAAGATAGGTATGGTGTAGGAGCCAAAAACTGAAACTAGAAAAGCTGGCTGGCACTTCACTGCCAACTTAGAAATTAGGAGGAACATCTTGTTGGGTGCTATTGTGGAAGGGCCATAGTTCAGTTCTGCTTTGCATGCAGAAGGTCCCCAGGTTTTCTAGGTAGGGATGGAGATGCCCCCTGCATGAAATGCTGACTGTCAGTGTAGACAATACTGAGCTAAATGGATAATTTATCTGACTTTGTATAATTCCTATATTCCTATGTCTATGGGCCGAATTAGTCATTTAGTAAGAGCGACCAGTAGAGTAGTCATTTGGCTCCTACAGTCGGACGGTGGTGTGGGTGCTCTTACGCTTGATGGCGACAGCTCACTCGTACCCTTCCCCTGGCACTTACCACCGCTTGGGTGCTGGAGTTGCAGTAGCGCAGTTCTCGCTGGTCCCTCTCCTGCTGATTGAGAGTACTGAGCAGAGCTTGCAAGCGCTCAATGTACTGGATGGCACTGCGCAAGATCTCCACCTTGGGAAGCCGCTGGTTGGGGTTCAATAAAGTGCTCCTCTTCAGAGCTTCAAAGGCCTCATTGACTTTCTTCAGCCGGCGCTTCTCCCTCAGGGTGGCAGCCCGGCGCCTGTCAATGGAGACGCTTTTCCTCTTGCACACTTTGCACGCCCAGGGCAGACACTGGCCGGGACTGTGGTCTGGCAGGGATGAGGCCTTCTCCTCTAAGCCAGCCCTGCTTTCGGGGCACAGGGTCATGGCTGTTCGGTCTTGGTAGGCCGTCTGCTCGTAGCCATGCAAGCGAGGGCTCAGGTAGTTTTCCCCGTCGTAAAACCTCTGGTCTGCGAAAAAATAAGGGTTGGTCTCAAGGAGTTCCATAGCGAGCGTCTGGCAAGGCAGAGCCTGCGTCTGGGAGTGAAACACTGGCTCCTCGCACCAACTGCTTGGTGGCATTTAAACCCCGTGCGGGCATTAAATCATGGAGATAAATATAGCAAACCTCCAGGAAACCTGAGCTTGCCCTAAGCTGCTGCTTCGCATCAAAACTTGTCCATCTGATTTCATGTACTCTCCCTGTGGGGATTAGTCTGTTGGTTGGGGTAGTGCTGTGTGGCTGAAGGGGGTGGGGGTGGGGAGAGCTGGCATGTGCTCCAGAGAAGCCCAGCCGCCTCTCAAACAACGGCCCCATTGGATTTATTTTCACTTGCTCTCCTACAATGATCTTGATGATCAGTCGGCTCCCTGAGCTGGCAGCTCTGCACAGCATTCCTGCCTCATCTGCTGCTTTCAATTACTGCTCCCTGCCAGTCCTAAGGCCTCTTGGCCCTCCTCAACAGCAGCAATGCAGGGACAGGCACAAAGGCAGCTCCAAAGCTTCTCCTGAGCTGAAGAGCCATTCGCCTGCCAAACACTTCTGCTTCTGCCTTGGCTCAGGTGGCATAATTAGCATTGCACCACCTGTTTATGGATAGAAACCATGTGTCCTTAACACAACGATGGGAGAGGCTGAAAGTCAACAGGTGAAGTCCCTTTCCAGACACTGCTGGAGAAGTTCCCCTTGTTGGTTTTCTGTCTCGCAGGTAACTGTGAGGGGCATGGAATTTCTGCCTATACAGATGGCGCACCCTAATCATGGCACCTGGGTCAAAGCTTGAGGTGCCTCTGTCCATTGAAAAAAGGTGATGAACAGCAACCCAAGACAAGAAGTCATTAACACCCTTTTCACTACCAGGGTTGGAATCCAGTCATGTGATCTCTGTGGGGCTGCCCATAGATGTGGCCCAGAAACGTCAGCTTCATTGAACAGATATATGGAAGAGGACCCTTCTCAGTAGTGGCCCCTAGATGACAGAATAGCCTCTGTGGGGAAGTATGTCTTAGTCAGTACCACCTCATGGTAGGCAGTGAAGATGTTTGCAGGAAAAGCAGTAATACCTCATTTTGGTAGTTTGTATTGGTGCTGCTGGGACCCAGGTGGTGCTGTGGGTTAAACCACTGAGTCTAGGGCTTGCTGATCAGAAGGTCAGCGGTTCGAATCCCTGTGACGGGGTGAGCTCCCATTCCTCGGTCCCAGCTCCTGCCTACCTAGCAGTTCGAAAGCACGTCGAAATACAAGTAGATAAATAGGAACCGCTACAGAGGGAAGGTAAATGGCAATTCTGTGTGCTGCTCTGGTTCGCCAGAAGCGGCTTTGTCATGCTGGCCACATGACCTGGAAGCTGTACGCCGGCTCCCTCGGCCAATAATGCGAGATGAGAGCGCAACCCCAGAGTCGGTCACGACTGGACCTAATGGTCAGGGGTCCCTTTACCTTTACCTTTTTATAACAACTTAGCCTACAAGGCAACAAGTTGCACAAAAACCACTCAGTGACCTTCACAGCCATGCAGGAATTTGAACCCAAGTCTCCCCCTCTTTCAAAAGCCCAGCATTCTAGCTGCTATACTACGATCCCAAGCAAGCTTTTATTTTTCAGTTGCTCCCCACATTATTCCATTGGCCACTTTCAAGGTCTGTGGCTGCAAGCCTAGGCATGCCTACTAGGAAGTCTGTCTCATTGAACTCTGTGGGACTTAACGTCTGAGTCAATATGCATAGGAGTGCACTGTCAGAGTGTCTCCTGTCCGCTCATACATCTGGGTACAGCCTTCCCTTAGGCCAAATACCAGCCAAGGGACTGGTCAATGGAAAGAATGTCAGCCAAAAATGTGATAATATTTTTCCCTTTCAACATCCCCCTACCAGTAGGGAGGGACTTTCTATTTTATTCACATTTCTCAGCCCACAAGCTCAATGGGGAGAGACTTTGGGCAGATGGCTCACATGTTTCAAGTTTGCCTCTTCACAGTTAGACATCAAACCAGCCTATGATTCATCTGATAAGTCTGGGCTCCTTTTGGAAGTTCATAGCTGAGCTGCCGAACAAGACCAGAATCTTAGGTTTAATTTTAAACAAAGCACAAACATCCTTGGTTTGAGAATGCGTTCCTCTCCCTCGCTTGAAATTTTGGCTGTATTCAACCATGGAATTTCAGCAAGTGCTGCCTATTCATGTCATCGCGCTGCAGGGTGACAATAGTGGCAATCTGTCAAAATTCTCTCTTCTATACAGATATGGGAGCTCTGGCCTTCCCTACAAGTCACCATCATCTTATGTGTGTATTTCACTGGACTTTGCTGTCCTCTCAGGGCCAGCCTGGATACTAAGGGAGAGTGAGGCAGATGCCTGGCATTGTAGGAGGAGTGGCAGCAGTCCCCCGTTCCATATTGTTCATAGGAACAAAGCAACATACCTTTTAACCAGGCTTCCTCAACTCGGCCCTCCAGATGTTTTTGGCCTACAACTCCCATGATCCCTAGCTAGCAGGACCAGTGGTCAGGGATGGTGGGAACTGTAGTCTCAAAACGTCTGGAGCGCCGAGTTTGACAAAACATGCTTTTAACCACCCATGGGTCCTTTACCTTTACCTTTTACCTACCAAGTCAAGACCATTGGTCCACCTAGCTCAGTATTGACCACACTGACTGGCAGCAACCCTCCAGGATTTCAGGCCAAGATATTTTCTGGCCCTACCTGGAGATGCTGGGGATTGAACCTGGGACCTTCAGTACGCAAAGCAGATGCCCCGCCACTGAGCTATGGTTCTTCCACTGAACACACACAGCCGCTCACCTCTACTGGAAGGCAGAGTTGCATATATCACCCACACAGAGCTTTGGACACTCTTAATCTAGCCTGCTGCCCTGAGGTAGGATGGGTAAAGCTGTCCCATTACTGGAGTTGAAGTAGATATGAGAGATGCATCTTGTCCTTTGCCTTTGGCAGCAAAGTGTCTTGGCTAGTCATCTCTTATTCTGCCACAATTCACAGACTGGGTTTGGACAGTCATCTGAACTAGTGGGGAGGAACCTCAGATCTGTGGGTCAAATTCAGCCCTCCAGGACTCTCTCTCTGGCTCTCAGGAGTCTTCCCAGGCCACATATTTCACTAGTTCTGTCCCACATCCTCCTAGAATACTTTTGCCCAGCTGAAATGTGTCCTTGAACTGTGACGGTGCCTCTTGCTTGCCTGGATTGAGGATGGAGATGTGCGTGCATAGAAATCTCTTACTTTGGCATGGCTGCAGTGTAAACCATACTATGCAAACCACCCTGACATTCAAGGCACCAGATTTACAGTGGTGTGAGTGGTTCCCCTACACTGGGCATCAAACCAAGGGGCTGCAAGATAATAAATACTACTACTACTACTACTACCACCACCACCACCATTTATACAGGTACCTACTGAGAAGATCCATAAAAAACAACTTTACCCAAAGGAATTATGAAAATAAAATATTTAGCCCCCTCCCCAATTTTGTCCTCATTCAGGGCACCATGTTACCAGACTCTGCCCCTGCTCTCTCTCATCTCCTTAGTGAGATTGTGCATCCCAGTCGGCTGAAGAACATAGAAGAATCACTAGGGTTTAGCTATGGAATGGGAGCAAACCTTTTGACTAGGGCCTTTGTAACCCAATCCTCAAACTGAAATCCTCTGTCTGCTGAAAAAGCAGCACTGTCTGATATTTCAAGACAGACTGTTTTACAAGGTATGCAAAAAGCACTGGAGGGACAATTTAATTTTTTAAAGCCAGCTCAAACATCACAGTCCGTGCAGGAAGAACGCTCAACTCAACGTTCTTAAGCAGTTCTGCTAAACTCAGTGGGACAACTTCACAGGTGTGAAATTTGTACCTTTGGTGCATTGTGATAAATCTGCTTAGAAAATTTAGTAACAAAGGTCAAACTTTGTGGTTCAGAATTGAATATGAAAATATTGGGTTGTATGACCAGCATATGTTAAATTGTGCATGAGGTCCAATGGAAGGTCATCTATAGGTTTCCTATTAAGACCCTGTTCTTTCTTGTTATTTAGGATCAGTATCTGCTACTATCTATAAAACCATATAAAATTGAGACGGACTGCAGTTCCAGTGCTTCAAGGGACGAGCCCTTTTAACTACTGTTTTTAAAAGGTTACAGTGTGGCTCAATCTGGCTAAACCTGCAAGGGATCAGGAGGCGAGGTATGTGAATTTCCTTAAGGACCCCTTCCCCGACCATTTATTCCCCAATCTGAGCACTGGTAGCTTTTGTCTAGAACCATGCACAGCATCTATAAATAAAGGACCCCCAAGAAGGGAGCGCAAGAGGGCCTTGAAGTTGCCCATCCACAGGCAGCACTTGGGCAGCAGGTGAAGCCAGCACACAGGTCCCCTAGCCACACTCTTCCCCACTGTGGCAAGATTTATTGTGTTTCTATTTAAATTAGGATATTTCTAAATTCGCCTCTATACATACGGCTCGACATATGCAAATCTGACCTCTTTTGGCAACGTGTCACCCCAGTAATGTTTTTGCACCTGCGCCTATTTTATTGTTTTAGCTCATTTTAAAAATATTGCTCTTGCTATTTAGTCATAAACCACTTTTTTTAGTGCTTTGGTGTGAGATGGCAGGGTATAAATATAGCTCGTATAAATAAATATGTATAAGCACAGAAGCCAGGGCTAGTTTGTAGCTCAGTCCTACACATGTTTCTTTGGAAACAAGCCCCATTGCATTGAATGGGTCTTACTGGCTTGTAGCCAACTAAGTTTTACTCAGAGTAGACCCATTGGTGGAGTGAAATTAATCATGTTCATTAATTTCAGTGAGGTGACTGTTCACACGGAGTAAGCCTTGCTAAAATCAGTGGAGATTGATTCTGGTAACTGTGTCCAATGGGATTTAATTCCCAATAATCCCTGGTAGGTCCTTAATTCAGTGACAGAGCATCTGCTTTGCCTGTAGAAGGTCCCAGATCAACCCCCAGCATCTCAAGGTAGGACTGGGAGAGAAACAGGTAAGAGAATCATAGATTTGTAGTGTTAGAAGGCATCGTGAGGGTCATCCAGTTCAACTCCCTGCAATGCAGGAACCTTTTTGCCCAAGGTGGGGCTCAAACCCACAACCCTGAGATTGAGCTGTTCTGAAACCCTGGAAAACTGCTGCCATTGGTTAGACTCTGTATAAGGCAGCTTCCTATGTTTCTATTAATTGCATCCCTACCCTTTCTCATTGCTTGATTGTTTTATATAACTTTTGTGAAATCTAAGTTTTGCATGTTTTGAGCTGGGCTGAAGGGTAGGATGACAGACAAAAATCCTATGTATGCCTATTAGAAGGAAGTTCAACTGAGTTCAATGGGACTTAATCCTAAATCAGTGTGTATAGGATGGCAGTCTCCGCATGGCATCTTGCCACTAGCCTTTCTGAATTTTTCAGGTAGTGCTTTCCTTTCTTGCTCATTGCCCCTTCCATTCATGGCTCTCGGCTGCATTAGCCTAGGCCACAAATCAGTCTTACCTATACCATCTTGAATCAGTCATGTAACATCACAGCTCCCTGGGGATATGGCTAATTGCAAATGATTTGTATTTGAGAAAAAAAATCTAAGTAGCTGATGCTGCCTGCACCTCGTTGCCAGTCCTGATCAGCATGTGCCTCCTGAGTTTCTTATCATTAAAGTCAGAACTTCTTAAAATGGATGCTAATCTTCCTGCAATGTTTCCTGCACTTGGGGTGACTAACACCTCACATTTTGCTTCTTATTCCACCATTGTTCTGTCATATTGGCCTTGTCCTGCACTCCGCAATGACAGCATTCCTCCCTTTATAAATAAGCAAACCAGATTTTGTACACATTCACCATTCTCTCATTTCAACAAATACTCTTTCTGACCTTGCACAACTGGCAACTTTGCAGTCCACGAATGGTGCCTACCTCCCTCTCTCAATGAGAAGCAGGGATAGCTTTCAAATTTTACAGAGCATTCTTCTTTCTCACCACACTTTGGAACTCCCTGCCTATTGATATGTGGCAGGTGCCTTCGTGGTACTCTTTTCGGCACCTGATAAAAACATTCTTGTTTAGTCGATTGCTATTTTAACATTTCAAAAGTTTTTAATTGTTAATTTTACTTTGTGATAACCTTATTGCGTCAAGTTTTTTTTACAATCAAGCAATGTATAAATTTTCTGAAAATGTATTATTGTCATTATCATCAATCATCATCATCATCATCATCAATAATAATAATAGTAATAGGTAAAAAGGTAAAAGTAAAGGGCCCCTGGATGGTTAAGTCCAGTCAAAGGTGACTGAGGTGTGGCGCTCATCTCACTTCAGGCTGAGGCGGGCAGAGTTTGTCCACAGACAGCTTTCCAGGTCATGTGGCCAGCATGACTAAACAGCTTCTGGCACAACAGGACACTGTGACGGAAGCCAGAGCGCATGAAAATGCCATTTACCCTCCCGCTGGAGTGGTACCTATTTATCTACCTGCACTGGTGTGCTTTCGAAATGCTAGGTTGGCAGGAGCTGGGACAGAGCAACAGGAGCTCACCCCGTTGCAGGGATTCGAACCGCTGACCTTCTGATCAGCAAGCCCAAGAGGCTCAGTAGTTTAGACCACAGCGCCACCAATAATCACTTGTTCTTTGAGGACAATGTGACCGAGACAATTTAAGCAAAGCAGTCACATGATCCCATAGATCAGCACTCATAACTGCCTTCCCCTGTGCACATGGCAACACACATACCTGCCAATGCTTGTGCAGACCTGTACAAGGAAACTGCCTTATATGTAGCAGCCTCCTTCATTTGTCCACTTGGCAGGGCTGTCCAGCCCTCAACTTGTCTGGAAGTGATCGCAGCCCGGGGACTAGCAAAGCTTCCTGACTCTGCAGCTCCTGCGCTGCTGCTCAGGGGCTGGTGCGCTTTCTGCTCTCCCTCAACACCGGGAGGAGGCTGCTGTGTGGAGGTGGCTTCTGTGGCCGCGTAATTCCAAACTGGCCTGAGGGATTAGGGTTCTGCTGCCGGCTGTCAGGTTAGACCATGATGGATGGTCACTGATGGTAACAGCACAAAGGCAACACTGTGTGTGCAAGAGGCGAACGTGTTCCAATCCGTCATGGGCTGACATTTTTGTGTTAAAAGGAGGAGGGCGGGTGGAAGGCCCTTAGCGGGGGCAGCTCACAACCAAGGAGGAAAAGGAGTTGCAGGGCAGAGATGAGCCCTGACTTTAAAAAAAAAACACACCACTGGAAAACTTTTTGGAGGAAGCCACAGGAAGAAAAGTTCTGTCTTGAACCCCTGACGTACCTGGCAGCAAGTCAGTATGTCAAATCCCCAGTCCAGAGTGAACCCACATGGTCAAAGTCCAAAGCACAGTCCTACAGAGACTCTGGAGCATCCAAGCTGAGGTTCATCAACATGGGCAGTTGACCTTTTATATTTTGCCTGCTGATTGCAGCATCTGGGCTTGATGAGGCACCTGTTTCAAGCCTACTCCAGCTGAGGAATCACACACCTTCTCCCAGAGCTAGCAAGCCCCACCTGGCCAGCTAGTGAGCTGGGCTGTGGGCCCTTGCCTGCCTCAGCCTCCTGGAGAAGCCTGCCCACTGCTCTCTATGCCTCAGAGCAGGCATAGGCAAACTCCGGCCCTCCAGATGGTTTGGGACTACAATCCCCATCATCCCTAGCCAATAGGACTAGTGGTCAAAGATGATGGGAACTGTAGTCCCAAACATCTGGAGGGCCAGAGTTTGCCTATGCCTGCCTCAGAGCCTGCTGTGTTCATGGAGACGGGAGCCACTCTGGTTCCTGTGCCCTGACCCCCATCCCCTCATCGTCCTCCATCACCCCATGAGTACTTCTTACCCCAACCTCTCCTTCCCCTTCTCTAGTTTGCCCCAGTCTCAGCTACACTCCTCGCTGGGTTCCTCTTCCTTCTCCCATTGTCCTGCCAGTTCATGACAATTTCTGTATTTCCACTATGGTGGAACTAGGAGGGAAATGTTTTTGGAGTTGCTAAAACTTTAAACACACACTTTAACCCCCCCTCCCATTTTGCAAAATGTCGCTGTAGTGCAATATTGCTATGGGCAACTCCCATATATAAATATATAAATAGGGAGATTTTGCAAGGTGACAGAGAAACAAAATACCACCACTGTGAACCCCTTTGGCTCTAGGGTTTGCAGTTGCTGGTGCTGTTTGTTCCTAACTGGTTTTTGTGTGTGTGGGGGGGGGGGGAAACGACTTGGTTTCATACTATTAATCTACCCCTGTTGCATCATATTTCACAGATGCTTCATTTCTGTTTAAATTTCTAATCTTCAAAAATGGGCAGTGCATCTGTTCCATCCTCCTGACATTTGGAAAGCTGGATTTCTGCATGGGTTTCAACTGAATTGGGATCCACCAGGCGCTGAAAGCTCAGGACAATTCCAGAGCAGAGCCATTCCGTTCCACTCATTCCCTACTGTAAATCAAAAGCCTTAGCGTCATTCGCAACACTGTCTTTCTATGCCAAGTCATCACCTTACCAGGAGACAGTGGGAGATTTAACAAGCTTCACACTAAATTTCCTTGGCTGCCGCAGCATACAACTCTCCATTATAGTTACAAGCAGCATTAGGGAGGGTTGTTAGGTCTGGAGCATCCCAGACTCTGAGATTTCAGGTACCAAACCTGAGATCTAAGGCTGGCCCAAGTGATGCTACAGGGTGGACCCCTGTGATGTCATCAATAATGACTCATTAATCATTAACAGCAGTCACTGGGAGCATGTCCTTCAAATAAAAAGCACAAACCAGCAACCTGAGCCCTGGAGATGGAAGTTAATTGGGAAAGGGGTGGAGGGCAGATTCCCCAGAGAGGCAATGCAACAATTTGCAGCCAGCCCACCCATTCAGGGTAGTTTAAGATGTCATAAAATCTAAAAAGTAAGATTCAGTCAGACAATAAAATAAAGCAACACTTAAAACAGCAGAAGAGCCAAAATCAAACAAACAACTAGAAGAGAATTAACTTTAAAAATGCATCCTGGACAAATATAGTCTTTGGTGTCCAGAGGCCAACCATCTCTCGGTAGATTTTCTCAAAATCTGAGTGCCACATCTTTATCAGCTGACCTTTGGTCAGAGGAGGGGATAGCAAGACGGTCTCAGAAACTGAGTAGTCCCCCCTCTAATAAATAAACAAATAATAATCTTGGCTTCTTGACTGAGCCCAGAAACTTACTGAAGTTGACATAAAACAAAACCTAGCATAATGTGATTTAATCTGGCCACGGATTTTGGCCCAACTGATGATACTGTACTATGTTCAAGGGCAGCCCCACGAAGAGAACATTACAGTAGTCCCATATGGCGGTAATTTTCTCATGAATGGCTGGGATCTATCAGAGAAGGCAGTTGCACTTAACGTTTGAGAATATTAGTATTTCAATGCATTTCTTGATTCTCTTCTACTTAAAAGTAAATACAACGGGCTCACAAACCTTTCACCAATCTCTTCCTTTGTGTCCCTGCTAATTAAATACAATCCAAATGATTTACATGTGAATTTCATCTGTGGCCAGAGTCATGTCTTACATAACCTCTGGAGCCAGGATTGACAGAAGTCTTTATAATGAGACCAGATACAAACGAAGACTGGGATCTCAAACCTTTAACCATGGCCTGGATTCCTGAGATTCCCTGCAACACACACTGTGGAACTCTCTCACACAGGAGGAAGTGATGGCCACTGGCTTGGACGACTTTTAAAAAGGGGTTTGACAAATTCATGGAGGATAAATCTAACAACGGCTACAAGTCATGATGGAGGCAATGCACTCCCTCCGTGGTCAGAGGCAGCCATGCTTCTGAATATCAGTGACTGAAAACCGCAAGAGCAGAGAGGGTTCTTGCGCTCAGGTCCTGATTGCAGGTTCCCCACATCCTATTGTTGTACTGTGTTGGGTTTATGGACTGCAATAAAGCTGTGTTTGTGTGGTTTCCCACAGGCCTCTCATTGGCCACTGTGAGAAGAGGGTGCTGAATTAGATGGACCGTTGGCCTGATCCAACAGGCTGCTCTTGGCAAGGACTCCAGTCTCATCTTTGGGTGAAGCAGAGGTAATATGAAGTGAAAACGGCTCAGGACCGCAATACCTCAAGGACTGCCTCTTTCCATATGAACCTACCCGGACCCTGAGATCATCTTCTTTGTGTGCCTCCTCCTCGAGAGGGTTGGAGGGTGGCAACACAAGAACAGGCCTTCTCTGCAGTGGCTCCCCATCTGTGGAATGCTCTCCCCAGGGAAGTTTGCCTGGTGCCTTCATTATACACCTTTAGGCGCCAGGCAAAAACTTTCCATTTTAACCAGGCCTTGGGTTGATCCGATTTACACCCTATGCCCTTTTAAAATGTGTTTTGTTGTGTGTGTGTGTGGGGGGGGCTATTGGGTTGTTGTTTTTATTTTTATTAAGTATTTTGTTGTTTTATATCTTGGTTTTATTCTGTGAACCGCCCTGAGGCCCCCAGGTATAGGGCGGTATATAAAATCTAATTCTAATTCTAATGATGATAAATATAATATAAATAAAAACACATCCTGCAGCAGCAGCATAAACCCAACTTCTTCTTGTGTTAAACAAAAAACTGAAAGGTATATTTACCACCCAAATCCCTTCAAAATTGCCCCCACTGCTCTGGAACAATTGCATCTGTCTTCCTGACTGAAACATAGCTGCCAAGTCTCCCGTATTCCCCGGGAAACCCCCGTTTTTCCGGCTGTCCCCAGTCGAAAAAATGGAATTTTTTTTGTTTTTTCCCGGTTTATTCTGGCGCGGTGGCCATTTTGGAACTGGGCGGAGCATGCTCAGAAGCGACTTTTGATGCTGCTTTGCCCAGTTCCAAAATGGCAGCAGCGCTACTTCCGGCCTGCTACTTCCGGTCCAGTCCCTTATTTCTCAGGCCGGAACTTGGCAGCTATGGACTGAAAGGCCTATTGCATTTAGTCTATCAAATGGATCACCGACTGTACCCTTCCTACTTCTCCCAGTCTTCAAAGAATCACTCAGCCCCTCCCCACCTGGGCTTTCATTTAGCACCTTTCTCTTCTTCTGAAGATCCAGGTCCCCTCTTCGTTTCACCCACTTAGCATATATTATTGCTCCTTTGACAATGACAAGTTGTAACATATTTTGGAGCAGCTGCTCTTAGCCTTCCCCAAGATGCTAGGCTGACTCCACCCACCCTCAGACCCCCCCCCCTTGCGGAATTTGGAACAGGCCCCTTCCCCTGCGCTGACATACAATATTTCTAACTGTGCTGGTTCAAGAGGAAGACTCAATGGAGCCTGAAGTGAAGGGAACAGATGCTCTGCCAAAATACGGTCGGAGCAACTACCTCTTCCTGGGTGCCATTGGTCCCAGATGACAATGTTTAAAATCTACATGGAGTTACACAGCAGGGAACAGGGTAACAACTTGTAGTCACCTCCCAGAATGCACACAAGAACAGCCTCTGCAACTTATCACATGGGATCAGCCTTCTGTGGACAGCCTAGGTGTGCAAGGAAACTTTCACTGCTGCTGGTTTTTAATTATGAAAATTACATTTTATAGTATTGTTGCGTTTTGACGTTTTAGGAAAACAGTTCTGAATTGTGCCCTGAAAGACACACCAGAAATGTATTGAAACCAATAAATGTCGGTCAGATGTGCATTCCCTGTGAAGAGAAATTGATTAGTCAATCACTCTGGGAATTGTAGCTCTGGGAGCCTCCTTAACAATTCCCAGCATGCTTAACAAACTGCAGATGCCAGAATTCTTGGGGGAAAGCCATGACTGTTTAAAGTAGTATCATAGTGCTTTAAAGGTATGGTGTGGATGTGCTCCAGATAGGCCCACATTTTATGTTCTTAAAATGACTTGCTTTGCTTACTCTCACTGGATCTGACCAAAGGCTAAACAGTTTCACAGAACTGTTGTCTACATGATTATATAAGATGGATTCCATATTCTTTTGCACTTTCTGTGCCAGTGCAAACCATAGTTGCCAAGTTCTCCCTTTTTTAAAGGGAAATTCCCTTATGCTGAATAGGCTTCCTCGTGAGAAAAGGGAAAACTGGAAAGCTATGGTGCAAACCCCCTCCCCCAACACACTGGATCTTTCTGTATATGTGGAAAAACAGTGATGACACAGATTTCTTTCTCATCTGGAGAAGGCAGTGGGTGATGAGACAGGTGGCTGTTCTGGGGCAGAGCTCTGAAGGAGACGGATTCTGAGCGATATGCAGCAGCAACCAGAAACCAAAGGAATGACAGCTGTCTGAGCATTGAAATGATCTAAGGAATAGGGATGATCTGAGGAAAGAAGGAGGGCTTGAAAATGGCCTGTAAGGATCAAACAAGCCAAGTTTAGAAGCCACTTCAAAATTTATGTTTTTAACACTTACTTTACTGCACACACTAAAGAAGTGGTGCTTAGCCCACAAACCTGTGCCTGCATGTTTAATTTGGCCGCATCACTTCACAGTTGCTCCCCACTTGCCACAGCACCCTACGCCATGCAACCATACTGTGAGGCCAGTGTTTTAGGCCTGGTCTTTTGAAGCAGCCCTAGCACAGACTTTGTCTAATCCTCTGCCACTACATTTTGTGATAGCAAGTTCCATAGTTTTGCTGTGAATGGATGAAGAAGTGTTTCCTTTTGTCTCTGCTGAATCTTGCAACATTCAGCTTCAGTGAATTCTAGTATTAGAAACTTCTCTCTCTTCATTTTCTCCATGCTGGTGTATACCGGTAATCTTATATCCTTCTATTATATCCACCGCTTAATTGCCTTTTTTTTCTTACCTAAAGGTAAAGGGTAAATTTTGGTCTCTTGCGTGCTCCTCAGAGATGAGCACTGAAACCCAGCTGATTCCAAAAGAAGAAAGGAAAAGGGACCCCTGACCATTAGGTCCAGTCGTGACCGACTCTGGGGTTGCGCGCTCATCTCGCATTATTGGCCGAGGGAGCCAGCGTATAGCTTCCAGGTCATATGGCCAGCATGACAAAGCCGCTTCTGGCAAACCAGAGCAGCACATGGAAACACCGTTTTACCTTCCTGCTGTAGCGGTTCCTATTTATCTACTTGCATTTTGACGTGCTTTCGAACTGCTAGGTTGGCAGGAGCTGGGACCAAGCAACGGGAGCTCACCCCGTCGCAGGGATTCGAACCGCCGACCTTCTGATCAGCAAGCCCTGGGCTCAGTGGTTTAACCCACGGCACCACCTGGGTCCCACTTTTTCTTACCTAGAAAGTCCCAAATGTTGGAACCCTTTTCTTATGCAGTAGAACCTAGGTTTACAGAGCATCTCATAAGCTAAACGATTCGCAACCTGAACGCCAAAAACCCGGAAATAATTGCTTCCATTTTCTCCTTTCTCCACAACCTTTCCTTTCCCATTCAGCCAATTTCTTCTTCTGGGGCAGCTGCATCCCTGACCCTCCCCTCATACAGACCCAGCTCTTTGGAATGATAACTAAGCTGCCGAATGTGAGACATGCGTTGGGTTCTGTCCCACACAACACAGTGCATTGTAAACACACTGAGTCATGCCAGGATTCTCAGCTGTTGGGTTGCTGAATGTGGTGCCACTGCCAAGGAAAAGGCTACCAACCTGGATTCTAACATATGTTATGGCCCTGGTCACACTCATGTAATTCCACAGGGTCAGGGCACTATCCGCTTGGCAACAATTCTTTCAAATAATTGGCCTGCCAGCTCGAAGGGTTGTCCCATTTTCAACCTGTGTGGGTCACTCTTCAGTGTCCTCTCTGTCCCTGATTTCTTTGCCTTTGATCTCTCTTTGAGGGCATGACAGGTGCCCAGCTTAACGTCTCAAACACAGAGGTTTTGCAAATTCTCTTGGACATTTTTTTAGTGTGTTTGCAATGAAATAATGGCAAAGCCCCCTCAGGACTATAAGGGAACTGCAGTTTTAGGGAAAAGCTTGAATTCTTCTGGCGTGATCAGTGAAACAACAACAACATTTTTTGTACCCTGCCAAGGCCATTTTGGTGGCTATTTATTAATTTTCCCTCTGACTGTTTTTCTACAACTCACAATCCCCTTCAGCTTTCTTTCTACCTGAAGTGGAAAAGATATATACTTTCTGCAAAGTGGAGAAAAACAGCTCGTGTGCAGGAGAGGTTTTTTAAAGCAGAAAGTGGGTAAGGATTAAGTACCTCCTCCCCTACCTTTTCTGTGCTCGGAGTAGCTGGTTTATTTATTTATTAAAAAGTCAGGTGTCACAGACCCCTCTTTCAAATAGTAAGAGAATGGAAGGAAATGAATTCCCCTGATCTGATCAAGAGCTTATAATCATAAACCTTTAAAAGGTTCCCTAAAATCATGACACAGCCATAATGAGCTATAGGCCTCTGAGAACTCATGGTGATTTGCAGAACGGTACCTTAGTTTAAAACTGAAATTACTTAAAAGTTAAATGTAATTAAATAGACATCTGGTGCTTATGGGGGGCATGGATTGTAAAAACAACAAAAAAAATCAGGTCTGTATGAATCACTGTTTATGACTGATATACATTGCAAATTAAGAAAAACACATATAATAAAAAAGAAACAGCTACAGTCACAAGGATACTCTTAGAAATTTTGGACAGGCTGGGAACCAATAGTAATTGTCACTTGCCAGATGTGTTCAAGCCCTGTCTGCTAAAAAATGCTCTTTGCTCTGGATCTAGCGGAGTCTTTCTTTAGCTCAGCCTGTGATGCAGGGCAATTATCAATTTGCAGGCATCTGAATGAATTAACACATGCTGTTTTTTAGCATGGCTATAGTGCAAGGAAACTTTAAATTATCATACATTTATTCAGAGGAGTTGCGATGGTCGTGGTACAAGCAGGCAGAATCATAGCTGCCAAGTTATCCCTTTTTTACAGGGATTTTCCCTTATGCTGAATAGGCTTCCTCGCGAGAAAAGCGAAAACTTGGCAGCTATGGGCAGAATAAGCTGATGCTCCTTCCTTTCTGCCTTTCTCAGAAGCCCCTTGGAACTAATTCTGCACCCGAGTACCAACAGACACAGTAATGGAAGTAGAGAAAATAAGCAGTCAATTTATAATCCGTAGCACCCTCTAGTGTGAACAACAGGTAGGAGTCATCCCAGTTATATACGTTCTGGTGCTTCGTTTTCATGTATCATCATTTTTATTTTTTTAAAATATGGCTCAAAAGCTGCTGGGAGTGGACTTGCTATCTCTGAACCTCTGAGAGGGCCTAATTAAAACAATAATAACTACAGATACAAGTCACGTCACACTTCCTGCAAACCGAACTGTTCTGTTTCCCTTCCCTGTGTGGTGTAGTGGTTAAGAGCGGTAGATTCATAATCTGGGGAACTGGGTTCATGTCTCCGCTCTTCCACATGCAGCTGCTGGGTGACCTTGGGCTAGTCACACTTCTCTCAGCCCCACTCACCTCACAGAGTGTTTGTTGTGGGGGAGGAAGGGAAAGGAGAATGTTAGCAGCTTTGAGACTCCTTAGGGTAGTGATAAAGCGCGATATCAAATCCAAACTCCTCCTCCTCCTCTTCTTCTTCTTCATTTCTTCTCAACCTGGTGTCCTCCAGGTGTTATTGGACTACAATTAGCCAGTGATCAGGGATAATGGGAGCAGCAGTCCAATAACTTCTGGAAGGCACCAGGTTGGAGAAGATTGATATACTTTAGCTAATTATGACTGATTGAAAAACCTATAACTCCAGAACGAATAAGAGAAAACCTGAAGTAATATCTTTGAATGCAACACTCCTGGAATAAACACATATTCAGAACTTAATGGGTCTGAAATGTATGAATAGACAGTTATGATTATTATTTATTACAGTTATTCATTGCTTACTGCAGGTATTTGGGATTTCCAGAGATATTTGGGAGCAAAATTATCCACCTACCTTCAATAATGATTGAATTTAAACTATATTACACTTTTATATGATATTAAAACAAAGATTGGCCCATCTAAAACTGTCTTAGTTTCCTAAAGTAGTATCCCAAAACAAGAGAGAACATGTCTCAAGTTGCTGGGTGTGTGTGTGTGTGAAATGGATTTTATTTTCCAAGCAGCCTGCAGTAGCCATTAAGACTGCAGTAGCCTCCAGAATTCTGCTTCTGTGATTTGGTTTTTTGTGCACTGTGCATAGAGTGAACTAATAAACAAAAACTGCCACTGACCCTTAGGGGGAAAGACCACATTTAATATTTTCTTTTCTGCCAAATTTGGGAATATTAAATACATTATTAATATGAGTTACATTAGCATATCAGTGACTTCCAAAATAAACAAGTTCCAGACTTATCAGACAGATTTGAAAGGCACAGCAAGGTTGATTTCTGCTGATCATAGCCAGCTGTAGTTGCTTGTAGTTCTTATCATAATGAGCAAAGCCATAATAGTAGAGCACTGAAAAGTAAGCTATTGACCTTGGATATTAAGTAGAAGTAAAAGCTATATTCAGCATAGAAAGAAGGGCGCCGATGCAATTCTGTGATGCAATTCCAGGGGCCAATTTTAATTGGCAATAAAATTTGGCCAGTCACATCTGATACACTGATGAGCATGGAATTTGCATTTTGTCCCACTGGACCGACGTCTTCACTGAGGTATCCACTGCAATTCTAAGGTCTCATCTTGCGGTAAAATAGCTTTCACAAGGATGTCTAGTTTGGCAAAGCTATGCAGCACCACTAACTTCCCAAAGTAGCTTGGAGATACTAGCTTATTCAAGTCAGAACTACGCCTTAATTAAATCTAATTTGAATCTGTTGCTTCACATCTGGGAGACTGTGTTCTTGTTAGGCCAGAGGTGCAAATGCATTCTTATAATAATCTTGCCGCTTTGGAAGTGAGAAGAACTGACTCCTTCACAGTGAAAATGCTGATCAAGCGCCTTCCCAGTGTAGCAAAAGATGTTTATCTGGCAGCAAAGAAATTGTAGCTTCCCTGAGTTTAATTTCAGGACCTCAACCTTGAGCCTGCACACACCCTTCCCTTAATGTCAAAGAGCAGTATCCTGTGTGTGGCGTTCTCATGCTCTTGAAGCAAAGCTACAATGCTTGCATTAAGCACCCTTGATTCCCCCCGCGGCCACCATTAACCCATGCTATTCTGTGTGTCCTCACAAGAGGGCAGCAGTGGCCCATTGAAATTAATTGAGGGCAATCATCTGTCTCTGTCCACATTCACTTCTGGTGATAAATTCAGAGCCTAATCACACCAGCACTTTGTCACATGCAATAGCCACATTGTGTTCAGACAGAACCTGAGAATTCAGTATTTGTATACTTAAGGGAAAGGATCATCACTTTCCCTAGGTTAAATCACTGGCTTCCCCTATTAAAGAAAAGCAAGAGATGCAAAAGATGGCAGAGCCGGCCCACCCTTGAGATGAGTGAAGCAGCTGCCTTGGGGGGCAAAAACGCAAGAGGCAGCACTCCTGGGGGTCCCCCCCCCACCCAGCCTGCTGCCTCTGCTGCTACCAGAGAAGCAGCTGTCAGTGCTGCAGTTGCACAGCGGCACATTTTCATGTCACCACTCCAGAAAGAGGAGTTGGACAAATGATCAAGGGACTGGAAGAACTCCCCGATGATGATGATGATGATGATGATTTATTTATACCCTGCCCATCCGGCTGGATTACTGCATCCAGAGCATTTTAATTTAGGAAAAAAGGTAAATAAGAGGGGACATGGTAGAGATATATATACGTTTATGCGGATAAAGGATATGGAGCAGTTTTTCTCCCTCTCATAATACTGGAACTTGGGGCCCTCCAATAATAATAATAATAATAATAATAATAATAATAATAATAATAATAATATTCTTTATACCCCCACCTAGCAGTTCAAAAGCATGTCAAAGTGCAAGTAGATAAATAGGTGCCACTCTGGCAGGAAGGTAAATGGCATTTACATGCACTGCTCTGGTTCGCCAGAAGTGGCTTAGTCATGCTGGCCACATGACTCGGAAGCTGTCTGCGGACAAACGGCAGCTCCCTCGGCCAATAAAGCGAGATGAGCGCCACAACCCCAGAGTCATCCGCGACTGGACCTAAAGGTCAGGGGTACCTTTACCTTTACCTTTATTTATACCCCACCCATCTGGCTGGGTTTCCCCAGCCATTCTGGGCGGCTTCCAACCGAATATTAAAAACACAATACAGCATTGAAGCTGAGTGTTGGAAGATTCAGGACAGGCAAAAGGAAATGGTTCTATGTGGAACAGGCTCCCTTGTGAAATGTGGACTCTCCTTTTTAGGGTTGCCATATTTCAAAAAGTGAAAATCCAGACACAAATGTTGTTGAGGTGTTTGTTTTTGCTCTCTTTTTTTGTAAAGTGAAGTTTTAGAGCTATTTTAAAGGAAATTTGCCAAAATCCATATGACCAGATTTTCCAATTTCCACCTGGAAACTGCTTCCAACTGCACTATTCCGGTTATGTCTGGGAAATTCTGGACATATAGCAACCCTGCCTTCAATGGAGGTTTTTAAGCAGAGGTTGGATAGCCAACAGTCATGAATGCTTGAGTTTAGATTCTTGATTATACCCTCAGGTAGAAGGTAAAGGACCCCTGGAGTCAAAGGCGACTATGGGGTTGTGGTGGTCATCTCGCTTTCAGGCTGAGGGAGCCGGCATTTGTCCACAGACAGTTTTCTGGGTCATGTGGCCAGCATGACTAAACCACTTCTGGTGCAACGGAACACTATGACAGAAACCAGAGTGCATAAACACTGTTTACCTTCCCGCTGCAGCGATACATATTTATCTACTTGCACTGGTGTGCTTTCCAACTGCTAGGTTGGCAGCAGCTGGGACAGAGCAAGGGGAGATCACTCCGTCATGGGGATTCGAACCGCCAGCCTTCTGATCGGCAAGCCCAAGGGGCTCAGTGGTTTAGACCACAGCAACACCTACAGGATGAGAACGTGATGCTGGACTAGATGATCCTTTGGCGTGATCTATCAGGCTGTTCTTATGCTCTTATGACACTCAGCATTTTTCAGGTATTCAGGATCTTAAATGACAGAGTTCTTGCAATGACCAGCTGGAATGGAAAAGGTTGAGGCAGAGGAGGAGCCACAAGCTACAGGAGAGTCCGGGTCCTGAAGTCCCATCTCTCCCTCTCCTAACATATTACTTGCTTTTGGAGACAGACAAGTATTCCAATGAAACATGTTGATATTCTGTCCTGATTGTTGACTCCTAGGTTTGTTCCCGCACAGGTGGAGTTCTAGAAACAGCACTTCTCATGGCCCTGTTTACTGGCTGCATGATCCACAGGGTCCTTTTGCCCAGTGCCCAAGACACAGCTGGTCACTTCTGATCCATTTGGTTAATTGTTTCATTGAAGAAACTGTTGATGGAGACAGACATTTTTGGCAAGCGAAATAACTCTCAAGGTGGTATTTTAGGGCTGCATTTGGAAATTTGTGCTCAGTTTGTTTCGGGGAATTTGACTTGACCTCCCACTTCTACGGAAGGTAAGGATTTGGACAAAAATAGGCAAGTTTCCATTCCCTTCTGCCCTCTTCCCCCTTAATCTTTCTCAGAGGGCAAAACCTCCCAGCTGCATTGCTTATTTTCCAATATATCTAATCAGAATGATTGACTCAGAGGGCTGCGTTCCTAAGGTCTTGAACTATTTTGAGCAAGTGTACTTGGGGCCAGGCTGTCACGAGGAAGAGGGTAGCCTTGCAAAAGGTGGGACGACTCTCCTGCACACCTCTCCTTTTGAAAGAGGGGTTGATGAGGTCAGGGGCATCAGAAATGGGTTACTACTGTCAAGACAAAGCCTGAAGAAAATGCTTGCCAGTTTTGTTGGTGACAATAAATCGAGGCAAAATCTTAAGATGCTCTGCATTCTGCCTTAAGATGAGTGCATTTTGCTTCCTGGGTGAGATCCTGCTTTTCAGGGTCCAGCTAGTGTGTTACGGGATACAGGCTGGCCCTATGCAGCCTGTTTTATTTTTCTGTTGGAAGCAGCCCAGAGTGGCTGGGGAAACCCAGCCAGATGGGCGGGGTATAAATAATAAATTATTATTATTATTATAGTCCAAAGATAGTTCAACTCTGTTCAGTGGGGCTTATCAAAGTGTGCACAGAATTGTAGCCTGAGTTCGGACTCCACTGAATTTCAGAAATTTTGGGGACCATTTTTTTACAGGTGAATCATGGGCCATAGTCTGAATATTCAAACAAGCTTGCTGATTGCATTAAGTGGATATATGCATTGAAGTTTTATATCGCAATACTGTGTGAATGGCCCTTCTTGTACCAGTTTGTACAGCTAGCTATTTACCTTGGGGCTGAAAGAGAACAGGTTTGCAATAGGGGTAGGGGTGAGGGGAGAGAGGGCAGTATCAGTGGCCAGCTGACGCCAAGACCTGATTATTGGAGAAAACAGACACCTACCGGTAACAAGCATCTGGAGAGGGAAAATCTAACTTCTTTCGCTAACATGGCTGCATCTTTATCCGTCCTAGAAAGCCTCCAGAAATAAAATCCCTTGTCAGAAAAGCAGGAGTTCTAGAGGGCATTTGTGTCCTCCTTTTGCAGTTCATCTCCCCTCCATCTGCAGCGGATGAAACCATCTCTTTCTTCTCTCAACCTGGGAGACCTTGCCAACTTCATTCAAGCACAGATTTGGTTTGGAACAAAACTGCCTTTCAATCAAGAGTCCCTGGGGAGAAAACAGGTCAACATCCACTACGTATCTGCTCCTGCTCACGTCTCACCAAAGGATCCCACATCAGCTACCATCATTCCTTTGGGAGTATTATAATAGGGGAAAAACCCACCCTCTTTGCTCTGCACACACACAAAAATCTCTCCATTTTCTAGAGGATGCCCACAGGATGCTGCTGCTGTGTGTTCTTGCAACCAGAAATGCAACACCTGAACTGGGACATGCAAATCTTAGATCAGAGTACACTGGAAGAATTTCAGTGAATGTCTCAGTAAGTCCAGCTTAAAAAGGTAAAGGGACCCCTGACCATTAGGTCCAGTCGTGACTGACTCTGGGGTTGCAGCGCTCGTCTCGTGTTATTGGCAGAGGGATTTCTGACAGGTCATGTGGCCAGCATGACAAAGCCGCTTCTGGTGAACCAGAGCAGCACACGGAAACGCTGTTTACCTTCCCGCTGTAGCGGTACCTATTTATCTACTTGCACTTTGACGTGCTTTGGACTGCTAGGTTGGCGGGAGCAGGGACTGAGCAATGGGAGCTCACCCCGTCATGGGGATTTGAACCGCCGACCTTCTGATCGGCAAGCCCTAGGCTCTGTGGTTTAATCCACAGCACCACCCGCGTCCCGCCACCCGCGTCTACTTTAGGGATGAGCAAATCTGTCAATTCCAGTTTCTCATTTTCTCAGCCTTAAGTTCTATTCTCCACATTCCTGCATCAGTTTGTGATCCCCCCAAAGTCATAAAATTAGCATCCTAAAGTGATTTCCCCCCTAATATACACATTTTTTCTATCCAATTTTGCTTAATAGACACATTTTTACAAGCCAGCTTCTCCTAATATGATACATTTTTATGCTATCTTCACCAATATATGCCTTTAAAAGCATACTTTACCTAAATAGATGCAATTTTTAGTATATGATTTGGCTGAGGAACTGAATTTCAAAATTGGGAGGGGTGTGAATTTTAAAGGATGGCTTTGTTTCAGTTTGGGTTTTGTTTTGGAAAGTGTGAATTAGGTACATTCCCCTTTAAATGAGACCTGTTAGATGAAATATTTCATTGATTTTGCAAGCACCAGTATGATAAAGCCAACATTTATAAAACAAACAAATGTAGGTTTCATGTGAGTTATTATTGCAGGTTTGGCTTGGAAAGGAATAGCAGGTGTGAGAATCAGGTATGCGTACGTGCAAGACAATAATCTGATATAATCTCCTTGGAACCATGCCTGGGTGCCTGAAGGTCATAAACCCTCAGGAGAAAGACAGATAAAGGTTAAGAATGGGAAGCACAGTGTATCAAACTGGCCAGACTGGGCTTGACCTTTGTGCACCATAAATTAACCTCTCCATAAGGGCAAGATGATAAATTCATCTGTACCAGTTACTGAGTGAAAAATCAGAGGATGTTTTCTTGCCCCCCACAGTCATCAATCTGACTGCCACTAAGAGAAATGTAACAAGGTCTTTATGAAGCCGTTTTGGCCAGTGAAAAATTGAAAGACCTGCTTAAAGAGGCTGGTTTTGGGGCCACCTGATTAGTTAATTGAGAAATGCAGCTAAAGACTAAGATGTGCTAGAAGCATAAGGGCAAAATCACCACATGTGGAGGTATGAACCTGACCTAGCACATCCCCAGCACTCAGACAATGAGGAAAAATGGATAAAACTCAGTTTTACTGAAGTGAAGTACCACCAGTGAATCAGTTTCAAGAAGCTTCTCTCACCATGGCTGATATTACCTTATGGGGGGGCATAGGTTCAAAGGGATCCCCCCCAGGTCTGATTTTCAAACATTTTGCAGTCCTTGGAAACTACGACATTTTGCATTGTGTCTGATATTGTTCTACCGGACCCCTTCTAAGTGTGGTGTATTGTCCACCTTCATTTTCAAATGCTGTCAGGGGCCTGGGGAAATTTGCAGTCCGTGAGATCCATGTCTTTAGCTAAACTATGAGCTTGCAGTGCTGCTAGCCAGTGTTTCCCCCCTGAATCAAGTATAATGCTTAGCAGTCATTCCGGGAGTTTTGAAACCTCTGCCTGAAACAAGTCTCCAGATCTCTCCACTCCAGCCTTCTCCTGTGTGCCAAATTGATTATTGCATTCCAGGAGAGACAACCCAAGACAGTCTAGAAAAGGGTGCAACAGAGAGGAATAGGGAGCTAGTCTCCACTGCCACATCCACCACATCTGCAGTCCAGTAGAAAGAAAGGGCTTATTTAGGCCCCAGAAGCACCTGAAGTGAAAGGGAACCAAGAGAAGAATCCTCTACCGAAGGCCAGGATACTTCTGGACTGTGTTTAATAATTTAAGTTGGCAAGCCTTCTGGTACAGTCTAAGTTGAGGGTTCCCAAGCTCCCTTCTTTAGATTTCATATGCAGGACCATCATGGGCATACCCAGCGAGGGGCAGCAAAAAAAATTAAATGGTTATAAAGTGATGAAACGAAACAAAATTAGGTAGGGCGATGGCGAATAATCAGTTGTTTACCACACTGAAATGGTGTAAAAACCGAGAAGTATCTAGAGCCACCTAGCGACTGGTAGAGGAATCTATGTCAGCCAGCCATTGGGATTCAAGGGAGAGAGAGGTCTCTAGCGGGCTCTAGCAGAGAGAAGAGGGAATCTTCTAGAGCAGTGGTCCTCAACCTTGGGCCTCCAGATGTTTTTGGCCTACAACTCCCATGATCCCTAGCTAGTAGGACCAGTGGTCAGGGATGATGGGAATTGTAGTCTCAAAATATCTGGAGGCCCAAGGTTGAGGACCACTGTTCTAGAGGGGTCTAGTGAGTTCTGTGTCACTAAACTGAGCCGCCCGCCGCTAAACTGAGCCGCCCGCTATTAGTTTACCTTCTTATTTACATTTAGAAGACATCGAGGCTGCCTAAATGGATATAAGAAACTGGTTCCAAAAAGGTAAGTTAAGTAATTTCTGTAGAAAATTAAATTTTGAAGGGTAAAGACCTGGCTCAGAAGTGCAATGGGAGAGGACAGACTGACTGGGTTGTGTTTGATGAGCGTCCATCGGAAATTCTTCAAGGAAAATCAGGACTGGATTGAAACAAAAGTTTTGAACAAGTTTTCTTCAAACCCAAGAAAAATGATATTAGTCTAAGACGTGTAACTAGAATAAAAAAATTTTTTCAAGCAAATAATTGTAATAACTACTGTAATAAAGCACTGCTATAATTATATATAATTTTCTTAAAATTTTGGTTTCATTCACCTTTTCCAGGCTGAAATGTCACAACCTGAACGACCATGGCTTGCCCCCCCCCCCCAGTTTTGATCCTGGGTATGCCCCTGAGGACCACCCTGTTCGCCCTCACTCTCTTCCCTCTGTTAGAAAAACCACCAGTGCACTGTTGCCAAATCTGCAATTGGGGGACGGATGGACGGACAAGGGAGGTCCTGAGTCCCAGTGGCACAATCCTAAACACGTTTCCTCAGAAGGAAAGAGTTCCAAGTAAGTATGCTCAGACTCAAAGTTCCTTTGTGGCTATCCAGTTCCTTTGTGGCTGTGTGAGGATTTGAGCCCAGTTCTACTCACAAGCCAGCGTCTTAACTGCACCACCAACTGGCTCTCCAGGGTCTCATGGCTTGTGCAAATCAGAGGATTCTAAGCCACGGCATTGCAGAGCTGGCCTCTGCCGCCAACCAAGAGCCATTGTGAGGCTCACTGCTTCCTTGGCTGCCCAGGAAGAACATTGTGGCAAGTGGAAGACCAACCTGCCATCACCCATTGGCAAGAGCTGTAGGGAGCTTACTGGGGGTGGGGGGGAACTACTCTGCTCCAACTGCTGGTTATCCTGGGGCTTCGCAAACATGATGGGTGGAATGAGGACATTCTGGCCCCATCTACTAGCCAAAGGCAAAGGAGCCACCAGCTGCTCTTCAGACGAGAACACCAGCAAGATCAGCTTGGTTAAAACTGGATAGAAATACGGCTCAGCACTTTTCTCCGGTCCTGAAGATCTTTTATCCTTCTCCTCCGCTCTTCTTTCCATGAGGCCGTGAAGTAAATTACAGTAAAATATAAAATATAGTAAGTAAATAATAATAACCTGAGTACTTTGCATGAAAGAGAGCTTTCATTTCCCTATACGTATTCTTCCCTTGTAATTATCAACAAATCACAGAGATTGACTTAACCTTTAGTGATATTTTTCTTTCCAAAGGATTGCGTCACCCCTACCTCTCTTTCCCAGGGAAATCTGTGCCATTTCAGGCTGAAATTCGGAAAGCCCAGGACCCTTATTGCATCTAAGCCTTGAGGTCACCAGATTGCTGTTTTACACTCTTCTGCATCTGAGAGTGCACAGGGGAGAGAAAAGGCTGAGGGAATTGATCTTATTTATTCTATCAACTGCGACATACTAATGTTTTTGATGGAAACGTTTGGCCCCCTCCTGCCCTGCGCCAAACATTAGATTTGTTATAAATGGTATTAGGAATTACTCTTGGAAGGTTTCCCAGGTTGATAAAATTAATAATGTGAACTCTTTCCAGTGATGGCTGAGATAAAATGAAATAACAAAAAAAAGACTGTGAGTGGATGCATTTCAGTGAATTGAAATCAGGAGGATTTTATATAAATTCATCTCAGGCAGAAAATGCTGACTTCTGCAGGAGTTTCATTCCCAGTAAATACACTAATCTGATTCAGGGCTTCAGAGTTCACTGTTCAAAGATTGTGGGGATGGGAAGGAAATAATGAGTGGGGGAAGGAAATAATGTTTTGCTGTAGACAAATCAGAGCAAACTCGCCCCTAGCCAATTCTGGAAAGGGCAATGCCAAGGGTACTGCAATTTCTGGCACTTTGGAACCTCACCTGTTTTGCATTAATCTGGCAGATGTTTCAGTGCCTGCTTACAGAGTCTTTTTAATATTGTGTTTTCCCTCCAGTTGCAGTTACGTGACTAACACCAGTATTTATGCAAGCCTTCCCAACAGAGTTGCCTCCTTTTTTCTGGTGGGCAAAAATAAAATAAGTGGCGTCACATCATCTGCTTGTGCTGCACCTGTTTTCATTATTTTCCAGGCAGGTATTAAATGCAATAGTATCCCCTGTCTGTTCATGCCCTGTTTTGACTCGCAGGGTGCAGACTCAGTGGTTTGAAGGCACCTTCCCCTGACATGAACTACAAGAGGTCTCAGGCCCAGGCTCAGATCCCCAAAAGAAAACAAGAGAAAACAAGTGGAGATCAGCCACTGAACTAATGAAAATCCTCTAACCTTTCCTTATGGAATAGCAACATCAGTATGCAAGGTGATGAGCTATCGTTGCATTCATAATAGCTCTGCTGCAGTGTGACACCCTTGCCTCACAAAGGCTTATTCATGCACCTTCCTTATTGTATCTTGTTTGTGTTCTGCACCATGTCAGGTTCATGTCAATCATTTATTTTGCAAAACATTATCGCATCACCGAACCAAATGTTTATTCAACTGCTGTAGTTCCCATCTTAATTTAGTATTTCAGTCACAGAGAAAAGAAGCTTCCAAACAGGAGCGCCAGGAAAGATTTTGCATGTGCAGAAGTGAGAGATCTGGTCTCTTTCTCTCCTACCGGTAGTCTATCATCAGCTGCCTTCTTACCAGTAATTTCTTTTGGTGCTTGGAGCTCAAAATTCTCTCCATCAAGGTCTGCTTGCCATTTGCAGATGCAAGCTTGTATCCCAGGAACAACCCTTTGGCTGCTACATAACATCTTCTGTTAATCTAACTTGGAGCAGACCCATGTTTTATGACACAATTTACCATGAATCGCAAAGCAATTATTTTGCTTTACTTCCATTCTTAGGAACTTCCCAAGGTTTTTTTTTTTTTAAGAACTTGTTACTGCTCCAAATAATTTGTTGATAATTGCCCACTCCATTAGACCGGAGTACCACCTTTTTTGTATTGTGTAACCACCTCCACCTGCAAAAGGTGGCAAAAGCAGGCATTTGAGAACCTATTGCAGCAGTCTGAGCTGTTGGCAAAACAGCTAGAGAGTCTGCTTTGAATGCACAGGACATCAATAACTTTGAAGAGGGACAATACAAAATGGAGACAGGGTCATGCAGAGGCGTACTGTGCGCTAGGGGTGCCATGGCTCTGGGTGCACAATTTTTGAGGGGGCATGAACCCTGCAGGCAACCCCAGCCTGGACTGGCCCTGTGCTCCCCTCCACCTGCAAAGGGTCGCATTGACCGGCTGGGCTCCCCCCTGCGTGGACAGACAAGTTGCTAAGCATGTCCCTGCTTTGCTCCAGTGAGGGTGGGGTTCCTCTGGCAGCATCAGTGATGAGGCCTGGGCTGCCCCCCACCCAGCATGTATGTGCCCTCTCCCCAGGCGCCGGCAATTGACACTACACCGTTGTGGTCTTGTGCAAGGTGAGGCAACTGGAGGCTCTGCATTCTACTGTTGCCCACCAGCCCAATGTCCATGGCCATGAGAGATTCCAGAGGTTGCAGGTACACTTACCAGAGTCTGTGTTTCATTTGGGGATAATGAGGCACAGCAGAGTCTGGTGTCCTTACGATATATGTATCAGGGAATGGTCTGAAGCTGAGGATTGGGGAATGCATTCTATGGCAGATCAGCTTCTCTCCAAAGAAGAGCAGGAGGGGGAATCCCCCCCACCCACAGCATGTTCAGAAGAAGAGAGAGAGACACAGAAGCTGAACAGCATAGACAGGAGTTACCCAGCTACGAGATAGGGACAAGGGAAACAGAAGGGAGGGAACAGAGAGCTGAGGTGTCATTTGAGAGTGTGGGGGATCCCCCTCCCCACGGACCAGAAAGTCTGAACTTATCAAAGGAGGAAGAGAGAAGGAGGAACTTCCTGTTGGTGTCTTGGATGTGGCAGAAGGTGGAAGATTTAGAGTAGCCAACTGCCTTCCTTCTGGAGTGCTGTATATTTGTGCTTGCAACATGATGCCATAATAAAAGGACTATAAATTATAAACTGCTTGTTAATTCTTATTTGTGAAATTACCAAAGAGAGAGGAGGACTCTCCATGCCTGACAATATGGTTTATTTGCACATATATACAACCAGAACCTAGATGAAGGGATTACAGAGTATTCACATCTGTCAGGAGTGTGTGCAGGAGCCAGGCCCTGTGACTGGTAGGGCTTCACAGGACTGGGGCTTTCCTAAGTTTGTTCTGAAGAGGCAAGGCGCAGCCGCACAGGTGAGGCCAACTGGTAACTCACAGCACCTGGTGGCAAGAGCAGGGAAGGGATATAAGGTCAGCGTTTCCCTTTGGCTCTTTGTCACAGCAACATGCTTCTTGCCTTGCTGCGTTTGGCTTCTTGACTGCTTTCTTCCTGATCCTCGGACCCTTGGCTTCCGGACTCCTGGCTTCCAGATTCCCGTTCCAGCTCCCACCCCGCAGTCTTGCCCCTGGTCCTGACGTCCTCAGCCATGACTTCGACCCTCCATAAACTGAACTGTGACAACATCCCAAAAAGGTTCTGTTCCTTCCATTGCTGAAGCCTCCGATTCCTAGAGACTCCACCTGTCATGTCTGACCCTCTCTGCAGCATAAAACAGACTGCCTGCCTCCTGCTTCTGCCCCCCCCCCACTTGCATAAGTGACACTTTTTTCTGTTTGCTTATTTTGTTGTCCACTGTAATCTTGAAAACTTTCCCCTCCCAGCTCTGGGATTGTCTTTTGCTAATTACCCAGAGCTCAGGGTGGGGTCCCCCCCCCCCACGTTAAAGAATGATATGTTGCCTTGTTGATGAATTTCACTGATGGGTTAATGGCAGTCCATCGTTTATTCTCTTTACCACTCTGCCATTAGGGTTGACTAGGACATGGGAAGCTGAGTCCAGCTATTAAGGGTCTGACTTCCCATTTTGACTCTCCAAGCATTGAATAATTTTTATTGGACCCAGGAATTTAGGGGGCACCTGCCCCCCCACAAACCCATAACAATACTTTGGCTCTTCTGCCCTCTGGACACATGGCCATGAACCCTCTGCCCCATTCACACTGGTCATTTCTCCCAAAGGAGATTGTTGTGAGGCTTAGAAAAGAGTAAGAGCCACATATACTTTCTTTGGAGTGAAGGTGAGATAAAAGTGTAATGAAATACACCAATAAGGTGAATGTCCTCCTTTTGGAACATTAGCACCAACAGATCCCTTGGAAGAAGTGAAACTTCAAGTGGACCCACTCCAGAGTCCCACACTCTGGACAGACCTATCAATTGCCCTTCAGATCTGCTCTGTGTCACAGCAGTAATAATAACAAAAAACTACAAACAGCCCAGCAGCTGGTGTGCAGAGAGTATCCGGCTGTTCAAAATAACCTCTCATTGTTGTGCTGTGTGTTTCTCACCTACGTGTTGTATCCACCAGCTGGATTTCACCTAATGCACCGAATTTCCTGAAGCTGCCTTTACAAAGTAGCTGCCTTTCATATGATGGATAGGGTACCAATTTCTAATGGAGGTCCTGAAGGATTTCTGTAATGTATATAATACAAGATGACCAGCACAGTAATGGACTGTGTCTACATTGCCGTTGTTATTGTAGTAATGCAATGCCAAAATTACATTCAATCAGTGAACAGAACAGGATATGACAGACCTTCCCATTTTGGTTCAGGAAATCGCAATGCAGCCATTGCTTTTTACATTTATTCATTGCCCTTCATGTACATTGCAAGGTGATTTACAACCATACAACCATACAACTAAAACTAAGTTTAAAAAACACATGCACAAACACAAACCAAAGCAGAAATCTACTTCTTTTTTATTCCAGCTGGGGAAGCTTGTCGAAACAAGAATGTATTCTATTGTGTCTAGAAACTACAAATAGCGGCGCCTGTTGTATCTCAACAGGAATGCTGTTCTACAAAATAGAACTTTGGCAAATGTATGTTATCATAGTATACCATCAGTTTATATGAAGCTTTACTGTAAGCAAACCTAAGTCCTCAAAGGCTCCAGAAATTCAGGGGGTTGTGGGGGGTGGGGAATGGCAAAGGACACACAGATGTGGAATAAACTGGGAAGTCAATGATACCAAGGGGTGAACCAGCTTTTGCGCACATTCACCTTTGTTATCTTTTACTCTCCCTTCCCTTCCTCCCCTCACTAAAAATTTAGACTGAAAAATCTTTGGAGCACAGAACGGCCTTTTGCTGAACTTAGTGGCTGCCAGTCATGATGGCTCTCTTCTACCTCCTTTGTGAGAGGCATACAACCCAAGACAGTCAGAGGCAATATGTCTCTGAATGCCAGTTACTGGGAACCACAAGTGAGGGGAGTTCTGTTGGGCTCAGATCCTTCTTGGAGTCTTCCCACAGACATCTGGCTGGCCACTGCTTGATCCAGCAGAATGTTCTTCTTACATTCTGCCAAACACCATGTACTTTTTACATATAAATGTAAAACCACAGCTGGAGAGCCTGCAACCCTCCAAGTGGTATTGAACTATGATTCCAGCAGAGGTGCATTCCAGCAACAACCGGTGGGCCACAGGTTCCCCATCCCTCCTGTTCATAGCCATGAATATTGAATGTGCTTACTTCCTGAACAGTAAGAGCTGTTCGACAGTGGAATTTGCTGCCAAGGAGTGTGGTAGAGTCTCCTTCTTTGGAGGTCTTTAAGCGGAGGCTTGACAGGCATCTGTCAGGAATGCTTTGATGGGGTTTCCTGCTTGGCAGGGGGTTGGACTGGATGGCCCTTGTGATCTCTTCCAACTCTATGATTCTATTCTCTATTTTGGATTCTTTTTAGCTGGAGATGTTCGCACCTGTAAAATGAAAATGGCAATGGTTGTGTGGATGAATGTAGGAAAGTACTTCGAACTTTCAGCCTCCTGAATGACGGCCATCTTGCATGAACATTAGCTGTTTGCAGACTTCCCATAGGCATCTAATTGACCACTGGGAGAACAGGGTGCTGAACTGCATGAGTCTTTGGTTAGATCCAGGAGAGCTGGAGAAAAATTTAGACATTAGTTAGCAAAGCATCCTTAGAAGCTCTACAGAGTAGGTGGCCCACTCTCCCTTTCATGTGATTTTGGATACTTGGCGGTAAGAATCTGTCAGTTTCAATGTCTAGCTTGATTGCCACCGGCAACTAGAAATTCCACACAAGCATGGTGGAAGAGAGAAACCAAGTGGGTGCTAGAAGAGGGGAAGCCTCTCTGCTCTCCCAAAAGAGAAATGCAGCTCCCTATCCATCTTCTGCCAACCTCCAAGAAGCTAGTAAAAAATAAACAAACGCCAGACTAGTAACTTTTGAGGGCTAATATACAAGGCTGCCTTATCTGTTCGGCCACTTACCTTTGCTGATACAGTGATAAGAACCAAGAAGTACAAGGATTCTGTGCCATTCACAGCTTTTCCTAATGGCCATAACATAGCCACCCCTTTCCACAACAGACCATGTGAAGAGGTGTGGACTGCATCACCTTCTTACATGCGTGTCAGAAGAAGACAATTTTCAGGGTGCCCCTAAAATAGATGCAGTAAATAAAGTGGCACTCGGCAGAACATCCCCATCATAACTAACATCTCATTTCCCATTACCACCCTGCCACTTATGAATAATCATATAGTATATTTTTAACAAATCTAATTTGTGTGAAGAATGATGATACAGGGAACCAAGAGTGATGAGAGGCGCACTTTCTTGCAAGCAAAGAAGCCAAGCTTGATTGCAGCAGACTGATGGTACAAACTCAGCAAGAGAAGAGCAGAAATTAGTCCAGACTCCCTTACGTGCCAGAGATGTGGCAAGGATCAAATAAACTTAGTTGAGGAGCGTCGGGGATAAGGCCAGGGCGGTCTGAGAACGAATAGAAGTACAAGGTTGCTCCAGCAATTGGCTTTGCCTGCCCGGCACGCTTTGGAACAGAGGTGAGGGAAGTCTCTCTCAGATGGATCATGTGAATCGTGCAGGAACATGGCCCTGAAAGACGCACGTCCTGGTTTTCTCCAGAAACATGTTGGAGGGTATGCCTGTTCTATCAAGCCATGTGCTCTTACTGAGGGGGCTGGGTCTGCTCCTGCCTCTTGATGTGCTGCCATTGCTTCAGAGACAATACCTGGCTTTCTGCTTTACCTGGTGGAAAAGTGGTCTCCTTGGCATTGCCCTGATCTCCTCACCCTGAGCCCAAGGCAGGAGGACCGGAAAGACTTCTCAGTGAAGTCTCAGTTCCAAATTGGGGGCTTGAGTGGGAAGTTTCTGATCTATGGTCTCACTCTCTTCCACTTCCTTGGTATCCTCATCAAAGTCATGGGAGGACACTGATCTGTCAGTGATTTTATTCCCTTAGTTCTCTGCCTCCTGATGTGAACTAGATTCAGCTTGTATCAAGCTTTACTATATCTTCATAACTCATATTTTTATGCTGTGAACTACCCTGAGATCTTTGGATGAAGGGAGGTATATAATACATAAAGTAAATAAATAAAAATAATAAATATTTTGACATTTTCCATCAGGATGCTCTACATCAGGGGTCAGCAACCTTTTTTCAGACCATGTGGTGGGCTGGACTATATTTTGAGGAAAAAATGAACGAATTCCTATGCCCCACAAATAACTCAGAGATGCATTTTAAATAAAAGGACACATTCTACTCATGTAAAAACACGCTGATTCCCAGACCATCCGCGGGGCGGATTGGGAAGGCGATTGGGCTGCATCCGGCCCCTGGGCCTTAGGTTGCCTACCCTTGTTCTACAGCTTTTGAAATTGGTTTAGATTATTATTATTTTGAAATGTTTTAAAATGTGGTTTTATTTTATTTTAAATTCTATGGTTTCAACTTTTTGATGTTTGCCTCCCTGGTCTCCTTTGGGGGGAAGGGCAGGATAAAGATTTAATTCATAAATAAATGTGAGGGTCTGTTTCTTAATTTTTGCCATTTGGGTGGTAATGCTGCTGTTAATGATCCACCCTAGATCAGACGTCAACTTGCCAGTAGGTCTACCAGCTTCATTCCAATGGAGTAGAGCATCACCAGAAGTCCTCAGCGCAGTCACAAACGGATGTCAAGGTAGTCATTTCTTCAGATACCTCTGAGTCCGCTTTTTGCAAGCAGAAGCAAGAGGAGTCTTCTCACTGGCATGGAGATAAATCTTCCCAGGGAACTCGGCTCTGAAATATTTTTTGAGCAGCAGACTGAATCTTGGAATGGGTGAAACATTAATAGATAAAAGTGTCTCTGAACATGTGCAGAGATCTCTTTCTCCTCTACTGAGTAGATGAAACCTGTTCTCCCATAGAAAGGGCTAAAGAGAAGAGCCCTCTCAATTTTTGAATTAAGCATTTTGCAGTGACAGTGGCTGACTTCTTAGCAAAGGATTTCAGTACTCTGGGATACGGAAGCAAGAGACGCTCTCCGATGTGGCTCTGTCTGGTGCAACATTCTGTTGCAGTTCAGCGAGCCAGACCCCACCCTCCACCCTGACACACAAACACACATGCACAAAACAGGCCACTACCTCTTTAAAATATTGCAGGCACAGCCGGTGCAGTGTGCTGGACCATGTGATAGCTCGAAAGGCGGTTAGAAGCTGCAGGAGAGGAGACTTGGGGATGAGAGCTGCCTGCCTGCCTGCCTCAGAGTTAAGAATACACTGCAGTGAATCAAGTGCTCCTTCCAATCGGGGGAGTAAAAGTTCATGCCGTAGGGAGAGCAGGGCAGGTTTCATTCATCTGCAGGATGCCAGGAGCCACGGGGATCTAACGGAGCCATCCGAGAGCAGAATGGTACCTACGCTCCCGCAGCCTGCCTGCCCTGGGTGTGAAGTGTTCACTTGGAGGAGGAAACAGTAACACACACTGGAATCTGTGTAGGAGAAAGTGAGTCTGAATCTTGTACTTCCTTGCTGGTCTGGGTCTCTCTCTCTTTTTTAACACATTGTGCACGGTTACTTCTGTTATGCATTTATTTAAGTGGTGGGGTTTAATCTAGAGGCAGGGAAATGTTCAAGAGCAGCAGAGGGAGGCGTATCATTTGAAGGGGAAATCACAGTGAGGAAGGACTGCCTTTGTTACAGAAATCAGGTCTAAGCATGGCAAATATTTGCCTGGAACCTGCTATACATTTTGGATTCAGGGGTGGGTAGTTCGGAGAGAGTAAGAAATTCCAGGGGGAGAGAAAAGTGAGATTAAAGGGGAAGGAAGGGGCTGGAGATAGTCAGAGGTCAGAGGGGTGAGTGTCAGGAAAATGTATGGATAAAGAGATCAGGAGGTTATTTCTCAAGTAAGCTTCTCCTCTCTGCTCTACAGAGATTTCACATGCCACTGTCCCTTGAAATGCTACCGATCTTGTTCTTTCCAAATGAAATCTATTTTCTCCTGGGAAAAAAATCAACATAGAAAGGTGTAAAAAAGAGAGAGAGTATTGTGGCATTTTAGAGACAAAGTTCATTATTATTAATATTATTATTATTACTGCTGCTGCTGCTTGTGCTTTTGCTGGGCTTTGTATAAAAGTGATTGTTTCTCTGGAACAATGGGAATGGCTTGCTGCATTTGAAGCACTATAGTCCTGATCCAGGACTGATAGCTTTGTAACTGTAAAAGCATAATGAGAGAAGGAGCAGTGGAAGCATGCATTGTCTCCCAGCAGGAAGAAAAAGCACAGTTCCAAAAGTACTCTGGATATATATGTGTGTGTTGGGAAGGGTGTTATTTTTCATGCTGCTATCCAACAGGCACCCTTGACTGTCACACCAAAGCATGCAAACACCTATCACAAGATTGCTTGTCACACCTCTGAGGGCTTCTTTGTGTGAAGGTTTTTCTGGGGACAGGTTGAAGTACCACAGGAACATGCTAACCCAGTTTAATCGGAGACCATGATGGGGCTCCAAAACTGAACTTGTGTACTTTGCACCAGTGCCCATTTGTCTGCACAATAAATCTGCAGTTGCTTCCCATCTGTAGCGTGCAATTTGCATGTCTTCCCTCAAGATAGCACTCATAATGCAGAGGTGTCACCTTTTCCAAGCATTCATGCCTTTTGAGTGAAACATTGTGTAGCTGGGGACAGGTGGTAAATCCCTTGGGTTGTGCTTTAGTTGCTGCTGTGCTTGATGTGTGGAATGTGGTTGCACAAGTCCACCTATTGAATATTTGTCTGCGAGGTGATTACTGCACCTCCACCCAATTCTTGACTCTTTTGTGAATCTCTGATTCTGTTAACTAGATAGGAAAGGCTGTCCCATTTCTCCAACTTCTGTCTGGAAGTGCACATCATCTTACTACATTTTAAAGTTTTAAGGGGTATTATTATTATTATTATTATTATTATTATTATTATTATTATTAAAAAGGTAAAGGGACCCCTACCATTAGGTCCAGTCATGACCGACTCTGGGGTTGCGCGCTCATCTCGCATTATTGGCCGAGGGAGCCGGCGTACAGCTTCCAGGTCATGTGGCCAGCATGACAAAGCCGCTTCTGGCAAACTCTGTTTACCTTCCCGCTGTAGCGGTTCCTATTTATCTACTTGCATTTTGACGTGCTTTCGAACTGCTAGGTTGGCAGGAGCTGGGACCAAGCAACGGGAGCTCACCCCGTCACAGGGATTCGAACCGCCGACCTTCTGATCAGCAAGCCGTAGGCTCAGTGGTTTAACCCACAGCGCCACTTGGGTCCCCATGAACTACAGCGCCATGGCATCCTTATGCAAATACAGTATAGAAAGATAATAATAAAATTATTATTATTATTATTATTATTATTATTATTATTATTATTATTATTATTATCTTTCTATACTGTATTTGCATAAGGATGCCATGACGCTGTAGTTCACATGGCTGCCAACAGATGGTGCTGTGAGTTCCAGAGTTACAAGAGATCAGCACAGCTACTGGAAGCCTTTCTCTTTCCCAGTGGCCACCATCACCAGGGGCAAAACAAAGCAGAGAAAGCCTTTCTCCTCTTTGTCCCACTGCTGCCACTTCCACTATTGATGAGGAGAAAAGCTTCCTTCTTGGCTGCCACCAAGCACAAGAAAGAAGCCTTATTTCAAAATTCAGGCTTCTTTCTCAGGAAATGAAGTCTAAGGAGAAGGGGAGATTGGGTGGGGTGGAGTGGGGCTGGCGAGTGAGGTGAAATAAAGCAAGCAGCCCCTAGTTAAAGAAATGTATGGGTTGCTTCACAGCATAAAGTCATCAAAAGGTGTACAAGATAAAAACAGAATAAAACACAGCAATAGAAGCTCTAAAAACAATAAAATTGATGCGACAAACTTGCAAAACAATAAAACCACCACTACAAACTCCCAAAACAGCAAAACCATTTTTCAGTGAGCCCCTAAATGTCACGATACAAGGTGCCTATCTGATTTCAGCTAGCAGTTGACTCCAGAGAGCCGTAACTGCAACACTAAAAGCCCACTTTCTGGTACAGGGCATATGGTATTCTCAGCAACACACTGTCTGAAAAACACAATTGCCAGGTAGGGATATATTTGGTGAGGAAAACCAGTAGTATATTGGCAGCCAGTGGAGCTCCTTCAGCAGATAAGTAATATGGTGTGAATGGTGTGCCTCAGTCAACCTAGCCAGAATACTGCAGTATAGTTCTGCAGAGGTTACTTGCAGAAGTGTCCCTGTTGGCTACAGCACATCTCTTGCAAGTTTGCTGGCGTGATATGGAAAGATATTCCCACAAAGAAAATGGAAGTGGTAGAGCACATGCATTGCATGCACAGGTTCCCGGGTTCAATCCTTGGCACCTGCAGTTGAAAAAAGGAACCAGGTAGCTGGTGATGTGATTGGCTTCTCTCTTCCCAAGACTCTGGAGAGCTATAATCCAGCAGAATAGGTCTTATTATGCTAGATCAGGCATGAGGAACCTTAGGCCCTCCAGATGTTGCTGAACTGCAACTCCCATCATCCCTGCTAATTGGCCATGATTGCTGGGTCTGATGGGTGGGTGGGGCTACGTGGCCTGCGCCTCCCAGCTCTTCCAAGGAGACGGCCCCAGGCTCCCGCTCCCGGTGCGAAACTCCAGAGGCACACGGGGAACGCGAGCCTGTGGCTGCCTCCTCCGCTTACGCTCCCACTTAGCGCTCCTCAGCTTACGCTCCCCGCGCGCCTCTGGAGCTTTGCAACAGGAGCGGGAGCCTGGGGCTGCCACGCTGCGCCCCTCAGCCTTTTGCTTCGGGGGGGGCAATTGCCCCTCCTGCCCCCCTGCCTACGCCCATGGGTGGGAACATTGGATAATAATATATTATAATATTATTATATATTATAATAATAATTTATTATTTATACCCTGCCCATCTGGCTGGGCTTCCCCTGCCACTCTGGGCGGCTTCCAACAAACATTAAAATACATCAAATATCACAGATTAAAAACTTCCCTAAATAGGGCTGCCTTTAGGTATTTTCTAAATGTCAGGTAGTTGGTTATCTCTCTGACCTCTGATGGCAGAGTTTTCCACAGGGCGGGTGCCACTACCAAGAAGGCCCTCTGCCTAGTTCCCCGTAGCTTTGCTTCTCGCAGTGAGGGAACCACCAGAACGTCCTCGGCGCTGGACCTCAGTGTCCGGGCAGAACGATGGGGGTGGAGACGCTCCTTCAGGTATACTGGACCGAGGCCATTTAGGGCTTTAAAGGTCAGTACCAACACTTTGAATTGTGCTCGGAAATGTACTGGGAGCCAATGTAGGTCTTTCAAGACCGGTGTTATGTGTTCTCGGCGGCCACAACACTCTATTGGTGGTCCCTTGGTTGCAATTGGATCTGAGGGACGTCAGTCAAAGCGATTGAGGGACCACTATTTAACCAGATGCATGTGTCCCTGAGCTTCCTCTTTCAAGCTCAGTGCATCGGAACACCTGCCCACCTCTCCCTATATTTAGGGATTGTGCTTGACCTTGCTATACTGTTGTGTGTTGCCTGTTGTTGGGACAGGGGCATGGTAAAATTTTTCCCCACTTGGCTGATTGGCTTGTGCCACTTGGGTTTCACCTGCCACGCAGGGCCGTCTTAAGCATATCTGGCGCTGTGGTGCGAAGATCCCTCTGGTGCCCGCCCTGTTTCCCAGCGTGGTTGTCTGGCGGCCCAGTGCCCTGGCGCCCTGCACCACCCAGCCTTGCCGTAGGGCCGGCCCTGCTGCCACGTAACTGATTGTCACAACTTGTAAGGTTGCGGATAGGCTCTGGTTCAGGTGGATAGGTGTGGCAGGGTGCCTAGCCATCCCTATGTGTTGGGTATTCCTTTAAGAAGGAATCCACGGACTCATGGTTGGTCTTCCGCACACGGGGTTGTGCCCTGAGCCTGAGTCCAGGGCTCATTTGGGTGGAGGCTGAACAGGGCTCCTGCTTGCCACTGTCCCAGGTGTTCACCCAAGGCTGACCTATGGTTGGTGCCCAGGGTCAGCGCTACCTGCAAGGGTGCAGGGAGCTAGTCAAACCAGAGCCTATGCAACCACTCACTTGATTGTAATCAATAAAGTTGTGGCCTAAATTCTGCCAAAAACCAAACCAATAATTTGAGTCTTGTCTGAATTTATTTCTGGGGGCGGTTAAAAGGTCTCCACATGCAAATGTAATGGTACAGGCCTATATTACTAGAGGGAGAAGCAGACAGGCAGGCAGGCAGGCAGACAGACACATAATAAACTTGCTGTGCTGAAGAAAAGGAAGGCTTGTTCAACAACATAGCTGTCCTGCATTAGTGGCAAATGCAAAATGATGCTTTACATTGTTATTGAATGGTAATTGATTGGCTTCTTGTTCCTGCTGAGTCCCAAGCACTCGGAACGAAGTCCCATTGATTTTAGTGAGACTGACTTACTTCCCAATGTAACTGAGATATAACAGCTCAGGGGCTGAATCATGCTAAATATCTTTCCTGGGGCAGGGGAGCTTGCAAAGCCCAGCAGCCACACACTTAAGAGCGAAGCGTCTAGAGCAGGCACCCCCAAAATTCGGCAATCCAGATATTTTGGACTACAATTCCCATCATCCCTGACCGCTGGTCCTGTTAGCTAGGGCTCATGGGAGTTGTAGGCCAAAACATCTGGAGGGCCACAGTTTGGGGATGCCTGGTCTAGAGCACTATTTTTGTTCCAACTTTAAGAGGCTGCTGTTTCAGTGATGCAATTAATTATGTTATTTATCATAATTATTTCCATGTTTCTTTTTATTGTGCATTATGTTTTTTATCCTACCTTGTTTTTGTAAACCGCTCTGTGACCATTTTTGGTGAAGGGCGGTATAGAAAACTCCTAATAAAATAAATAGAGCATTAAATAAAATAGGAAGAAAACAGGGATTTCAAGGATGTAAGGAAGACCCTACGGATCAGAACAAAGGCCTGTCCCAGGGAAGGTGAACCAGCAGACTTCCAGAAGTTGTTGTACTACAACTTTCATCCAACTCCAACATCTGGTTTTCCATCTTTGGCCAGTCTAGTCCAGCATCCTTTTCTTCCTTGACCAACCAGGTGCATATGGGATGCCCGCAGGCAGAACCATAAGACGATCCTGCTGTTTCTCAGCAACTGGTATTCAGAGGAATGCTGTCCCTGATTTTGGAGTTAATAATCAGCCATCTTTACTAATAGCTATGGAATGTGATTTACCAGGAAGAGAGGTTTCTAGAAAATGTGGGACAAACAGGGATTGTCCCTGATAAATAGGGACACTTGGAGCATTTGCAAATTATCAGTATAGCTTTAGTTACATAAAGACAAAATCCTCCTCTCTGGTATTTTCTTGTAAACCACAAAGCCAGCATATAAAAGACATCCCCAGTGACAGCAATCCTGGGGTTTTTTTTGGGGGGGGGGTATACTTTGGAAGTTTGCCAAAGCCTGATAATCTTGTAGACACAATGGCATCTATTTTTATTTAAACAAGAATCTTGCAACTAGGCATGTGTGGACAAGGGTGACCGACCACTTCTCTTGGGAACTTTCGTAAGGCTATTCTTCTGCAACCACGTGATCGATCAGCAGCATTCAGAGATGCTCTCTTAATGCTGCTTAAAAACTACCTGGCTGCTGAACTGGAGAGATGGGGGCCAGAGGTAGCAACAGTGAAATCCTAAATCTCTCATTGCAGCAGCCAATATGGGCAGGAGGGCAGGTTCTCTGCACAGCAGACACACTCAGATTACACAGCCTTTTAGTGTGAAGTTCCTGGTGGTGACCAGTCTATCAGAGGGATGGCAAATTTGAGTTGGAAATAGTCGGAGCACAGTCAATGGTATGGGAAGAACAAGGGAGCACCACTGGGAAATCATTTGAGGAGTTTTGCAGTGTTTGCGAAGGAAAATGTGGCATGCAAGGTAATCTGTAAACTTACTGAAGTATAGCGTCAGGCTATATAACTGCTACCGTGTTTCTCCGAAAATAAGACACCGTCTTATATTTATTTTTCCTCAAAACACACTATGGCTTATTTTCAGGGGATGTCTTATATTTTTCCTCCTCCTGCCGTGGCCGGTATTGCTGCTGTGCCTATCACTATGTCTTATTTTCGGGGTATGGCTTATATTCCTTGAATGCTTAAAAATCCTGCTATGGCTTATTTTATGACTATGTCTTAAAATAGGAGAAACAGGGTATTTTAAAAGTTGGTTGCTTGATTGTGAGGTTATTTTGGATGCCTCTAATGTGGATATATATTTGTATGGTTCTAATTGCTTTTAGCTGCCCTGGGTTCCAGGAGGGTGAAAGGCAGGGTATGAAAGCAATACCTAAGCGAATAAACGCAAAATTGAAAGATGTTTGGGGTTTGAATACTTTGGTGGTCTCTTCCATCTTTAAAACACACGACTCCTTTGATCCTTTCAGGCAACATAAGGGTTCTCAGAGCACCATGCCGCATCACATCTCGGGCTTCCAGGCTGCCTACATCACCATCGAGGTGCTGATCGCCCTTGTCTCCATACCTGGGAATATCCTGGTGATCTGGGCCGTCAAAGTGAACCAGGCCCTGCGGGATGCCACCTTCTACTTCATCGTCTCCCTGGCAGTTGCGGATGTAGCTGTGGGAGCCCTTGTCATCCCGCTTGCCATCATCATCAACATTGGACCACAGATACACTTTTACAGCTGCCTGATGGTGGCATGCCCTGTCCTCATCCTTACTGAGAGCTCCATCCTGGCACTGCTGGCCATTGCTGTGGATCGCTACCTCAGAGTAAAGATTCCGATGCGGTAAGAGACAGCCACCCATGCCGGAGGGAGAAAATGTTGCCAGAGGCGGAGTTAGATTTCTTTCGGGAGGGGGTGTCGTATAAGAAGGTCATGTTGCACAGGGAGGAATCTGTGCTTCTTCTGTGGAGTCTGGTGGCTTTGTCAGGATTCTCAAAATCTCAAGGGCTTCTTCTTTTTCTTGAACCTGGTCCACTGAGGCATTTGCCAGTGAAGCTGATGCCTTGCCTGCCATCATTTGGGACCCTCGGTGGACGTGCTGCTGCTCTGACAAGTGAGAATGTGCACACGGCAGCAATGATGTTGTTGTAATGGTTTGTGGACTGAGTAAGTGCAAGGAGGCCCTGCCTAGTTGTTCCTTAGCCCGTGCTATGAGATAAAAGGGATCTAAGCAACATAACAGGTTGCATTCATTTAAATTATACAGCATACTGTACCTGCTTGGGGGGGATGATGATGAAGGATGCGGGAGAAAATTGACTCAGTTCACTTTTAAAGGTGAACCGACCTATTTCACAGCTTCTGAAACAATACGCAAACTCAAACAGCTGTCCTTGGAAATTCACGCTTCTCAAAATTTTGCAGTGCAGTTCTCTAAGCAAACAATGTTCGCAAAAATGCATTTACTGAAGTGTGCATTAAAATGCACATATTCGTGAAAATAACAAAATGCATTATATTTGGGGAAATTATTTTGGAAAAATGCATACAGAAATGTGTACATACATTAGGATGAATTTGGGGGGGAAATTGCTGGGGAATTTTCATGAGGACTTTAAAAGAAAAATCACAAACTGAGGTGGAAATGTGGAAAACCGAGCTTAAGACTGGAAAAATGAAAAACTAATAGAGTCCCTCATCCCTAAAATGGGCTGAAGTTACTCATGTCTCTTAATTTGATGGGTCTGAACTGACATCAGACACAACCCTAAGTAAGTACCCCATGGGTGAGAAGTTGTCAACCCCATATTGCAGTCATTAATGATTACTCAACTTGACACAATGTGGAAGTTCCGCCAGCATGTATAGGACTGAGCTGAGAGTTGGCCCCAGGATCTTTCCGGAGGCTGGTCCATGAGGGCAAATGGGAAACGACCACATCAACCTCAGCCTGCCCTCAGCTGCCTGTCTTCCTACTTACAACCAGTCCATGCAGTGCCACTACCTGTCAGCTTCCTCCCCCTTAGTCTCCGTGTTGCCCTTGTGGATTCAGCAGAGATGGGGTCGGGACTTTAATTAGTTGGCTCTGTCTGTCATTGGTTCTGACTCCACCTATGGTTGGTCTCCCTGCCTGTTGCCCGACCATTCCTGGTGGGCACCACCAGCCCCATTGCATTCTACATCACATGACTTTAAATATACATTTCCTCTATTTCAGAACTTCAGGCTGTGAGTGCTGTTGTTTTTGTAGCCAGAACAGCTATTGTGGAGGACAGGGAGAGAATAGCCCCCATGAGAAGCCCCCTTTGCACTTCTCACAGAGAGCCCAAGTTTGAGCGTGAATATTTGAAATGACTCTTTGCTGGTTGTGCAGCATGCTACATGTTTAAGAGTAAATAATATAATTACCCTCACTTATGTACATGTTAATAACTATTTGCGCCGACTGTGCACTTAACTTATTACTAGCTTAGCCACTTTCCTCGGGGGTTGGCAGAGGGCCCACCCCACATATACTTAAAGGTTACATCATCCCAATATGCCTGACTGAAGGCCTGAGCAGGCTGGGATTTGGGGCATCGTTTTCCGTGGCAGCAGAATTGCTGACTGCCACGTCTCAGCCAGGTGACTGCACAGAACAGCATGTGGAGCTGTTGGCTGTGCTGTGCTTCCACCCACGCAGTTAGTGCAATATGCTCTAGCACCAGATCTCAAAATAGGATTGTTTTTTCTTTTTTTAAAAAGCATTTGGCTTGCAACCCAGCCACATAAGGGATCCTTGCTCACCCCCTTCATGTGGCTGAGAGTAAGGAAACCTTCCTGCTTGTGAAAGGGTAAGTCTAGCTGAGACAATTTGGCTAGCAGGAATGTGAAAGCAGCCTGGTCTTAATGAGCAAGAACCAATACACTAGCAGAGATGGGGCTGGTGCAAGACATTTTGCCGCCTGAGACAAAGGACCAGATCCCTTGTCCCCACTTCCACATACAGAGGATGACTGTCTCACCTGAATTTCACTTATGCACTGGTGACAAGACAAGAAGTGTAGGGGAAGCCATATGCCAGACACAGCTCTATCCTTCCACACCTTGCTGCGTCTCTTGGTTCCCCATCATTTGCCACCCAAAGCCTCTGTTTAATGGTAGAGCCGGTCTTGTCCATAGCATTGTTGTACTCATGTCTCAGGGGATCTGAGCAGCTCGGCGAAAGAGTCCAATCCAGAGGGGGCCTTGCATGGAAGCTCCTTTGAAACAGAAGACATGCCCATTGATCCAAATTAAGTATCAGTCTCTTGTCTGCCCAGCTGATCACATAATTAGAAATATTACTGTCCCTCCCTCCCTCCAAGGAGCTCAGGCAACCTGCAAGGGTCTCCTTCCCCATTTTATCTGCACAGAACAACAACACAGTGTGGCAGGTTTGACTGAGAAATAATGTCTGGCCCAAGTTCACCCAAGGAGCTTCATTAGTGAGTGGTGATTTCAACCTGGATCTCCTGGGCTTCCTCTGGCAGTGGCTCATGCTCAGTTGCCTAGAAATCTTTTCCGTGAATAATTTGGGGCACATGTTATGCTGGGAAATGTTCCTGAATGTCTCCCTTTTCATTTCAGTATAGTTTGTAGTATGCAGGAGAAGCCAAAATTGTATGGAGCAATGTTAGGAGGACACTTCACTCGAGCGCTATGAATGTATGGACATTGAAGAGGAACAAACAAACTGTGGGTGGTCTCCGTAGTTCTGACAGGCAATGCTGATCTCCTCCATTACAACCACCCCATCCCTCCCCTCAACACTTCTCCAGGCTTCAAAACTGAGGCCACATTCACACAATACCTTTAAAGTGCCGTGGCACCAACTTTAACCAGTCATGGCTTACCCCAAAGAGTACTGGGAGCTGAAGTTTGTTAAGCTGAAAGTTGCTACGGAACTCTGAGAATTGTAGCTTTGTGAGATGAATAGGGGCCTCCCAATAACTGCAAACCGCAGCTCTCATAATTCTTTTGAGAGAAGCCATGACTGGTTAAAGTGGTATTGTTGTTGTTGTTTAGTCGTTTAGTCGTGTCCGACTCTTCGTGACCCCATGGACCATAGCACGCCAGGCACTCCTGTCTTGCACTGCCTCCCGCAGTTTGGTCAAACTCATGTTCGTAGCTTCGAGAACACTGTCCAACCATCTTGTCCTCTGTCGTCCCCTTCTCCTAGTGCCCTCAATCTTTCCCAACATCAGGGTCTTTTCCAAGGATTCTTCTCTTCTCATGAGGTGGCCAAAGTATTGGAGCCTCAGCTTCACGATCTGTCCTTCCAGGGAGCACTCAGGGCTGATTTCCTTAAGAATGGATAGGTTTGATCTTCTTGCAGTCCATGGGACTCTCAAGAGTCTCCTCCAGCACCATAATTCAAAAGCATCAATTCTTCGGCGATCAGCCTTCTTTATGGTCCAGCTCTCACTTCCATACATCACTACTGGGAAAACCATAGCTTTAACTATACGGACCTTTGTCGGCAAAGTGATGTCTCTGCTTTTTAAGATGCTGTCTAGGTTTGTCATTGCTTTTCTCCCAAGAAGCAGGCGTCTTTTAATTTCGTGACTGCTGTCACCATCTGCAGTGATCAAGGAGCCCAAGAAAGTAAAATCTCTCACTGCCTCCATTTCTTCCCCTTCTATTTGCCAGGAGGTGATGGGACCAGTGGCCATGATCTTGGTTTTTTTGATGTTGAGCTTCAGACCATATTTTGCGCTCTCCTCTTTCACCCTCATTAAAAGGTTCTTTAATTCCTCCTCACTTTCTGCCATCAAGGTTGTGTCATCTGCATATCTGAGGTTGTTGATATTTCTTCCGGCAATCTTAATTCCGGCTTGGGATTCATCTAGTCCAGCCTTTCGCATGATGAATTCTGCATATAAGTTAAATAAGCAGGGAGACAATATACAACCTTGTCGTACTCCTTTCCCAATTTTGAACCAATCAGTTGTTCCATATCCAGTTCTAACTGTAGCTTCTTGTCCCACATAGAGATTTCTCAGGAGACAGATGAGGTGATCAGGCACTCCCATTTCTTTAAGAACTTGCCATAGTTTGCTGTGGTCGACACAGTCAAAGGCTTTTGCATAGTCAATGAAGCAGAAGTAGACGTTTTTCTGGAACTCTCTAGCTTTCTCCATAATCCAGCGCATGTTTGCTATTTGGTCTCTGGTTCCTCTGCCCTTTCGAAATCCAGCTTGCACTTCTGGGAGTTCTCGGTCCACATACTGCCTAAGCCTGCCTTGTAGAATTTTAAGCATAACCTTGCTAGCGTGTGAAATGAGCGCAATTGTGCGGTAGTTGGAGCATTCTTTGGCACTGCCCTTCTTTGGAATTGGGATGTAGACTGATCTTCTCCAATCCTCTGGCCATTGCTGAGTTTTCCAAACTTGCTGGCATATTGGGTGTAGCACCTTAACAGCATCATCTTTTAAAATTTTAAATAGTTCAGCTGGAATATCATCACTTCCACTGGCCTTGTTATTAGCAATGCTTTCTAAGGCCCATTTGACTTCACTCTCCAAGATGTCTGGCTCAAGGTCAGCAACCACACTATCTGGGGTGTATGAGACCTCCATATCTTTCTGGTATAATTCCTCTGTGTATTCTTGCCACCTCTTCTTGATGTCTTCTGCTTCTGTTAGGTCCTTACCACTTTTGTCCTTGATTATGGTAATCTTTGTACAAAATGTTCCTTTCATATCTCCAATTTTCTTGAACAGATCTCTGGTTTTCCCCATTCTATTGTTTTCCTCTATTTCTTTGCATTGCTCATTTAAGAAGACCCTCTTGTCTCTCCTTGCTGTTTTTTGGAAATCTACATTCAGTTTCCTGTATCTTTCCCTATCTCCCTTGCATTTTGCTTGCCTCCTCTCCTCCGCTATTTGTAAGGCCTCGTTGGATAGCCATTTTGCTTTCTTGCATTTCCTTTTCCTTGGGATGGTTTTCGTTGCTGCCTCCTGTATAATGTTACGAGCCTCCATCCATAGTTCTTCAGGCACTCTGTCCACCAAATCTAAATCCTAAAGTGGTATTATAGCACTTTAAAAGTATGTTGGGAATGCGGCTTAAAATTACCTCTCATCAGTTGGCAGCAGGACAGTAGACAAAGCAGGCATATGGGTCACCTGTCCACAGCCTTCCCCATTATGATGAAATGTGCTGCATTTCTTCTTAAATTATAGCAATAATTCCTAAATTTCTATCTACACATACAAATTATCATAGGCAGGTTCATGCAAAACTGTGCCCTCTTTTAGTCCTCTTTTTTGGACAATGTATTTCCTATTTGTGCTATTGTGTTTGTGGCCCCCACCTTACGGATGGTGCACATTTATATGAACCAGTGATAAAGTGCATACAGGAGAGCTATTTGTCTTCTGGTCCCTCTACTGTGCTTTGGCATTAGTAGCAACAGAATAATTAACAGTTCAGCTGGTAGCCATATGAGGAATATTATTCACTGCCAGTAGGAAGACAGCCAGTGGTGTAGAAGCATTGCATAGGGACATTTATTCCCGTTCTCTCCTTGTTCTAAGCAAATAACTCTCTCCAACATCTCTGTTGGCTTCAAGCTGATTCAACACCCTTGCATTGTTCTTGGATTGTAAATTGAATTGTTAGCTCAAGTGCAAGGCCGAGTTGCACTGTATAGTACATGCTTGTAGATTATTGGTAGAGCATGTACCTTGTTTAGTCGTGTCCGACTCTTCGTGACCCCATAGACCAGAGCACGCCAGGCACTCCTGTCTTCCATTGCCTCCTGCAGTTTGGTCAGACTCATGTTGGTAGCTTCAAGAACACTGTCCAGCCATCTCGTCCTCTGTCGTCCCCTTCTCCTTGTGCCCTCAATCTTTCCCAACATCAGAGTCTTTTCCAGGGAGTCTTCTCTTCTCACGAGGTGGCTAAAGTATTGGAGCCTCAGCTTCAGGATCTGTCCTTCCAGTGAGCACTCAGGGCTGATTTCCTTAAGAATGGATAGGTTTGATCTTGTTGCAGCCCATGGGACTCTCGATAGTCTCCTCCACTGGGAGAGAACTCTCTCTGAAACTTTGGAGGGGCACTGTCAGTCAGTGTACAGTAAGCTAGAGACTAATGGTCATCTGACTTGGGATAAGGCAGCTTTCTATGTTTTTGACACATTTAGAACTCTCTCTCTCTCAGCAACTTCTCAATCTTTTTGCAGTAAAAAATATCCTCTTGATTAGGACCCCCTACTCTGTACTGACCTTTTTGTAGCTGGGATGTTGGCTCCCAAAAGTACAGCTGCTCCTTAAATAAGCATGGAGTGAAGCTGGCTCAAGGGGGAAGAGTAGCTGTACTATAGGAATCTAGTTGTAAAACAGTAAATTCTGGGTTGGGGATTCCTGTTGGAAATAAAAGATTCTGAGATTAACAGGATGTGTGGCCCTGTCTGCTTTCCCCCACAGCATAATCCCCAAATGCAGGCAAGGATGCAGCCATACAGATGCATGCAGAGTTTTAAAAACTCTATCGTCAGTATGTCTCTGCAGTAGACTGGCGGAGAGTGTTTGGAGGGAATGGGCAGAGGTGGGCTCCCTGAACCAGGACCCCACAGAAATGGCTGCAAGCTGGGAGAGGGCATGTTGAGAATACTGAAAACACACTGTATTCTTGCCCATAGGCTGATGGCAGGGTCCAAACAGATAAATGCCAGGAAGAGCTTCCCAGCAGGCTCTTGCAATCCAGGCAGCCAGACAGCTGCAGCTGCGGCACACTGGGAGCCCAGCTGCGATCGGATTCTGGAATGTGTGAGCAGCAGCATCATGGAAATTTATGCTGAGGCATTCTCTGCTCGGAGACACAGCACAACCCTTCAGCACGTGCCGAGCCAAAACCTGTCTGACTTCTACAGTCCTGTGGGAGTCTTGATTGACAGCATAAAGACAGAAGCGAGCCCTGGGCGGTAGCAGGCAGGGCAGAAGGGGCACGCCCGTTGTCTGCCCACATGGATGCAGTTTAAGCTCTAAAATCTTATCGGTAGGCTGTGTGCAGAATCCAGAACCAGAGAAGAGAGGACAGGTGGTGGCCTTTGCTATAGCCATGGAACCTGTAAAGCAAGATTGCTTCTCTGGTTGGATGTAGAAGCATGAAGGGCATTTCCCAGTGCTGCTGCCTGGCTAGGTCACAGAAAGGACAAGCACCGCTAAACCTCCTTGTTTTGTCTCAGTTGTGCGGTAGGCACAACTTTTAATTCTTTGGTCTGCTTATCAGCTGCAAACACGAAGGGCCCTGCTTGCAGCTTGCCTTCTTGTTTGCAAAGTGTGGCCGTCACAGGTGGTGTTCTGGCACGGGGAGCTAGGGCTGATTTTCTGGTGTGACTGGTTGTTGGAGCCACCGGGTCCCCTGGAACAGAGCAGGCAGCCCGAGTGGCAGTGAGTCATCTCCAGGCAGGTTTGCTGCCTGAGGCAATAGAGCCTGCCCAGCTTCTGGAACTCGGCTGGTTGAGCCTTGCTCTGAATTTCATGACTCACAAAGGAAGGTGGTCTCCTTGTACTCAGGTTTGTACTGGAATATTTATTTTTTCTGTACATGATGACCTTTAAGCACTGGCTGGAGATTAACTCCCATTGTTGGCAGAGACAGATACAGGGCTTATCCACACTTAACTTCACCCCCCCACTCTTTCCAGGCACAGCCTGCGCTTTAAAGCTCTTAGTCCAGAGCTTTCCCTGCAAAAAAAACCCAGCACTATTTATTTATTTATGTAGTATACTTCCCTACACCCATAAGTCTCAGGGCGGTTCACAGATACTGGCGGAGGAACAGGGGTGCGGGGGGAGCGCACTGGACCTGGCGGCACGATCCCAGTGGGGTGCCATCGTGGCTGGCTCCCCCTCCTGCGCTCGGCACCACACCCCTGCAGGTGGTGCACCACGCCCCCGGGACGCATGCCACGCCCCCGGGACGCGCACCAGCCACGCCCCTGCCTGCTCTCTGGCCCCCTGCCGGAGCTTGAAGCTCCGCCACTGTTCACAGAATAAAATCACAATATAAGCACAACACTATGGGTGGTTTTTCACAGCAATGGTGGTGCCAAACGTAAGGTGGGAGGAAGAATAATGTCAGAAGGAAGTGCTATCAAATGGATTGGCCCTGCTCTTCCTATGGTAGTGCCCGTAGTCCTGCTAGTCTTTTTGCACTAGCAGCACTCATGGGAAGTGACAGTCACTGTAGGACTGTATACCAAAGCCTGCTAACTTCCTGTGCTCACCACTTGAAAAAAAGAATTCATTGTGCCCACTGCAATGGGAGTTTTGCAGGTGTATTCTACAATGTGCCATGGATGCACATTGGTGGTGGATTCATATTAGACCATCCACACATCATTCTGCTTTCTTAGTTGTTCTGTGATGCTTCCCGGGTTTTACTGCATCATTGCCGTCAGAAGGGGCACTCTTACTCTATAGCACTACAAGAGCAGGACACACACAACTCCTAACCTTTATGGCGTGGAAAACTACAGGAATTCAGCAGGAATTTGTGGGATGTGCACCAACTGGAAACAAAGCAGTATGTCCACCCTGAAACTTTTGCAGGAGTAAACAGTTGGTGTAGATAAAACTGAGGTAAATTGACCAAGTGGTAGATTTCAGTGTTTTCTCATGGTGAAACGCTGCTTGATCAAATTACGTCAATGAACAGTTGAACGAGTGAAACCAACCACCTGTCTCCTTGATCCTTGGAAATCCTGGCTAATAAAAATGAGTGGTGCGGGAGTCTTCCCAGCCCTGAAAGAGGTAGTCATTAAACCACTTCTTTTTTTAAAAAAATATTTGGACCCAACCGATATGGCCAACTATCGCCCAGTCTCAAATCTTCCATTCTTGGGCAAGGTGATTGAGCAGGTGTTTGCTGAACAACTCCAAGCATGCCTGGAGGTTGCGGACCATTTGGATCCCTTCCAATCGGGATTCAGGCCTTATCATGGGACTGAAACTGCCTTGGTCCCACTGGTCAATGATCTCCAGCAGGCTAGGGACAAAGGTGAAAGCTGTTTCCTAGTTCTGCTGGATCTCTCAGCGGTCTTTGATACCATTGATCATGATATCCTTCTGGACTGTCTAGAGGAGCTGGGAGGTGGGAGCACTGTTATAGTTGGGAAACACTGAACTAGAGCATGCACCACTCTGGCAAGACAGTCTGTGGGTCTCAGCCTGCGTACCAGATGGAGCTGGTAGACCAGGCATAGGCAAACTCCAGCCCTCCAGATGTTTGGGACTACAATTACCATTATCCCTGACCACTGGTCCTGTTAGCTAGGGATGATGGGAATTGTTGTCCCAAACATCTGGAGGGCTGGAGCTTGCCTGTGCCTGGTCTACCAGCTCCATCTGGTACGCAGGCTGAGACCCGCAGACTGTCTTGCCAGAGTGGTGCATGCTCTAGTTCAGTGTTTCCCAACCTTGTGCCTCCAGATGTTTTGGGACTACAACTCCCATCATCCCTAGCTAGCAAGACCAGTGGTAAGGAATGATGGGAATTGTAGTCCGAAAACAGCTGGAGGCACAAGGTTGGGAAACACTGCTCTAGTTATCTCCCGCTTGGATTACTGCAATGCGCTCTACATGGGGCTATCTTTGAAGGTCACCTGAAAATGTGGCAGCTAGACTGGTGACTTGGAGTGGCCGCCAAGACCATATAACACCGGTCCTGAAAGACCTACATTGGCTCCCAGTACGTTTCCGAGCACAATTCAAAGTGTTGGTGCTGACCTTTAAAGCCCTAAATGGCCCAGCCCAGTATACCTGAAGGAACGTCTCCACCCCCATCGTCCAGCCCGGACACTGAGGTCCAGCTCTGAGGGCCTTCTGGAGGTTCCCTCACTGCGAGAAGTGAGGTTACAGGGAACCAGGCAGAGGGCCTTCTTGGTAGTAGCGCCCACCCTGTGGAATGCCCTCCCATCAGATGTCAAGGAAATAAACAATTATCCTACTTTTAGAAGACTTCTGAAGGCAGCCCTGTTTAGGGAAGTTTTTAATGTTTGAAGTTTTATTCTGTTTTTAATGTTCTGTTGAAAGCTGCCCAGAGTGGTTGGGGAAACCCAGCCAGATGGGCGAGGTAGAATAATTTGTTGTTGTTGTTGTTGTTGTTTATAGTGTGTGACCTCCCTGCAACTTCTTTGGGTGCACTTGTTGCTTTGATTCCAGTTCCACCTCTTGCTGCCAACCAACCCTCCCCCAGACCTAAATGAAGTGATCCCGGTGTTGGAATGCCCTTCACCGCATGTCTGTGTGAGAAAGCAGGCTATTTGCAGTACATACTTTATCTGCAGCTCTCAGACAAGGATGCTGATAGCCAGGGGTTTGCTTATTTCTGCCCTTGCTTTATTTGCCACGCTAGAAGATTATATGTACAAAGCAAAAACAGAGAAGATTCTTCCACTCAGGAAAGGCGGCTGTGGGTCAAACTGGAGATTACATGCTCTTCTGCCACACATCAAATGTGAAGGGGCTCATGGACTTCCACTGCTATTATTTCTTTGCAAACTTAATTTTTGTAGCATGTAAAATGGTGGATGCTATCAATGACTAGGTTTTTCATACTCATAGAATCAAAACATTGTAGAACTGTGGAGTTGAAAGGGACCCCTGAGGGTCACCTGATCCAACCCTCTGCAACGGGGACCTGAACGATTTAAACAACTGTGTAATCTAACAAATGGGTTTCAGCAACAATACGAGAAGAAGCTTGACTATTGTAGTCAGAGAAGCTCTAAATCTGCCTTTCCCAACCTGCTGCCCTCTGGGTGATTTGAACTACAGTATAATTCTCATCATCCCTGACTATTTGCTATGAAGGCCAGGGCTGATGGGAGTTGTAGTCAAAAATATTTGCTCCAAATCTCTCCCACCACCTCAAAGCAATTTAATGTTTCCATCACCAACTAGACCTAGTCTTGAAGCCTCTGCAGTGTCACGTTATTTGCAGGCACTACAAAGACAATGTGCATGTGTTATATGCAGTGGGGCGCATGCACAGTAACTGTTGGAACCAAAGCGGCAAGAGCAGCAGGAAGAGAGGCAGTGCACCAGTGGTTGTGGTACCATCAGACCCCTGTCACCATCCTACAAAGCTAACAGTGGTATGTAGGTGGGGTAGATGTTCAACCCCCCCAAGGACAATAACACAGGGTATTTATATGGGAAACAAAATACACATTAATGCAACATTGGCGGTGAATGCAGTTGGATCTAGTGATCTCCTAAAGTTATTCCCACCCAGCTGATTTTATCTACTCTCCATCCTCTTCCTCTCCCACCTATCAAATGGATAACTTCCCACCCATCATTGTACATTTGGTGGGGGAAAAGCAAAGAAAAACTTTCAGAAAGTTTCTGCTTTAATTCAGACTGCAAGCAATTGGCTGTACTAGCACTGCAAAAAAAAAACACAATTTTTTCTTTTTTGTCTGCCTGATGTTCCCTTTCAAATCATTTTTGTTTTGTTTCTGATTCTTTGGGATTGTTTCTGATTCTTGGCTCAAGCCAGGATGTCATGTCCATTTGGACTCGTCTGCTTGAAATGAAAGGTGGAGATCAAGGTGGGAATGACGGACTTTAATATCTAGCCCATAGCAAATAAACACTCAAGTTTGCACAGAATAGCTGTCTTCCTGCGAAGACAAATAATAATACTGGCTCCAGCTGGCTTTTCTTTGATGTAAATGAAGAGAGAAGCGGAGTTGAGCCACCACCAGCGGCATGGCCTTTGCTTGGTATTTGGCAGATTGCAACAAACAGCTGGTGAACAGCTGCCGGCCCAGGCAGATGTGCTGCTTCTCCTAGGAAATAGCAAAAGAGGGTTCACATTTGTAGCCGCAAGGACCATGGTCATGGATGAGTTGTAAATTGTGGACACCTCCAGACAGTCAGGATTTTGCGGGAAGTTCAAACACATCCCAGGAAATGTTGGTTCGTGCAATTAAAATGGATTAAGGCACTCTGTCACCCTAGCATGGGGTGGGAAATTGGGCCCAGCTGGCAGGCTGCAACCTGGGTTCACCCACCCTTGGAGGGGCCATTTTGACAGGTGGCTATAGCCTTGTGGCCCACTTCAAGAACAACTTTCTGCAGGACCTGGTGTGGTGTGGTGAACTTCCTGGGGGTCTCTGTAAATGCAGTCAATGCAGTGGGCTTGAAGCCTCTGGCTATCAGCTCCTAGTTAGTGACTTCAAGACCTGCTTTCTGCTGAGATAGGCTGCAGTGTCCAGTAGCAAATGCCCCAGCAAAGATGCCTCTTGCTGCCAATCATCTGGCTGGCAGTAGCATCAAACTTCCCTTGCCAATGAACAATCGAGAGAGCACTTCAAAGTACCTAGTTGTGCACTGGCAACCTCCTCTCTACCTGCTCCAGACCTGGCATCATATATGGGCAGGTGGCTGTGGTTTTGGGGAAAATCCTTGAAAGCCAATTTGGGACCCTAATTAGGCCCATGGGTGGGAGGTGTCCTCCCCCTGCCCATCATAGCTGCCAAGTTTTCGCTTTTCTCGCGAGGAAGCCTATTCAGCATAAGGGAAAATCCCTGTAAAAAAGGGATAACTTGGCAGCTATGCTGCCCATGCATGACAAATCCACTGTGGAATTGTGGAGTTGAAATCAAGATTTTTAAAAAAAAATTGGGGTGGGTTTTACAGTGATGGGGGAAAGTATCGAAAAGCAGCATGAACGATCACCAGCCAGAAGATATACAAAGGCCCCACAAGCAAATCAGGATGAATGTAGGATGCATGTTCATAACCTGCATGTGTAACCTCCCCTGAAAGAAACCAGAATGAAGACTCAATGAAGACCAGATATAAGTTTCATGCTTGCAAACCAGGGTGAAAGCTTTATGCTCAGCCCTGCTGGACTTCAGTCCAGAAGCAGCCAACAATCACATCAAGTAGGACTCCTGTCTTTGATGCCAACTGTTATTTTTTTCCAGCTCCCCAGCTCAGGTAATGCACTCATGCATGCCAGGGATGCACTGCAACATTTTGTTACGGGAACCCCTGTAGTATGCTAAGAGTAAACTCAGTTCTGTGACTGCTACTCTTCACGGGCTGTGATAGCAGCAGGGGGATATTGCCAGGTTCAGGGAACTCCACATTTTATACAAGTACCCTAGAAGATAAGCTAAAGGACAGGGAAAGAGTCAATGGGGGATGATAATGTTTCAGTGGGCATTGAATGCTGATTGACTGTTAGAGGACAAAAAGAGAAAACTGGGAAGGAGTGTGTGAATGGAAGAGCATATGGGTGGAGCTCTGCACAGGATCATTCCACATAGCAACAGTTTGTAGAATTCGTTCTCTCTTAGTTCTGAGCATGGAGGCTTATGAATGAAGGGTTATGAATGGAGATTTCCTACCATTGTATAAAAGCACCTATTTAACGCAATGATGAATGAGCTCTCTCTCTCATCGATAGCTGTACTCTTCCAGAACAGATGCAGTGCTGCTGACTGAGTGCGTGAGCCACGAAAAATATACAAAAGTGCTTGGAGATGAAGGATTGGCAGCATTTATAAGGAACCCCTCCCCAAATTGCCTGCCCACTAGTCTTCCTGTAGATCTAGGGTGAAAACAGGAGGAAACGTCTCCTTGCCTGCTTCTTTGTTAAGGCTAAACATTGTCATGCCTGCAGGGAAGCTGCAGGGGATCCCATTGTCTGAAAGGAAACCAAGGAGCAGATTTTAAAAATGTATTTCTTGTTTGAGATAGTGAACAATAAAGTATGCTGTAGGACTCTGTCCTGGGAATAAAATGGAGGCTTGGAATATCCTTCCCAGTCCCAACATAAGGAAACATGGATTAATGCAGGTCAGAGATATGACTAATGGGGTTTTGAGGTCTGCAAAATGTCTGTGCTTTTCTATATATCTATATGACAGACAGCTATAGATAGCTAGGTAGAGCTGATGAGAACTGCATGTCTGGGCAGTTCAGTCCAAAAGAGAGACATGATTCCCCTCTGAGTATTGATGACCATATGAAAGAGGCGCTACTGTTGGGCACACCCAGTCTACTATTGCCTTTGGTAAGCATATATGTATTGGGTTTTGTTCTGTTTCCAAGCCCCACAAAAGCGTTTTGACCTAAGGGCAATCTCCTCCTTGTTTCAAGAAAATATTCATCCCCTGCTAAAATTGAAACATCTGTGAATTTTTGGGAATGAGAGTTATTTCTTACTGTACTAAAATCTTACAAGGTTGCTGAGGGGGTTTACCTCAGTGATCACTTTCAAGGCATTCTAGGAACTGCAGCCAGCAGGAAGCCAATTAGAGACACAAGTGCAGGCCTACGTCCTATCTAGACCTTCACCATATTATCAAGGAGGCCAACCACCTGCCTATGGGAAGCCTGCAAGCGCAACAGGACTCTACCTCCGTCCAGTGATTCCCAGCAACTGATATGCAGAGGTATACCAATCTCCGATACACAGCCATCATGGTTGAAAAATAAAATTTCAGTTCAGCTCTACTTTGTCCAGAGACAACAGGGCAGACAATGAAATGTGTGTGCAATAAGACTTTCAACTTTCTTAAAAGCTATTGTCTGTCTTCAGCCCCAGTGGGCTTTAGGAGCTGCCAACCCCTCAAGGCAGTTTCCATAAAATGCAAATCTGGGTGCTAATCATGCAAATAAAGTAACTTAAATTAGGGAGCTTAATTTGTGTAATCTCATGCAGGTGCTTCATCCCTGCTTCCACCAATTATCCGAGTGCCAGGTTTGGAGCCCCAAAATTAGTTCTGAGTCCCTAAACTTGGCTGAGCTCATTGTTATTCCACAACCCATTCATTCCTGATTAACCTAAGCTTTCTTCATTTTAGGATTATAATGGAGGTTCAAGGCAATGGAGTTGTTGTCATTGCTAGTAAGCATTCCTTGTTGAACTGCTTCAAACATCCTGAGATCTATGGATAGATCCTGATTTTTGCTTCTCCCCTTCCCTTTTTGCAAACCCCTTAGAAAAGTCCATTGGAATAAAAGCAGGTTTAAAATAGAGATAGGTGAATCTGCCAATTTTGGTCTCCACATTTCCACAGCAATTTCCTCATGAAAATTTGTCAGCATTTTAGTGCAAATTTTTCTTAATACAGTGGTACCTCGCTAGATGAATTTTTCACTAGATGAATGGGTTTTGCGATCGGAGGTTGCCTCGCAAGACGAATTCGTTTTGTGAAAAATTCGTCTAGCAAATCGCGGTTTCCCATAGGAGTGCATTGAAATTCAATTAATGAGTTCCTATGGGCAAAAATAAAATAAAATTCAATGCATTCCTATGGGATTCGCAAGACAAATTTTTCGCAAAACGAATTGACTCACAGAACGAATTAAATTCGTCTTGCAAGGCACCACTGTACTTTTCAGATTTTCAGAATATACCCATTTTTGCAAATATATTTTTAATGTTATTTTAACACTGGACACGTCTTTAATTCAAAAGCAGGAATTTGCCAGGTTGGCTTTGCAATGGGATATCTAAGGGTGGTTTTCATGGAAGAGGCTTAAAGCAGTTTTTGCATAATCCAGTTTGTAATATGAATGTAAAAGCGTCCTTTTACATTTGCAAGTACATTTGAATGGCAAAATGTCTCTTTGTTTGCTTTTTATGTCAGATGAACAACATCTAGGTACATCAATCAGCATTCCCCAACCTGGTGCTCTCCAGGTCTTGCTGGGCTCCCTCAACCAGACAGCATGGTCAACATTAGAGAATGATGGGAGTTGTAGTCCATAAGTTTTGGAGAGTAATGTCAGGGCTGGCACAAGACATTGTACCACCCAAGGCAGGGCCGTCTTAAGCATGTCGGGTGCCCTGGTGCTGTGGTACGGAGATCGCTCCGGCGCTCCCCGCCCCGTTTCTCGCCGTGGATGGGCGCAGCGCGGCTGCCACGCGGCTCTGCCGCGCGGGGCCCCCTGGCAGCCCTGCGCCACCCAGCCTTCCCTTAGAGCCGGCCCTGACCCAAGGCACATGCCACAGCTGCTCCTCTGCCCTTCTCTAATCTCCTCTGGCTTGCTTGTGCATTGCTTTATCACTGCAAATGTGGCAGAGCAACAGGCTCTGTCCCTTTGCCTCCACAACTTTTGCACTCACCCTTTGACTGAAAATGCAGATTCCATCACTGTTATCTGAAGCAAACCTTGGAAGAAAGTTGTGATTTCAACAAACATAGAGCTTATCTTCAGACCAGAGATGCAGAAGGACATGTTGTTCTTTGCCGTGTACCCTGATATCAAAAGGATATATATATATATGTTTAGAAATAAATAAGGAAGGAAGTCATAATAAACTTCATCTTTAGTTCTGATAAGTTGCTAAACCAGGGCACAAAACAAATCATCCTTCAATGATTTGCTTCTTATGTTCTTTTGTTAATGGCTCCCATGGATCAGTGACTTAGTGGGGTCTTCCTCACTAGGTATTTATTGTCAAGAAGAAGCTGTGTAGCCATCTGTTGGAGATGCTCTAGGTTTTCTGCATCAAGTGGAGGTTTGATTAGATCTGGGGTAACCAATGGCCCCCCCTCCAGATGTTTTGGACTACAAGTCCACACCTAGAATACTGTGTCCAGTTCTGGGCGCCGCAATTTAAGAAGGACGTTGAGAAGCTGGAACTTGTGTGGAGGCAGGCAACCAAGATGATCAAGGGTCTGGAAACCAAGCCTTATGAGGAACGGTTGAGGGAGTTGGGTCTGTTTAGCTTGGAAAAGAGGACACGGAGAGGAGATATGATAGCCATTTTCAAATATCTAAAGGACTTTCACATGGAGCAAACTTGCTTTCTCCTGCTCTGGAGGGTGGGATTCAAACCAATGGATTCAAGATACAAGAAAGGAGATTCCAACTAAAAAACCAAGAAGAACTTTCTGACAGTAAGAGCAGTGGAATGGACTCCTTTGGGAGGTTGGAGGTTTTTAAGCAGGTGTTGGATGACCATCTGTCATGGATGCTTTAATTGAGATACCTTTATTGCATGGGTTGGACTAGATGACCCTCAGGATCCCGTCCAACGCTACGATTTTATGATTCTATGAAAGCATTTAGCTCTGGTCATCCATTATTAATTAATTAGTTAGTTAGTTAGTTAGTTAGTTAGTTAGTTAGTTAGTTAGTTAGTTAGTTAGTTAAAAGTTCCTTTATGACTGAACTGTCTAGCTCATAATAATAGGGAAGGGTTTTATTTGGAAAGCAAATCCCTCCCACCCCAAAATCAATTTTAAAGGTGCCTACTACAAAAGCTGCTGGACCTTTTTGTATGCAGTTTGGCAGGTTTCTTACCTGGGGGCAGCTCTTTCATGTCTGTGATTTTCAGACCAATTGCCAACAAAACCACTGCAGGAAATAAAACTGATCCCTACCCTTGAAACTGTGATGGCTGCCCTTGTAGGAAAACCGCTGCAGCTATATATCTGAAAACCAGCAGTATTCATTCCCTCAGAAGAGACAATCTTGCTTGTAAATCCTATCAGATTCTAACACACACACCCCAAACCAAATAAAAATAAAAATAAAAACAAAACTTTATAGGTGTCCAGAACAAAAAATATCTGGAGCTATATACCTACAATATGACAGGCCTAATCCATTCTGGAGGGCCTACTATTTCATCCAGTTCTGTCAAAAGGGGGGGGGAGTTATAACTGCTTTTTGATTTCCCAGTAGAGAAGTGCAGGGGGCAGAAAGCAGAGTTCAACTACTGGGACAAATTGGGCAGCCTCTATATTGGCCTGAGCCTAACTGGGTCGTTTAATGAAGTGTCAGTTGGAGTCTGAACTGAATCTTGTGGTCAAGGCATACCCTGCTACCGTGTAACATGCCCAGGGCTACCATTGGCTACTCTGCCTCAGGCAACAAAATATCTTGAGACGTTCCTGTGAACCGGCCCCAAAGGCAGTAGATAAGAATTTCCAAGTCTAGGAATCATCTGCCCTATGGGATTCTGCCTCGGCTGCTAAGTTCTCTTGCAGGTGGTTGTTTTTAATCCATACAGGGCACCATTTCTCACTTTTAAAACATGGCACCTATTAATGGTGACCAAACAGCATTTCAATACAGGAGCAAAAAGTTGATTCACTACCATCACCAACAAAAACAACAACCAGCCACTCCCAGATGAGTGCAATACTACAGGGGGAAACAGAGGGTGGAAGACTAGAACTCAAAATTAATTAAGCTGTAGCTTAATTATATAGCGCAGCAGCATGTGAGGGCAGTGTGTGGAGCAGCAGGAGTAGCACTGCTGTTGTGTCCCAGGATGAGGATGGGGCGAGATGAAGGGCTCGTCCACACTTGTCTCATGGCTTCCAGGGCCGGATTTAGGTTTGACGAGGCCCTAAGCTACTGAAGGTAATGGAGCCCTTTATATGCCCAGCTGTCCTTTGCCAACAACAAATCGTCACTGTTTTTTGTGTTGAATATATGCTATATGGTAATTTATGGACCTCATAGGTATCTAAAGCCATTTGCACATAACAAAATATGTATTTTATCAAAGTAATTGTTGAACTGAAATACAATTAAGAAGAAGTATATTAATGGTGAAATACAATTAAGAAGTATATTTGGGGGGGGGCAAGAGAGTGGGGCCCTAAGCTATAGCTTGTTTATACGTAAATCTGGGACTGCATTGATCTGAGGGGTTTTCTGCTCATCCCGTGCTTCCTAGGCATGGGTAAGAGGGGTTTCTGTTTGCCCTGCCGGTTTCCCCAGGAGAACTTGCTATTTGAATCGGAGCAAAACCTGATTGCTGTTTGCTGCGAATTGGCAGTAAAAAGTGGGTTTTCCTGGGGGAAAGCAGCGGGAAAAGTGGATGAGCCTGAAGAAGTTTCAAGTTCAGGGGAGCTCCGGGTTCTTGTGCTCCTGTGGGATACTATTGCCACAAACCTGGAGCTCTCCCAACTTCACCACTATTTCACTTAGCTCCATCTCTGCAAGTGGGAATGCCGCTCTGCCCACTTCTGCTCATGCACCACTGCTGGAGCACATAGCCAACAGCTACAAGTTCAACCCTGGGCATCCCTACGTAAGGCTAGGAAGGACTCCTGGAGTGCCACTGCCATTCATTGCGAATAATAATAATAATAATAATAATAATAATAATAATTTATTATTTATACCCCGCCCATCTGGCCGGGTTCCCCCAGCCACTCTGGGCGGCTTCCAAAAAAACAGAAGTTCTAAAATACAGAAATCCATCAAACATTAAAAGCTTCCCTAAACAGGGCTGCCTTGAGATGCCTTCTAAAGGTCTGGTAATTGTTCTCTTTGACCTCTAGTGGGAGGGCATTCCACAGGGTGGGTGCCACTACCGAGAAGGCCCTCTGCCTGGTTCCCTGTAACTTGGCTTCTCGTAATGAGGGAACCGCCAGAAGGCCCTCGGAGCTGGACCTCAGTGTCCGGGCAGAACAATGGGGGTGGAGACGCTCCTTCAGGTATACCGGACCGAGGCCGTTTAGGGCTTTAAAGGTCAACACCAACACTTTGAATTGTGCTCGGAAACGTACTGGGAGCCAATGTAGGTCTTTTAGGACCGGTGTTATGTGATCTCGGCGGCCGCTCCCAGTCACCAGTCTAGCTGCCGCATTCTGGATTAGTTGTAGTTTCCGGGTCACCTTCAAAGGTAGCCCCACGTAGAGCGCATTGCAGTAGTCCAAGCGAGAGATAACTAGAGCATGCACCACTCTGGAGAGACAGTCAGTGGGCAGGTAGGGACTCAGCCTGCGTACCAGATGGAGCTGATAAACAGCTGCCCTGGACACGGAGTTGACCTGTGCCTCCATGGACAGCTGTGAGTCTAAAATGACTCCCAGGCTGCGCACCTGGTCTTTCAGGGGCACAGTTACCCCATTCAGGACCAGGGAGTCCTCCACACCCGCCCGCCTCCTGTCCCCCACAAACAGTACTTCTGTCTTGTCAGGATTCAATCTCAATCTGTTAGCCACCATCCATCCTCCAACCGCCTCCAAGCACTCACACAGGACCTTCACCGCCTTCACTGGTTCTGATTTAAAAGAGAGGTAGAGCTGGGTATCATCAGCATACTGATGGACACCCAGCCCAAACCCCCTGATGATCTCTCCCAGTGGCTGCATATAGATGTTAAAAAGCATGGGGGAGAGGACAGAACCCTGAGGCACCCCACAAGTGAGCGCCCAGGGGTCTGAACACTCATCCCCCACCACCACTTTCTGAACACGGCCCAGGAGGAAGGAGCGGAACCACTGCATGACAGTGCCCCCAGCTCCCAAGCCCTCTAGACGGTCCAGAAGGATGTTATGGTCGATGGTGTCAAAAGCCGCTGAGAGATCCAGCAGAACAAGGAAACAGCTCTTACCTTTGTCCCTAGCCCGCCGGAGATCATCGACCAGTGCGACCAAGGCAGTTTCAGTCCCATGATGAGGCCTGAATCCTGACTGGAAGGGATCCAAATGGTCCGCTTCTTCCAGGCGTGCCTGGAGTTGTTCCGCAACCACTCGCTCAATCACCTTGCCCAAGAATGGAAGATTTGAGACTGGGCGATAGTTGGCCATATTGGCCGGATCTAAAGATGGTTTTTTAAGAAGCGGTTTAATAACCGCCTCTTTCAGCGGGTCTGGGAAGGCTCCCTCATGGAGAGAAGCATTTACCAACCCGCGAAGCCCATCGCCCAGCCCTTCCTGGCTAGCTTTTATAAGCCAGGATGGGCAAGGATCAAGGAGACAGGTGGTTGGTTTCATTCGTCTAAGCAGCCTGTCCACATCCTCGGAGGTAACGGATTGAAATTGATCCCACAAAACTTGACTAGACAGGACTCTAGCACTCCCCCGCCCCGGCCCTGCTCCCACGGTGGAGTCTACCTCTTCCCGAATCTGAGCGACTTTATCTGCAAAAAACTTTGCAAAATCATTGCAGGAGATCATGTGGCCCGTACTGGGCCCGGATGGAGCAGGTGGTTCCGCTAAATTGCGAACCACCTGGAAGAGTCTCCTGCTGCTGTTTTCTGCAGATGCGATGGAGACGGTGAAGAAGGTCCTCTTCGCCGTCGCCATTGCCACTTGGTAGGCTCGAAGTTGAGCTCTAGCCCGTGTCCGGTCTGATTCAAAATGAGTTTTCCGCCACCGGCGCTCTAGCCGTCTCAACGACTGTTTCATTGCCCTAAGCGCCGGGGAAAACCACGGGGCTGTCCGGGCTCCATGCAATCTGAGAGGGCGCTTCGGAGCCAGACAGTCAATAGCGCTGGTTAACTCCGCATTCCAGCGGGCCACCAGGGAATCAGCTGAAAGGCCATCGACATGGGATAAAACATCCCCTACCACTCTTTGGAAGCCAATTGGATCCATTAAGTGGCGGGGGCGGACCATCCGAATCGGTCCCACCTCCCTGCAGAGGGAAAGGGTTGCGGAGAAGTCCAGTTGCACCAGAAAGTGATCTGACCATGGCACTTCTTTTGTTTCGCTTTTACTTAATGTCAGATCACCAACATCCATAGAGGTAAACACCAAGTCCAAGGCATGTCCGCGGCTATGAGTTGGGCCAGACTTATTCAGGGACAGCCCCATGGTGGCCATGCTTTCCACGAAGTCCCGAGCGGCTCCTTGTAAGGTCGTGTCGGCATGGATGTTAAAATCCCCTAAGACAACCAAGCTAGGTGTCTCCAGGAGCACATCCGACACGACCTGAAGCAGCTCGGGCAGGGAATCCTTGGTGCAGCGGGGAGGTCGGTACACCAAAAGGAATCCTGTACTGCCTCTATTGCCCAACTTCCAGAACATGCACTCAGAGAACTGGGTCTTCCCAATAGGACGCCTGGTGCAAACTAATGACTTCCTAAAAATCACTGCAACCCCCCCTCCCCGCCCAGATGGCCTGGGTTGCTGTGCATAAGAGAAACCTGGTGGGCAAGCAGCGCCAAGAACGGGCCCATCGGCTTCCTCCAACCAGGTCTCTGTCACACATGCCAGGTCAAATCCTCCATCCACAATCAGGTCGTGAATGGCGGTGGTCTTATTCATCATCGACCTGGCATTGCACAGCAGCACCTTCAGGTCATGTGGGTATCCCTTGCCTATTCCAATATCCGTCCGGTCAGGACCAGACCTGGAGGCAGGGATAGTCCTCAGACAACAACTAAGTCTGCCTCCTCGGTAATGACATGGTCTGGTCTTAGCGTAACTCCTCCTCCTACCCGTGACCACTGAGATCGGTTGTTCCAGTGCACACACCCCTGTGGAATCTGCCCCAGCCATTTTGCTTGCTGGGACCCCCTCCCGGGCAGCCCTGACCCCTCCCCTTAAAAACAAAATAAAACCTCTGTAAAAAACAGCAAAGAACTCAACAAAAGAAAAACACAAAAAAGACAATAAAACAATAAAACCAAAAACAATAAAAATTACAAATACACTAAAATTTAACAGATTCCCACACCCAACTAAAAATCCCTCCCACCTACCACCCCAAACACAATAAAACAATAAAACCAAAAACAATAAAAATTACAAATACACTAAAATTTAACAGATTCCCACACCCAACTAAAAATCCCTCCCACCTACCACCCCAAAGAAGATAAAAACATTAAAAAATCTTTAAAAAGCATTTTAAAAAGAACTCTGTGCTGTTTCAAGTTCCCCTGGGCAGCACCAGCAGCAGAGCGGCGGCAGCAGTCCTTTATGAGGCCTTCCAGGCCCCGCCCTAAACCAGGTGGAGAGAGGTAGGGACAGGGCCTGTGGGCACTCACAGCAGGAAGAGTCCTGGGCAGCACCAGCAGCAGAGCAGCGGCAGCAGTCCTTTATGAGGCCTTCCAGGCCCCGCCCTAGACCAGGTGGAGAGAGGTAGGGACAGGGCCTGTGGGCACTCACAGCAGGAAGAGTCCTGGGCAGCACCAGCAGCAGAGCAGCGGCAGCAGTCCTTTATGAGGCCTTCCAGGCCCCGCCCTAGACCAGGTGGAGAGAGGTAGGGACAGGGCCTGTGGGCACTCACAGCAGGAAGAGTCCTGGGCAGCACCAGCAGCAGAGCAGCGGCAGCAGTCCTTTATGAGGCCTTCCAGGCCCCGCCCTAGACCAGGTGGAGAGAGGTAGGGACAGGGCCTGTGGGCACTCACAGCAGGAGAGAGTCCTGGGCAGCACCAGCAGCAGAGCAGCGGCAGCAGTCCTTTATGAGGCCTTCCAGGCCCCGCCCTAAACCAGGTGGAGAGAGGTAGGGACAGGGCCTGTGGGCACTCACAGCAGGAAGAGTCCTGGGCAGCACCACAGAGCAAGATGGATCAATGGCCTGGCTCCATACAGGGCAACTTCCTATGTGCCAATAAGCTCCATTTCAGACAGAACGCCTATGTTTGCAGTCCATGGATATTCACACACCTCTAGAAAGTTTAAAAACAACAACAAACCTTCTTTCCTGATTATCTGTTCAAGCGGCACACATGAAACCAGCTTGGAAAGAGACCTGGTAGTTTAAAAAAGCCGAATCACAACTGGGATGTCTCATGGATAAATTTCTTATAATTGGGTCAGACACGGCTGTAAATTTACTAGGAAATGGACACTGGAAATGCAATAACGAAAGAGAGCTTGGTGCAAATCTCTGATTGATTGGCACAGGATTATTCTTGCCGCAACACATGTTCTCCAGGGCCACCAATCAGCCTGAAGCAGGACCCTAAAAAGTGCCTTCAGGGATAAATGTGTGGTTGGAAATGTTAAGCTAGGCCCGTGGTATAAATCTTCCTAAATTGTCCTCTAGTCTGCAGCAAGGGACTGTTTTTCCTGCAGGGAGCTGCAGAGAAGAAGAAGAAGAAAAATTCCAGATAGCTTTGCAGCTAACTTGTGACATGGCAAAAAATCTCGTCACACAACATGCCTTCCCTGCAGCCCACAGCAGTACCAGGTTTGGAGATAAAAAAACCTGCTTCCAAGGCTTTAGGATAATTGAGTGGTTGGCCTATAGGAGAAAAGACCAATGGATTTCATCCACAGGCAGACACTGGTTAGGATGAGAGCAAACCCTAATTAAGATCTTACTTTCCCACTCCAGGAAAGGAAGGGTGTACAGTATATACACTGAGTGAAAAAGTAACATGGCTTCAAATGAGGTTAATAGCTTGTTTGAAGTCTATGTGTGTGAATATATTGGTTATGTAACACAGACAGACAACTTGCCGTCATTAAATTTGACAACACTTTAATTGTCACTCTCTGAAAATTCCAGCCAAGCATCAAAGACAGGCAGAGTTCCAAAGAAGAGGCTCTTTTAAGCATTGTGTTTCGTTCTTGCTCTTCTCTTTTGCTTATTCTCCATGCTCTGAAGTTCTCTTTTAAAGGGAAATCTCCAAAAATCTCCCTTATAACAATAACTGAATAGAGGATCCAAAAGCCAGTTCACAACCTTCTTTCACATTCTTGTGTGACCAAGAGACTGAAGCAAAGATGGGGCCACATAGGTGAAGAGACAGGATTAGGTGATTAGGGTGGAGTTACCAGGAGTGGGGAGAAGGTTTCATCCCTACCCTAAAGGTGTTTCCAAATGTACTCCTTCACTTTCTCCCCATCTGAGTTGATTGCCCCATGGGAGTAAATGGAAGCAAAGTGTTACATTAGAGGACCCTTATAGTGAGGGGGAAAGCTGCCCTCTACGCCTGGCCCTGTATAGTCCAGCCAGCCCAATAAAGAGATATAGAAAGTTCACTGTGCCTATTCTCAGGAACTGTCCACAAATATAAAACTCCTCATCCAGACTCATCTATCACAATGATGGGTGTTTTTCTACTGCAAAAAGAAACGCAAGAACAGAGTCTCAGGTACCAGACAACCAGGCAACAGCTTGTACTTAGAATTCTTCTGGGCCAAAGACTTGATGTCGTTCCAAAAAAAGGGGTATAGTTTCTAAAGGGATTTTGATCTCTTGTGCCTTGGATCTTTCACAGTGTGCTATCAAGAATGCCAGCCATCTTGTCCATGCAGTGAGCCTGCTCAACTTGGGACAATGGACATTAAGTGGAGCAGCACATGAAGAAACCTAAAAGAACCACCTGGGCAATGGCCTAGTGAAAATCAGCTTCTCAGATATGCCAGGTCCAGGGGTCATGCTAAGAGTTGTGGGGTGGGGAGCAGAGACCATGACACAAATGTGTCTGGGAAAATGAAGGTGGGCGGTGGATTTGCAGTGTGACAGATCATCTTGTAAACAAAGTTTTTTTTAAAAAAAAATGGTTTAAAGGGGGGGAGGGGACACTGATCTGGGGGTCCAGTCCCAAAGAAGCTTAGATCCCTCAGGACATATACTAACAATGCCCTTGGTAAGGACCCCTAGACCAGGCATCCCCAAACTGCGGCCCTCCAGATGTTTTGGCCTACAACTCCCATGATCCCCAGCTAACAAGACCAGCGGTCAGGGATGATGGGAATTGTAGTCCAGAACATCTGGAGGTCTGAAGTTTGGGGATGCCTGCCCTACACTGACATTCAGCTGTGTTTCCAGACTTAGCAGTTTAAAACACTTACCATGTGGTAGCTGTTCATGTAAAGCCACCCAAAGCTCTCTGAAAAATGACATACAGTATTTCCCCCCACTGATTCCAAAACAGCTCCATTGCATTGTGAATAAATGCTATGGGAGGCCAATATTCTTACTGCAAAATGTTTGTTGAACAGGTTGAATTGTTGCTGGGCCAGTTTGCTGGGCCAAGATTGGTTTCCCTATTGATAGACCTGGTGTTCTGTGGGAAGCAACTGCAGAGAACAGACAACAGAGCAGGCCTGATATGATCATACTAGTACCGGTAGACTATTTTTGACCTTCAACTAGTTTTTGTTTCTCTGTATTATCATTGTTGCTCTGAGATGGGAAGTGACCAAGGCAGAGGAGATTAAGAGGAATATGTGATTGTCTTTGAGAAGGTGGCTGGAGTTGAGGGTGTTTAAAAAATAATAATAAAAAATAAAGCCCCCTTGTGCCATGAGTCTGTGATCACAGATGTTTCCATAGAAGTTGGCTGTTATCTTGCATGCACTTCATAGCTGCGGCTGGAGAATTTCCATTTGATCTGAGCCTCTTCAGACTTAAGCAATTTATATGGCTGACAAACAACTGGAAGCGGAGCAGACATTCATTTATCTTTCCCCCTTCTTTTACAAATGCCCTGCCTAACAACCTCCCCTGTTGTGCCTCTTCAAATTCCATCTTACAGTCCTTCTCTAGCATTTCCCATCACTATTCTAGTCTCTGCCAAAAACAATCTTCATAATGTCATCTGCGACAATGAACGAACTACAACATTCGCATTATGCAAGGAAAAGATGCATGTTCACATGTATGTAAATACTTTGAGGTTTTCCCATGCATAATTTGTGGGAGGTGGCAAAAGAAATAAGATGGTACTGGATAGAAATCTTCCCCAAACGCATGGACAGCCATAAGCAAGACCCTTTAGATCCAGGGCAGGAAACTTTAGGTATCGGGGTGGGGGGCAAATGCAGCTCCTTTTTGTCTGGCCCTTGAGATTCTCCCCAGGCTATGCCCTTCCCTAGACCTCACTCTTACCTGGCCCTGCTCCATACTATTGTTATGGGTTTGCTGGGGACAAAGATCCCCTGAAATTCCTGCATGCCTGTTTCTCCCCATAATTTCTGACATTGGTAAATGTGGGGTTTGAAGTCAAGCCAGCTTCCTTAGGCTATTGGCTTAGAGAGGTGCCATGAAAGAATAAAGGCAGAGTCATTACTCTAATGAAAGGTGAAACATTCAGTGTCAGACATGGAGTTGGGGTGGAGTTCCTCCCCACTCCCCAGTTTGTGCTAGTTAGCAGAAGACAATAGTAAAGTTGAAAGGGGGGAGGTTGCCAGGGGAACAGGTTGTGTGATGTCACCACAGGAAAAAATGGTGTCCTTTTAAACAGAGAAAATGTTTTCTGCAAAGGCTGCTGGGAAGAAGGAACAGGAAGTGGGCAGAACTGCATGTGGTGCTCGCTGGGAAGGGCTGCACTGAGAGGCCAGGGACCATGACTGCTTGCTGAGGCTATGAGAGGACCCCCTCCATTGAAGGCTTCAGGGGTACATATGTGTAAAATAAACCATATTTCTTAAAAGCAATAGTATCTGCTGTGCCTCATTTCAAAGGGACACAAACCTTGGTTAAGTGCCAAGACACCTAGAATCTTGCACCTTTTGGCAATGTGGGCTTGAACTGGAAAAAAATGCTTCTTGCTTGTCTGGATGAAGAGATGTATGTGTAGAAACTGCTGGCTTTTGTGTGGCAGAACTGTAACCTACAGTACAAAGATGAAGGTTGCCTCCATTACCTCAGCCACCTCTGGCATGCAACCCTCAGAAAGTTGCTTTCAAGGGGATGTGGCCCTTGGGTTGGAAAGTATTCCCCATCCCTGGCACAGATCAACCTGTAATGTGCCACCCACAAGTAGTGGCGTCAGCAGGAGTAGATTGCTCTTCCATTTGTTCCCAAAAGAACATGTTTATTTACAGTATATTGTTACTGTTTCTGGCCACCTATATTCATTTGCTCTTTGCCGATTCATAATCCAGGATCATTTGTTGATGGTTCATCAATGGGAACTAATTGTTCATGTTCAGGGATAGTATTGTGGCGAAAACACTCCTTGTTTTTGGATGAGATACCCATCAAAGCTTGAAGAAAGTGGCAATCCTGTATTTGGTAGGAAGAAGTCGTGTGTGAGAGTGTGTGTTTGTGTCAGAATCAGTAGCAGCTGACAGTTTGGGGACACAGAGGCAGGGAGAGAAAGAACTGATGATGGAATTCAATGTTGTGCTGTTACAAACATTCCCTCTGCGTAAGCAAACCAGCTTGGCCTGGTGGAGCAACCCCCCTCCCCACACCTGCTTGGTGTGCTGTTCTGGGGGGGGGGGTCTCCTGATCCCCTGAGCCAATTTTAGGGGGCCCTGTTGCACAAGGAAACAGACTGAAGGGGTTTCTTAGCTGAATCCCACCTTGAGTTTCTAGCTAGAATCGGCTGAAACGGGTTGCAGCCTAGTTTTATGCTGTGAACTGCCCTGAGATCTACAGATGAATGGCGGTATACAAATTTCATTAAGTAAGTAAGTAAGTAAGTAAGTAAGTAAGTAAGTAAGTAAGTAAGTTGCTGTCTAAAGGACCATCTTGTACAAGTGCCTGTTTGTCTCCACTTATACTCTGCTTGTATATTTGTAAACACAGCATGTACTACAATGATGCTGTATGACTCCATCTAGAGGAAACTAAATCTGGCAGCATCACATTATATCAATTTTAATATGGGCATGCCATCAGGAAAAAGTTAAAAAACAACAACAGATTGTCATGTGCATGTTTAACATTCATATTTAGTTCCAAAACACCCCCCTTCTCCCCCCTTCTCTTCAACATCATTCCTACAAGGCCAGCCTTTTAGAAAAATGTCTGCCCTGTTTAAAACTCTGGATCTTGCTGTGAACCTTCTATATTTATTCAGCCACACACTCACATCATTCCTATCTCCATAAAAAAGGTAAAGGTAAAGGTACCCCTGACAGTAAAGTCCAGTCGCAAATGACTCTGGAGTTGCGGTCTCGCTTTACTGGCCGAGGGAGCCGACGTTTGTCCGCAGACAGTTTTTCGGGTTATGTGGCCAGCATGACTAAGCCGCTTCTGGCGAAACCAGAGCAGTGCACGGAAACGCCATTTTCTTTCCCGCCGGAGTGGAGAAAACCAGAGAAGAAAATAATGGGATGGGATGACGGGGAGGAATGAGAAGGGGAAATAGTGAGTCTCTTGGAACAAGACAAATACTGGGCTAGTAGTGCTGGACATCCTTTGAATGTCAGCGATCAAACTGCCTTTAGGGCAAGAAGTTGAGATTGTGCTACAGATCCATCTCTTGCAGCATACATGCAGCTACGGCTACCCTGCCTGGAGATGTGGGTTGACAATCCCATTAAGAATCAGGTCATTTCTATAAACCATGAGGACAGCAGTCAAGACAGAGAGAGATTAATCTCAGCTTTAATCATGTCGTATTCACAGTGCAAATGCCTGGGAGATTTCCCCCCTTTTTTGTATCAGCAAGAAGCAAGAAGCAAAATAGAAAGGCCCTTCAGATTGTGCTCCACCCAAGTGGGAACCTTTGGCAAGGCAGTTGCAACTAGAATGAGCAGGGACGGTGAGCGAAGGTTGGTGGCTTGATGCTGCATTGTCCTTACATATATACAGGGACTCAGGTGGCGCTGTGGGTTAAACCACAGAGCCTAGGGCTTGCCGATCAGAAGGTCAGTGGTTCAAATCCCTGTGAGCTCCCATTGCTCGGTCCCAGCTCCTGCCAACCTAGCAGTTCGAAAGCACGTCAAAGTGCAAGTAGATAAATAGGTACTGCTACAGCAGGAAGGTAAACGGCGTTTCCGTGTGCTGCTCTGGTTCGCCAGAAGCGGCTTTGTCATGCTGGCCACATGACCTAGAAGCTGTACGCTGGCTCCCTCGGCCAATAACGCGAGATGAGCGCCACAACCCCAGAGTCGGTCACGACTGGACCTAATGGCCAGGGATCCCTTTACCTTATACAGCATTACGCATTCGTCTTCCGCACTCCATCCCCAAGGGGCAGGATGTAGCCAGGGAGATGTCTTGCTACGCGCCTTTGCCATATTCACCAAATGGAGGATGAAATGGATGAGACTCCATTATTTCTGGGTGCTGTGCTGCAGCTTTGCAGAGGGGAAGTGCACAACCTTGCTGTGTTGGCTTGGCCCAGATACTAAAGATTCTGATAAAGATAAAAATAAAGGTTCTCATGGCGAAAGGGGCAGGAATTGCATCACCTGTAATACAAGTCATGTTACATGAACGACCCAGTGTGGTCTAGTGGTAAGAGCGTTGGACTAAGACCTGGGAGGCCAGGGTTCTAGCCCCCACTCAGCCATGAAGTTCATTGAGTGACCTTGGGCCAGTCCCTGTTGGCAGTGGTTGTGCACTCATCAGGGTGAGGAGAGGCATGGGTGATGTTGGGTGGGGGGTGGGGTTCAGGGCAGATGACCATGAACTGATGGGGTCGTTTCTGTCAACCTGGAGTTCCTTCAACTTTGCCACCACTGCATCCTGCCCTATTCCTGCCCTAAGGAGTAAACCAGGCATCCCCAAACTTGGCCCTCCAGCTGTTTTGGGACTGCAATTCCCATCATCCTGACCACTGGTCCTGTTAGCTAGGGATGATGGGAGTTGTAGTTGCAAAACAGCTGGAGAGAGATTGACCTCCTCTGCCTAATTGGCTCCAATGCACAGCCATTTAGCATATTTAGAAATTTACAGAGCAAGCTCATTTTGGAAGACGGGCAGGGGTGAGCTGGCTCAGGATCCACTGGATCCAGTCCTGCTGCAGTCACATGACAGCATAGGACCTGGTTGGTGCACCAGCTCCCAGATAATCCCATCACTCCATAAAGCCCTGCTAGGGGGGCCTAGGGGGTGCATTTTCACCAGTTGTACTCCGAAACATTTGGAGGGCACCAGATTGGGAAAAGATGATTTATTAAAGTAATGTGTGGGTACTGAAGGGCCCCATCATCACACCCCTCCCTTAAGTTTTCTAATTGTACTTCTGAAGGCTTCAAACCTTTTTAAAAAATTGAAGGTTTTAAGCTCTGTTTATGAATTGATATTGCCTCAGCTGTTGTTTGTTTTTATGCTGCATATTTCTTCATTATGATTGCATGTTAATTGATTGCATTTTTATTTTTGATGCAAACCGCTCAGAGAACTCTGGTTATGGAGCAGAGTTGCCATGAATAACTAATTTGTTGGACTCCATGTATTAGATTTTTAGAGCCACACCTCCTCCAATCCACCCTGTCCTTTCTGCGGATTTCAATAGGGCTGCCATATTTCAAACCATGAAAATCTGAAAAGTTGTTGAGTTTTCTTTGGCAAAGTTGTTGCCCCCCCCCACAAAGGAAGCTAACGTGGGCTGCCATACGTCCAGATTTTTCCGGACATTTCCCTGATTTCCACCTGGACACTGCTGCTGACTGCAGTATTCCAGTTGTGTCCAGGAAAATCCGGACATATGGCAACCCTAGATTTGACATACAGAGAACTACGGTATGCTATGAAAATCACAATAGCAGAGCTACATCAGTTGCATAGGGAATCTTAAGGTTTAGGGAGAAGAAAGTGTGGGGCAGCAGTAGTTGGAACGATACATGGAGAAGGAAGCACAAGGGGTTCACAATTCCCATTAAGTTGAGGTTTGGGTGGGCGCTAAATCTCCCACAGTGCAATCCTATGCATGTTTATGCCAAAATAACTCCCACTGTGTCCAAGTTCCAGGAAAGATTGGAGGCAGCCCTGGTTGTTGTTTTCTCCTGGCAGAGAAACCTTACTACTTCACAGTCCTTGAACCTGGCTCCTTCCCATCTCAAGACTGTGCCCACATTTTATTTAGCGTGTATCTCATCTTTTAGATCCAAATATTTCTCAAGGCAGCTTAGAAGGTCATAATAAGCAATTTAAAGCAGGCATTGAGAATTCAAAGAAACCCATAAAAACAAGAATAGAACCATGAGCAATAAAAGAAAAGCTGGAGCCCAAATCGCTCATTAGATGGAGATCTTATAAAACGGAAGCATATTTTACAGATATCTCTTAAACTCTGATAGAGAGGGATCACACCTGTCAGATGGTTGTGAATACACTTGTGCAAACGTGACATCTTGTAAAAGAAAAAGAAAGAAAGAAAAATCCAAGCACACAATTCCAGGAAGAGTTAGCACGTTTACTGGAAATACACAAAGATTTATTTTCAGAGATGCAAAGCTAAAACGAAATGTGACGTGAATGTTGGTCTGGAGATACTCCTTAAACCTTGTGTCCATGAGGAATTATGGCCTGGTTCAATTCTCTTTGAATTGGGTCAATCCTTTAAAGGGGATTGAAGTGGGAAAATTCCCTGCATTTATGTCTAATGAGGCTTTGATACCAGATTTGGCAAAGAGAATGCGCTCATAAATACTCATTTTTCTACTCTTGTTTGAAAAGATACAGGCCTATCAGCAGGAGCTGGGCTGCCCGGGTGCCACCCTGGAGGTTGGTAACACTCGGCACCCCCCCCCCCCGTGACTCCCAAGCCGAGCCCCGCTGCCTGGTAAAAACCCTCGCTTGGCGGCTGGCTGCTCGCTCATTGCTCGGCGCATGCTTTGCTTCTTCCTGCTGTGGCAGAGGCGAGGGGCGGGCCAGAGAGGGGTGTCAGCTGCGCATGCATGCTACGGAGCAGGTTGCTGCTCCGGGTGTCTGAGCGGCTTCCTACGCCGCTGCCTATCAGAGCATCATCTTGACTTGAAATTACGGTTGCATATACACCATACTTTTAAAGGACATGACTTGTCCATAAGAATCTAGAGCTTCAGTGCCCAGGACTCTTAAAAAACTGAAGTTCCCAGGATTCTCTGGGGGAAGTACTTCAAAAATCTATGGTATGTATGTACACAGCATCTCTGATGATGCCACAGCATGGAGGATCCAGCAGATGATTGTATCCATAAGGTGATCTGCTTCAGCATTAGGGATGAGGGGGAGAAACTTGATTTAGTTCATATTTAAAGGCAGACTTACCTAATTTGTACTTTTCAAAACAATACATGAACTGAAAAACAGCCATCCTTCAAAAATTGCACTTGTTCACATTTTGCAGTGCAGTTCTCCAGCTAAGTAATGTGTACAAAATGCATATATTAGGGTCAAGTGTGCATTAAGATGCTACGAACATGAGTTTGACCAAACTGCGGGAGGCAGTGCAAGACAGGAGTGCCTGGCGTGCTCTGGTCCATGGGGTCACGAAGAGTCGGACACGACTAAACGACTAAACAACAACAACAACAAATTACTGAAAATAATAAACAGAAATGCATTTCATTAGAGGAAATTGGTTTACACAAATGTGTAAGGTAAAGGTAAAGGGACCCCTGACCATTAGGTCCAGTCGTAACCGACTCTGGGGTTGCGCGCTCATCTCGCATTATTGGCCAAGGGAGCCGGCATACAGCTTCCAGGTCATGTGGCCAGCATGACAAAGCCGCTTCTGGCAAACCAGAGCAGCACATGGAAACGCTGTTTACCTTCCCGCTGTAGTGGTTCCTATTTATCTACTTGCATGTTGACGTGCTTTCGAACTGCTAGGTTGGCAGGAGCTGGGACCAAGCAACGGGAGCTCACCCCGTCACAGGGATTCGAACCGCTGACCTTCTATCAGCAAGCCCTAGGCTCAGTGGTTTAGTATATTCGGCTAAATTGCATACGGAAATGTGTATATTAGGAGAAATTTGCACGAAAATGCTGGTGTTTTTCATGAGGACTTTTTAAAAGTTACAAACTGATGTGGAAATGTGGAGAGCTGAACTTAACATTGGAAAAATTATAAACTGAGGAAAAACCTGGCACTAGTGTCAAATACACTGTTCTGCTCAATGCTCAATGGAGAAAAGGAAAACGTATGAGTGGAATGCAGTTGCCTATTCTACTTTAAAGTTCTAATTACAACAATCAAAGTAATTTCTGTCAATTTTGATCAAAGCACAATCATTTGTTAATACTAATCAACCCAATCACCACTGAGCAGGGCCGTCTCAAGCAGGTCCGGCGCCCTGGCGCTGAGGCGCGGAGATCGCTCCGGCGCCCCTGCCCTCGCAGCGCGCAGCATGGCTTCTGCGCGGCTTTGCCACGCAGCGCCCCCCCCCCATCGGCCCAGCACCCTGCGCCACCGGGACTACACCTAGAGCCGGGCCTGCCACTGAGTAGAATCTGAGGCTCCCTGGGTGCCCTAGGAAGGAAGGACAGGACATAAATTTGATGATAGATAGATAAACAAATCTCATCCTTACTGCATCAAGTTTGGCTAAATTGCATTTGGCTAAAATTTATCTCTTTTAGAAGGCAGTATAATTTCAATTTGAAGACTTCATTATTGGTAAACTTTCTATCTTGCTTCCTAGCTGGTTCCAATGGATATAAATCCAATTTGAAGAATAAATTGTGTACTAAAAATGTGTAGCCTTACCTCCTATTCCTTATTATGATATATTTATACAGTTGTGGGTGTTATGAGATTTATGAACTTCTATCAGCTCATCACTGTATAGTTTTTCAGCATTCTTCCAGTAGCATATTTTCACCTACATACAGTAGCATCTTGCCCCCTGTCACCCCCAGCCAGAGATAAGGTTGATGAGAGTTGGAACCTGGGAATCAAAGCCAAGGAACTAACTCAACCCCCGGTTTTCCTGCTGCTGCAAGCTAAGCCATGGTTTGGTTTAGCATTCTGTTCCAACACAGACCCATAGTTTGTGTTGCTGTTTGCCAATCCATGAGATGTGTAACCACTTATAAACGCCATCTCCATCATTGGTGTCTCTGAAAATTTTTGCACATTACTTGGGAGGACAGGCGAACTAATACCAGTGTACTGTAAGAAGCAAAGATCACCAGTGTTGAAGCAATGATTCTTCAACATCAACTTCGTTGGGTTGGTCATGTTGTGCGGATGCTTGATGATTGTCTTCCAAAGCAACTACTCTATTCCAAACTTAAAAATGGAAAGCATAACGCTGGTGGTCAACAAAAGAGGTTTAAAGACTGTCTTTAAAAATGTAGTATAAACTGGCAGATGAAGCTGATAGAATTTATGGAACTGTCTGAACTGACGGGGAGAATCCATGATCAGGGAGAGGAGACGGTGGAAGAAGACTGGAAGAAATTCAAGATTTATTTGGAGAAGAAATATAAGATTAAAAATGGACAATAAGGGAAGTGGAAGTACAAAGAGGCTGAAGAAGCAATTAGATATAGTAAGGAGGAAATAAGATTAATTGTAAAATAATTATCATGAGTTCTAGATCCAAATGATATTTTGAAATATTATTTGTGGTTAAAATGGATCAATAATAAGATTTATAATGAGTATTTTAGAAGAAGAAATGATTTAAGAAGTAGAGAGTGCTGTACTACCGGTAGTTACAAATAGAAACGTGGAAGGGGGGGAAGGAGGAAGTCGATAGAGTAAGAAAATATATTGGAGCATTATATTGTTAAGGAAACTAAAGTTTGATGAGATGTTTGCTCAAATGTGAATAAATATTTGTTTTTCTATGTTCTTTTTTGTTTTTTTCTATTTTGTTTTTTGTATTTTTTTTTGCTTTTTGCTTTTTCTGTTATATTTTTTGCATTAGTCATAAAACCAATAAAAATATATTAAAAATAAAAAATAAAAATGTAGTATAAACACCAACAATTGGGAAACAGTTGTCTGTGACAGCTCCAACTGGAGAACAGCCTTTACCAAAGGTGTCATGGGTTTTGAAGACACTCAAACTCAGGATGCAAGGGAGAAACGTGCTAAGAGAAGGCACGTTTGGCAAATCCTCACCGTGATCAACTCCCGCCCGGAAACCAATGTCCCCACTGTGGAAGGATGTGTGGATCCAGAATTGGTCTCCACAGTCACTTACTGACTCATTGTTAAAACCGTGTTTATGAAAGACAATCTTACTCGGCTACAAGTGATCGCCAAAGAAGAAGAAGACAGCATGTGGTTATCTGGTGGGGACAAACCACGTCCCCAAGTTCAGAAAACACACTAAACCAAACCATGGCTTATTCACAGCAGGACTAAGGAGCAAAGTGGCTGCAATCTCCTCTCTGGGGACGTGTGCATTTGTGCTAAGCCATTATTTGGCTTGGTGTTCCTTGTGGGCTAGCTAATTGACTCAGTCAAAAGGGAAATACTGTGGTTTTGCATTCTGTATAAATCTAGCATTGAACCAAGAAGCTAAAGAAAGCTCCCTTGCCAGCTCATCAGGTGCAGCCACTACTGCAGTGATAGCAGCATCTTGCAGCTGGGTGGGCAGAACAGCTTTGTCGGCTGAGCCAAGGAGATTGTCAACGCCTCAATGCCAGAGAGCCAGTGTGGTGTAGTGGTTAAGAGCGGTAGACTCGTAATCTGCGGAACCAGGTTCGCGTCTCCGCTCCTCCACATGCAGCTGCTGGGTGACCTTGGGCTAGTCACACTTCTCTCAGCCCCACTCACCTCACAGAGTGTTTGTTGTGGGGGAGGAAGGGAAAGGAGAATGTTAGCCACTTTGAGACTCCTTCGGGTAGTGATAAAGCGGGATATCAAATCCAAACTCCTCCTCCTCCTCCTCCTCCTCCTCCTCTTCTTCTTCTTCTTCTTCTTCTTCTTCTTCTTCTTCTTCTTCTTCTTCTTCTTCTTCTTCTTCTTCTTCTTCTTCTTCTATGAGTTTGAGCATTAAGACATATCTTGGACACAGAACAGGAAGGAGGGTTGTGGGACAAGACAAATTCTGACACTGGCCATGGGACAGCATCCTCCACCATATCTAAATGCAGGGCAGGCCAAGCTGCACACACAACACCTCACGGGCACTGCCTGCCCCCCAGCATCTGCCACCTGAGGCAGCTGTCTCACTTTGCCTAATAGTAGAGCCAACTATGATGGTTAAGTTTGCTCATGGAGAATTTGAGAATTCACCAGAGATTTAGGAATTATGCTGGAAGCAAATGGACTGCTGAAAAGGTGTTTTAAAGATAAAACCATCACCATAATAATAGAAAATAGTAGCCGCAGTGGTTCTTTCCATTCAGTATGTTACACTCACTCTTGTGTGACTAAGTGACCTAGCAGCAAAGAAATAGACCTCCAGGGCTTAATGAAACATTTCCTAACCCTGCCATATCACCCCTTGGGAGGTAGTGGAACAAAATTAATCCTGTAAATACCATTGGCACGATGGAGTTTTCATGGGAGCAGAGGAATGGATCTACGACAGCATGCTTGGTAGCAAATTGGCAATTACACCTAAGAACCTTTAGAAGGCAAGAAATATCCTTAGAGGCTGGAGACAGACTAATGGCATTGGTGCCAGATGCCGTGAATCACGATGTTAAGACACATGTTGAGTGAAATGGAAGAAAGCCTCTACTTGGGACAGCTGTAATGCATAGATGCACATTTTTTGTGCCTAGTGCCTCTTCTGTTACCTCACAGCCTCTCCAGGGATTCATTCATAATGCTATAAATCTTAATGTTATGGTGCTAATAGGAGCCCTGGCCCAAAGAGATCATTAACCAGGATGTGTGTCAGAGTAGAAATGATCACCGCATCTTTAGGCTTATGTCTCCTGTTTCGATTGCTCATCGCACCATTCTTCATCCAGGGACAGTGCATGATGGCCCAGAGATTATCTGTGCGTATTGAGGTAGCTTTGGTTTGTGGCAAATGAGTCACATGACCTGCTCCCCAAGAACACAAAGCTGACACAAGTTGAAGAAGGAAATGGCAACCAGCAGAAATCTTCTGGTTGAATGAATCAGCTAATAGTATGATGATACTTAATTTCTCCAGAGACAGACGAAATTCTCTAACACTTTATCATTGTTGTTTAGTCATTTAGTTGTGTCCGACTCTTCATGACCCCATGGACCAGAGCACGCCAGGCACTCTGTCACTTTATCATTATCCGTGGCAATAACACCACTTCCCCTCCCACTAAGTGTCTGAACAGCAGCAACTGTGTTCAGAGCCTGGCCACCATTTTGCATCCTCCACAGTGCTCCCGTTCATTAAATGTTTATGTCACTATGAAGGGAGGGGCTGTGATTCTGTTCATTGTGAAACTGGGATGGGTGCATCTGAACCCATGTGCTGTCGCTTTCTTTTTCTTTCTATACACATAAATTGAGATATTGCATATTCGTTAACTGCCCTGGGGAAAATAGGACATCCCGGTTTCCCCCCATGAGAGCATGGCAGCCATTTTGGCTCTCTCGTGATTTCAGGCTGAGTTCTTGCACACACATCCCAAAAGTGTTAGCCTGCATAAGTCTAACTTTTGCTTGCAATATTCATTATTATGCCTATAGGATTTTTAAAGGACATGTTTCCCTTTTTGTTCAGTTTGTTCTCAAGCAGTTTCCCATCTCAAGGCATTCAATCCATTAGGGACAGACTAGCTAAGACACACCCAATTTGAAGATTATGGGCCATGATTTTTTTAAAAAAAAATAGCCACAAGAACTGCATCCAACTTTTTGCTACTCCGTCTCTTAGTATTAGCAAACCTTTTTGAAAGTAACAGGGCAAGCCCACACATTTATTCAGAAGTAAAGTGCCCAGGTAAGTGGGTATAAGATTGTAATATAAGGCAGGAGGATTGGATGTAGCTATACCACATTCTTCAGGAATGTAGTCCCATGCTTTCCCTACTTTGCAGCAATATCTGTCAAATTTCTGTCTGAATATCTGAGAGAAAATATTGCCCATAGATACCCGATATGTAAACGGCTAAATAGTAGCAATCAAAAGTGGGCTTGTTATCTGTGGGCTCCTCTTAGTCATCAATGGAGCTGCTTGGATGTAACTGAATGTCCATGAACATTTCTAATTTCCGAGGGTGAAGCTATAAACCACAGAATGCTGATAAACTGCGCAGCTGCAGAGGGGAAAGTAAAAGTCACTTCCCATAAGAAGGGAATGGCATAGCAATTGACTTTTGTGGGTCAAGGAGCAAAGAGAACAGAAACACTGAGAGAACAGAGGTTTTAAATGGCATGCTGATTTTGAACTAGTAAGCTAATTCTCTGAAGGAGAATATTTTAATATATATACCAGTGATGAAGAATCCAGTAGATAGACTATTGGATGTTGTGACACAGTGATCTTTCTTTTGCAATTAGTTTCATAATGGTTCCGCTTCCATTTCATGTGTGATGAGTTCGTCAGGGAGTTGGTTTAGTGCAGAGGCGCATCTTGGCTCACTCTTGCGCTAAAAAGAATATAATACATTCTTCATTTAACAAAAAAGTGGCAAGGGTGGGGGAAGCTGTGTAAAAACCATCTTAAACCAAGCTTGTGGTCTCGCTGTTAATTACTGAGCATCTGAGGCTGCTTCTGTTATCCAGATAATCTAAAGTTGGACTTCCTGTAACACTACTATCTCAAAGCCTCTTCCTAGTGCAATACTCGTGATGTGGGCATCGGATATAAAGACAGTTGATAACATTTTGAGATGTGTCTTTGTTGTTCTTTACATAGCCCCCCCCCCCCACTGTTCGGTTATTTCAAAGAATGAGCAAAAACTTATTTAAGTTGAGAAGAGCCAAACTAGCATATCTGAGGTGGGTACTCCTTAACAGTGGAGTTAAAAAGCTTTTATCTCTGACATCCGCTGGAGGTTACGAGGCCATTCTGCCCTCTTCATTGCGTGGACAGGCGGAGTCCCCCAAACCCCAGGCGACCCCCTGAGCGGAATAAAGACGCATAACAACGTGCTATGGGATTCAAATTGGCCACAACTTTATTAAGATTCAGATGTAGGGAGACCTTGGCTCAGGCATTGGGCTTTATCCTCCCAGGGTTCTGGGAGGCTTCGGGGTTATCCAGAATGTATGGGGGGTTGGGCTGGCTCTGGAGAACATATGTTCAAGCAGAGAGAGCCCGCCCCCCATTCGCCGCTGCTAAAAGGGGGAAGCGATGACATCTCTTGATACGGTCAATGCTTCACCCCAATACCCTGATCTTGTCGCAGCAAAGGGGGTGAGGTCTCTGCCTCATGCCCCTCCCTCTAGGAAGATCGCCAAAAGAATTCTGCCCAAGGCCTGAAACCGCCAAAGTTGTGACATATTACTACGGGAAAAGCGAAACCTGCCAATGCAGGGAAATTCCTTTCTGGCCCTTCAACAGCGACCTTGACGTAGCAGCACCTGAGTACCTGTGGAAAAATGGTTAACCTGCAAAAGAAACTTCAGTGAGGGTGTGGAGGGTGGGAGAAGCTCTGGAGCCGACTGATGCTTGGAGGTAAGATTCAAGTTCTATTGTGTGAGCTGGAAAGTCCCTCCCCTTACCTGGCCAGTCCCCCTGGCAACACCTCCCCAGGCAGGATTGGACAATTGGCTGGAGTAGGTGGAGTCCCCTGGCATCCTGCCCGGGAAGGTGATACCAGCCCCGAACTACCAGGGAGTCACCTTATGGGATCAGGGAACTGCTCCATTTAATGTGTGGAGCGATCATTGCGTGGACAGGCGACCCCCTGAGCGGAATAATGACGCAATGGTGCTATGGGATTCAAATTGGCCACAACTTTGTTAAGATTCAGTCTGCCCTCTTCATTGTGAACAACGGACAACTCTACTCTACTGATCGTAATGATTGTGGAGCATTTTTCTAATAACCAGGAGGGGGCAGAAGGACACAGCAGGAAATAGCCAAATTGAGGGTCCTCTGGATTTCCCTTTCCCACTTCCCACACTTCCCCTCCCCCCATGGTGTTCCCATTGCTGAATAAGTTGCTGCCTAGAAGCACAGTTATGGTTCATTGTAAGGGCACTAAAGGATTGGATAACATCGCTCCATTATGTTACCCTGTGGCCACCACCTCCAGCAGAGCCTATGGTAAAACAGCACAGCACATTGTTTCTCAGAGATCAGTCAAAAGCTAGCAGGGCTCAGGTAGCATGACCACTAAACTTACTCAAGAATTTCCAACACAACAAAAAACATTATCATCTGTGTTTACCTAGTATGGTTCCAGCCTCTGCTTGGTTATTTTCCTCATTCCCCAACTTCATCAGGGGGAGAAGGGGAGGCTGGCAGAGCTGCACATTTGACAGGTGTGTGGCCAATGCTCACCTGTCCAAACATGTGCCATCACAATGATGCCATGTGGTTTATGTGTCATCCCTGCCCACCTGTCAAATTTGACCCATGAGACTAATCCTGATAAGGATCTGGCTGATGGAGCCAAAGAAGTTTCCACACCCTGTTCTGTGATATAGCATAGGAAAGAGTCTTTGCCAAGTGTGGAGAACCCCAGGCAGCACTCTAAGCTTCTTCACCTGGCCCTCAGGAGTTTCCCCACCCTACACCCCCTCTCCCCAGACCCATGTCCCTCATTGGCCCCGATTTCCACCCTCCTTGAGTGATTTTGCCTGGCCGGAATAATAATAATAATAATAATAATAATAATAATAATAATAATAATAATAATAATTTATTTATACCCCGCCCATCTGGCTGGGGTTTCCCCAGCCACTATGGGCGGCTTCCAACAGAAAAATGAAATAAAATAATCAATTAAACATTAAAAGCCTCCCTAAACAGGGCTGCCTTCAGATGTCTTCTAAAAATCTGGTAGCTGTTTTTCTCTTTGACATCTCATGGAAGGGTGTTCCACAGGGTGGGTGCCACCACCGAGAAGGCCCTCTGCCTGGTTCCCTGCAACTTGGCTTCTCGCAACGAGGGAACCGCCAGAAGGCCCTCGGTACTGGACCTCAGTGTCTGGGCAGAACGATGGGGGTGGAGACGCTCCTTCAGGTATACTGGACCGAGGCCATTTAGGGCTTTGTGATAATGTGATAATGTTTGCCATGATGGAGGATAGAGAGTGATTGTGTACCGTTCTGCACAAAGGGAACATCTGGATCAGTTGTCTCACCCATGTTTGCCTCTGGTCCTGCCCCTTGTTGCCATGTGTACCCCCACCCCACAAAAAATTCCTAGAAAGAAATGCAGCCTTCAGGCTAGAAAAAGGTTCCACACTCTTGGACTATGCTAATCTGTCACAAGCAATAGTGAAACTCAGAAGCCTTGTTTTCATCACATTCACTTGCCAGAGCAAGGAAAATCCATCAGTTATACTGGTGACTATTGCTCCTTTTCTGAGAAAAGCCCCAGAGCTGCTCTCTGTAGGCTTGCCATAGGTCAGGAAAATTCCTGACATGTCTTGGTTTTTGGGTGAAAAAATGGCAATGGGGGGGGGGGATTTTGCTGAATTGGCAAATGTCTGGGAAAACCTGGATGTATGGCAATGTGATGAAAAAAGCAGCTTAAAATCACTATGTTTGGGTTAGGTTTACCCAAAAAGCTCAACAATTTGGGTTTGTTCCCAAATATGAAATACTGAAATATGATAACCTGAGCCTTCCCCTTTCCCCTAATTTGTGCTGCAGCTCCAAATACCACCTCCAACAGAATCAGGGCACTCAGAACATCGCCATTGCTGTGAGAAATGCTTTTCATACCAGCAGGCACTTTTTTTAAAAATGAAATATTTATGCAAAAAAAGAGAACCTGAGAAGAATATCAATACTCCTGTGGATCAGAGGAGCCAGCTCTCATTAGTATTGTTGTATTCAATAGCGTATTAAGAAAGAGCTGGAAGATAGCTAAGTTTCCAGCCCAAAACAAATTAAAGCCACCTTCTCATCTCCATACTTCGTTATGGAAGGAAAAAGTCTTCCACCAATTCCTTCAGTTAGCTGGTCCTTTGCCCATAGAGTTCCAGCTCATTCACCTCTGCTTGCCCCATGAACCTGTCTCCTTGAACTCCCTTGCTGTCTTCCAGAGCCGCTGTGAAGGACTGATAAAGTATGCCTTGTGACTTCTTTCTCATTATAAGCGAGCCATAAGGTGGGGAGGCAATATTTTTTAATTGCTGGATATCTGCTGGCTTAAACATGGAACTCTCATGTGATGTTTACAATTTACTTCTCTCCTTACTGTTCTCATCAGGGCTTAATTTGAGTTAGGGCTTAATTTTCCAGGATTTAGCCTTCGTTCCTAAAATGGATCAATACATTGTTCTGGATCTATTAATACTACTTGCCTGATTTGTGAGATTTACCCTTCCCTCCATCTGAACTCAGAAGAGTGCTCTTTATCCACGAAGGCCATTAATCTTTCCTTGTTGCTTGATTAATCTTAACTCTATGGCCTTTCCCAGTCTTAATGACTCACATTTTTAGGCACTACAGTAGACAATAAATAAAGTATTTTATTACATGCAATGATTTATTGAAGGCCATGGGTGCAGAAAGAGATATTAAAGTGCTCTAGTGGAATGTTAGCAGAGTTTGAGATACATCAGAAGATTTGAATCTGCACAGGAATGAAAGTTGAAACACATCAAGCATCTCCAGGTGCCTTAGCTACCTTCTCTTTCTGGATGCTGCGTATTGGTTTGTGCAGGTATGTTCTGACAGGCTGAGGCTGGCATGTGTTAATAGGTGATGGTGAGAATGCTTTGCTCCAGTCTTCCCTTACAAATAGAATTGTGATTAACTTGGAGAAAGCAGAACAAATAATAGTAAAGGGGGACTTGCCCAGGATGTTGTTGTTTGTTGTTTAGTTGTTTAGTCGTGTCCGACTCTTCATGACCCCATGGACCAGAGCACGCCAGGCACTCCTGTCTTCCACTGCCTCCCGCAGTTTGGTCAGAATCATGTTGGTGGCTTCAAGAACACTGTCCAACCATCTCATCCTCTGTTGTACCCTTCTCCTTGTTCCCTCAATCTTTCCCAACATCAGGGTCTTTTCCAGGGACTCTTCTCTTCTTATGAGGTGGCTAAAGTATTGGCGCCTCAGCTTCAGGATCTGTCCTTCCAGTGAGCACTCAGGGCTGATTTTCTTCAGAATGGATAGGTTTGATCTTCTTGCAGTCCATGGGACTCTCAAGAGTCTCCTCCAGCACCAAAATTCAAAAACACCAATTCTTCGGCGATCAGCCTTCTTTATGGTCCAGCTCTCACTTCCATACATCACTACTGGGAAAACCATAGCTTTAACTATATGGACCTTTGTCGGCAAGGTGATGTCTCTGCTTTTTAAGATGCTGTCTAGGTTTGTCATTGCTTTTCTCCCAAGAAGCAGGCATCTTTTAATTTCGTGACTGCTGTCACCATCTGCAGTTATCTTGGAACCCAAGAAAGTAAAATCTCTCACTGCCTCCATTTCTTCCCCTTCTATTTGCCAGAAGGTGGTGGGACCAGTGGCCATGATCTTGGTTTTTTTGATGTTCAGCTTCAGACCATATTTTGTGCTCTCCTCTTTCACCCTCATTAAAAGGTTTTTCAATTCCTCCTCACTTTCTGCCATCAAGGTTGTGTCATCTGCATATCTGAGGTTGCTGATATTTCTTCCGGCAATCTTAATTCCGGCTTGGGATTCATCCAGTCCAGCCTTTTGCATGATGAATTCTGCATATAAGTTAAATAAGCAGGGAGACAATATACAGCCTTTTCATACTCCTTTCCCAATTTTGAACCAATCAGTTTTTCCATGCCCAGGATAGGTAAGATTTAAAAATACATAGCAATGTCGAATGAGTTCAAGTCTTCAGAGCCAGGTGAATTGCACCCCCCAGGGTGCTGAAGGAGGCTGTGGACATTATTTCAGAGCTGCTGGCTATAATTCTTTAGAGAACTGGTGAGGTTATGGAAGCCTGGTGATAGGCAAATATTGTCCCTGTCTTCAGAAAGAGTGGGGTATGGGAAAACAGGGAAACTACAGATTGGTTGACCTGACATTAATACTGGGCAAAATTTTAGAACAGATTATTAGGTGGCTGACCTGTAAGCATCTAGAAAATAAAGCTTTGATTAATAGGAGCCAGCATAGGGTTGTTGTTTTTTATAAGTCATACCAGACCAAGCTGAACTCCTTTTTTATATATATAGTGACTAGTGTGGTAGATCATGGGAATGCTGTGAACATAGTATATCTTGGTTTTAGCAAACATTTGGCAGTGTCTTTCATGATATCCTAATACTTATTGACAAGATGAGAAAATGTGAATAGGACAATGTGCTATTAAATGGACTCACACGTGTCTGTGCAATCCAACAAGTGCTCATTAATGGCTCTGTATCAAACTGGGGGAAGGTCTTGACTGTAGTGCCACATAGCTTCATCCTACACCAGTGTGGAGAAATCCTATACATTCCAAGCCCCGGCTTTTGCAGCATAGAACAAACTATCTGTCCTGATGGTTTGCCCATATAGCTATATGGTCTTCAAACATCTAAAGGGCTGTCATGCAGAAGATGGAGCAGACTTGCTCTGCCCTGCTCCAGAGGGCAGGACCAGAACCAACAGTGGCAATTGCAGGGAAGCAGATTTGGACTAGACGTGAAAAGAAATTTTCTGACAGTAAAATATCCCTCAGGTGCTATTTATATAACAAGAATTAGGCATATTGCATTTACTACATAATATAGTTTGGCCCTCAGCTCATGAAAGGCAGGATAACAATCCAACAGATAAATCAGGTAAATCACATTCCTGGTTGTCCCTAGTTAATAGATACTTTGTGCATATAAAATAGATCTTTGATGCCCATCACAAAAATGAATCTTGTAAAACTTTGAAGACAAGTAGATTTTATTGTGGCATCAGCTGTTGCAGACAAGAACCACTTCCTCATATGAGCTCTAATCCATGTAATTCCCCCACACACACTTGGCATTCCCCTTCATGCGGCTAAAACAGGATTAGGGAGCCATAGTGACTGTCATAATGTGTAGTTTCAACTTTATCAGCTATGCACGTTTCATAGTGAGCCACTGCGTACGCTCTGGAAGGATGCATTTGGATTCATTGTGGAAGAATGACGAAAGTATATCATATCAAATCAAATTGGCACCTGGAGCAACTTTGGATATGAACTTGACACACCAAAAGTGCTTAGTATATATGGGACTGTCAAAAATATTATGGAAATATTAGTGTGGGAAAGATTGCATGTACTATATAGGTGATAGCTTGTTCATGTTAACCTAAATGTGTTATTTTTATGTGCACGTGTGCACATTGTATTATAGCTATATCTGCATACAGACATGGTTGCAAGACTTCACAGCTAAGCAGTCATATTTGGATGACGTTAGATTCTATAGTTATCACAAAGCCTCTGTGTGGAAAGGAAAAAGCACCTCTGGAGCCCTGGGATCAGGCAGGTCCTTAGTGAAGGGGCCTAAAGCAGTGGGGATGGTCCATAAGGGCAGAGGATACACTGCCCCACCAACCTCAATCAAGTTTACCATAATTAGTTTTTAACACTTGCTGGATCCAGAGGTTAGAAGCGTCTGGCACACAGTTTAGCACCCCAAGCCTTGATTAAATTCTAACACTTGCTGGATCTAGGGCTTAGAGGAGTCTGGCACCCACAAACTCATAACACTATCATCAATGCAGCTAAATGTAACGTGTAAAAGGAATGTAAAATGTGTAGAAAGAAAGCTGATAAATTGCCACCATTTTGCAATGTGCAACTTCTATATTATATTGAGTAAGGTCAGGAACAGAACATCTGCATGAACTGAATCAGGGAGGGGGAGTTGTGTGTGTGAATTAACCCCAAGCCTCTTTATCTCTACATGGTCAAGGCACAGATCTGAGCTGATGATTCCACACTGGGTCCCCTCTCTGTGAAGCCTCCAATCTCACAGGAGATTCCAAGGCAGAGCCAGAAATAGCAGCCAACAACAGAGAAGATGCTTTGCCTTGAGCTTTCACAACCAGACTCCTTCCTCTCTCCCTGCCCCTTACAACTCTCAAAGGAATTTGCAGGCTTCCACCCAACACAGCTCCAAGGATTTCCCCATTTATTAAATGTCTCCATGCTTATGTTTACAGCTGAGCAGCTGGAGTTGTAGAGATGAGAACTCAAAGGTGCTGTGAGAGCCGGGCAGTTAGGAGAGAGGCGGCGTGGGGAGTACCAAATGATCCCATGGGATGAGGAGAAGCTCTTTCACAAAAGGGTATGCAGCTTCCACAAAAGCTCTGCTCATTTGGCTCCCTCCTTCCACACACTGGGAGACAATAAGACATAAGTGTTGGCCTTGTATGAGGGAGACCTGTGCTTGAAACACCCCTCAGCCATGCAGCTCACTGCACCAGATCCAAACTAAGCTACTCTACAGGGTAGCTGTGGGGTGGAGCACACACTTTGCATGACATCTTAAACTCCTTGGGGGAAGGGCAGGATAGAATGAGATGAGTAAATGGATGGGATATTGTATATCAATCATGGATTTGATAGCTTCGCCAAGGTAATATAATCCCTCAATGTGTGAAAATTTATCATTTCAAACAATGTAGACCATGTGCCAGATATGTATTTCTGATGTCTCCCATTGATCCTTAATGTCCAGTGCAGACATTCCAAGTTCAGATGCACGCTGGTTTGACCGTCCATTCCCAACCCTGGGAATTGTCAGGGGCTGTTTCAAGACTGTGGGATTACACAGGCATAGGCAACCTTGGCTCTCCAGATGTTTTGGAACTATACAACCCCCATGATCCCTGGCCGCTCGCCCTGTTAGCTAGGGATCATGGGAGTTGTAGTTCCAAAACATCTGGAGAGCCAAGGTTGCCTATGCCTGGATTACAGCATCAAACAAACTCTGCATTCTAAACCATCTTTAAGTTTTATTTAGGACTCTCTCCCTCTGTGACCCAGGTGGTGCTGTGGGTTAAACCACTGAGCCTAGGGCTTGCTGATCAGAAGGTCGGCGGTTCGAATCCCTGTGACGGGGTGAGCTCCTGTTGCTCGGTCCCAGCTCCTGCCAACCCAGCAGTTCGAAAGCATGTCAAAGTGCAAGTAGATAAATAGGTACCGCTACAGCTGCAAACGGCGTTTCCGTGCGCTGCTCTGGTTTGCCAGAAGTGGCTTAGTCATGCTGGCCACATGACCTGGAAACTATACGCCGGCTCCCTCGGCCAACAACGCGAGATGAGCACCACAACCCCAGAGTCGGTCACGACTGGACCTAATGGTCAAGGGTCCCTTTACCTTTACCCTCTGTGACTGCTGTCTCCTCTGCTCAGAGGAAGTCACTAGCATTCTTAAGTAATTCCTTGTTCCTCCCAGGATGTGCAATGCAATCCAGTGTCTCTTTCAAATTGTTTCAGGGGCAGGGCATTTAGCAGAATTCTCAGAACCTCACTAAAGCCCACCTGTTAAACCTTGATTGAATTTGGACTCCACAAAGATGATGGCAGCTTAAATTAATTCATTTACAGGGCTATATACAGCTCTCCTTTGCAGGGCATAAACATAAGCATGCAGCGGGATTCCTCTTTAGGCTGAGCAGAGTGGCAAGTATGGTGGCTAGGTTATCCTTTAGAGAAACCAGGGCAGTTACGTCACTATGCCTCAATACAATGTATATATTGTATAGCTCCCACTATATTTTTCTTTGCCTTTCTTAATGACATCACCTGTTCGATGTTTAAACAGCATGAAACAGATACTGAGCACTGTGAAGCTATTGTTTCAGTGAAGAGGATGGGTAAAATAAACCAGCAAATTCACTTTTATTAAACTGGGACTGGGAACAAACACCCAGGTCTAACTTAAACTGCTTGATGTTCTATACAAAGCACCAAAGTTTCAGGAACTTTTTTGGAAAATTGCCTGAGCTTCCAAGTCTGCTGGGTGGGCATCCAGGAGACTTTTAAGATCACAAGTGAGGACAGGAAGAGAGTAAGAAGCAGAAGCAGAAATGGAGCAAGATCAAAGAGCTTTTGTTGAGGGATTTTCAAAGGCAGCAGCACTGTCTTAGATTCTGCCTCTAGAATAATAAATTCAAGGAGCTGCATTTTAGATTTGCCCTTAAGCTCCCCCCTTTTTTTTTTGCTTCATTTTGTTGATAAGCTTGGCATTTTTCACAGATGTTGGGAAGCTGCAATATGAATTTCTATGCTGGGCTAGGATCCTGTTTGCCTCTTTTAGGCTTGCAAGTGCTTCAGGAAGATGCACACAGCAGGGCAAGCCAAGAAAGTGAAAACCACCCACTTTTGTGACAGCCAAGCAAATGGGATTCAGAAATATGTTGTTGTTGTTTAGTCGTTTAGTCGTGTCCGACTCTTCGTGACCCCATGGACCATAGCACGCCAGGCACTCTTGTCTTCCACTGCCTCCCGCAGTTTGGTCAAACTCATGTTTGTAGCTTCGAGAACACTGTCCAACCATCTCGTCCTCTGTCGTTCCCTTCTCCTTGTGCCCTCAGTCTTTCCCAACTTCAAGGTCTTTTCCAAGGATTCTTCTCTTCTCATGAGGTGGCCAAAGTATTGGAGCCTCAGCTTCACAATCTGTCCTTCCAGGGAGCACTCAGGGCTGATTTCCTTAAGAATCGATAGGTTTGATCTTCTTGCAGTCCATGGGACTCTCAAGAGTCTCCTCCAGCACCATAATTCAAAAGCATCAATTCTTCGGTGATCAGCCTTCTTTATGGTATATAGTATATTCAGAAATATACTATCTTTGAACCCAGAGTCTTTATGCTTTTCTTCATTGTAACTAGTAGCCACAATAAATCAATCTTCCATGCAAGAGTGCCATGCTCCCCACTCCTCTCACAATTTTGGCATACAGTACTCAGTTTATTTATATACATCATTTCTTACAGATACAATTGTGCTCAAAGCGGGTAACATAAAAAAAAGTCTAAATACAGTAGCACAATAACAATATGTTAGAAAAAGTATAATACCACTACAAAATACCCTTAAAAACCCATTAACAGTTCATTCAATATATATCAAAATTTTAGTGGGCATAAAGATCACCAGTTTCCAATTACCTCACATCCAAAAGTATCTCCAAAAGCTGATAACCACACACACATAAACACAATCATTTATGACTTAACCTCAAAAGCTGGAAAGTTCCCTAAGAATTCTTCTGCAAGCAGCTTCCTCAGGGCTGGAGAGTGAGGCACAGACAGAAAGAGCCATCCTCTGATAGCAAAAAGAGTCTCTCTCCTCCCACAATTTAATAAACTTCTTTATTTTAGCTCCTAGCTGTTCGGGCATTTATTTGTTTCCGCTTTTAGAAGTGGGTTTTATTTGTATCATTTTTTAAATGAAGGATTTTACTGCTTCTATGCTGCAAGTCACTTTGAAATTCAAAGAAAGAGGGTCATAAATATTTGAGGAAAAGAAAGAATAACATTATTCATAGCGAAGAGAAGAGGATCTGCCCCTGAGTTATTTTTTGTGCTGGTCTTATCTTGAAACTCCTGACAAGCATTTATACTAGTTAACTCCATTGATAAATTACAAGAGACAAGTCGCTGAATGTAGCCAGGGCCCCTGTACATGAAGGATTTGTATTACTGTAAGTGCATTTACTCTTTCTGCTCATAACACTGGTAGGTGTCAAGAGAGTGACTGTAGTGCAATAAAGCTTGCTGGTTAAGTACTCCAGATCATTGCTGGAGGCCTCCTCCTGGTGTCTCTGCTGTCTAAAGTTATGCAGATGACTACCATGGAGGGGATTTCTAATCCCCATAGGAGGCAGATACCTGCCTTTTCATCTGTCATCTTGAAAAGATAGCTACACTACTGGGTGAGATGTATCTAGAAATCATGGCCTCGGATGTGGAAGCTGCTCTAGCCTTCCTATATGACAAGGATAAAGAACTTGTGGTTCCCTAGATGTTGTTGGACACCAACTTCATCAGCCCCAGTCAGCATCACCAGTGGTCAGGGATGATGGGAACCGAGGTGCAGCAACACCGGGAGGGCTACATGTCCCACCCCCACCTGCTCTATGAGAAGAAGAAGAAGAAGAAAAGAGAAGAAGAAGAAGAAGAAGAAAGAAGAAGACGAAAGAAGAAGAAGGAGGAGGAGGAGGAGGAGGAGGAGGGGAGGGGGAGGGGGAGTTTGGATTTGATGTCCCGCTTTATCACTAACCGAATGAGTCTCAAAGCGGCTAACATTCTCCTTTCCCTTCCTCCTCCACAACAAACACTCTGTGAGGTGAGTGGGGCTGAGAGACTTCAAAGAAGTATGACTAGCAGCTGCACGTGGAGGAGCGGAGACGCAAACCCAGTTCACCAGATTACGAGTCTACCGCTCTTAACCACTACACCATGCATTGACTTGTTGTGGTGAGGGGGAAGCATTTTGCACATGCTCAGAAGCACCATCTTCTTTCATATTGCTTCACATCTTCTAGACCAGAGTTCTTGCATAGCAATGAAGTTCTGGGTGTGATCCAACGTGGACGAAAACCCTCATGTCAATGACAGTCACCTCTCCTGGTCCTTTGTCCCACATGCAGACAAAAATAACAAGTTCTGTTTTGGAAAATTTCAAATGCATTAAAAGGATTGAAAGAGGGATTGCGTTACCCCTAGCTGTGAATCTCCAAGCTTGAAGCACAATGGAATTTATACTTACTAACAGCTTGCCTTCAGGAGGGAAGAAATCTGTTGCGTGAATTCAGTCAGGTGACTCGGCTTGCTGAAACTTCAAAGACACTTAGGGATGTGATTGTTGTGAAGAGGCAGCCTGCTCATTTAGCAAAAGTGCGTCTCATACAGTGTCTGATCTTCAGAAGCTCCATGGCAACGGCTCCGCTGAGATTTGTAGAAAAAAATTCTCTTTCTCGCTTCCATGGGTGAAATTACTTCTGCACTTGAGGCAGTGACAAATGTCCAACCTCAATTATTATTTTTTTCCAAATCTTAACACAATTTCCGGGTAATCTCTTAAACTGGAAAACCAGCCCTTGTTTTGTGTGTGTGTGTGTTCAGGTTCTTTTGTTTTGTTTTGAAGCACTTTATTTGGCTGTCCTGGGGATTCAAATAGTTATTTCCATTAGAAATATTTTGTTTTCCATTCCATTTTGTGAAGTGGGCTTTAGCTCATGAAAGCACAGGCCACATTAGTCTGAATTGCCACAAGATCAGTTGTGACTGGTGACCAATGGGACTGGTAGGACAAAAAGCAGGAAGGCCATCAGTAGGTGGAGCCACCATTGCCATGACTCTTTGCCTTCCTCTTCTGAGGTTTCCATATGGGGTTCTCCAGCTGGATCCTCCTACCACTCCCCATTATCCAGCCAGTCCCTAACACTGAGGGCAGACTGGGCTTGATGGAGCAATGTCCTGTTCTCCTTAAGAGAGCAACCCCTGCTGGGGAAATTGCTCCTTACTGCATCTCCTTTCCGCCCAAATTGGAAATAATGTTTCTTATTACTCTTTTATAAGGCACCTACTCTGTTTCCTGGGACGCGGGTGGCGCTGTGGGTTAAACCACAGAGTCTAGGGCTTGCTGATCAGAAAGTCCGGCAGTTCGAATCTATGCGACGGTTGCTCGGTCCCAGCTCCTGCCCACCTAGCAGTTCGAAAGCATCTCAAAGTGCAAGTAGATAAATACCGTAGGTACCACTACAGCGGGAAGGTAAAAATGGCGTTTCCGTGTGCTGCTCTGGTTCGCCAGAAGCGGCTTTGTCATGCTGGCCACATGACCTGGAAGCTGTACGCGGGCTCCCTCAGCCAAAAACGTGAGATGAGCGCCCCAACCCCAGAGTTGGTCACAACTGGACCTAATGGTCAGGGGTCCTTTAGTCTGTTTCCTAATCAGTTAAGAAATGGTCTTCTTCATTTATGAAGATGTTGTGATGGTACTCCTCTGCGGTGTGCCTTTGCGGTTTGGATGCATAGTGTATGAAAGGATTGATGGGTATCTCAGCTGACAGAAGCCTATGAGGCATGGAAGTTCCCTGGCCACAATCAATCACAGGAATAAGTGGTTTAAGGGCCGCTGCTTAATTTGAGCTAAACTGTAGATGTGTACATTATCCACTCTGGAGCTGAAAAATGCACCAGTTGAAAAATGTTTCCACATAATATTTCTTCTCATTCTCTACATGCACTGTAAAAGCCACTCATTGCCTTACTACCATAATTTTTGGTCATTTTATGCAGTCTCCCTTGAGTGCCCAGTATGAACCCTCCACCATCATTCTGTCCATTTGCTTGTAAACCTTCAATACAAGTGGGACACAAACTAAGCAGCAGAGAGAAGAGGTTTAGTTCCACTCCATTTAAGATAGAAAGAGACCACAAGGGCAAATATAATGTTCTGGCTTTACAGAAGCAGCTGTGGTCTAACAAGCAGAACCTACAGGCAGAATTTATACGACTAGTTTGCAATGTTATGAAAATGTGGACTCTACTTTTTTTCAGGACATGAAAGCACTGCTTGCACAAAGTCAAGCTTGCACTTTTTAAACAGAGTAGATATAAAGGGTTTTTCAAAGTACAGCTATATTTCTGAAAATCTGTGGGGTTGTATCCAACTAAGTTCTGCTCGGAGTAGATTCACTGAAATTAAAATGCCTGTTACTCATGCTCATTCATTTCAATGGGTCTACTCTAAGTATCTGACCTTCTCCCCTTGCAAAATCCTACGTATATTCTTAAAGTAAAGGGTAAAGGGCTCCCTGACCATTAGGTCCAGTCGTGACCGACTCTGGGGTTGCTGGGCTCATCTCGCTTTATTGGCCGAGGGAGCCGGCGTACAGCTTCCAGGTCATGTGGCCAGCATGACAAAGCTGCTTCTGGCAAACCAGAGCAGCGCACGGAAACACTGTTCACCTTCCCGCTGTAGCGGTACCTATTTATGGTATCTACTTGCACTTTGACGTGCTTTCGAACTGCTAGGTTGGCAGGAGCAGGGACCGAGCAACAGGAGCTCACCCTGTCACGGGGATTCGAACAGCCGACCTTCTGATCGGCAAGCCCTAGGCTCTGTGGTTTACTGAGCAAATTTTCACATGTAAGATTCTGCAAGAGAGGACATGGGTCCCAAATCCCAACAGATGCCAGTCCTTGTCAGATGCAGCAATATCAATAGCAACATGATGACCGGAAACAATTACAATATTAAAAACTTTATGGAATAATGCAAAACATGAAGATTAACAAACTAAAATATCTGAAAGTCTCATAAAGTCCTGAATGAATCACGATGCCGGACTTTACCCAGCAGAGAACAAGCTGTGAATATTTCCAATATTGATGTCCAACTCTGAACTCTGCTGAATAGTGTTTCCGGATAGCAACTACTGTTTCGTTGAATTCTTTATTAGCCAATGAGTTCAACAAACACTCGTAAGTAGAACGATATGCAATTTCTTCATTAACTGAAAATAAAAATATTCAAATGGTGACCTGCACATGCATAACAACAACTTTAAATAGCGTGGAAATTATAAACTGTAACATAAAAAGGTTACATACCCAATCTTTTTTCGAATAGATATAATCTACATGAGAATGAAATTACTCTGGAACAGTGCTCATGCGATTCTGTAGTCGCTGTTACTAACAACATTTTTTGAAAAATATATATAGCCGACCCCAGGTGTTGCTAATAACCATGAAACCGAGTTTAAAGATACAGTACAAAGTAACAACAAAGATACAAATAATCAAATAAAACAATTGAGGTCTAATTCAGAATTAAGTCCCCCTGGATGAATAGTTTTGAACATAAAGATAAAGCGGGTTTCTTGCTGCCGTAACTGTCGCTCCTAATCTTTTCTGATACCAATTGTCCTCTGATTCACCCATAAAACTGTAAATAATAAATCCATGTCTGAATGCTTGTGAGAAACAAAATGTTCTACCAGAGGTGCCTCCATATTGGCATTACGTCACCCCAACTGCTCGAGTGGTAGAGCCTATATACAATAGATTGCAAGGACATTGAATAAGGTAGACCAGTGTTTCTCAACCAGTGTGCCTCCAGATGTTTTGGGACTACAACTCCCATCATTCCTGACCACTGGTCTTGCTAGCTAGGGATGATGGGAGTTGTAGTCTCAAAACATCTGGAGGCACACTGGTTGAGAAACACTGAGGTAGACAATGTCTCTGGTCTGACATGTGCTAAATTGACGAATAACAAATCTGAAATTAGTTTTCTCAGCATAAATGTCTTTCATCTGTAAGGAAAATGGGCAAGATGAACATCTGCCACATTTATGGTGACCAGTGGGCCCAGAACTGGTAATGGTGCAAGTTATAATTCTTTTGGGATTTATATCCGTGTGTCCTAACATATATTTAACTGATTTGGTCCATCTCAGGCCAATCAAAGGAAATTCTTTACAACCTGGTACATTCCAGAGTACATGCCAATGTTTACGTATAATTCTAATAATTCTATCTGCATGAGTAGTGTATTCTAGTGAGCCCGTAATACAATTTTGAGACCGTGGGGTGGTTGTGGGACTGAGAAGCAATGTCCGGTCCTTAGTAAGAGATTTATATTTGGACCTGTTGACAATAGTGGGAAGATATCCCCTGGAACGAAGAGAGTGAGTTAGAATTTCTGCACTGTTACGGAAATCATTGTCAAAAGAGGAATTTATTTTAAGGCGTAAAAATTGACCATAAGGTAAGTTTGGGGTGAAAACATCTGGGGTGAAAAGAAGAATAGTGTAATAGAGAATTACAATCGGTGGGTTTTTTATGAGGTTGAACAGCAAGGAAGCCATTATGTTTTATAACCTCAACATCCGAAAAAATATAAGAAACGGAGCTATGAAGATGGATGTAAGGAGTTAAGCCATGTAGAAAACTGTAAAAACTCTTGTTCATTACTGAAAAGGAAAGGCATATAAAAGTTATGACGCTGGAAGATGAGCCCCTCAGGTCGGAAGGCGTCCAACATGCTACTGAGGAAGAGCAGAGGACAAGTACAAGTAGATTCAGAGCTGATGAAGCGGCTGGGCCAAAGCCGAAAGGACACTCAGTTGCGGATATGCCTGGAAGCGAAAGGAAAGTCCGATGCTGTAAAGAAAAATATTGCATAGGAACCTGGAATGTAAGAACCATGAGTGGAGGTAAGCTGGATGTGGTCAAAAATGAGATGACAAGAATAAATATCGACATCCTGGGCATCAGTGAACTAAAATGGAAGGGAATGGGTGAATTCAGTTCGGGTGACTATCATATCTACTACTGTGGGCAAGAATCCTGTAGCAGAAATGGAGTGGCCCTCATAGTCAACAAAAGAGTGGCAAAAGCTGTAATGGGATGCAATCTCAAAAATGACAGAATGATCTCGATACGAATCCAAGGCAGACCTTTTAACATCACAGTAATCCAAGTTTATGCACCAACTACCGGTGCTGAAGAAAGTGAAATTGACCAATTCTATGAAGACCTACAACAACTTCTAGAAATGACACCAAAGAAGGATGTTCTTCTCATTACAGGGGATTGGAATGCTAAAGTAGGGAATCAAGAGATAAAAGGAACAACTGGCAAGTTTGGCCTTGGAGTTCAAAATGAAGCAGGGCAAAGGCTAATAGAGTTCTGTCAAGAGAACAAGCTGGTCATCACAAACACTCTCTTCCAACAACACAAGAGACGACTCTACACATGGATATCACCAAATGGGCAGCATCGAAATCAGATTGATTATATTCTCTGCAGCCAAAGATGGAGAAGCTCTATACAGTCAGCAAAAACAAGACCTAGAGCTGACTGTAACTCAGATCATCAGCTTCTTATAGCAAAATTCCAGCTTAAACTGAAGAAAGTAGGAAAAACCACTGGGCCAGTAAGATACAATCTGAATCAAATCCCTTATGAATACACAGTGGAAGTGAGGAACAGGTTTAAGGATTTAGATTTGGTGGACAGAGTGAATGAAGAACTATGGATGGAGGCTCGTAACATTATACAGGAGGCAGCAACGAAAACCATCCCAAGGAAAAGGAAATGCAAGAAAGCAAAATGGCTATCCAACGAGGCCTTACAAATAGCGGAGGAGAGGAGGCAAGCAAAATGCAAGGGAGATAGGGAAAGATACAGGAAACTGAATGCAGATTTCCAAAAAACAGCAAGGAGAGACAAGAGGGTCTTCTTAAATGAGCAATGCAAAGAAATAGAGGAAAACAATAGAATGGGGAAAACCAGAGATCTGTTCAAGAAAATTGGAGATATGAAAGGAACATTTCGTACAAAGATTACCATAATCAAGGACAAAAGTGGTAAGGACCTAACAGAAGCAGAAGACATCAAGAAGAGGTGGCAAGAATACACAGAGGAATTATACCAGAAAGATATGGAGGTCTCATACACCCCAGGTAGTGTGGTTGCTGACCTTGAGCCAGACATCTTGGAGAGTGAAGTCAAATGGGCCTTAGAAAGCATTGCTAATAACAAGGCCAGTGGAAGTGATGATATTCCAGCTGAACTATTTAAAATTTTAAAAGATGATGCTGTTAAGGTGCTACACCCAATATGCCAGCAAGTTTGGAAAACTCAGCAATGGCCAGAGGATTGGAGAAGATCAGTCTACATCCCAATTCCAAAGAAGGGCAGTGCCAAAGAATGCTCCAACTACCGCACAATTGCGCTCATTTCACACGCTAGCAAGGTTATGCTTAAAATTCTACAAGGCAGGCTTAGGCAGTATGTGGACCGAGAACTCCCAGAAGTGCAAGCTGGATTTCGAAAGGGCAGAGGAACCAGAGACCAAATAGCAAACATGCGCTGGATTATGGAGAAAGCTAGAGAGTTCCAGAAAAACGTCTACTTCTGCTTCATTGACTATGCAAAAGCCTTTGACTGTGTCGACCACAGCAAACTATGGCAAGTTCTTAAAGAAATGGGAGTGCCTGATCACCTCATCTGTCTCCTGAGAAATCTCTATGTGGGACAAGAAGCTACAGTTAGAACTGGATATGGAACAACTGATTGGTTCAAAATTGGGAAAGGAGTACGACAAGGTTGTATATTGTCTCCCTGCTTATTTAACTTATATGCAGAATTCATCATGTGAAAGGCTGGACTAGATGAATCCCAAGCCGGAATTAAGATTGCCGGAAGAAATATCAACAACCTCAGATATGCAGATGACACAACCTTGATGGCAGAAAGCGAGGAGGAATTAAAGAACCTTTTAATGAGGGTGAAAGAGGAGAGCGCAAAATATGGTCTGAAGCTCAACATCAAAAAAAACCAAGATCATGGCCACTGGTCCCATCACCTCCTGGCAAATGGAAGGGGAAGAAATGGAGGCAGTGAGAGATTTTACTTTCTTGGGCTCCTTGATCACTGCAGATGGTGACAGCAGTCACGAAATTAAAAGACGCCTGCTTCTTGGGAGAAAAGCAATGACAAACCTAGACAGCATCTTAAAAAGCAGAGACATCACTTTGCCGACAAAGGTCCGTATAGTTAAAGCTATGGTTTTCCCAGTAGTGATGTATGGAAGTGAGAGCTGGACCATAAAGAAGGCTGATCGCCGAAGAATTGATGCTTTTGAATTATGGTGTTGGAGGAGACTCTTGAGAGTCCCATGGACTGCTAGAAGATCAAACCTATCCATTCTTAAGAAAATCAGCCCTGAGTGCTCCCTGGAAGGACAGATCGTGAAGCTGAGGCTCCAATACTTTGGCCACCTCATGAGAAGAGAAGAATCCTTGGAAAAGACCCTGATGTTGGGAAAGATTGAGGGCACTAGGAGAAGGGGACGACAGAGGACAAGATGGTTGGACAGTGTTCTCGAAGCTACGAACATGAGTTTGACCAAACTGCGGGAGGCAGTGCAAGACAGGAGTGCCTGGCGTGCTATGGTCCATGGGGTCACGAAGAGTCGGACACGACTAAACGACTAAACAACAACAACAACAACATCTAAAGGAATGTTGGTATATAGTGAGGCTACATCCAGAGCAGCTAGAACCATAGTGTCAGTGACTCTGGTCTGCTCTGTGACTCTGATAAAATGAGACGTGAATCCTTAGCAAACGGTTGAAGAAAACAGTCTAGGTATTTCGCTGTGGGTTCCAAAATGGAATCCGATCCCGATACTATAGGCCTACCTGGGGGACAATGAATGTCCTTGTGGATCTTAGGAAGATGTCAGAGGCAAGCAATCTTTGTGCATGAGACAATTGTTCTGTCCTCTCACTGCTGTCCTCTCTAATTGGAATGGGATATTGTTTGTTACCCTGTGTACTGGGCTGAAACTCCGTGTTGCAGATTTATTTTCTGTAGCCTCATGATCAAAGGTTAAACATCTCAATTCCTGGGGATTTTGGCACTGCCTGCATCTCTCCTCATTAGCCCTGATGCGTTCCTACTGGAGCATTGCCACTCGCTTCTCCTGCCTCCCAAATGATGCTTGCAAGGATGTTAATAACCTTCCTTGGGCACAGCGTGTTTAGAGTACTGGTCACTCATCATCTCAACATTCCAGCCATTAAATGTAGGAGTGTAGTGCATCTATGGTAGGCCTCTATTTCAGGGCTTTATGGGTTTGGGATGGACAAAAGTCATTTCAGAGTCCAGTTCAAACGGCTGGTATTAACCTATAAAGACACATAGGGCTTTACATTCTTTCCTCTTCTGACCTGAGCCTACCTGCACCCTGAGGTCATCACTGGAGCCTTTGAGAGTTATTCAGTGGGTGGGAGGGGGTGATAAAAGATCCTTTTCAGCTGTGGCCCTCTGTTTATTGAATTCTCCCAAAAGTGAGGCTCATCTGGTACCAACACTAACATATTTTCTGTGTCGGGTAAAGATGTCTTCTTCCAGATATTTGTTGTTTGATATTATTGGGTTTTGCTGAGCTGGAACAATAGTTCCAGTAATGATTATCTGCACCTTTGGAAGGACTCATCATCACCCATAATGTGTATACTCATCTCTTTGGTCTCACTGTCACCTCCAGACATGGCAGATTAAGCCGGTATCCTTTGCTTTCATACTCTCATTAATCATGCACATTAAAATACCCACTCTGCAGATAATCAAGTACTGGAAGAAAAGAGGGGGATCTAAAAATTACACTACCCTTTTGTTAATGGAATCATTGTGATTAAAGTATTGTGTAGCAGAAACAAGCTGCACTTACTTTCTTGAATGTGAACCTCCCAGGTTGCATCTAATTTGTGTTCCATTTTTGAGTCACTTAGGGTGATTAGAGTCCTCTGGAGAGTGGCTGTCAAAGCAGAACAGATCTCCGGCTTTCTGTACACTTGGACATTTTCACTGCTTTGAGCCTGACACTTTTACAAAATGAGGACTCCTTTGGTCTACCCTTCACTTGCCAGCACATTAGAGATGATTAGTCTTCCATGAAGCACTGGCCTTGGGCTGAACGAAGGTTGTTGCTGTTGCTTTACTCTGCCCCCTGAGCACCCCCTGACTGTTTCCCCCATGAGATCATCCTCTGACTCAGCAGGATAAACTAGCACTCCCTTTATATAAGCAACGTCAATGAAAACGACGAAGTAATTGCTCTATGTCACCCTATTATTGCTGCATTAGATTTGCCAGCACATTGCATTGTGGGAATTTAATTTTCTCAGAAAATGATATGGCATCATCACACAAACTTAATTGTCAGCCTATCTCTAAACAGGAATGGGCAAATGGAAGGATCAAATTCTTTGGTTGCCCTTTGGTGGCACTTAGAAGTGGTTGAGTGAGGCAACCGCTTCATGCTATCTAATGGTAGAGTCATTCCTGAAACGAGGAGTATTTTTTTTAGTGCACACAATTCAAGCAGTGCTCTGGCAATGCACAAAATTTGAAGTATTCTAATTATCAAGTACAGTGGTACCTCGGGTTAAGAACTTAATTCGTTCTGGAGGTCCGTTCTTAACCTGAAACTGTTCTTAACCTGAGGTACCACTTTAGCTAATGGGGCCTCCTGCTGCCACTGTGCCGCCGACGCGCGATTTCTGTTCTCATCCTGAAGCAAAGTTCTTAACCCGAGGTATTATTTCTGGGTTAGCGGAGTCTGTAACCTGAAGCGTCTGTAACCTGAAGTGTCTGTAACCCAAGGTACCACCGTATAAGTGCAGAGAATATTCTGTGTGTGTGCTTTTTCTCTTGTATAGGTAAATTACTTTTTAAAAAGAACAGCTGTTTAGCCTCTTCTTTACTATCTGCTTGCTTTAGGGAAAACCCAGATTGACTGCATTTTGACTGCAAATTGGTTTTTAATACAAGGATTCCATTTGTTCTGAATTTCTTCAGGACTTCTGTAGGCCACTCATATTATTCCCAGGATACAGATTGCAACTAGCCTTATGCCACTCAGTTCATGGCTCAGATGAGATTCAAAGTGGGGGCCTCCAATTCAAAATCTGTGCTGTTTTCACTCCTTGGCTCACTACAAAACCAATTCACCTATTTAAATACAGGGGAACATATACAGTGTAGTAAAATGTGGCTTTGATGCCTGGACACTCTTTGTACAATTTATGATGGAAGCAGTTTGGGAGCCAATGTGGTTTGTGGTTACAGTGGTGGACTAGGACCAGGGAGACACAGGTTCAACCCCGCCCCCCCAGCCACAAAGCTCACTGGATAACCTTGGGCCAGTCACTATCTATCAAACTAACCCACTTGTGAGGATAAAATGGGGAAAGGGGAGAACTGTATGCTACCTTGAGCTCCTTGAACCAAAGGTGAGGTACAGTTCTTCTCACTTAGGAAGATTCAGACTGTTTGTGCCAACAGATTCTTTTGTCACCCCAAGGGGAGCTGAATTATCCCCTGGATACTTTTCTTATTGCTGCTTGTCTTGATAGAACACAGGCAGCTGCTGGTGTTGACCTATAAAGCCTTACACAGCTCAGAACCTCAGTACCTTAAGGACCACCTCTCCCCATGCAATGCAACACAGGTCCTGCACTTATCATCTGAGGCCCTTCTCTACGTCCCCCTCTCCCTGAAAAATTTGGAAGGTGGCAACACAAGAACGGGAATTTTCTGTGGTGGCCTGTGGAACGCTCTCCCCAGAGAGGCTCACCTGGCACCATCAAAACATGTCTTCAGATGCCAGGCAAAAACTTTACCCAGGCCTATGGTTATTAAATAACATACAGCCTGTAAAAGTGTTGGGGAGAGGACTGTTAGGGAGAGGAATGTCAGTATGCGTTTTACTATGTTTTTAAAATGTTTTTATCATTGGTGTTTTGCAATGTGTTTCTAATGTTGTACACCGCCTTGAGATCTTTTGGTAAATACAAATTGGTTTACACATTGAATAAATAATAGTAATAAATAATAATAAATACCAGTTACAGGTAGGTAGCCGTGTTGGTCTGAGTCGAAACAAAATAAAAAAATTCCTTCTGTCTGGTGGCTTCTGTTTCAGTGTATCTGATGAAGTGTGCATGCACATGAAAGCTCATGCCAAAATAAAAACTTAGTTGGTCTTTAAGGTGCTACTGAAGGAATTTTTTTAAATAAATACCAGGTAAGACTAAATTGTCTATCTTATTACCCCACAGTATTGTCTGCTCAGAGAGGCAGTGACTCTCCAGGGTCTCAAGCAGACGAGGGTCTTTCCATTTGCTTGCTGCTTATGTTTACGGCTGCAACCATCTACACACCACCACTTAACTATGTCCCTTATTCAAACGTTGGGAGAGCTGAACTGGGATGCCATTTGAGTGGCTGCCTGTTAAAGACCATAATACATATCTTGTTTGTTATCTCTGCAGCTACAAGAGTGTGGTGACTCCTAAGCGTGCTGGAATCGCTATAGCTTGTTGCTGGCTGGTTTCCTTGCTCGTTGGGCTGACCCCTATGTTTGGCTGGAACAACTTGAACGAAATGCAGAAGAGGGCGAACGTCAGTCAGCTGATGAACACCAGTCAGTCAGAGTTCACCGTCAGTTGCCAGTTTGAGAACGTTATCAGCATGGAGTACATGGTCTACTTCAACTTCTTCGTATGGGTATTGCCTCCGTTGCTCATCATGCTCATCATCTACCTGGAAGTGTTCAAGATCATCCGCAAGCAGCTTAATAAAAAGGTCGCCTCCTGCTCAACAGATCCAGAGAAGTATTATGGGAAGGAGCTGCAAATCGCCAAATCTCTTGCCCTCGTCCTCTTTCTGTTTGCTGTGAGCTGGCTGCCTCTGCACACTCTTAACTGTATCAGCTTTTTCTACCCGTCGTGCAAGACCCACAGCAGCCTCACCTACATCGCAATATTTCTTACGCATGGGAACTCTGCCATGAACCCCATTGTGTATGCCTTCAGGATTAGAAAATTCAGGACCACGTTCCTGCAGATCTGGAACCATTATTTTTACTGCAAAGGGGACAGGCACATGAACAATATTGATAACACTGACATTGCCATCTAGGAGTCGTCTGGTTCCAGGCTGCTCTATAAACATCCCTTTCATCGTCCAAATGGCCAAGTTGGCTTCATCTCCATTATACGCAAGGCCTGCTCCTGGGCAGAGCAGACAAAGCCCAGAGCCAATCAAGGGTATTATTTATTACTACTAGTAATATTCATTTTACCATTTGGTATTCTAGGAGCTGTTTTTTCCCCTCCCTTTTTTTTTTTAAAAAAGGTGACACTTATAATTATGCATTTAAAGGGGGACTATGCCAACAGAATGTATATTTCATTCCAATAAAGAGGAAATGAATTCTGTAGTTTAATTAATGGGGAGTTGTACTCACTATGGAATTTAATATTATCATTGGTAGCAGTAATCTTAATTGCATTTATGAGTTGCCTCTGCCAAAAAACAACAACAACCCCAGCTCTGGACAACTTACAGGTTTAAAACAAATACACAACATACAATTTAACATATACAGGGTTGTATCTAACAGTATCACACAGCTCAGCCAATGATTAAGTGAAAAGGGACAGAAACCATTTTCAGTGATTCTACCTCCTTGCTGCAGCCCCCATAGTCTTAAATCTGGGGACTGGCATAAATAGTTCTCTAACCAAGCACTGCCAGGACTTAACCGGAAAAAAGAAGCTGCCATTATGATCATAATGCTGAATCTGTGTTCAAACCCTACTGCAATTAATGAACATTTATTAGAATTATGGTAAGGCAGCAGGTTAAGTTTTGTTACATTTGTCACAGGGGACATTTTGTTACATTTGTCACAGGGGATTGTTTTTTATGTCCTGACAACAATTTCATTTAACAGTTTTAGCAATACAGCTGCCTCATGTGGTCTTGTTCTGCTGACCCATAGGCCAATGTAGCTTATTTCTACAAAATGAAAGAACAACACCTCACGGAGCGCGATATCAGTGCAAGCTGCCTTGTGTGTATTGAATTGCTTCTTGCTGGAAATAAATGTTCCTGGCTTCAGAGCACATATTCAGTCTTGTCGTCTGAGGTAGAGCCTGAGTTCAGATGCGAGTTGGGAGGGCCTCCTTTTCCTTTCTCTGCAAGTACATGCCCTGCTGTGCCCCAGAGGCAAGAAATGAATGCAAGAAAGAAATCAAATAAATAGGTTACTTGGTAAATAAACAAATGCACATATGTTCCCTGGACCTGCTATGTACGTTGATGATTTGGAGAGGCCTCAGGGACACCAGCACACTTTGCAGGTGTGGGGGTACCCTGAAAAAGAAACAAGGGCCCTAAAGCTGAAATTAACCAGGTACCATAGGATGTTTAATAAGCTTGCATACATTGCGGACCCAATTAGCTCAGGTTTCTGTGTTTGCCAAAAGTAAACTAACACTTGCAACATTCCCAAACATCCCTTTTATTGAATTGTTCCCATGTTAATTAATGTATTTCCAGAGTATTCCAGGTTATATGGCTGCATTTTTTTCATATAGAAGCATGTCTGTCGGATGTGCCAATTTGAATAAAATATTTTGGGGGGGGAGTGTTGCAGGTAAGCCCCACCCCACATAATCGATCACATGACTCAGCATGCGCGCACACACACACACCATTTGAATGGCAATGCCCATTAACTTTGGAAGGGTCTGCTCTCCTCAAATATTTTAGGGTGTGTGTGTCTGTGTGTGAAGGGACCTCGGCCCCTAAGAGTTGGCTCCTATGATGTCTGTTGAGGTGGCTAAAATGAAATTGCCAAAGAGAGCAAAACGGATAAAGCCTACATCAAATGAATTAGGCAGATACTGATAATCGTGAAAATAGTGTAGCAAACCTAACAGATGACTACTGTTTCTTATGTCTTATTAACCCACAGTAAACCAACCTAAAAGTAGGTATCAACTTGTTAAAATGGAAATGGATATACAGTGGAACCTATATTTATGAACACCTCGGTTTATGAATTTTCGGTTTATGAACGCCGCGGACCCATCTGGAACGGATTAATTCATTTTCCATTACTTTCAATGGGAAAGTTCGCTACTCCGCGGACCCGTCTGGAATGGATTAATCCACTTTCCATTACTTTCAATGGGAAAGTTTGCTTTAGTTTATGAACGCTTACTCCGCGGACCGTCTGGAATGGATTAATCCACTTTCCATTACTTTCAATGGGAAAGTTCGCTTCAGTTTATGAACGCTTCAGTTTAAGTACTCCGCGGACTGTCTGGAACAGATTAATCCACTTTCCATTACTTTCAATGGGAAAGTTCACTTCAGTTTATGAACAGACTTCCGGAACCAATTGTGTTCATAAACCGAGGTACCACTGTATCTGCTTTGAAAAGCTGTGTCAGGCTTGAATTTCTGAGCTGGCTAGAAGAAGTCTCCTGGCTCTTGTTTTGCACAGGACATTGGGGTGGGGAATGTACACTGGATTACCTGGTCATCTTTTGCCCTGCAGAGGGCTGAGGAATGGGGTTGCAAAGGAGGGAACGGGATGACCTATGACTAGGGATGGATGAGTCTGCCAATTTTGGCTTCTCACAAGAGGCAGGCCAGGCAAATGAAGGACCGGGTGCTTCCCTACCCTTCCCTGCAACACTCTCCCAGAAGCATGAGAGAAATGAAGTGGGTAGAGAAGCAGCAGCAGCTTTCATTGCAGGTATAGTTTCCAGCTAGGTGTGTGCAACCCGTCAGGGGGAGGTGCATAAACTGGTGGATGGGGAGTGGTCCCCAGTTGCTGCAACTGCTCCACAGAGCATGAATCTGGAAATAGCTTCCTAGGTGCCAGATTGGCGTGCTCCAGAGCTGTCAAAGTGACTGTGTTATCTTTGACAATAGTTAAGTTTCTGCTGTATGCATTCCTTTGACTGGGAAGCACCCTTGACAGGACATATCAAATACAGCAGGATGCAAATAGCTCCCTTATATACTTTAGTATCTCCGGTCCTGACAAATGAATGTCAGCCAAGCAGCAACATGGCTAGGGTGCTGCAGGGGTAGTTGCCCCGGGTGCAAAATTATTAGGGGCGCAAAATTTCAACACCTGATGCTCCCTCAGTACAGCTGTGTGCTTCCATCACTGAGCTCTGTTGAAAACGGCTTCTCCATGTGAACCAAGAATTGACCTCTCCAGACAATTGAATGACTCTTCTTTTCTTATCTCTTCAGCCACGATCTCTTGGGTGACGGAGATGCTGGTAGTTGAATGTCCATGCATACTTCGTCCATTTCCCTCCCTCCCTCCCAGAGGAAACCTAACCAGATGGGCAGGGTATGAATAATAAAACAATAAAATAATCTCTCCCACTCACCCCCTTTGTGCTGCCCCGGGCTCTGGCAACCCACACTATGCCACTGGTGCCAGATCATTTTTGTATTATAAAATATGGTGGCAAAATGGAGTATGACTCTCATTAGCACACAACTTATTTCCCTGGTATAAGATAAAACAAATTGCGTTCCAATCACTGTGCATGGCAGGAACAGTCTTGTATGCAATGTTTATTAAGAGACGGCAAGGAATGAAAGGAGGAAAGGAATAAAGACAAGGTATGTAAGCTATTTCAATTTTTTCCCCTTTCTCTCCCTTGTCTACAAGATAAGAATGGCTGTGCTGCCAGTTTGTCATATGCAACTGTCTCTGACAGATGTAGACTATTTACGCTGTGTGGATGAACAGAGATTGCCACATCTCCCAACCACTGCAAGGCAGGAGAGCTGCTACTGAGGCAGGGGCCTTCGTTTCTTTTTCTCACATGATCAGTTGCCAGTTTAAAAATCAAGCACAAAACTCTTCTACTGGGCCAAATTGCTCTTAGGTAGCAGATGAGGGTGGGAACTCAGTCTTCAGCAGGAATGATTTACTCTTAACAAAACATCGCCACATTAAGGAGGAGGAATATGCTCCAGCCAAAATTAAGCATTTATGGGTCGCCGCTTTCAGCAAAAATGCCCACTTAACTCAAAGGACTTTAATAAACAGTGCTTCACTCGGCTACCTTTTCCATTCTTTTCTATTAATACATAAATAATTAGTGCCAGGTGAGGTGGGATGGTGAAATATGTAAAGAATGAAAGAAAATGAAAAACGGATCGATCGCATGCTACAAATTTGTATCGCATCTGATACAAATTTAATGTTTAATAAGCTAAAGGCAGGGGAAGGAGCTTCCTGACACCTTGAAATCTGATGTATTTATGGTGGCATATCGGTATGTGTTCGTGGACTAATAGAGATCACATTATCAAATGCATGAAGTCTGTACACACACACACACACACACAGAGAGAGAGAGAGAGAGAGAGAGAGAGAGAGAGAGAGAACATTCCCCCACAACTACAAGAATGTAGTTTAACATTACTATGCAAAACTCAATTTTCTATACAAAGTTCTATGTTGACTCAGGTTTCCGCAGCTGAGAAAAAGGTGAACATATGCTATGGATCATTAGGAAAGGAATTGAAAATAAAGCTGCCCATATCATAATGCCACCATACAAATCTATGGTGCAGCCACATTTGGGCAATTCTAGTCACCTCAGGTGAGGCAGAGTTGAAAAAAAGTTCAGAGAAGCATGAACAAAATGATCAAGGGGATAGAGCAACTCCCCTATGAAGAAGGGTTGAGGACTTTTTCATTTTGAGTCAGTGGTGACATGATAGAAATATATAAAATTATGCATGGCATGGAGAAAGTCGACATGGAAAGGTTTTCTTCCTCTCTAATAGAATCATAGAGTTGGAAGGGATCCAAGGGTAATCTAGTCCTACCCCCTGCAATGCAGGAATCCATGATAGATGGCCATCCAACCTCTGCTTAAAAACCTCCAGGGAAGGAGAGTCCACCACCTCTTGTGGGAGTCTGTTCCACTGCTGAACAGCTCTGACTGTTGTCATAACATAAGAACTCATGGCTAGCCAATGAAGCGGAACATTGGAATGTTGGAAGATTCGGGACAGATGAAAGAGAGTGCTTTTTCACACAACACATAGTTAAACAATGGAACTTGCTCCCCTAGGAAACAGTGATGGCCACCCACTTGGATGGCTTTAAAAGAGGATTAGAGAAATTTATGGAGAAGGCTATCAGTGGCTACTAGCCACGATGGCTCTGCTCTGCTCTCAGTTTCCTTCTGAGTCCCACCTGGAAACCACAGGAGGGGAGAGGGCTCTTGTGCTCAGGTCTCGCTTGCAGATTTCCCACAGGCATCTGGTTGGTCACTGTGGGAAGGCAGCCATTGGTCTGATCCAGCAGGTTTTTGTTGTGTTCTCATGTTTTTATAAAGTTATACACCTGAGCTTTGGGTAGAAATGTCACAGGTTGTACTTCTTACATTTTGTAACATATAGACAGGTGCTTCCCCCTCCCCCAACCTATGTTTTCACATTGCTAACCAACCAGCAAAATCTGTCTGCTGCATGACCTATAAGGGCAGGTTTATAGAACCATGTTTCTCCCATGATTAATTCACCATGAGGTGACGAGTGAAGTGAGGGAGGCAGTATTAAGTGGCAGGAAGTTACAAACTGAGAACCAGTAGTGGATGGCCTGGTGGAGCAGAGGCACTTACCTAACCTCCTACTGTTGTTCGCTGGGAAGGGAAAGATTATGCAGAGGTCAGTATAGTGCAAATGCACCAGCAGAGCCAATCTGGTTCTCCTGCCTATGTGTTTGCACTGCACTGCCTTGTTCCTTCCCCACCTAGTAAACAATGACTGACCTGCTGGAAGACCAGCTAAGTGTCTCTGTCCCACCACACTATCCAATATGGTTGAGAACACATACAGCGTAAGAAATCCTATGCCTCATTGTTCTTCACTGTAAAATGTAGCAACCAGTGCCTGCTAAACGTTACATATGCAATATAGCACATACTGTGTGTTCTGTTATTTGTTTGCCATGTGTATGGTTTGCCTCAGTGATTTTGTCATCTGGAGCTGTTGGTCTGCATGCACGTCCAATTCCTGCTTTATGCTTGTGACATGTTTGGATCTGAATGGTCTTGACTGTGCCACTGTCCTTCGCGCAATTCCAGACTACATTCCTAGCCGCATTCTGCTCATGCAGCTGTTCATGTCCTTATTTTGTCTAATGCTGGAGGTTATGAATCAAGTCACTTTTATGTACTCTGTTGACCTGGGATAAGTGGCAGTCCCACTGTCATGAGAGAGAAACCTATGTTGCTAGGTATTTGCAATTGTTTTCAATGGAGCTACAGTACTTTGCAACTGTGCAAACCTGTGAATTGTGAGACTTATTTACTCAAGATTCCATATTTAGTGACTTGTTTGCATGTCTGCGATAATATTCATAAATGCTGCCTGTTTCTAGTTATTTGGAGTGCAAAGAATGTGGAGGGAGTTCAACTGATGCAGATGTCTGACTGCATATGCAGAAAATCCACAGCAAGTTTTGACCTGTGAGGTACCTGATAAATGTATAATTTTCAGCAGACTCTCTCCTGTATGTCACTATTAATAATGTCAATGCCAGTATTGTTCAGCATCTCTCTGTTCATCAAAGCAGGTAGTTTGCATCAGTGCCATTTGTTATTTTTGGCAAGGTTGAAGTTGCAACTCCATGTGGTTGAAAGCCATGTTGTTTCTCCTCTACACAATGAAATCTAACAGTTGGGGAAAGCTAGAATGTGCTGTTGTAATTCAGCTGCAGAGGCTGACTCTGAACCAAATTATGTGTTATCATGCTGGAAAGAGAGATTAATCAAACAGAAATGTGTTCAGTTCCAGGAAAATACATTTTAACATATTTTCCAACCTGATGCAATGTTTTTCCTGCTCTTTGAAAAAAGTGACAAAGCCCAGGATCAAGATGATTCCCCCTTCCTTCAAGCCAATGTTGACTGGAATGAGGGATTTCTAAGACTTTTCTGCCCGGAAACTGATTCTGGAACCGCTTTCTACACTTCTAAAATTGAACCCGTGGCTGTATTTGCAGTCATACATACGCAGTCAACTGCACAAATGTAGATGCATGTGCATTTATTATATCACAGCAGAGGCACCAACTCCTGGGGGGGGGAGGGGAGGCACTTTTGTCCTCCCAATGTTTTCTTGAGGGGGGTGGGCCACCTCAACGTTCAGAGGGCATTCGGCTCCTCCCCTCAAACATCTTGAGAAGTTGGTGCCTTTGCACCAGTCAATACTTCTGCTTTTCACCGGTTCAAATGATCTATGCAGGAAATCAACATCAGGAAGAATTATGCCTACTGGCCCAGCTTCCCACACCCATCCATTCACCCCAAATTATAAATGTGCAGACTCTGTGTGAACAATCTGAGATCCTAGAACAATTTGTACTCTTGGAGGCTGTTTACTGCTTTGGATGAATGAGTGGGCATGGATGGGAGCTGAGACCAGCAGGCTAAATCCTGTTTCCACCCCCTATATATGCACTGATACAACTTATATGTCATGGACTCTGTGTTTGTTTGGTAGCTGCAGTAATTTAACAATGCCTTTTCGGAAGAGCAAATATAACTACAACTGTTATACTGTATATAACCCACTGTTTTCTTGGGAACCATCCGGAGAAGCCAAGGGGCAGCCCCTCTCTACCAAGAAGCCACCCCGGGGAATTTGCTCCCTTCCTGAGAAGTCACAGCGCGCTTGGATTTCATTATGAGCAATGTTTGTGGAATGCAAAGGACAAGGCCCCCTTGGTTATGTAAATAACATGCCAATCGGGGTATGCAAAGGTGTTCAGAGGTCTTAGGGCTGGGTTGCTGATAAATTAAAGGTTTTTTTTATTAATACTCTGAGCAAAGCTCTTGCCAGATTTTGCTGGACTTTGCCCTCAGGGAGTTCTACTCTGTTTGGAAACAGAAGTTCAGGGCCTTCACCCATCTCATTGGCCTGGGAGTTATTTATGTAACATTTTTGGGGAACATTTTTGGCACCAGGAGACAGAACCTCATCAGGATCAGCCTTGTGGGTCAAATTTGACAGGTGAGTGGGACAACTCACTTGTCAATTATGTGATGCTCACAAGCTGAAGGAGGCCTGCCAGGCCAATAAGCATCCGACCCATACAACCAAAGAGATTCCTGACCCCTGCCTTATGGAATAGATAATGGGATTCACCTAACTGATCCTATATCAGCAGAAGCCCTCCATAAGGATCCCTGCTTCCACAACAGGGCTTTCCCCCTTTCCCAAGCATCCTGTCCCCCTGAAATTGGCTTGGAATGGGAGATCAGGAGCATCTTTAAAACATAATGCAGGGTGAGGATAAGGGATATCATTCAATCTGGCAGGCAGGGAACACTTGTGCAGCCAAAATGATTGGAAGAGCACAAAACTGTGACTTAGCTATAAAGCATGTTGGCACAGGGGAAAAAAAGGAATTGTATCAGAGAGGCAGAGTTGAGGGGAAAATGGTGCTGGGAATTAAATGAAAGTACCAGTGGAAGGACATGGGGTCATGAAATGGTACAGAGTTTAGCTGAGGGCCATTTTCTTATGTTCATGTAGTTAGTTCTTAGCATGATTTTAACTCAAACTAAGAACTGAATCTGAAATGCCAGATGGCTGTACCATTTCAGAAAGCAAATGGGGTATCATATATATGAAGGCACATCCAAAACTATTTGCTTTTGGAAAGCTAACACACCAGAGTGTAAAGAACTATCCTACTTTTTTCCAGATGTGTTAGCTTTCCACATTCAGTGAGGGAGTTTTTGCCATGATGATACAGTTCCAGGTGGACTACTCCATAAGTTTTTCTGTAATGTTCAAATTGCCTCTAAATGAAGAAAGGCATAGGGTGAAAGCAGGAACTTGAGAATGGAACAATTATTTTGAGAATTAGGGTGCATCATATGGCATCTTAAAAGTCAAAACAAAGGATGTCCTCACAATTTTGGCCCATAATAATCTGCTTTCCATATTATATTTGCACTAGTCTGTCACCATGCTATTTTCACACATTTGCTAGAAATTTATTCTAATGAATTTTTGTATGTTATTTTCAGTAAATGTTGTTTGCAGATGATACAGCCTTGACAGCGCATTCCGAGGAAACTCTACAGAGATTCATCAGTCATTTTGCCCAAGCCTGCAGGGAGCTCGGCCTCACCATTAGCCTGACAAAGACTAACACCCTGGGTCAGGACGTCACCTCTCCAAAAGGGTATGAGAGAATGCGATGCTAGTGTCCAATACGAGGCTTGCATGTTGAGCACACCAAGAGCGACACCTCAACGTCTTCTACAAGCACTGTGCCAGGAAGATTTGGGGCATCACATGGCAGGACAGAATCCCAAACAAAGATGTGCTCCCCTAAGCCCACATTCCCAGTACATTTGCATTCCTATCTCAACACCATCTATGCCGGCTTGGTCATGTCCACAGAATGGAAAGTGGCAGGATCCCCAAGGATCTTGGCTTCAGGCACCAGGCCTATTGGCAGACCAACTCTGTGCTACAAAGCTGTTTGCAAATGTGACATGACCCCAGAAGCATTGCTTCCACTACCTGCTACTTGGCTGATCCTGCCAATGTACATACTCACAATAATAGGTGAGTGCACTAATTTGTATGTCAGATGCCCCGAGTGTTTCGTTTCTTAAAGGGCATTGATGAAATGCAATGAACTAAACATTGCAAGGCTCTGTGATGGAAGTGGCTTGTGTACAGGTGTCATCAGCTATACCGTATTTTCTTTTAAAGCTCAGCCCCAAATCCTGGGATATTTTTTTTAAAAAAGCACACACAAAATGCATGACTTTTGGAATACCGTTCTGGCAAAAAAACCTGATGTGTTACTAAGTTAAAAACAGAAACATAACACTAATTCGTTGCTTTCAAATAAATGCTTGAAATTGGCTCCAGTATTTTTGCATATAATAATTTCTGACATTTGGCAGATTGCAGCATACAGATTGTGTAATGTGGTAGCAGCAACAGCAGATTGCTCCAGTCCCAGGAAAAAAAAAACCTGATGTTATGGTGCCATCTGGTGACCAGAACTGAAAGGAAGCAGCCAGGAGGAAATTGTGTTTTTTGGGTGACGCTTCTCTGATGGGTCACAGAAATGTACATGAGGGTGATGGGCAATAACCTCTGAGAAGGGAAGAAATCATCTTGAAACAGCTCAGCAGAACCATTCTTCCATGTAAAGCCTCATTCAGTGTGATCTCCTGGAGGAGAATGTTGTTGCATTCTCTGATGGCAAAGCTCATACACAGTTAATTGCAATTTCCCGTGTCTTCTTTCATGAGTATAGATTCATCCTCCTCAGGGACTGATAATGTTTACTTCTGCCTTCTCACTGCTGCCCTTCAATATTCAGAACCGAGCTGGGAGGACATCAGTAGAAACAAGTCGTACCAAAAGAGTCAAAATACGACACAGCTCTCACAGAGGTGATAAATGAACTTGCCTGTTCAGTGTGTGGCAGACTCATGTCTTTCCTTTGATTCTGATCCTACACAAAGTATTTGGCAATTTTTCTTTTGTCCTGGTGCTTTACGGATGAACAATCTATGGCCTATGTGGCCCTCAGCCTAATTTCATGTGAGCTTTGCCCTGATTTCATTCAGGTCACAGAAAGGGGAGAAAGCTGGTAGCAGAAAGAAGGGCTGGCAAAGACAGGGAAAAAAGCAGGCTCTGGTCCCCACCAGGATGTTGGTCCGACAGATTATGCTGTGTGGAATGTGGCCCTCAAAGAAGCCTCATTTGGGCCTATCAGGGCCAGAGAAGCTACTCCTTTAGGCTCCTCAGATACAAGCAGGAGTAGCAAGGGTGGCAGTACCCCACTTTTGTTCTCTCAACAGTGAGGCAGTGTGAGGTGAGGCAGGGGTGTGGTTACGGTTGTGCAGGCACAATGCCGTTGTGAAGCCTCTGAATTGTTCCTGGGTGGCAATGAACAGGCACTCAGTTTGCCCCAAAATCGTATGTGGCGGCACATGGCAAGAAGCAAACTCTAGTAACATATCTATGATACAGGAGAGAGGCGGCATTTTCACTTCTGTGTCTTAAACTATTTTCTTCATTTTCCTTATTTCCGTAAATGGCAATGAATTTTAAAAAAATCACACTGAGCAGCAGGCACATTCAAATTAAAATGAATGGGTTTCATTCAATGTCATAAGGCTAACGCTCCATCAGTGCAATGATTTTTCCTTGCACAATGAAACATTCTCCCCGTCTCCCCTTATGAAACCCCTAATCTGTTCTGGAGTTTCCCCCAGAACAGATTTGGGGACAGCATGGGGGTGATCCCATTGCGCCAGCACTAATCGTTGCATTAGTGCAAAAGGTTAGTCAAATACCACCCAGTGTGTGCTGTTTTCTCTCTTACATTGACAATATTCACAAGAGGAACATTCTGGACTGAAATAGCATTCAGTGTGCCAGTTTGTAAAAATGCCCAGGATCCTGCTGAGTAGAAAAAGGAACTGATGGGATTTCTGATTTCCGAATACTGCTTAATATCAAAGCCTGTGGAGGTGGAAAGGAATGCTTGCTGTGAGGAATCACAGAGGAGGCTTTTGGCTCTTGCCACATGTGGCCTTCAGTCTAATATCACGTGGCCCTCAGGACAGTGGCTAGGGGAAAGGGAAACCTATGCAACCTTCTAAATTCCACCCATGTTTGGCTCTGGCCCCATCCACTTTTGGCTCGGCCCACCACAAAATACAGGACCCCCCCCCAATAGATTACCCGCAAGAGAAAGCAGCCCTTGAGAGAGGGGGAAAAGGTTCCCCAATCCTGCTTTAGAACTCTCACTAGCCTTTTACTCCACTAGCTGTCAAATCTTTCAGGAACAGTTTGTAAGTTGGAAACACCCCTTTGTGATGATTCAGTCCAACCTGACTGGGTAGCTTCCGAGGGTAGTGGCGAACTTCATTTTGGAATGCAGTATCACCCATACATAGGTGATGGCACGCTGGAGGGAGTCAACTGCAGAATGTATCACCGAGTAAAAAGTCCTTTGTAGGATGTTTTTAAATTATTAATTTATTGCTACCACCATCGTCATCGTCATCCTAAATGAACATTTCCCCCCAAGACTGATAACTATTGTAGGGTGAAAGACGATAAAAGGAGTAAAAGACATTTAACAGGAGACATGGTCAGTGTTCCTTACAGAGCCATCCTAGATGCAGGTCCTGTCCTCTATAAAGCTTCTGTTTTTGAAAAGACGCAACAGCAGCAGCAGCAGCTTCACCTCCAAGCGAGAGATTCCTTCTAGGAACCATGGAGCTGAGTGTGTGAATAAGGCATTGCTCCAGAGCAGGGATACCAAGAGGGAGTTTTGTAGGAGGCCTTGAACAGGAAACACTGAAACAAGAGATATGTGCAGACTCAATGTCTGGAGTGGATACTAGGCACCCAGAACAGAAACCATCTAATTTAGTTCAGCGCTCATTCACTCCTAATACCTATGATGCAGCCAGCTTTTCCTTCTCCTTGCCACCATGCAACCCTTAAGCTTGTTCTGCTCTTCAGTGCCATGGAGGACGATGTTCTGTTGCCAGCACTGAAGTAAGATTGAACCACAAGTCTTTTGTAGAAGTCAGCAGTGACAGAGACCTTGCCCTTCACTCCAGGCCACAAAATGTTTTGGGCCAGCCCTAGCCCAAGCTCTGATATGGCTCTTGAGCCAAATGCATTCTGGATGATCATCTTTAATTCTTCCAATGACATCTTACCTCAAACTCACTTTGTTCTTCATCTGGACTCACCATGTCATCCTTATTCTGGGACTGTGGAAACATAAGAAACTTGCAAGATTACTTTACAGGCATCTCTTCATGCAATGTGTCTTTTTTGTTTGTTTGTTTTGTCCTGCTGGTGACATTAATGGTAGCACAAGCTTTTGCCATAGAAATACTGTAGACTAGAGAAGCACTCAGTGATTGGTTGCAGTGCAGTAAGCAAGACCTACTCCTTTATAAACACACACAAAACCCCAACAACTCCAGGCTTATAAAAATGCTTCTTTATATGCTCTGTGATATTAAAATGCAAAGCACAGATAGTGGCTTAGCTGACTCAAGTCTGCTGGGAGATGTTTAGAGGCAGTGCACTATATTTGAAACACTATATGCTTAAAGGGCTCTCTCTTCTTAGTATCTCTCTCATCTCCATCCCAAATTGGTTATGTTCTGTTTCACTCCTGCAGTGGGAATGTCAATTTGCTTTTTACACTGGAGATTTCCTCTCCTAATAAATACAGCTCTAGAATCGCCTTCTGGCTTTGTTTCTAGTGTTCATTCATAAAAGATTTGCTGCATGGCTGGCCTGGGGGTGGGAAGTGATTTTTGTTTTGCTTGTTTAGCCTTGATAACAGAATCCAGACAAGTAAGAATTTTATTGTAGAACAAAAAAAGCCTTCATAAAATATATAAAAAATATGTATGACAGGACACAATGCAAGCTGAGTGTGAAATATCAAATGCTTCCCAAGCCCTTGGGACTTTGCCATACAAAATGTGAGCTAGGTATCTTGCAGGCTTGGGCCTGCATTGAATGTGCTGCTTATCTCAGCAACAAGAGCGTTTTCCTCCAGCAAAGAAGCCTGGGGATACTAAATCTCCGCCCATGACGTTTCCTGCGTAATTCCGGGGTCGCTGGGATCGGTCTTCTTCCCGCTGTTTCCCTGCTTCCCCCTTCCGTTCCCAAGCGGCGCCTTGGCTCGGCTACCTTGCCCGAGCCCTGGCTCCTACTTCCTGATTCCTCGCTAGAGACATCCCCCTCCCCGCTCCCACTTGTGCTTGGCGAAGAGCTTGTGGTTAAGATGGGAGGCGGCTGTCTATAGCTTCTGTCCCTCACACATACAAATAATTTATTCCACCTTCTTACAACCAGCCCACTTGACTGCTCTTACGTCATATAGACCAGTGTTTCTCAACCTTTTGGGGGCCAAGGCACACTTGTTCCATGAAAAAAATCTCGAGGCACACCACCATTTAAAAAGTTAAAAAAATTAACTCTGTGCCGCCCTATATTGACTATATAATTATGACTGTAAGAAACACTTGCCAAAAAGATAGTAATTTGTGTCTCACTTAGGATTGTATTTTTAAAGTTTGGTTGTTAATTTAAAAGAAATAGTGAAGCTTTTGTTTCATTAGTTTGATGAATAAAAATGATGTCCTTTTATGATTATGTACTCAATAAATGGGGTTTTTTTTGGGGGGGGGGATTCCCTGGATGCGCACTTTAATGAAATGTGTGGCGTACACCTATGCAAAATTGTTTTGCTGGGATTCTCGACAGGAAGTGCTGTGTCATTAATCGAAATGATTTAGCCTGCCTAAAATGAAAATACGTGTTAATATCATGACAGACTTATGCTGAAGAGTTTACTTTTCATCAATAAAAGTTTAAACACACCTACACGGAGTTCAGAGCCCCGCCGAGGGAGGAGGAGGAGGAGCGGACCCAGCGACACACCCGCCCCGCGGCCGCCTGCTTGGATCCCAGCCGGGTGCGCGGCGGCAGCCATGGCGGGAGAAGGGCCGCCGGCGGCAGCCGAGCACCTGCCTTGACGGCACCTGGGCGCCCCATGAGCTGCGCCGGGCTGCCAACGTCGGGAGAAGGAGACCTGGCTGGCAGAGTCGGGAGACCATGAGAGCGTCAGCCCTGCCCCCTCCCACACAGCGCGGACTCTGGCGGGCACCTCGCGGCATGCGCAAAGGACTCCCGAACGTCAGGAGCGTCAGCGTCAGCCCCTGCCCCCTCCCACACAGCGCGGCTGTGATGACGGGCGCCTCAGGCGCCGTACGACTCGGGAGTCAGGCGCAACTGCCGTGGGCGCCGGACGACTGCCGCGGGCGCAGCGGCTCGGCGCCCCTGGCAACCCGGCACCCTGGTGCATTGCGGGCGACAATCGCCCTTCTTGTCACCGCACGTTGCGGCACACCAGCCAGCGTCTCGCGGCACACTACTGTGCCGCGGAACAGCGGTTGAGAAACGCCGATATAGACAGTATTTCCTAATGTTCGATCAAAATCTACTTTATTGTAGTTTTAAAAACCACAGGCCAGGCTGACTGAGTGTGCCTTTGGTTTAGCTGTACCTCTGCCAAGTTGTTCTTAAACAATTCGCAATCCCTGAGCCCTCTTCTTGCAATAAGATTATAATACTGACCCACCTTAAAGGGCTGGTGTAAGGGATGACATGTAAAGGAAGCATTTTGAAAGAATATTCTGAAGAGCAGCATAAATGCTAAATATTGTAATTAAGCTAGCTTGTGGTCACCTCTTCTGCTCTTCACAAGTGTTGATATAACTGCACCATTCAATCGCCTCTGGACTGAAGCACTTTCTTAATGAATTTTAATAAACTGAAGTAGAATGTGCAGCATTTGGCAAACCTTCTAAGTCACTACTTGCTGCTGCACAGTGTTTCCTTGGGAAATCAATGAAGGGCCATCAATCCTGGGAACCAGCATTAACAATGTATGAAAGTGATTCTGGGAATGTCCCAGATGGAAACGGTTGCCAGCAATCCAAGCAAACGGATGGCAGAGCACCAGCCTTCAGCTGCATCTAGCAAACACACCCTGCCTGTCAATCACATTTGATTTCAGGAGGCTGAAATAGTTCATTACATGACTATGATTGGAATTCCCATAAGGGACAAAGGATTCCAAGCCACAGTAGAATTCACGCAGAATGGTTGCAATTCCCTTTGAAAATCTTGGCAATTGCATCGAAATAGGCAGTCCTAAAGCAAACTCCTCATATATTAAATACATACCTGTTACGTTCAGCTTGCAGTCTACAGAGGCTTCCCCAAAAGGGTTCACGGCCTTGCAGGTATAGACACCACCATCGAAGGGGCTGGGCTTGCGGATTTCTAGAGAGCAAATACCTTGGTTCATGAGGGCTAAATACCTGGGGTCTTCTCGAATTTCCATCTGGTTTTTCATCCAGATCACTTTGGGCTGAAATACAGATAAGGCACCAAAATGGCAGAAATTAACACCTCTCTCCAAAAAAGTGGGAAGGGGCTGATCATTGGTTCCAGGTGAGCAGCAGTTTCCCATTACTTAGTGATATGTTTCTGGACAATCATTACTTTTTCACCCTTAACCCTCCTGCCTACTCACTGGGACTGCTTTATGATGGATGTCACTGATAATGTCCCAGTGCTGCTATAGACTGCAGCACCCATCACATGTTTGCTGAAACAGGAAGGTACCACAAAGCCACTTCCACATAAGACTGGACATTTATCTGGAAAGTGATGGGGAAATGCACTGGAAAGTATGGCATAACACTTGCTTTGATGCAATGCCATCCAACCTCCCCCCTTGCCCTGAATAATATCAGAATGACTGCTCATTAAACAGCCCAAGTCATCTAATCTCCCTGCAAATGAATCAGGGTGAATGCTCAATAAACAGGTCTCCTGGAAGCCCCATAAATTCTAGAGATGCTTGAAGAATTTGATGCAAGCTGGCCTGATCTGCATCTCCTGGCCTGAAGTGCAGGTCAGAATGTAGCTCTTATCTGTTAGACTTCATGGTTCTCTGAATGTTGCGATGTGGACCTCAGCTCAAAAAAAAGCTATGCATCTAAATGTGTGTTATGAAATAAATTACAATTAGAAATTCCTATTTTGAAAGAAAAACATTCAAATGCAGCTTTAAAAAAAAGTTTGCAGATTACTGTGGAAGCAGGAGAGAACAGCCTGAGGAGTAAACACATGCAACAGGTACACTTAACCTGAAGTAAATGGATCCACCTGTCTGTAACTTATCCCCATTAACAAAAGAAGTCAACCTATGTTCCTCTACCAAAGGAAACACCTCAAGCCTCTCATCCTATACCCAATGTCAGATTCGGTCTTGCTAAAGACCTTCGCTGATCACTTAGCTTCCAAGAATGACCAGCACTCACCTTTGGGAAGCCCCGGACACTACAGACAAGCTGGGTACTGTAGCCCCGGGTGGTAGTTCTGTCGGTGAGAGGTTGGGTGAATTTTGGAGGTTCAGAAAGATCCTTGCTATTGTACTTCTCTGCTTTGTACGTGTTTGCTAGGGGAGGGGGAGAAGGCAGATCAATATAACTCTACATAAGAGGGGGAGCAGATTGTGACACTTTCTGAAACAGCCCTGTATATCAAAATAAGTGTATAAACCGCAAGTGAAAAAGGTAAAGGACCCCTGGACGGTTAAGTCAAAGACGACTATGGGGCATGGCGCTCATCTCCACAGCAGCTTTCCAGGCCATGTGGCTAGCATGACTAAACAGCTTCTGGCGCAATGGAACACCATGATGGAAGCCATAGCGCATGGGAAACGCCTTTTACCTTCCCGCCGCAGCGGTACCTATTTATCTACTTGCACTGGTGTGCTTTCAAACTGCTAGGTTGGCAGAAGCTGGGACAGAGCAAGGGGAGCTCACCACCGTCGAGCAGATTCGAACTGCCAACCTTCTGATCTTTAGCTCCCTGAGAAAACTATCAGCAGCCTCCAGCCATATATTCATTTGTAACTGATGTCTTTATGAAAGGCAGAAAGAAAATGTTCCTTTTTTCACCCCAACTACACCATTAAAACTCACTCTGTCATCCCTCCCAGTGTCTGCCATGGCTTATCTGGCTTTACATCAGAGTGAGGGACGTCCAGCCTCTGGGTTAAAAACTACCCCCTCCAGGCTTCCCTATCCTGCATTCAGGTCTTTCCTCAGGTTGTGATCTCTCTTCCAACCCATGCGTCCCTCTCTCTAGACCATCCCCTTCACTAGCCCTGCTTCTCACCCTCCCCTACAGTTCTTTTTTGTGGCTGGAACGTGGCCTACTGAACAAGAGTCACATGTGTGGTTCTGCCTACTTTCTTGCTGTCCCCATCCACTTTTCCTATGATACTCCCCCCCTCCACCTCACCATACAGCTGCTGGAATGTTGCCCATAAAAGAAGATGCTTCAGACAATCTGGCTGGAATGGTTTGAGCTGTCATGGCTGCCTTCTGTTCTCGATGTTCCGTGCACGTAACCCACCAGCCCTACAAGGAATGTCTTTCCACAACCATGTCTTTCCTACTGTGCTTCTACAGCACCTACCTGATTTTTTGATGTGAGCCACATCCTTGGAGACAGCAGGCTTCTCGCTGAGGCCACAGGGGTTCTCCGAGAAGACTCGAAAGGAGTAGCTGTTGCCAATTATGAGATCGGAGACGGTGCAGTTAGTGCGGTTGTAGTGCTCCATAACTGTGAACCATTGCTGGAAAGCAGTAAAGGTCAGCCTCTTAAACACGAAAAAGGTTCAGGTTCAGGGCACAGGGCTGCCCTCCCAGCAGAAGGACCAAGAGCTTCCCAAGCCAAAAACAACAACTACGGAAGCCACCCTGGGGTGCTGTTTTGTTTTGGTGTTAGGGCAAGCGAAAGTGGGTGACGGTGGCACCATTAGGGTCTCCTATTCATACCGAATAGCAGTGCCCAGGGCGGGGGTTGTTGGAACTGTAGCGCAGGAGAAAGCATTTAACTCGATCTGTAGTGGTTTTGTTGTCTTTTTCTTAAAGAACTGTACAACTGTTGATAGCTACATCTTTCAATGTAACACAGGTTCTCTGGTTCCATGGTTTTCACTCTACCACTTCTCCAACAGTGTTGCAAGAGGAAGGAAACAGCCCACAATACAATTTGGCTAACTGAGAGGGAAGAGAGTCCCCACTTGACACATATTCCATTGCTGTACTGGGGTGGGGAATAATGGCAGGAATTCTCCGTTCCACAGCAAACTGCCCCCACCAGTAAAGCCGCCCAGCCCTTTCTTAATTGCCAGCATATATAAATGTAGCATACAGTGAAATGCTAACTTGCTGCACTGAACAAGCCAAGACTCTCTTATATGTTTGCATAAAAGGGTGCTTTTGGACCTTATAGAAAAGGCTTTTGATACTATTTGATAAGAAGAAGAAGAAGAACAACTGCACGTTTATTAATATTATAATATGTTGCCCTCTCTCACCCCAAGATCCCAGAGAAGGCTACATCAAAAGGCAATATTAAAAACAGTTCAAAAAAACTGGCACTCACAGAAACAAGGTGGGTCCCAAAAATATTTGGCAGCAATGTTGTTTTATGACAATCTTCATGTTTTAATTTTTTTAAATTGATTTTAATGACCCTTATGTATATTTTGAACCAATATTTTAAGAAAGGAAAGTTTGTGTATTTGTTTGTTTTAAAACCTTATACAGTATCAATGCTTCCACAGAGCAACTGAAGCAAGGCATAGGTCACAGCACCAGGCATATAAAAATAGCTGAGTGCATCAACTCTTCCAGGGGGCTTGTGATTGGACCCCAGGAATAAAGCTCTATTACAAAGGCAAACTGTGTTGACCTACTGCCATTTCTGAAATACATGCTGCCGATGGAGGATTAGAGAGGTTCTCAAGGGAAAGATTTGTTGGACTAAATATGGATACATTTAGAGGGTTATTTACATTTGATAGTTAAAAAGAAAAAAAGAAAACAGTTCATACATGAGGGTTTTTTTTTTAACCTTGATTTACATTCTTATTCAAGATGTTATTGATTCCATTTATTGTACTATAAAAAACATAAAAGAATAAAAAGGGTAAAGGTTCTAAGTAATGTTCTTTTCCTATTCTCATTTTCACTGTTTTAAACCACCTGTGACCAAATTCTGTATTGTCACAAAATTTGTGGGCTGTGTTTTTGTGGAATATGCATTGCATTTATTATATTGACTCCTTTTGGTTGGTATTTGTAAACAGCTGTGAAGTGACCCACCACTAATCCTTGCACAAAGTACAATGCCCCCCCCCAGGCTGTATCTTTCCCAGTCCCAAGTCCTTACCCCAGTCTTCTTGTCTGCTTTTTGGACTGTGTACCCTTTGAGATCAGCATTGCCATTATCTTTGGGTGGGCTCCACTCCAATGCCACGTTAAAGCCCCATACATCCACCAGCTTCAGGTTCTCAGGAGGGCCTGGTCTCTCTGAAAAGATGAGCCACGCATTACATCTGAAATATCAAGACAGTGCTACCTGCCACAGCACATCATGGAGACATTCAGCAGCAGGCAGCAGATAAAACAGAGAGCAGCCATTAAGCTATCTGGAAGAAGAGGGAAATCTATAACCATACTGGAATATACAGTGGTATCTCTACTTACGAATTTAATGCGTTCCGAATGCACATTCGTAAGTCGAAAAAAATTGTAAGTCGAATCCCATAGGAGTGCATTGGGAGAAAAAATTCGTAAGTCGAAGCAACCCTATCTAAAAATTCGTAAGTAGAAAAAAAATCCTATCTAAACCGCATCCAAGATGGCGGACGGAGCTCCGTTCGTAAGTAGAGGTACCACTGTATTCTTATTATTCATTCATTACTGTCATGCAGGTGTAGTTTCAGTATTAGAAACAACAGCTCCTAATTCTTCAATGCCTTTTACATACAGCATCTTACCCTGTTATATAAGGGATTCGAGACTGAAACAGAACAGTCATCTCAGCACACATTCCCCATGGCATAAGCACACCACATGCTCCGATGCTTAATAATGCCAGGCCCAGCTAGCTGCCATATGCCACAGTACACAATGACTCTTGAATTAGGGAATTTTGTTTCAAGGGAAGAGGTATCTGTGCTAGCCACCCTTTAGATACCCAATCAAACCATATGGTTTCATCGCCCTTACCAATCACCTGGAGATTAATGGTGGCCTTGTCTTCTAGTTCATCTAAGATCTTAACACTTATTTCATATTTTCCAGAATCACTGCGCTGAACTTGGCGGATGAATAGGACAGAGTCCCTTTCACTGTTGCGCAGATTCATTCGCTTGGGATCCAGAGGCTGGCCATCTTTGGTCCAGGTTACCTGTGGCTTTGGCTTTCCCTAAGGAAAGGCATATGGAGAACAGTTGGTAGATCGCGGTTTTCTTCTATTTGTCTGGCTACTAACTCTTATAAACATACAGTGAATCTTCGGCAATGGTTAGGTGGTCTTTCATGATTTTGATGGTTCCTGGTGTTGCTCTTATAACTACGTTGTTTGTTTTTAGTTTAGTTTTATTAATTTGATTTTACTGATTAGAACTTGCTTTATATTACATTGTGGTTCTATTATGTGAAGTGTGTTGATTGTTCTTCATGGAAGTGAAAAGTGGGAATAAAGGTTCAAAGAAAGAAAGTGCTCATTTGCTTCCACTTTCTAGCCTCATGTGATCAAATTGTGATGCAAAAAGCCAACACAATTTTTGGATTCTTATTCAAAGGCACGACAGTTGCTGACACACATTTATCATAGCTGCCAAGTTTTCCCTTTTCTCACGAGGAAGCCTATTCAGCATAAGGGAATTTCCCTTAAAAAGGGGGCTAACTTGGCAGCTATGACATTTATGTATGTGAGTGCCCATGCACAGGAGAGGCAAACATTTTCATACTGATGTTTCTACCCAAAACCTGAGCTCTGAAGTCCCCTCCCCAACAAAAAACTTAGGGGCAGTTGAAGCTAGTATGAATGTGTGTCAAATGCAGTTGCTTCTGACAGCTGGCCCTTAAAGGGAGTGGCCTAGAGCCACAGCATGTCTACAGATACCCAAGAACCAAGGAAATGCATGGAGTGCTATACCCTATTATAAGTCTCTCTATACCACTTGCTATTTTTAGTAGAACGCTATTTTCGGCTCTGGACTACAATCCCCCACCCGGTGCCTGACAGGAACATATTGCCTCTGCCTTCCAAATGCACATAACAAACTTTTCTCAGTGACCAGGCCACATTCAAGTGAAGCTGGAATTCTTTCCAAAACATCAACAATTCCTGCTTTGGATGCTGCCCACTGTAGCCAACCTGAGAACTAGTTCACCTTTGCAAGCTTTCTGCAACTATTCCTAGCTTCTTGACCAATTAGGACAAAGGCTTTTAATCCCCACCCAAAGCCAAAATGTCAAAATAGGAATAAGGATCCACATACCCGAAAAGGAATCATCAGGTTCAACACATCGCCCACAGTCTTCATGTACAAGTCCCTCAAATAGCGTGGCAGTCGGATCTTGGGCTGCTCTGAAGAAAACAAAATTATAGCAGTTTGTCACTGGTACTGCAGAACTTGCAGTGGAATCACTGATGAATCTCCTTTGCTTGGATCATTTGGCTTGCCGGGAATGCTTAGGAGCACTAATGATTAGGCAGTATATAAATGTCTTAAATAAATAAATGTTAAAGGGTGAGATACCCATATGACCAGAGAGGTTCCACAGCAGTTTGGAGGCAGGGTAAGCCAAATATCTCATATTTCATTGTGGTTAAACTTTGTAGGATCAAGGGTACTTTCCCCTCAGCACAACAATGCATCTTCCTCGGACCATAAATACAACCCAGGCCAAGGAGAAGATGCCACCAGCTCTTGAAGCGACCAGCAGTGGCGTGAGAGAACTGTTGGCTCAGTTCTTCCCACATTCCCTGACTCTTCTTAAGAAATACCTGTGTGTCCTGAGGGGAAGCAGGATAGAAGCCCAAGCCAGGGAGCCTAAACCATCAACTCCTGAAGTGACTATCCATGACCTGAGAAAATGTTGAGTCAGCCATGCCCACACCTCTGTTGTATACTAAGCCAAAAAGATATGTGTGTATGTGCTATGCAGCACATACTGAAAGCAGAGCTTTATACTTTCCCTTGGGAAAACAACCTGGTGAGATTCAAAAGAAGCCTGTATGCATTTAATCACTTGCCGCTGTCTTCACTAGCATCAAAATAGCAATGGTGTAACTCTAGCATGCTATATTTGTAAATGGTAGCCTGGGTGGTGAAGGAATTATGTTGGGGTTTAATAAAAGAGCTATGCATGCCTGCAAGGCTTAAACGTGCAGTAGCTTACATTCCAGAAGTGATCATGTAAAGGAGGACCCAGGATTATAAAGCTGAAAGATACTTTAACAACACTGTTCATAGAACACCAGCAATGCAGTAGGATATACCAGAGAAGAACGCTGCCAACAACTGTAACAGCATCTTCACTCACCAATCTCTTTCCCCCTGAGATCCCTTGCTGGCATTTATTCTTATCAATAGGGCCAGCGCAGCCATTAGGCAGGATGAGGCCACTGCCTCAGGCAGCGGAAGTCCCCAAGGTGGCACTCCCACAGGCCAGGTTATCTTGCTAATTGCTTAAAAGTGCGCAAAGGTATTTTTTTGCTCAAGTGTTAGAATAAAATAGCATCAGGGGCAAACAGCAGGGGGACATTTTAAAACACAGGAAGCTATGTAGAGGACACCAATCCTAATCTCTCAAAATAAAAGTAACAGCATTAACCACACTTTTTTTAAAGAGCCTGTTCTTTCAACACACAATAAAGTAGGCCAGTACAGTAATATTATATCAATATTGTACAATGAGAGAGATTGTGAGTTTCCTGAGCTGAGAACTGGTGCTGCTACGCTGTACCAATTGGCTAGAAAACTAATTGAAGATTAAGTGTGTAAATAGACCATCAATCTCAAAATGCCGCAGCATATTTTTTTTGTCTACCTGCAGCTACACAGGCACTCAACTGGAATTTGCTCCCAGCAATGTACATAAAGTAGTCTTGTTAACTAAACAGTTGGAACTGCAAGAACAATTTAAACATAACACGCTGGTCAAGATTTTATATTTGCATAATCTGAGACACTCAAACGATAGAACCTATCCCACCACACAAAAAAACATTCATCTACCAGTACAGTACTGCAGATACCTGAAAATACAACAACCTGCATTTGACTCATTCAGAGTCAGGTTAAAAAGCACTGTGCACAAATTCCATAATACAGTGGCAGATGCCTTTATGTCCCTACTCCTGCCACACTTTATGCTAGTGGTGCACAAGTAGTGAAAGATAGTTCTGTGAGTCCAGTGACAATCTGTGCTTGCAGGCAGCACAATTATATGCTGCAGTAGAGAACTCACTTGCCGACTAGCTGGCAGAGAAATATGTTCCGTCACCGGCATTCATAGTTTTCCATCAAAACCTTTGTCTAAAAATAATTTAGGTTAATCTGAAGTGTGACCCCTCTGTCCAAGCTATAAAAGATCTTAATATTTCGCACTCCACACAAGATACCTACTAAACACACTATGGGGCCAGCAATACCTTGAGGAGGCTGAAGAAGCTTTCAAATTCCTAAGAAGCACTGAAGGTCACACACCCTTGCTGTAATCTGAAGTGAAGGAGCCAGGGGTAAAGTGACCAGATGCAAAGAAGGACAAGATCCCTGAATCTTTAATAGTTGGGGGGGTGCACTCTAGCAGTAGTTTAAAAAGCAGTACTTGGCAGATTCTCCTCAGCCAGTTTCTACAGTAGCTGCAGAAAAATGTATAGATGGGTTCCAAATTACAGCACTCAGATCCATGACCACTGCTGCTAAGTGAGATACAATTAATAGTGCAATGTATGTATCATTACATTGTGGTGCCACATTAAAGTTATCAGCAGCTGATACCACGAAAGCCAGAGCTGTATCATACCCAGGACTTGCAGATCAGACTGTTCTTGCAATTTGTAGACATATCTGCACATGATTTATTTTGAGAACTAAATGTGGTTGGGAGGTATACTTCTTCATCACTGACTTCAGCTTCTTCTGGTTTCCTGTTACCCAGAGTTCTGTTGATGACTGAAGGATGAGGGCACAGCCGCGAGGGCATCCCAGGTTAAAAGGAACCTGCCTTGCCATGGATGTTATCCAGTGCTTCCAGTTGAGTGCTAAAATGCTGAAGAAAGAACATGGGAAGCTGCCATGCCCTCAACAGAACTACTGAAGTAAGCCAATTGGAAATAAGGAAATTTAGTTCTGAATAAATATGTATAGGATTGCGCTCTCATTCTTGCATTCAGAAGAACAGTTTTATATTAATATTGGATTGAACATAATTATACTTCCCAATGGCGCACCAAGAAGGCCTATCATATGCATGTTTAAGGTCCATGTGCAATGCCTGCCGCTCACTGCAATGCACTCTGCCTTAGGAGATATCTACTTGCCCTACATATTCATGGGACTGTCCAAAAATAGGTGCAGTGGGAGCATCAATGGCACCTTTTTAATTTATTAAAGCGGATTTCACATAACATCAACTGCATCTTGTCCTCACCTTTAAGTAGGTGAAGTATGCTCCATTTTTACACAAGAAGGTTTGATTGCTCTATGCTGGGGTGTCTGCTTCATTTTCATTTCAAGAAATTGCAAAAATGAGTCAAAGCTGTTCATAATTTTTAAAGCAATGAAAAAAGGACAACAGAAGGAAAAGTAAAGAAAATTTTGCAAGGGCAAAATGGAAACAGCCCAAACCAGAAAGTCATCTGAAATTAATTCTCCATTGCATACCACAGTGCAATCAGCTACAACAAATCATGACACCAAATGCTAGCAGGCTTTAGTTGTGGTGAAGAAAAAACTCTAAGGGTATACTAATGTGAGCCAAAGCCTCTTTTATGGAGATTACAGGAGTTAATGAAAGCCATTAAGCAAATTTGATCCACTTGTGTATAAGAGAAGGAGTGTTGTTTAAGCTTTGCATACCACATCACTTTGCTGATAGAAATCATGGTCCCACAAAGCTCCTGGGGGTAGGGGAATAACTCCCAACAAGGCAAACAGCAGCTAGAGGGAGGATTTTGACCAGGAAGATGATATGAAGGACTTCTTTGAATAATCCATGTTAATGAACATGTTCTGTTACGCTAAATGCATTCAAGATACATACCAAGAACCTCTCTGATGAGGAGTGGCTGGTCCAGGACGGCTGGCTCACTAACTCCATCACCTTTCACAGCCTTCACACGAATGAGAAGTTTATCTCCAGATGTTAGATCGCGAATTACATAACGGGTGGAAAGGAAGGGCTTCGTGTTGGCAGCCACCCAGTCTGTAGCTAAAACAAAAATATGCAACAGGTGAGTCATACGATTAGAAGCAAGGATGGCACGGTTGGGTTACGGCACTCGTTTGATCTTACAGCAGAGTCACTGCTACTTACCAGGAAGGAGGTGTCAACACAATGTAAACACACCGGTTGGAATGCCAGATTGGCTCTGCCAGTATATTTGCACCATGTCAACCTCCCTGCCCCCACTAACAGGTAAGCAGCAGCAGCTAAGCTGCCAGGAGGTCTAAGGTTCATTGCTGCCCCACTACGTCATCCACAACGGAATTATTGTAAAAAGTTGATTCAGTGGACAATGAGGCCTCTACTCTGATACATTTAAAATGTATCTGTCTACAGAGCCCACTCAGTTCTTTCTTGAGAATGAGATGAAAGCTGCAATGTTATCTAAGGGTACCATACGTCCTGGACATAGCCAGGATTCATCCATCGAAAATGGTGTCCGGGCTGAAAAGTGGCTAATATGCCTGGGAAAGAAAGCTCAACAACTTTGCCTCCACCCCCAAAAAAGCCTTTCACTTTTTGAACTGTCGTTGTTGTTTAGTCATTTAGTCATGTCCGACTCTTCGTGACCCCATGGACCATAGCATGCCAGACTTTCTGAAATAGGGCAACCCTAAATTATCCCCATTGGGATATAACATTTGGGTACATTTGTGCTACAATTGTGCTCAAGCCATATTTTGTGAACAGTTATGCCATGTTTCAAGGACATCCTCTTCTAATCACAACAAAAGCAAGCTTTTATTGGATTCAATTAACAAAAGAGGTTACAAGGGTTGAGGGAATCTAATTAGTGAGTGGAAATGCTACCCTGTGGCAATAGCTCTCCAAATACACCATGCAGATATGGAGTGACAAATATGTGATATTCAAGCCAGGCCGAAAAACTGGCTTGAATAAAATATTCAGCAAACAATTTGGAACGCAGGAAGTAATTTGCGAGCAAGGAAAAGAGCTAACCTCAAAATAATTTATTTATGAGAAATGATTCACCCAGCTATAGCTCACAAGAACCCCCAGCCAGACAACCCATGAAAAGGGGCAACATAAATTGTTTGTAGCAATCAATAGGGATGTCATCAATTGCTGAAGACTTTAGTAGACGTCACCCATTATTTATTACCATTATAGCATACTCAGTCTGTATGATAAACCTTGTTTAATACACAACATCTTCCACTCAGGCTGTGACATGATTAATCCATCACTGGTGGTTTACAAACCAAATTGCTCACAAATGTAATCTTGGTTCCTAATATTATTCAGTTTTTAAAAACTTGATCCCCTCCCCCTCTTTCCTTTTTCCTTCTGTGATGGAACCCCTATTTGGGGACTTCCCTGGCTTTTTTCTGGCCCATGTAGGACCAGTCTGGATAGTTGACCTTGGTGAAGATTTGACGTTTTCTGCCCCCAAACAGTTTGGATCTGAGCTTCCACTGAAATGAGACTGCATTTTAAGTTGTATTTTAATCCTGTTTTTAAGTTATATTTTAATCCATTGTTTTTATACCTGGTGTTAGCTGCCCTGAGCCCGGTCTTGGCCAGGGAGGGCGGGGTATAAATAAAATTTATAATAATAATAATAATTAATAATAATAATAATAAAAAGCAGACATCATAGACTGCAACCCTTTTTCGTAATATAAAGTGCTACTATACCGTACCTTTCTATGCTATTTGGAGGTGCGTATTTGGCAGCCTCTATGGTATGGCATCTATACTTTTTACATAACAGATTCAATCTGCAAAAGTGGTTGAAAGAGGGGAGAAATAACTACCGGTACTTTCTCCATTTACAAGTTTGGAAAGCCACTTCCACCATTGCCATATACAGAATAAGAGGCTGAAAGGCAAGGTCATTTCTTGACTTTAAGTAGATTTCCTTCTTTCAGTAGTTCCACAGCAAGAAGACTTTGTACATGTACATTTCCTGCTCCAGCATGCAAGTTCTGTTTCTCAGCAGTTGGACAGAACCAAAGCAATGCTTGAATAGAAGAAGCTACATCTGTGGAATCTCTTCCTGCCTGAGAGCTCCTAAAAGAAATGGACCAACCTCAAGGTTCTAGAATTTGCAATCCCATGACTTGCTGCTTCTAGAATTCTAAGCCTTTCTCAACTTGAGCTCACAGAGCATGTCCATTGCACATCAACATGGCATGTGAGCAACTGATCGGGTGTGTGGAGAATATGTCAGGCTAACAAGAGAACACATATCATTTTCTTTACACACCTGTTCAGCGGTTTAAGGGTTTAACGAACATTTCATGAGAACTATATGAAATCCAACTGTGGCTATAGATACGTCAAGAGAGGGACAAGCAATTTATCCTGACCATGTTATCCTATTTTCCACATTAATGCATGCAGCTCTTCATGCTCATGAGAGATAAAGCTCAAGCCTACTTCCGTATTTGCAGTGCTCCACCACATATCCATCCAGGCCAGAATGGCCCACAACCTCTGGGGCATCCCACGTCAGAGTCACAGAATTGTCGTTCACATCGTCCACTGTTAGATTTAACGGTGCACCGGGAGTGCCTGGTATCACAAATATAAAAGCGTTAGTAAGGCATTTCCCATCCCCACCAGTCTAGTACTTATGCTGTGTAAATTCATTAATGCTCTTTTCTCGGACTAAGGGCTTAGTCCAAGCATAGGCAACCTTGGCTCTCCAGATGTTTTGGAACTACAACTCCCATGATCCCTAGCTAACAGGGCCAGTGGTCAGGGATCATGGGAGTTGTAGTTCCAAAACATATGGAGAGCCAAGGTTGCCTATGCCTGGCTTAGTCAGAGAATGGATATCCCAACCTTATTTTAGCCTTTGCATGATAGCTATGCAAATTCCCATTTCTCACACACTCAGTGAATGCGAGAGCAGGGAGCGGGTTGTGTCCCACTCCCCAACACTGGTGCATCCCTCTGGCTATATGTCCCAGCATCCAGTATTAAGTTGAGCACATCTCCATACATACAGTTGTTATGGGCATAGGGATTTTCATGTGATCAGGAACCTCACTTGCACTGGATTTATGACTGCATGGAAGCTCCGACACACAGTTGTTATGCATGCAGGGCTCCCTTTCACTTGTTCAGCTGAACAAGAGAATGTAGTGGAGGGTTGTGACCAGAGGGGTACACCAACATACATATTGCTGATGCAGTAAATTCCCTGGGGAACCAGGTCTCCTTCCTACGTCCTTCAAATTTCTGGGGCTGGGGTAAGAGAACACTATCCTCTTTCTCCAGCTCCAGGTGCTTCTATGATGCTCGCAATAGTAGTCAGTGGGAACAAATAGCTGAAGGTGATTTCATGGAGGGTTGTTGCTGGTGGTTTTCACATTCATTCCATTTCTGACACTGATAGAGGTTTTGTTGTAAAAGCTACAAGACCTATTTTGGTGCTTCCGGACCATATACGGCTCATCCAGGTAATTGCAAATGGGACGTCGGTGGCAATGGCGCTTTTAAGGCTGCAGTCCCAACCCTATTTAGTTCCCATTTAATTCAATAGGGCTTGCTTCTAGGTAGCCATGGTTAGGATTGCATTGCAATTTATCAGAGAAGTGAAATCCGTCTTAAATGGAGGAGGCAGGACACGGCCTGCAGTTAGGATACCAATGGCCTAACGTGACTACCGCAATTAATTATTAATTATATTATTATTATTATTATTATTATTATTATTATTATTATTATTATTATTATTATTATTTAAAAATGGAGTCAGCACTATACCACAATAAGTACCCGTCTGGAAAAAAATCACCGGAAAACAAGCGTGGCGCAGGCCGTGGCGATTCACTCGACTTGCTGTCTTTTTAAATATGAGAGAAGCCCCATCCACATGTGCTTTTTGGCGCCCAAGCTCAAAGCCCCTCATTTCAACGCGTGGCCTTGGAAATGGCCTCCCGCGTGCGCCACGGGTTTGCACCGGGAGCAAAGAGGCGCACGCGCCGCCGCCGCCCTCCCGCCTCCGCTGCTCGAGACACTTTTCGGCCACCCACCTCGCCGGCCGCCGCCCTCACCTTCTTTGGGCTTCTTTTTAGCTGGAGCTGCCGGTGGGGCGCTTTGGGCCGCCGGAGGAGCCGGAGCCTCGACGGCTGCGGCTGCGACTGCTGCTGCTGCTAAGTCCGGTCCGGGAGCTGCTGCTGGAGCCGGTTCTGCTGGAGCCGAGGCCGGCTCTTCGGAGGGAACGGCCTCCGGGGCAGCCTCTTGCTCGGACATCTGCGGTAGGCTTCGAGGACTCCGCTCTGTGCCCCGGGGTGGCGGTCGGTGAAGCTGCCGCGTGCGGTTAGAGCGTCAGCGGTGGCCAAAGTCCCGCCCGGCTCGCCCTTTCTGCCTCTCTCCTTTCTTCGGCGCCGATTTCCCCCTTGTGCTCTCCGCAAGGTCTGGGGGGGTTTTATAGACCCCTCCAGGCCACCCCCTCCTCTCTCTCCGCCGCTTGGGCCCACCTGCTTGGGCGGGCGGGGGAGCCAGGAATAGCCGCCCAGCAGCTGCGAGGTGCAAATTCAGCATCTCCTCGGGAGTAGCTGCGCTCCGCGGGACTGGCCCGCAGTATGATCTGTCCCTTGAAGCAAGGCTTCCCCTGACCCAGGGTTTCGCAAGGCTAGCTGCGCCCTCAAGCCGGCACCCAATGCAGAGCATTGCCCCTGAGCATGTGCAGAACAACATTCCTTCATCCTTGCCTTCTCCCTCCTTACCTCCTTTTGAAGTAAATAGAGAAGGGGTGCCAAACCTTCACAAGCTGACAGTTCAGCATGAAAGTGGAAATTAAGGACCTCAAATAGGCTACTGTGTGGAGTAGGAATTTGGGTGTCTTTTCTCCAGCCTTGCATTCCAAGAGTGGCTGGGGAAACCCAGCCAGATGGGCGGGGTATAAATAATAAATTATTATAATATTATTGTCCCTCTGATTCCTCCGTTTTCCAAATAGGCCTAAGATGCTCATCTGTCTTTGCAGCTCGCAGGGTCCGGACTGCACTAACAAAACTGCTTGATTATGGATCAAACTTCTGTGGGAAACAGCTGATGAAGACAAAACTGTGCCAAAAGGCAAAGTTCTCTAGACAAACTATAAATTCCAGAGGAATAGTTGTGTTAGTCTGCTGCAAGAAAAACAGTAGTCTTGTTATTTGCTGCAGCATAATATCTTGTGGAATAAAAGAATCCTGAAAGTCATGCTTAATAGTAAACAATAAATACAACATGTAAATAACAAATATAACATGTAATAACATTTCACTTTAATAAAATGCCTATTAATCTTTTTTGCTAATTTGAGGGGGTTTGGGAGAAACATGAGCGTACAGAAGCTGGAAACAGGAGTGGATCTAAGATAAGTTTCCTAAGTTGTATGATGCATCTGAAAGTTTGCGTAGGGAAGTAGATGATCTTAATTTATTTATTTTATTTTGGAAGTGCTACGGAATTGGAGGAGGCTAGTGGTATTCATAAATGAGCATTCAGTACTGAGCTGCTCATGGTGGTAGCAGCATACTGGTACAGTCCCAGAACAGTCAATTCTTTTAGGATGCTGCTTCCCCATGCTCACTGTTGGGGCATGTCTGCACTACTGCAATAGCTCACTGTTGGGGTATGTCTGCACTACTGATTTTGCACAACTGGCTTTGGTATGTTCCTGATTTCTAACCCTATTGCCAAGCATTGTTCCTGAAAAAACTCTTCCTGAATTGATTGTCAGAGTGAGGAAAAAGGAATCATTTTTGTTAACCTGGATGCTGATTGTCCAAAAAAGCCATCAGGCAACAGAGTTTATGGGCACTTAACTTCCTGGGCTTATGTCTTAATTCTGTTCTAACACCCTAACAGGTGTTTGGTTTGATATACGTTCATCTCCAGTGACTGAGTTAAGAAGCAGCCAGCAACTTTCTGTAGCTTGAGAAAGCAGGTGATAGAGATTTTAAAGGTCAAAGGGTTCAAGACTGGATTTTCTGAAAGAATAAATCTTCATGTTGCTAAGTTTTTTCTTGAATGCATTTCGGATCTGCCTCAGTGTTTGGCAATTGTCTGTGGTTAAATTTAACATGAATGTATTTGCTTAATGTATGCAGATAGCAGTTTAGATGGTCAAGGTGGTAATTTTGGTATGTCCTGGGGAGGCAGATATTAAATATCTTCAGGCGTCGGTGCAAATATCTCACTATGGATAAACATGAGAGCCCTGTGAGACATGTAGCACATCTCTTTGCCCTGAGCAGAACAAAAATAGGGCAAAAGAATTGTGATAATGGTGTCAGAATGTGGCAGCCAGGCATTATCATATCATAGGTCAAACTATGAAACCCCAAATATTAAGATATTTCATTTCAGACGATGTGAGAACGTGCTACTGTGCTTCACTTCAGAGAAAATATAGGAAGCACAGCTCAGCTTTCAAGAAATTTGGGTTGGAGCTAGATAGCTCAGTTGGTTAGACTCTAGAGCAGGGGTGGCCAACTCCCAATAGACTGCGATCTACTCACAGAGTTAAAAGCTGGCAGTGATCTACCCCCTTTTGGGGGGTTCAGGTCAAAGTTATTGAGCTTTTTCTAGGGAGGGGGAAAGCCATGGTTTTTGGGGTGCAGGTCAAAAATGTTGGCCTTTTTCTAGGGGAGCCAAACTTGTTGAGCTTCTTTGGGGGGAGCCAGTGATCTACCACAGATGTCCAGTGATCTACCAGAAGATCACGATCTACCTGTTGGACGTGCCTGCTCTAGAGCATGGTGCTGATGATGCCAAGGTTGCAGGTTCAATTCCTGTGGGATAACAGGATCATGCGAAAGGCAGGATCATGCGAAAGGCTGGACTAGATGAATCTCAAGCCGGAATTAAGATTGCCAGAAGAAATATCAACAACCTCAGATATGCAGATGACACAACCTTGATGGCAGAAAGTGAGGAGGAATTAAAGAACCTTTTAATGAGGGTGAAAGAGGAGAGCGCAAAATATGGTCTGAAGCTCAACATCAAAAAAACCAAGATCAAGGCCACTGGTCCCATCACCTCCTGGCAAATAGAAGGGGAAGAAATGGAGGCAGTGAGAGATTTTACTTTCTTGGGTTCCATGATCACTGCAGATGGTGACCACAGTCACGAAATTAAAAGACGCCTGCTTCTTGGGAGAAAAGCAATGACAAACCTAGACAGCATCTTAAAAAGCAGAGACATCACCTTGCCTACAAAGGTCCGTATAGTTAAAGCTATGGTTTTCCCAGTAGTGATGTATGGAAGTGAGAGTTGGACCATAAAGAAGGCTGATCGCCGAAGAATTGATGCTTTTCAATTATGGTGCTGGAGGAGACTCTTGAGAGTCCCATGGACTGCAAGAAGATCAAACCTATCCATTCTTAAGGAAATCAGCCCTGAGTGCTCACTGGAAGGACAGATTGTGAAGCTGAGGCTCCAATACTTTGGCCACCTCATGAGCAGAGAAGACTCCCTGGAAAAGACCCTGATGTTGGGAAAGATTGAGGGCACTAGGAGAAGGGGACGACAGAGGATGAGATGGTTGGACAGTGTTCTCGAAGCTACAAACATGAGTTTGACCAGGCTGCGGGAGGCAGTGGAAGACAGGAGTGCGTGGGCGTGCTCTGGTTCATGGGGTCACGAAGAGTCGGACACAACTAAACGACTAAACAACAACAACACTCTTGAGTAAATTTATTTCAGTGGGTCTACTCTTGAGTATGACCGAACACAAACCTTAATATTCAGTCTGCAAATGTGAAAAGTCATGCATACTCTTATCAGAACACACTTTTAGTTATCCAATTTCCACAAGCCGTGTCACCTGCAAAGAATCAAAGGGCATTTTTTGCTTCAGGCCTTCCCCTTAACCATTTAACTCTTGCCATCTCGTTCTCCCATTAATGACAAAAAGAACTATACACAATCTGAAAAGATCAAGAGGAAAGTTCACAAATGCTGCCTGCAAATGCTACCAAGGGGAAGGCCACCTTAAAGGCAAAAGCCAATGCTGTGTCATATGTCTCTAGGCTTGGAGAAGTAGCATTTCCAGACTTGCTGTCATCATGACATTCAGAGCAGGCTTAGTCACATTCTCTCGGATACCCAGCAGGTGGACCAATAAACAGAGAAGTTTCTCATTATATGTATGGCACACAATTGCATACTTACCTCACTCGTGAACAATGATGGCAGGTGTGAGGCTGGGCAGCGTGACAGGGCCCATCATTCAGGAAATTGTCATTGCAGTAAGATAGCACATTCTGGCCTGATCATAGCCTTAGTGTGTTTGGGGGATAGTTTATTATTATTATTCATTTTATTAAGAATATAATTCATATTGTAGTTCAGCTGAGAGGGTAACATCTTAAGCCAATTTATTTTCATTGAGTTCAATGGGATTATATTGATAAATCTTACTGGACTGTGGAAATGAGGGTATTCCTTGAGACAAAAATAATTACATTGACCAATGTTCATGTAACTGGCTCTCCCAATAACGGTTTAGTTTATTATTATTATTATTATTTTTAAAAATGATTTTATTGAGTTTTTTAAAATAGTAGACCAAGATGAGTTTATTCACTGTTGCACAGAACATGTACCTATTACAAAAGACAACTAAAGAATAATGTAACATAAAATGAAATGCCAGCAATTCATAATAATAGTTAAGTTTATTACATTTTTATATTACTTCAGGGTCCTGAATTATATAAAAAACTAAAATACACAATAAATTCAATACAACAAAGCAAATGTCAAATACTAAAAGAGTTCATCCAAAGTAAAAGTAATCTAAAAGTACAGAATATCCATAGCCCAACTTCCACACAGAATGCACACCAGTAGCAACCAAAAGCCCAACTAAGAGTGCTGTCTAAATGCCCAGGGGAATAAAAAGTATTTGCCTGGCGATGAGAGCATTCCACAGTCAATGACATTAATTTTTCGCCTGTGCCAACACCTACCTCGAAATACAGGAACAGTTTAACTAGAAAGTATTCCCACGGAAATAAGTTTGCAAAACTGAGAAACCAGTTCCATTATATAGTGATAAACATAACTGAGCAGCCATGAAAGGCTTCTTCATTTTATTTGTATGCCACTTTTCCATCGATAAAAAAAACCATGCTCAAGGTGGCTTACAGCATGAAAAACTTACGAAAGTCGTCATAAAGAATGGATGAAAAGTCAAAAAGTACACAACCAAATTGAACACTTTCCACATAAATCATAATATCTGAAATAAAGATACAAAATATCAGAAACAGCAAAAACCCCACCCAACAAAAACCCATAAACAATCCCTCAGCTTGGATTTCCTCCCTTAGTTATAGCAGAGAATATTCTTAAGTTGTCTAGAAATTAGCAAACCCTGATCTATCGTCTGCCTGCCCCTGTTCTGTCCGGTCTTTTCCTTGACCACCTCAGTTGCTTTGAGTGGGTTTCAATTTCAAAAGTCTGTGTATTGAAAATTCAAAATATGCCTACTGAAATAGAAAAATATGCTGAACTCTTATGAGCCACAACTAAGAATTAGGGCTGATTCCTTTCCCTGTACATGCAAGTATATTCTGAGTAAGGTAATGCATAGAATCATGTTTTAGGGAAGAGCTGGATGTGCCACATGCAAATATGTTTTTCTTCTTAGGGAATGGGTAAGTAAAATGTCTCTTGGGATCCTGTTTCTACTATACATGGTTTGAAAATGGCACCTAAGTGTTTTCTTAGCATGGAAGTCATCTTTGGAGATTTCCATGTATTGGGCAACCACCCATCCCTGCTTCTCTGTTGCAGAGGCTGCCTCACTCCTATGAACCGCACAATCTGAGACAGCAGCTGGGAACTGTAATAAGGGTCTGACGCATGGAAGTGCTGCCAAGCAACCAAATTTTGTTTTTTTGGATCCACATCCAGACATACAACCTGAGTAACAGGTCAAATTTGTATTCCTATGCCCTGTGTCAGATGTACTATTAAGTTGATTGACTGACTGAAGGCATCACTTTCTGTTTATATAAAGAAGTAAATGTAAATCCTTGGCTTGTTTCTGATCTCTGTTTCAGAGTGATAGGTGAATGAAAATGATACTTGCTGACAACTGAGGAAACTCAGCAGGACAACCAGGTATCAGTACTAACATGTGAGAGGCAGTGTATTCAAAAATAGTCTTTTTATAAGGTAGAGAAAGACCACAGCTCTGGTCACTTGCCAAACTCATTGGTGAAACGCAACTCTAATGGGTATTGAAGGAGCATATTCTTGCTCTGCTGAGACCAGACACTCCTTTTAAAGCATGTGGGAGAGGAAGGCTCTGCAGTTGTTAAAGCAGGGAATTGCTTTAGCAGTACCCATCAGAGCAGGGCAGGCAAATCTGTGGCCCTCCAGATGTTGTTGGGCTACAGTTCCCATCATCCCTGGCCATCAGCCATGCTGACTGGGACCGATGGAAGTTGGACAACTTCTGGAGGTCTGCAAGTTACTCACTTCTGCATTCCTCTTGTCATTTTGCTGAAGAGGAAGGCTGGGTCAGGTGTTTTGTGCTTTTATGGAGTGTGGGTGAGAGAGACAGAATGGTTTGGGAACTGTTTCTGTGACTACAGTGCCTGGGGCCTTTGTGTGTTCACTTTAGGAGGAAGTTGGTCCATTCTGGGATTTCAGATATTTCAATTGTGCTTGTACATTAACTAATCCTGAATTGTTAATGAGAAAGTGTCCCACTTTCAGTAGTGACAGTAGAGGTGAATAATGACTGCTTCAGCAGGACACTCATTTGTAAGGAAAACAGCTGCCTATGTATGGACCCATCATATCCATATATTGTGGGATAGCCAGCTTCATATAACCAATACTGTATGCTTGAGTTAATTAATGCATGAAGGGGTTATTGCTATAGAGTAAGCTGCCCTGTCAGGCTTAGCTAGGTCACATAAGGAGTATTTAACATGACAAAGGGAAAACTTAATAGGGGTGTGCATTCTTGGAATACGATGCCATCTGGGCTGCATTCTGAAAACATCCAGGCATGCCTCTGTGTAGCGTGCCTCTGTGTGAATCACTAAGCCCTAAAACATTAAAATACTCTCAAACATGAAGCTGACGTTCGTGGATCAGAATTGATAGCATGACTAAGGCTTGCATATATTTAAAAAAGGTACATACCGATGTTCTTCCTATTTCTTGGCATGACTAATAATAATAATAATAAGAAGAACCTTTATTGTCACTAAACCACCTGTGTGCAGTGAAATTAAATGACCCCCCCCCATACACTCAGTCTTGTTCACACTCTGTGTGCTTGTCGGAAGTCAATTGCACCACTATTTTTTTCCTATTCACATATAAGACAGAATTGATCTTATGCCTACAACCTTTAGTTCATGTACCGTGAAAAACAGAAGAAAAGTCAAGCACTAAAATACATTTTAAAAGAAAAAAACTATTCACTTATACATGACCTTCAAAAAGCCAGCACAAAGAAATTGTTGTTGTTGTTTAGTCGTTTAGTCGTGTCCGACTCTTCGTGACCCCATGGACCATAGCACGCCAGGCACTCCTGTCTTGCACTGCCTCCCGCAGTTTGGTCAAACTCATGTTCGTAGCTTCGAGAACACTTTCCAACCATCTTGTCCTCTGTCGTCCCCTTCTCCTAGTGCCCTCAATCTTTCCCAACATCAGGGTCTTTTCCAAGGATTCTTCTCTTCTCATGAGGTGGCCAAAGTATTGGAGCCTCAGCTTCACGATCCGTCCTTCCAGGGAGCACTCAGGGCTGATTTCCTTAAGAATGGATAGGTTTGATCTTCTTGCAGTCCATGGGACTCTCAAGAGTCTCCTCCAGCACCATAATTCAAAAGCATCAATTCTTCGGCGATCAGCCTTCTTTATGGTCCAACTCTCACTTCCATACATCACTACTGGGAAAACCATAGCTTTAACTATACGGACCTTTGTCGGCAAGGTGATGTCTCTGCTTTTTAAGATGCTGTCTAGGTTTGTCATTGCTTTTCTCCCAAGAAGCAGGCGTCTTTTAATTTCGTGACTGCTGTCACCATCTGCAGTGATCAAGGAGCCCAAGAAAGTAAAATCTCTCACTGCCTCCATTTCTTCCCCTTCTATTTGCCAGGAGGTGATGGGACCAGTGGCCATGATCTTGGTTTTTTTGATGTTGAGCTTCAGACCATATTTTGCGCTCTCCTCTTTCACCCTCATTAAAAGGTTCTTTAATTCCTCCTCGCTTTCTGCCATCAAGGTTGTGTCATCTGCATATCTGAGGTTGTTGATATTTCTTCCAGCAATCTTAATTCCGGCTTGGGATTCATCTAGTCCAGCCTTTCGCATGATGAATTCTGCATATAAGTTAAATAAGCAGGGAGACAATATACAACCTTGTCGTACTCCTTTCCCAATTTTGAACCAATCAGTTGTTCCATATCCAGTTCTAACTGTAGCTTCTTGTCCCACATAGAGATTTCTCAGGAGACAGATGAGGTGATCAGGCACTCCCATTTCTTTAAGAACTTGCCATAGTTTGCTGTGGTCGACACAGTCAAAGGCTTTTGCATAGTCAATGAAGCAGAAGTAGACGTTTTTCTGGAACTCTCTAGCTTTCTCCATAATCCAGCGCATGTTTGCTATTTGGTCTCTGGTTCCTCTGCCCTTTCAAAATCCAGCTTGCACTTCTGGGAGTTCTCGGTCCACATACTGCCTAAGCCTGCCTTGTAGAATTTTAAGCATAACCTTGCTAGCGTGTGAAATGAGCGCAATTGTGCGGTAGTTGCAGCATTCTTTGGCACTGCCCTTCTTTGGAATTGGGATGTAGACTGATCTTCTCCAATCCTCTGGCCATTGCTGAGATCTTACAATGTTTCCAAGATACAGAATTTCTTCAAGCCTGCATCCTCTCCATTTTGTCCTTCATTTTGGCAACTCTCAGTGTGTGTATATTGAAGTTATCTAGAAGATTCACTTGCTGACAGCCAGAGCATTTCTAAAGTGAGATCTCTAGCCCTGTCATGTACACAAAACAATGCTGAACCAAAAACAGTATCAGTGGCTTTTTCTTGGCTGGGAATTTTCAAAATAATGGAATAAGCAGGGAATTTCAAGAAACTTCGAGAACAAACACTTAGTCTTGACACATTTGCCAAGGAGAATAGAAGAGGCACACATAGATTTGAGAACAGGGCTAATTTGTAGAGAAATCTTCTGAATGGAACTATTTATTTATTTTGTATAACACAGCTGTTCTCCGACACCTTCACAATTTAAAGGAAATAAAAATAGAATCAACAGTGCTAAAGTAAAATCAAATATATAAAAGCAACATTAGGACAAAATTAATTTTAAAAGCAGAATAAAACCACACAACAGCATAAAACCAAGGAGCAGAATTAGGAACCAACTAGGGAAAGATTAAATGCTCCCCTAAGAAAAGCCTGAGAGAAGAGAGGAATCTTCACTTGCTGTGTAGGAGATTCTAGGCAAGGGTCTCTGAGGGGAGCATTTCATCACCATAGCACCGCCATCAGGAAGGCTCTCTCTACTTCTTGTATATTATAAGCCACTGGGATGATGTGGGGTTTACAAGACATGTCAACCAGATGTGAAGGATCACCCATGTTTCCAGAAACCAAGTTCTGTAATGATCTGTGCGTTTTTCCTCCTGGTCTTGCAGATCCAGAACTCTTCTCTGTCCAGGACTAATATTAAAGTAATATATCCACTGTGGCAGCTTTCTTTGCATTGAAAAAGTTGCTGTTTTTCCATTTGGGGAGATAGACCTTGAGCGACCCTGAACAACTGACCCTCTAAGTGAAACCCAACCTACCACAGGTTAGTGCTCTTATGCAAGAGCCCTATATGCTCCCTATGTTAATTGGTGATGGTGATGGGCGCCATTGGAATTTCCACCTTGGGCTCCCAAACTCCTTGCACCAGCATTAGAGTGGAAACCTCCAGCTTAACCTATAAGAGATGGGCAGGAGATATTGAACGATGCAGTTTCTTGTACTCACAGCCCAGCTAAGGAGGAAGAAAGGCTGCTAGGGTGTACAGATCTCACAGAGTCTATAAATGCTCTAGGACTCTGCCAAGGCGAATCACGGCAGGAATGCGAGGGATGAGTTTCACTTTGTGGCCTATAAAGCCCTTTGGGACCCTCTGGGGTGAGAACTGCTGGAATGCACAGGATTCAAGTTATCACCCAGCCTGTAAATCTTCGGGATCCCAAGGGAAATGGGGTGCTGTATAGCTTGGGAGGTTAGTCAATAAACCCTTTTAAGTATCTGGCTGGGAGTGGAAGTGCCTTGCTGTGAGAGGTTTACTTTAAATTTTCACAGCTTGTGAGGCCCCAAAGGATCTTGCAAAAGGGCACTTGACTTCCCAGACAGTTTGTGTCTCATGGGGAAATTTAAGGCTAAGCTTTTCAGTTAATATATTCATGCTGGTTATTATTTGCCTGCATATTAGCAGCTCGGTTTGTTATTTCTCCTTGGTATAGGCTGTGGATCTCTATTCAGGCTTTCCAGTTGCTGATATATGTGGAATACTTCACAGACTCAAATATCATGAAAGCACAAAACAACTGAGTTTATTGGAAACTGTCATTGGTATTTATTTTGTTATTATTGATTATAATAATTTATTAACTCATTAGAAATGTGTATAAACTGCTGAAATCACAAACAAAAATGAGTAAGATAGTTCTAAGAAAAAGAAGGAAACATTCAATATTGATCACAAGTGAACTCCTTTTGAGGAAGCCTTTTAACAACAAAAGGTTTTAGCATCTCACCAAATGTATACGGCGCCATCATCTAAACATACCGTAAAAACATATAAAGCAGTTAAAACCAGACATCAAGTAACCATTGTGGAAGGATGCATTCTTAATTGCCTGCATAGGCCTGGTGGAATAAAAAAGTTTTCAGCAGCTATTTAAAAGTTGGCACAGAGGGTGCCCGCTGAATCTCTTATTGACAAAGCACTCCACAGGACTAAGCTGTTTCTTGTTGTCAAATGAGCCTCACCAACTTGCACAATAACCGACACTCCTGCAGATGACCTTAATGATTGAGCGGGGATATAAGGGTTGTTTGAAACCCAGGGGATCTACTTCTAGTCAGTGTAGATCAGGCATCCCCAAATTGCGGCCCTTCAGATGTTTTGGCCTACAACTCCCATGATCCCTAGCTAACAGGACCAGTGGTCAGGGATGATGGGAATTGTAGTCCAAAACATCTGGAGGGCTGAGGTTTGGGGATGCCTGGTGTAGATAAACCAATGGTATAAGGCAGGGTTCCCCAAACTAAGGCCCGCAGGCTGGATGCGGCCCACGAGGCTCTTTTATGCGGCTCCCCCCGCCGCCCGCTCTTAACGCCGCAGCGTGGCTGCCCACTTCCGGGTGGCTGGAGTGTTGGAAACAGCTTGTGCGCACGCGTCATTTCCGGTGCACTTTCAGGTCGGAGGAGGCCCATGTGCATGTGCACAAGCTATTTCCGGCACTCCTTCAACCCAGAAGTGCGCCGGAAATAGCATGTGTGCATGTGCATGGGAGCGCTCTCCCGTGCGCTCCCCCACCCTCCGCGCGATCGGCGCGGCTGGCACCGGCCCAAAGCCAGGTAAGTTTGGGGACCCCTGGTATAAGGCAGCATCCTGTCTGGAGACCAGGGCTGGCCCACCAGTGTTCCTACGGAAACCTACAAGCAATAGTACTCAAAAGCCTCCGATACTGGAGGTGGCATATAGTCAGTCTGAATAGCCACAGATCGAATTTGTCTAATACTGGTTTAAAGCCATATAAATTGGTGGCTATTACCCTTATGACTTAGTAGTTTTAATAATAATCATCTCTGGTGCTACCCCTACCCAATCCTCATCTGTTCTGTGGGTAGGGCGCTCAAGGAACTTGCAATGTACACATCTGTCTTATCCCCACACTGAAGGGTCTCTCTCACAGCATCCTCTCCAGCAGGGCTAATTTTGTCTGACATGTGTGAGTTTGTAGGATGCAAACCTACCAGTGAAATGCACAAATCCTCCAAGGTCTGCAAAGTGAGAGCACGAAAGGAGAGAGAACTCCCCCACCCCAACCCCGATACCTGATACTGCAAACTCCAGAGTAAACTTAGCATGGCCTTTTGGAAAGTACTCCATGTGGTGAGGCACATAGTAAAAAATTACTGCTTCAAATGCCAACAAATACTTGGGGATTATCAGAACTTATTAAACAAGACTTCCAAACTGATTGGGCAAAGCTTCCAGCCTTTTTTATCTCCTGGCAAACCTAAGCAATGGCCGACACAGCCCCCTTATATTCCACTGGGAACAGAGATGATTTATTGTAATCATTCTTCCAACTTGGAAATAGCTACGCATGAATGAGAATTTCACAAAGCCATTGAGAACGTTGCAAGGTATTGAGGGATACTAGGATTTGTCATCACTGGGACAGACACAGCAGTCTTTCATAACAAGCTCTCCAACAATGCCTAATGAGAAAGTACAGCTTCTGTTTTAGTTGCTTCTGTGTAATTGTGTATGCATGTCAAGCTTACCTGCCAGCTGAAGACGTTCTAGGGCCACCGTAGCCATGAAGTTAATTGTGCAGGTACAGTTAACATGCACATTTCTTGTTTTGTAAATTGCAGCTGAGGTGAAGCCTGAACAGTCTCAGGACAGGGGTGACGTGTAAATAGAGGCTTGGCTGAAGTGGTTTTTGTTGGGATCATACCAGGGAGAGAAGCTGCATACACACCAATCCATTTGCGGCATAAAAATTTAGTTTTTCTCAATATGGAATAGTTTGTTCTCATCCTTAGCATGCTTATTTCAATCTCTATTGATTTTGGATCCTGCCATCCAAAAGGATTATACGGCTACTTGATACGTATTTCAAAACCCTTCCCCATTAGGATATCCATGTCTTTTCCTCCTGCAAATGCCCCAGGTGAGTGAAGAAGGAAGTGGCGGTTGTGATCTTGGTGCATGTGAACTTCTTTTTTGTAAACTGCTTTTGAGGTTTATTTCTACAATCAAGCGGTATGTAAATTTTATGAAATTAAATAAATAAACATGTCCCTTCACATGTGGAGTTATGCTGAATCGATTTGCAATCAGCTCTTATTTTCAGAATGGAACCAGCTTCTCAAGAAGTTCTTTTCAGGGGCAGAAAGTATGCAATAGATCAGGACTGCACTACATAGAAAAAACAAGTACAGTACTCAGTCTCTAATGTTTTGGAATAAAATGTCGCACGTAAAAAAATCAGACAAATTCCTTATTCTCCATGAACCTGAGGCTGCTCAGGTTTCCTTTTGCCTGCTATTTACATAACAAAAAACAAGCAAGCGATTAGTATCATGTCTAGTTTGGCCCTGAGAAACTGGATAGCTGCTAGTATATTTCAGCTGGGGGAAAAATCTGCATTTTTGGGAGGGGTGAGATACTGTGTAACAGGCATCCCCAAACTTCAGCCCTCCAGATGTTTTGGACTACAATTCCCATCTTCCCCGACCACTGGTCCTGTTAGCTAGGGATCATGGGAGTTGTAGGCCAAAACATCTGGAGGGCCGCAGTTTGGGGATGCCTGCTGTGTAATAATAATACAAGCAAACAACTGTTATGACATCTCAAGAGGGAAGTGGTCTAATGATTGTGTACTAACCCCTTGTTTACATTACATAGGAACACCAGTTTCTCTTTGTCAAATGTCAGAGTGATGTTGCTGTTGCTACAGAAATCTCCTTTTGAATTGTATTCCATGTGGGGTAGAGAAATGCTACTCAGGGTGGCTTTAGGTAGGAGGAAGAAGGGCAGCTAACAGATTCCTCATCAAGGTGAGACAGGGACTGGGGAATTAAACTCTTGCCTTTTGCAGGCTACATTTCAACTACACAAAAGCTTGAGGGTTCAATACACAAACACACACCTCCATCCTCTATCCAGGCACATAAGAAGCACCATCAGACTTTAAGGGCATCTATAGCCAAGCAACGGGGTGAGCTCCCGTTGCTTGGTCCCAGCTCCTGCCAACCTAGCAGTTCGAAAGCACATCAAAGTGCAAGTAGATAAATAGGTACCGCTACAGCGGGAAGGTAAACGGCATTTCTGTGTGCTGCTCTGGTTCGCCAGAAGCGGCTTTGTCATGCTGGCCACATGACCCGGAAGCTGTACGCCGGCTCCCTCGGCCAGTAACATGAGATGAGTGCTGCAACCCCAGAGTCGGTCACGACTGGACCTAATGGTCAGGGGTCCCTTTACCTTTATAGCCAAGCAAAAGCACTCAAGGATGTGGAACAGGAGTGGGGACTGGGGAGAGGGAGAATAGTCTAGGAGACAGGCATCCCCAAACTGCGGCCCTCCAGATGTTTTGGCCTACAACTCCCATGATCCCTAGCTAACAGGACCAGTGGTCAGGGATGATGGGAATTGTAGTCCAAAACATCTGGAGGGCCGAAGTTTGGGGATGCCTGGTCTAGAGTCTCAAGGGCATTCAACCCTCAGACCTGAGGTTCCTCACCTGTGTTGTACAACCTCTGGCAATAGGGCCTCCCCAGCCTGCCATCATCATTGCTTTCCTTACATCGTCATACGATAAAAGTACACAGGCACCACCTCAGGTATGAAGCTCTTCAAAGGGCAGTGCTTCGCTTCAGGATGGTCTGACACAGCAAGGAATCCCTTTGTGCTGTTCCTGACAGGAGGGCCGAGGGTGCCTGTTGAGGCAAATGGATCTTGGCTTATACGAAGTTTCTTTGTTGTTCTCCTGACACCTAGTGGTAGGGAAAAAGATCTGCAACAAATCAATTCACTAAGTTAACTTTCAGATCATGTTCATCCTTATTTGTTTGCACAAAGGCTGCAGGGAGAGAGGTTAGATTAAGGTTACCAGACGTCCCCATTTCCTGGGGACAGGGTCCGGATTTACAAATCTGTCCCCATATAAAATCCATTGAAGTTGAAAAGTGTCCCCAGATTCATTGAAAAAAATCTGGCAACCTTAGGTTAGATGACATCGAGGTTAGCTGAATTAAGCATTCATTCTGATTTGTTTGTGGGAAGTTTACAGAATGTCATGTTACCCCATACTTTCTAGTGCATTTCCTTATTTTTTGCAGGGAGTGGGGAGGATGCCGGTTTGTTGCACAAGAGCACCAAACCTACTTTAATCAGCTCTGGCTGGAAAAAAGCCCTGATTAAGAATAAAAAGGTGCTGGCGTTTGAGCACCTCTTGAGTCTGCGAGGCTAAATCCAACTATAAACCTTCCTATGAAAAGTAACAGAAATAATTGACCAGCAACAAGCAAATGGCAGATGAGCCACTACTAAATGCAAAATAATGTTGAACTGCTAATATAACCGCAGTTATAATCGCACAATTTACTTAGGAGTTGCTGTGAATATCCCCAGAAATACTGACACGACATATTGGAGCCAATAAAAAAGGCTGGGGATTATTAGGAAAAGTACAGAGACTGCTGCAATTAACAGTGCACAATGAGATTTTAATTTATTATGACATTTATACTCCACTCCAAGGTGGCATACATACGGTAGTTCTCCTTCTCCCCATTTTATCTTGCTAAAAGATTCCTGCACTGCAGGGTGTTGGGCTGGATGAATGACCCTTCCAACTCTATGATTCTATGATTAACCTTGTGAGGTAGGTTAGGCTGAAAGATAGTGACTGGCCCCAAGTCATCCAGTAAGCTTTATAACTGAGGGGAAATTGGTACCGTCCGTCTTCTCCCAGGTCCTGCAGCAGCATTGTAACCGCTACATTACACTGGCTCACAAATATAGTAGTAAAGGTAAAGGGACCCCTGAACATTAGGTCCAGCCGGCGTACAGCTTCCAGGTCATGTGGCCAGCATGACAAAGCCGCTTCTGGTGAACCAGAGCAGCACACGGAAATGCCATTTACCTTCCCGCTGTAGCAGTTCCTATTTATCTACTTGCACTTTGATGTGCTTTCGAACCGCCAACCTTCTGATCAACTCAGTGGTATAACCCACAGCGCCACCCATGTCCTTCAAATACAGCAGTACCCAGTATTATATAATAAAATAAATAGTGCAGAATGTAGGAACAACCCAGGCAAAGCTAAGCACTTCCGCTGATTCACTGGGAGATGGAATGAAGCACATCACCCATTGTTTCACTTAGGCTTTACTGTCTACAGTTTTAGCATGTAATAATTGTTGTTGTTTAGTCGTTTAGTCGTGTCCGACTCTTCGTGACCCCATGGACCATAGCACGCCAGGCACTCCTGTCTTGCACTGCCTCCCGCAGTTTGGTCAAACTCATGTTCGTAGCTTCGAGAACACTGTCCAACCATCTTGTCCTCTGTCGTCCCCTTCTCCTAGTGCCCTCAATCTTTCCCAACATCAGGGTCTTTTCCAAGGATTCTTCTCTTCTCATGAGGTGGCCAAAGTATTGGAGCCTCAGCTTCATGATCTGTCCTTCCAGGGAGCACTCAGGGCTGATTTCCTTAAGAATGGATAGGTTTGATCTTCTAGCAGTCCATGGGACTCTCAAGAGTCTTCTCCAGCACCATAATTCAAAAGCATCAATTCTTCGACGATCAGCCTTCTTTATGGTCCAGCTCTCACTTCCATACATCACTACTGGGAAAACCATAGCTTTAACTATACGGACCTTTGTCGGCAAAGTGATGTCTCTGCTTTTTAAGATGCTGTCTAGGTTTGTCATTGCTTTTCTCCCAAGAAGCAGGCGTCTTTTAATTTCGTGACTGCTGTCACCATCTGCAGTGATCAAGGAGCCCAAGAAAGTAAAATCTCTCACTGCCTCCATTTCTTCCCCTTCTATTTGCCAGGAGGTGATGGGACCAGTGGCCATGATCTTGGTTTTTTTGATGTTGAGCTTCAGACCATATTTTGCGCTCTCCTCTTTCACCCTCATTAAAAGGTTCTTTAATTCCTCCTCGCTTTCTGCCATCAAGGTTGTGTCATCTGCATATCTGAGGTTGTTGATATTTCTTCCGGCAATCTTAATTCCGGTTTGGGATTCATCTAGTCCAGCCTTTCGCATGATGAATTCTGCATATAAGTTAAATAAGCAGGGAGACAATATACAACCTTACCTTGTAATAAGTATTTAAGGTGCTTATTATTACGTGCAATATATAGCACGTAATAATAAGCACCTTAAATACTTATTACAAGGTAAGTATTAGGGCATAGCCGGGTCCATTCTTTAGCAGGGACCACTTTCCCTAGTTTCTCTTTGGGCATCGTAGAATAACTATAACTGAGTATAATCACTTTACATCACATATAACATTCCTTAATGTTCCATAGACTCCCTGGAAAAGACCCTGATGTTGGGAAAGATTGAGGGCACTAGGAGAAGGGGACAACAGAGGACGAGATGGTTGGACAGTGTTCTTGAAGCTATGAACATGAGTTTCACCAAACTGTGGGAGGCAGTGCAAGACAGGAGTGCCTGGCGTGCTATGGTCCATGAGGTCACGAAGAGTCGGACACGACTAAACAACAACAACAATGTTCCATAGAGCGGGTGTCAGGGTGAGACCATGCATGCACTTTATGGGTGTGAACTTAATGGATGTCAGTTGCTAAATTATAGTTTCAAGGACTTTTGAGTGACCCCAAAGCATTCCCAACCTGCCACCTGTCATCTATTTACATAGTCTGAGAGCAAGTCATTTCATCAGGGAGAGTACAATGTTGACAGAAAATAATTACCCAGCTTCTGCTGATGGGCTCTAGAGACCATGTCTCCCTTCTGACTGTCTCTTCTGAGAATCAACAGGGAAAGTGACCTTGCTGTGTGTTCCATTGCTGCTTTGGCTACCAGCCCAGTCAGCACAAGATGCGTCCTATGAGGGGACCATTCTTCCTTTCACACTGTGGGTGGCTGTTTTTGTCTCCCCAGAAAGAGAATTCAGGCCAATTCTTCAAACTGAAAACTTCAGCTGTACTGCCCATACAAAGGGGGTCCTTTTCCTAGGGTAGCAGAGCGTAAGAAACATTACTCTGTTCATGAGACCAGTCCTATCATTAGGCTAAGTGAGTCAGCTGAATCAGGCAGCAGATTCTGGGGAGCAGCTAGCAGTAGCGAGGTAGTGGAGAACAGAACTGTGTATTGGTTGCCTGGGATGGTGCACTAAACTAGCTTGCTGGAAGATGCTCACCTATCACCTGGCTGAAGTAAGATTCAACTACCAGTCTGGTTGGCTGGTACATGCAATGGAGAGGGGCTGCCCATCTTTTCTCTCAATTCGGGCAGCAAAATTACTCTGATTGGTGTCCTCGGACCAAACAGAAATAATTCAGATGCTTTCAACCAATCACATTGCAGCTGCCACAGTTCTGTTCTGAGAGAGGAGCTTGGCCAGCACATTAAGGTGAAAAGGTAAAGGACCCCTGGACGGTTAAGTCCAGTCAAAGGTGACTATGGGGTTGCGGTGCTCATCTCTTTTTCAGGCTGAGGGAGCTGGCGTTTGTCCACAGACAGCTTTCTAGGTCGTGTGGCCAGCATGACTAAACCGCTTCTGGAGCACGGAAACGCCATTTACCTTCCTGCCACAGTGGTATCTATTTATCTACTTGCACTGGCATGCTTTCGAACTGCTAGGTTGGCAGGAGCTGGGACAGAGCAACGGGAGCTCACCCCATCACATGGATATGAATTGCTGACCTTCTGATTGGCAAGTCCAAGAGACTCAGTGGTTTAGACCACAGCGCCACCCACCATACCTGCCAAGTTATCCCTTTTTTAAAGGGATTTTCCCTTATGCTGAATAGGCTTCCTCGTGAGAAAAGGGAAAACTTGGCAGCTATGCCACCCACTGGGAAGCACCAGTTAGATTGTGTTGCTTTGGTTAAAAAGCAAGGGAGGCAACTATGACAACAAGATTGTTTGGTTGATTTGCTGTGCTGAAAGAAATGGATTTCCTTCCTTGCTGCAGAATTAAACCCAGAAATTTCCTCTGATATGCTAGCAATTAGCCTTTTTCTTTCTCCACACCACCCCTTAACCCAGGCACCCCCAAACTCGGCCCTCCAGATGATTTGGGACTACAACTCCCATCATCCCTGACCACTGGTCCTGTTTGCTAGGGATGATGGGAGTTGTAGTCCCAAAACATCTGGAGGGCTGTGTTTGGGGATGCCTGCCTTAATCTATTATTTCCCCTTTTCAGCCCACAGCCTTACTCTCTTTCCTCCTACCCCTATGTGCACATGTGTGTAAAGTGTTCTCTCCCTATTTTAACTTCTGCCAGTCCTGCCCTCTGCCCCACAAGCCTCAGTGGACAGTCACCACTGAACATTACTAATGCAAAGTAATTTGGCTGGAACAAACCATAAGAGCATTTATCCACATGGGAAATTCAGTCTGTCTAAACCCAGCATTGTAAAGTTTGGGGGAACACTTCATTCATTCAGATATGTATGTATGTTACATATGTGGCTCCCAGAGTGGAAGATCTCATCCAAGAAGCAAATAATCACAACCAGATTAAAGAGGGTACATTATAAAACCACAGCACCAAAACAGACAGAATATGTGGATTAAATAATATTAGACACAGCCCTTCTTTAATGCACCAGAACGCAACAAAACATATTACTTTCATTATCAGTGCATAATTGGGCATATGACAAAAGGCTTTGGCTGGACAAACAGATTTGCAGACTAATCCTGTTATCTCAAATACATGTTTAAAAGACTATCTTCTTGTAACAGACTGGAATCCTTTGGGAGTTTGCTCTGCTTTATTCTCCAGTTTAACTCCTGAAAGCAGCGCTTTCATCATTGGAAAATTAAGGGAGACACAATAAATTCTGAATGTCTATGACACCCACATAAAATTGTGCATTTCATGGGTGTACATTTTCCTAGTCTGTGCACATTGCACGTGCAATTGGGAATTGAGAAACTTACTATAGTCTGTATTTTCAATATGATCGATCTTTTCTTAGTACCTTTTGTAGCTGCATTTTTACTGTATTATGTGTTTGTGTAGTATTAAGTATTTGTTTTCTGCTCCGTAGACTGTATTTATTTCATGCTTGTATTATTCTTATTCTTATTCTTTTAAAAAACGTTTTGCAAAATCACCTAGCTCATAGTTTCTTCGCAAGCCTGCAAGTTATTAAGAAACTCTGAACACCGTTGAAAAAACGGTTTAGAAATAATGCCAAAACGAGACAAGCGCACAGTCTCCGGGCAGCAGAACACACCCACGTGCGCGCACGTACACGTCGCGTGGGTTTCAACGGCGTCGGCGCCCTTTGCCTACAGGAAGGCCTTGGCCGTCCAACCAACCAACCAATCAATCAATCCGGGCATGGTCCACCCCACCTCTGCTCAGGTGTTCTCCCTGCGGCCTCCAGGGGCTGCTGCTCCCTTGGCTGCTCCGCTCTCGTCCGCTGGGGAGCGACGGGGCGCCGCCTCCCTCTCCGCGCGGCACCGGCTCCTTGCGCGCCTCTCAGGTGTGCGACGGCTCCGCAGCAGCGGCGGAGAAAGCGAAAGCCCGCCAGGCGGCAGAGAAGGAGGCGCTGGGCAGAAGCTGAGCGCTCGCCGAAGAAGCAGAGGGCGGACCGGCCGCCCGGGGAGTGCGCGCGGCTGCGCGGCATGGCGGGGGAAAGCTTCGTGCGCTTCTTCCGAAACAGCCTGCGCCGGAGGTCGTCCAGGAGAGGTGAGCAGAGCCGCAGCGGCGCCCCTGCCCGGGCTTCCCCACCCGGCGACCCCTGTCCGTCCGCCCGTCAGCCTGGCGCCAGTTCCGCGTCTCCTCGGCGCCTGCCTCCCGCGAGCGTCTTTCGGAGGCAACAGGTCTCCCCGGTGGCAGAAAGCAAAGCGCGCGCCCGACCCCCCGGTATCTGCGCGCGCGCCCCCGGCGTGGGGTGGGTGGGGGTCCATTGCAGTTGCCAGCGTGAACTTCGCCGCCAAAGCTTCCAGGAAGAGGCCGAGCGAGCCCCGCCCCGGGGGGCAGCCCAGCCAGCGCCGTTCCCGGACGCCTGGAGAATCCCGGGCTTGCTCTCCAGGAGTCGGAAAGTCCCCACGCGTGCTTAGCTCGGGGAGGGAGAGAGAAAGCGCCGTTTAAGTATATGCTGTGTGAGGAAATGGGTGTAACTACCGTGGGCATTTCGGGAATGACCCCGGGAAAGAGTGGCAATCCCAAGGAAGGGCGATCACTTGTTGGAGTGCTTTTTTAAAAAAAGACAGCACGGAAACGTGCAGCTCCCTTAACGACGCTTTGCAGTGTGTTTTCTTTAAAGTCGTCGCTGCTGCTTTCAAGTGTGCGTAGGATTGCAGCCTCAGACAGGCTTTCACAGTCAAGGGGTGTAGACACAGTTACGTAAAATGGGCTAGTTGCTTCTTATTCCCCTGATGCTCATAATGGGATATTAAAATATGAGCGGGTGGTATTTATTTTTTAATAGCACTATCATACATGCTTGTGAGGACAGGAATCTAATTATATTTATAACTGGGAGCACCAGAGCAGATGGCTTTTGTTGTTCTGGGTTAATTAAAGCAGAGAACAAAAGTGCAGCCTGCCAAGTTAACATTGCAAATGATTTTTAAAGGTAGCCTTTTTAGAATATATACTTCTGGAGGAAGTATTAACTCTTAACTCTTAATGCAGATTTGTGGTTGTAATACAGAATACTGATACAGTAGAGGCTCTCTAAGCTCTGGTAAGGAGGGATGAATGGATCTGTTATTTTTGGTTTCCCAATCTTAAATTCTCTGCCAATTAGCATTTTTTAAACAAAATAAATAAATAAATAAATAAATGACCAGCATTTTGATTAAATTTCTCTTAATACACACATTTTTGCAAAGCACTTTCCTCTAATATAATGCTTTGGGGATTTGCTATTTTCACAAATGCATGCATTTTTATGCACACTTTTACCCTAGACTGATGAGATAAACATTTGAGTTACAGAATAAAGAAGGAAGTCAAAAACCACAAGGCCACAACTTTTGCTAAAGTTTATTGTGTGGCTGCAAGTTGGCAACTGTCGTTGATTTTTCCAGTTGTTGCATCCATTTTACAATTACACTGTCAGTACTCCAGTTTCATACTTGTAGTGGTTCTCAGAGGCCTGCCACTGACATTTACTTGGCTGGTAAACATTTTTGTGCAACAAGAGGAACAGAAACATACCTTTCCCGCCATCACACAAAAGATGTTTCATATGAAAATGTGGTTCATGGGAACAGACTTCCAGTAAGGGAAGAAAAGGGGGAGAGATTGCATCTTGCCACCCTATGTTCAGTGCAGCTGCCAGATTTATGCAAAGAGGACAGAACATAAAGAGTCTGGCTGGATCCGGCCCAAGGCTCATCTAGCCCAACATCATGTTCTCCAAATGGCCAGCCAGGTGCCTGTGGGAAGCCTGCAGAAGCATTCTGCCCACCCACACCTGGTGTTCAGCAACATTAACACCTCCCTGCCATGGAGGCAGTGGCTCATAGCCATTGATAGCCTTACCCTTCATGAATTTGCCTAAGCCTCTTTTAAATCCAGTCAAGTTGGTGGCCATTACTTCCTCCTGCAGGAGCAAGTTCCATAGTTTAAAAACAGGCAAGTCCCAATTTACGTTCCAAGGCACCACACATTTAAGTGAAATCACATATATTGGAAACACCATTGAAAAATGTCTGGAAACCTTTGGCTGAACCAATAGTCTTGGATTCCCAACCCCCTTCAGGTCAGCCAGCACATAGCCAATGGGATGATGGGTGCTGTAATGAAACAAGACCCGGAACAACACAGATTCCCCACGACTTGTTTAGGGTTCATTTTGACATATTTGGCCGGAGAAGAATATCTTCTGGATTGGAGCCAACGGAGTTCTACTTTTACTATTAAAAGTAATGGAAATAAAGTTGGGCGTATTAAGCGCAGTGGATCGGCTCAGAGTAGACGAGCACCGGCTACAACCCCTATGTCTCCTTGAAGGAAAAAGATGATCACGGCCACATAAAAGATCACAGCTACAAACCTTTTGCATCTCTTTAAAGAGGAATAAAATGTCCGTCTTCCAAATTCAGCAACATACTATGTGCAGAGCTCTATGAAAGCCTTAATGCATGTTTGCAAACACTTGCAATCATACAGGTACACTCACCGACAAGTCCATATTGGCGGACAACTTGCCACCATGTCATGTATGAAACTTATCTCATTCCTGTCCAGACACACCAACCTAGTGTAGCTGGGGGCAAGGGGACTTAACTGCGACTCAATTTTATGCTCTCTTGTGGTCATGAAGACTTCTTCCCAATCTGCCCCAAGATTTCAAATGCTGTGTGTTAGGCTTATTTCTATAGGGACAAGGTACCGACTTGTCTAAATATCAGCTTGGAAACCAGCTTGGTAAACTTTCCCCGGCAGTTATGCTGGAAGAACAGTAACTCCATTCAGCAGCTGTTCCTTCTGCATACCCGCATACACCCCATGCTTGATAATAGGCACTCATCACCTCATTATCTGCAGGAGTCACCTGCCTAAGGCAAACACGGAAAGGGTTCTCCTTACATACCTTCTGCTTAGAGATCTTCACCTTTGCTCCCCCAACTGCCGAATGCACCAATTGGAGCAAGCTGCTTTGCATCTCATGCCGTCATAAATGGAGACTAATCCCTAATCCAGCCCTAACCATAGGCACTATGAAAATTGGGTGTGTTTTTTTACCTGCAAATTGGTTCCGTTTATCTTGGCCTCTTGGTGCAGATCTTTCCATTCCAGGAAAGAGAACCATTCCATTATTAGAAAACTGTGTATAAATAAAACACTTCTGAGGTTGTTTTGCAAAGGTATGGTGAGCCCCAGTTGGTGGCTGTCAAATTCATGTAACTCTCAAGTGAAGTGTTTTAGCACGATGTGTAACTTGGCCCTAAACCAGCCGGGATGTTGATGGGGCTGGTGTAGCAAGAAGCACCAGAAGCCCTCTGTTTGTATCAAACACCCCCCCCCCCAAAAAAACACTTTCTGTGGAAAAGCCCAATGAATCTATATTGGAAAGCAGCCAAACGTTTCCCACATGTTTGGTGTTTCAGGAACTGCAGAGACAAGAAAGCCTTGCAAGCTTACCAAGGGAGGGTGGAGAGAGAACATTTCCTTTGTTGCAGTCTATTGCTCACAGAAGCAAATGTGAGGGAAATGGCACAGTGGTGAAGCAGAAGGTTTGAGTTGCACCTGGTGGCACCGTGAGCGTAGGCACCCAGGACGCCTCAGCAGAACAGGAAGGAGGGCCTCAAAAAGCAGCAGGGCAGGCTTATTACAAATGGAAGCAAGCAAAGCAGTATACATTATAAAACTGTCAAGTCTAGAACATGAAATCATCCCCTAATTGCGCTACTGATGGCCCCCAACATAGAAGCGTAATAATTTGGATTTTTTTTTTTAATCAGTAAAAGGTTCCCCAAAGGGGAATGTGTGTGACATTCAACAGTAAAGGTACAGTTCAGGCAGGTCTTAAGAAGTAGGAATAAAACTTAGAATCATAGAGTTGGAAGAGACCACAAGGGCCATCCAGTCCAGCCCCCTCAAAGCAACTTTTAGGGTGCAATATACATGCGGGGGGGGGGGACACCACAGAAATTTGCGATTGATGGATTTACCCTGGTCTAAATGGTGCAGCTGAACCAGGTTGAACAAAAAGGCTCCCACAATAAATGAAACAGATATAAACAATAAAAAACAACAATGAAATAGTAATAATAGAGATTAATGATATACAGTACATTAATCCTGGGAATGCAACAGAATTAGAATCTGGTAACTGAGGGCACCAAAATCTTTTAAGTGCTTAGGGCTTCTGAAGGTCTTAATCCAGCCTGTCTTTGAGCCAATTTCTTGTTCTCATAGGAGAATCCTGTCTCCACAGTTTAATACTAAGACATGGGTGGCGCTGTAGCAAGACGTGGGTGGCGCTGTGGGTTAAACCACAGAGCCTAGGGCTTGCCGATCAGAAGGTCGGCGGTTCGAATCCCCGTGACGGGGTGAGCTCCCGTTGTTCGGTCCCAGCTCCTGCCAACCTAGCAGTTCGAAAGTACGCAGTGCAAGTAGATAACTAGGTACCGCTTCGGCGGGAAGGTAAATGGCATTTCCGTGCACTGCTCTGGTTCGCCAGAAGCGGCTTAGTCATGCTGGCCACATGACCCAGAAGCTGTACGCCGGCTCCCTCAGCCAGTAAAGCCAGATGAGCACCGCAACCCCGGAGTCGGTCACGACTGGACCTAATGGTCAGGGGTCCCTTTACCTTTACCTTTAGTGGTCTCAGCGGGTAATTGCAACAAGCACAATTCCCCAGTATGGAACAAAGGCCCGATTTGTTTTCTTCCTGTGCAAACAGCCACCTATAAGTTTCTTGAACTTGCTGCTAATTAGGCAGGTGGGGAAAATCCTGCTGCTGCTGCAGCAGCAGCCAAAATCAGATTCTGAAATTAACCAAAACCCATCCCTAGCTGCAGAATTGTTGCCAAACCTGTTGTAACAAATGGCACAGGCTTTCTGTTTGCCCTGTTTCCTTTCTGGGTGCATTCAAGTGAATTTACTTCCTGGGTGGTGTTAATTCTTTATTCCTCCACCCAATTGTGATTTTTTCTTTCTTTTTGGGGGCTTGGACTCAAGCCATCTAAACTTTCCTGCTGCAATCAAAGAAAGAAAGAAAGACTCCTGTGCAGCAACCAAACACCTGTGCAGAGAAAGCTGTAAAACCTCAAGATCCGGTAGCATTGAAAACAATTGTGCAAGTCACCTGACTTGAGCGCTTTGTGGCAACCCTGGGACGTTCCACGTCCTGTAACCGTTTCTGAGGAAAGAAGCAGGTCCTGTTGTAAGACTGAATTTGAGATTTCTTTGGTTCAAGCTACAGCTTGCATGAATTTACCAAGCAATGGGAAGTTATGGGCTCTTCTCCAAAGTACGGAAAGAGTCTTCTAGTGTGGGCTTTTTTTCCCATTTCAGAAAACATAAGGTTATTCACAAGGCAGGTAAGTGTGCATTTGATGGATCAGTGAGCATTGCTTAATAAGTGAACTAAGGGAAGGATCCAGACATAGCAAAGCTTGTGGGAGATTTGCAGCTTGAGCATAAAGTCTAATGAAGTACCATGGGGCTTAATCAGTAACTAGTCTTAGAACTGTAGCCTTATTCTCATATTTATGCTGGATCATACCCCATTCTGTTTGTTCAAAGGTTAGCATTTTTGTGGCTGTTGCATAATCTTATTCCGCTGAATTTGACTCCTGATCCTGGTAGCATTCTGGGATGTGTTGATCGTACTTTTTTCCCCATAGGCATCTCTGGCATAGTGAACATTTTTATTTTTCCATTGATATTCCACCTTTCCTCCAAGAAGCTCAGTGCTTCTCCCCCTCCTCATTTTATCCTGGCTCGGCCATATAACTCGCTGGGTGACCTTGGGCAAGTCACTGTGTTTTAACCTAGTTTACCTCACAGGGGTTGTTTTGAGGGAAGATACATAAACAAATACAGTTGTACACGCATAGAGCCACTTTTCTCATGGGTGCCAAAGACGTGGATCATGGGGGGTGTTGACCAGTGGCACTGTGGGTACAGTCAGTAGCCTCAGAGGGGTCTGGATCATTAGGGTGAGTGGAGCAAGGTAGCTCCTGCCCCTGGCCTGCTTTCTTACGGTGCTGGCCGAAGACATTTTGGCACCTGAGGTGAACCACAAAATGGCACACACAGACACATACACCGGCCAAAAAAAACGGGTGTGTGAAGATCTAGAGTGGTCCCTCAACTTACGAAGTTAATCCGTTCTGAACGGACCTTCGTAAGTCAAAAAAATCATAAGTACAGTGGTACCTCTACTTACTAATTTAATGTGTTCCAAACGCACATTTGTAAGTTGAAAAAATTAGTAAGTCGAATCCCATAGGAATGCATTGGGAGAAAAAAATTGTAAGTAGAAGCAACCCTATCTAAAAATTCGTAAGTAGAAAAAATCCTATCTAAACCACATCCAAGATGGCGGACGGAGCTCCATTCGTAAGTAGAAACATTCGTAAGTAGAGTTATTCGTAAGTAGAGGTACCACTGTAGAAGCCAATGGAGGGGAAAATAAAATAAAACCCGGAAGTCGAAAAAATCCTATCTAAACCGCATCCAAAATGGCAGGCGGAACTCTCTTCGTAACTCGAAACCTTCGGAAGTCGAGTTACTCGTAAGTCGAGGTACCACTGTACATCCAAAACCAGGGGGAAACAAAGTTTAAGAGGAAGGGTGGGAGGAGACCAGCAGGCAGGAGGAGACCAGCCACAAGGCTGCTGAGGAGGTGGCAGTTCCCACTTCCACCGACAGCAGCAGTGGATGATACATTCCTTGGAGGCTGGATCTGCTGCCCCTATGCATCCTGCTGCTCACCTTCCATCGTGGGTGAGCCGGCCCTACTTCTTACTTACACCAGTCAGGAGATAGCTCTGCCTCTCATTGGCTGCGGTTCCAGCTACTGCTGGCCTCCCCACCTTCCTCCCCACCAGTTCCAGTGAGCATCAGCCACCACTGATAGCCATGGCCCAGTTTCCACCAGTGAACACCCCAAAAGATACATTCTATAGCAATTGAACACAAATTCACTGTCGCCTGAGGCATCTGTTTTCAGGGCAGTGACTGTGCGCCCAGACCACTTTCCTTGTGCACAGGCCATCATCTGTTTGGTTTTTCAGAAATGGTTATGTATCCCTCAAATCCTTCTGTAAGGCCTAATTCTTGCTTTTGTGTCACTGTCATCTTGTGCAGCGGATGAATCCCGGGATGCACACCCTACTGAAAGCAAACCGGATATCGGCGAGAGGCCGGGAGAAAGAAGCAGCTTCCCCAGCTCTGCAGGGCACTTGTTCTTTGAATATTTGGTTGTGGTCTCGCTCAAAAAGAATGCTAAAGGAGATTATGAGCCCAAGATTACCTACCAGTTTCCAAAGGTAAGATACCCACCGTGATTCTTTTGCCAGATGACAAAACTGGAGCGCATTAGTGAGGAACGCTCCTCAGATATTATACCTAGGAGGGATGTATGCTGGAAGCAAAGCAGTGCTTCAGCCTTCCCTAACCTGGTGCTCTCTGTATGTTTTGGACTACAGCTCCCATCAGTCTCAGTGACCATGGCCAAAGATCAAGTATGAGGGGAGCTATAAATCTTAGCAAACATCTGCAGGGCACCAGGTTGGAGAAGGCTGCTGTACTCCTGTGTTGTTTTGAGATGAGCCTATGCCCGTGCAAGTGTATGTGTGTATCATTTCAGAAGCTGAAATGAAAACACACAAGTTGGAGTGCAGTATGATTTTTAAAAAAAACCAAAACCAAAACCCAGATTGCTTCAAAACGGGGTAACTGGAATGTTGGACCACTTTTGCTGTTGCAATTCATGGTGGCAGGCCCAAGCATTCCCTGAAAATGAAGGCGGGAGGGGGTGCTGGGGGAAAAAATGCTGATTTGGATCCTACATCTTTTAGATTCTCTTTGCGTGCCTTCCTCTCCAGTTCCACAGAATTTTGCCTGCATTGCAAAACTGTCTGTAAAACTCCAGTAGAATTGATTTATCTTTAGAAATGCAGAAAATCCTGCTAACAAAAACCAGTGCCTGCAGCATCTTTCTCATTGTTTTGCTTCGTGGTGTATCTTCTCTCTATCCATTGGAGTTGTGCCAAGGAAAGTGCTCCCTTGGTAATTGTGAAAGTAGGAGGGATACTGCTGATGGAGCAAGGAAGGACATCAAGCCCAGCATGTCAAGAAGGCATGAGAAAGAATATCAACATAAGTGGTCTTTGTGGCTGTGGAATATAATCATAGGCCATCTGCAGGGAAGCCAACTTTGTTGCAGGCTACATATAACTTGGACGTGGGTGGCACTGTGGTCTAAACCACTGAGCCTAGGGCTTGTCGATCGGAAGGTCGGCGGTTCGAATCCCTGCGACGGGGTGAGCTCCTGTTGCTCGGTCCCTGCTCCTGCCAACCAAGCAGTTCAAAAGCACGTCAAAGTGCAAGTAGATAAATAGGTACTGCTCCGGCGGGAAGGTAAACGGCGTTTCTGTGCCGTTTTGCCAGAAGTAGCTTAGTCATGCTGGCCATATGACCCGGAAACTGTCTTATAATATAATAATAATTTATTATTTATACCCCGGCTCCCTCGGCCAGTAAAGTGAGATGAGCCCCGCAACCCCAGAGTCGTCCGCGACTGGACCCAACGGTCAGGGGTCCCTTTACCTTTACCTTACATATATCTTACATATCTTTTAGACCAGGCATCCCCAAACTGCGGCCCTCCAGATGTTTTGGCCTACAACTCCCATGATCCCTAGCTAAGAGGACCAGTGGTTAGGGATGATGGGAATTGTAGTCCAAAACATCTGGAGGGCCAAAGTTTGGGGGTGCCTGTTTTAGACCTAGCTCTGACTAGGGCCTGTGTCTGGGCTGTGCCACTTCAGACCGCAGGAGTTGGAGCTCAAATGAGTGAATGCTCCTCCTTACAAAAAAAAAATAAAAATAAAAAAATCCCTCCATGTAGCAAAGTTGAATGTCGGGAAGAAGAGTTCTAGATTAGTATCTGAAGAAATTTACTTACTATTATTGTGGAGGCACATTCTGTCTTGTAAGCCCTTACCTGCAGCCTGCAATGGCATCGATCAGACATGGACTTACTCCCTAAGTCACTAAGCTAGGACAGAAATGACGTCGCCTAGGCCCACCTTCCCCAGCTGGTGCCTCCAGATGCTTTGGTTTACAATGCACATCAGCTTCAGCCAGCAAGGACATTGGGAGAAGCTGGTCTAGGCAGGTATGGGAGCAGTGAAAAGAGCACACAGCAAATTCCCCAAGTGTGTTGACACTTCCGTACTAATCTCTGGTTTAAAATCATAACCTAAAAGAAGAGGGGGTGGGGGGGGACATCTTTAGCTCAGGGGCCACATTCCCTTGAGGCAAAAGCAGGCAGAGCAATGGATGTGAGTCTTAACTTTGTGCTGTATGTTACATTTCATCCATGTACGTGTCAGAGGTTTCTGCTCACACACTTCATGCATCTTTCCATGCTCCTTCCAGGCATGCAAGAGGCATGTCACAGTTCAAGGGACACATTGCAACCAGGCAACGGGGAGTATGTGGCCTGTGGGAGGGAGGCTGAGCCCTGAGGGCCAAACATAGGTCTACTGGCCTCTGGCCTGAGGTTGCTCACCCCTTTCTGTAAGCTTAAGCATCTCACTGAAATAATTTCCAATTCATATGTGTGGAGTTGGTTTTTTATGTATTTAAGGAGGTGGCTTGTGTATTCTTTTCCTGACTTTATCTGGCACTGCTGGGCCCAGGATTCAGTGGCACATTATATCTCAATGAAGTACCCTGACTGCTAGAGAAATGCAGGGGTCTTCCACAGAATCCCATGCTGTCTTGGATCTAGTGTTGCGTTTTACTAAAGTAGTTCTGCCTGATTGAAAAAGTTCACGTGAGGCTGAAATGGGGTGGCCAGTCTTTGCAAAGCGAGCACAGAAAGAGGCTTGTTACTCTTCTTGTTGTACAAGATGCAACAGCTGTCCCGAAAGTCTGTGCCTCAGCGTTTCTTTTAAAAGCAGAATAAAACCATCTTCCTTTGTGGCTTCGCTTCATGCAGCATGATTTCACACTGCGACACTTTCATTTTATCTGGGCATACCTTCTCACCACTCGGTCTGCATGGAGAGGAAAAGTACAGAATTGCACCAGACTCAAAAGTTATTTCATGCATGTGTGCTGCAGGCTGTGTAGTGACCCCATCCACTGTTCAGTGTAGTATGTGAATTTAATATGTGACCGGCTTTAGGCCCAGGTTGACCTTTATGCAGACAGCTGCGCAGGTGCCCTTAAGCCCCACGCTCAAGTACTGCCTTGCTCAAGAGACTTTCAGTGAGATCACCAAACATCACTTGCAAACTAGACCTCTCTTCATCTTGCTAGCCAGCAACTGTTTTCCTCTGCAAAGTACTATCTGCTGCTAGGTTCCTGCCATCTCAGACACAGAAACATATTCAGTATGTATTTGCCATGTGTCTTCTTTTTCCAGGACACATCCTCTTTTACAGGGGTAAACTTTATGTCCGGGTGGATTTTTTTAAGTTTGCCAAAATGTCTCTGGCTATGCTTTCTGGATGAAACCTAGACATAACTGGTGGCTGAAGACTTGCTTTTCTCTTCTCTTCTCCTGCCCCCCCCCCCCCCGCCCAGCAATTTATCACAGTTTCTATAGCCTACATATAGTAGGGGTATTTTGCTCTTCAAAATATGGCAGCCCTAGTATGGCTATGTAAAGCTGTCTTATGCTTGTCAGATCATTGAGCTGCTATTGTCTTCTTTGACTGACAGTGGCTTTCCTGGGACCCCAGCAGAGATCTTTCCCTTCTTTTGCAATCTGACCACTTGGCAGGAGGAAGCCTGTTTTCCTAGAGTACGATAGGATATTTAGTTAAGGGCCTCCACCTCAGTCAACCTCTAGATAGCTAACCCTTACCAGTTTTTGCCTTATTGCACCCCAGAGTCAGATGGTCTGATCTTTAAATGCTTGTCACAAAATGAGAGTTAGGGGTCAGAGAGGGGGGTGATCCCAGCATGCCATACTGGCCTTGCCAGCTTCTCAGTCCAGTATGTGAACCAAAGAACAGGCTGCCATGAGCTGCCATGTTAACTGCAACGTGCTTTGTATTTTTTCTCTTATAAATCCTTACCGTGGTAATCCTAGTTTTGGCAGTGTACTACTGTACTTACAAATACAAAAACAATGATCCACACATAAGGACTGAGGACTTTCTTTCAAAGTCCTTTCTTATGGCTACATATGATCTTCGGTCTTATAGAATCTGTCAGAACTGACCTCGGAAGCAGATCAGATCTTCTGTGTGGACTCTTGGACCCCATAGCAATTGAGTCAGTGTGGTGTAGTTGTTCGAGTGTCGGACTAGGGCCTGGATGACCAAGGTTCACTCGCCCATGAAACTCACAGGGTGACCTTGAGCCAATCGCTGCCTCTCAGCCTAACCCACCACACATGTTTGGGGAATTATATGAGGAAGGGCGACCTGTGCATGCCACCTTGAGTTCCTTGGAGAAAAAGGTGGAATGAAAATGCAATGTAAAAATAAATAAAACAAGCCAGGAACTTCATATTTTGACAGAAATCTCCTCAGTATCAATGGAATGCAACTTCTTTCATCTCCTTTTCTGCTTTTTTCTCATTACAGCGTGAGAACTTGATGAGGGGACAGCGTGAAGAAGAGGAAAGGTTGTTGCAGGCCATTCCCCTTTTCTGCTTTCCTGATGGCAATGAATGGGCACCGCTCACAGAGTTTAACAGGTAAGCGTCATGTGACTTGTGAGCCAGCAAGGGACTAGCACTGTATTGTCCTCCAAAGGGATTAGGAAAGCAAAATAGACACCAAGGGGCGAAGACCTAGTGCTGCATACACATGATATACGTTTAAACCACATTTAAAGCATGTGGCCTCTCCCAAAGAGTACTGGGAACTGTAGTTTATCCTCATGGAACTACAGTTCTCAGCCACCCTTAACAAGCTAGTTTCCACGATACAGCTTTAACTGTATGGTGTGTACCTCAAATTGTATGTTTGTGAGCAGAACCTTCTTTTTGAAATTCTGTAAAACCAACTGCTCATAATCGGTGGAGCTATATAATGATGCTTTATAATCCTGGTTCTAGTTTAGCCAGCATCTGTTGAGTGCAGTGTTTTGGTTTGGTTTTTGCAAAGGGATGAAGTTAAACTGTCATTGTAATCTCTCTCTGCAGATTGTGATAATTGATTATCTTTGCACAATCTCATACCATTCTCTCTGATGACTTTTCAGTGTGATAAAAATCTTAGGGTTTCCCCTGCCTCTGAAATGCACTGGCCACACATAACAAATGTAAAAGTTTAGTTCTGAGCACCTGCTCATTTCCCCCCTTCTACACAGCTTCTGCATCTGACTGCCCTAGTTTTGAGTAAGCCTTTGTTATCTTTCACTTCCCTTCACAGGAAGAGGTAGTAAGGCTTGCCTGTTGCAGCGCAGTGTGCTAAGGGAAGCTGGTAACACCCGTAATGTGCCTCGAAAATGTGACCTTTGTATGTTACCCAGTTTGCGTTTATAACTTAATGATCTTCAGGGAAATACTGCTTTGCTGGTTTCATTCTTGTAGTTAACAGGTTCATTGGAATCACTTGTCATAAAAAACAACACCCCTGCCTTCCATGCCACTGCTCAGCTTATGTTCGGAAGAGTGAGGCTGCAGTGCAAAATCGTAGTTTATGCTTGCAAGGAACGGTTCAGATGATCTGTTTGCTCCCAAAAATGTTGCTGACCAAAGAATACACTCTTGTCTTCTGCTGAGTGGTGTGAATGGGTCCCAAGGCACTTCCTGGGGGCTGGGGGTGTTTTCCACCTGTTTGGACCAGTCATAGAAACTCTCTGACACATGGTTCGTAAGGTTCCTGAGTTATTACCTGAAGACTGTATTTGCTGAGCCCTGAAACATTCAGAGATCAACTGTGCAATATTAATCTTGTCTGCTCGGAAGTAAGCCCTATTGAATTCAGTAGGGTTTACTCACAGCTAAATCAGGTGAGGATTGCAGCCTGCTTCCCAAATCTTCATTTAGGTACCTGATTTATTCTGCTTTCGCCCCATACAATACTTAGCAGACTGGCAATACTCTTAAGTCTTTTATTCTTTTTTTACAGTGAAACCTTTTCTTTTGTTCTCACCAATGTTGATGGAAGTAGAAAGATTGGCTACTGCAGGCGACTGTTGGTGAATATTTCTTTTATTATTATTTTTTCAAATGTTCCTTTTAGTTTGTTGTTTAGGCCCTGGGTGGAAGTGGGGCTGGCTAATCCAAGCAGCTCTCGCAGTTTTTGCAGTCAGGCCCAACCCCACGCTGAGTCTGCACTATGGCAGAATAGACATAGTTTTTCATATGGACCAATAGTTTTAAGAGTTACAAAAGAAGGAAGTTGCTAATACATGTTTGAATCCAGTGCCTTAGCCCCAGTCCTTACTGAAGTGCCAAATCTGTGCCTGGGTGTTACCACTTTAAACTGCAGGTGGGACTCACTCCCCTCTCTGTGCACAAAACACACGGATCACGCTAATCTTGGTCAGTACAGGAAACCTGATCCAGTGTTGCCCTGTTGCATATTTTGGACCTAATACGTGCAGACTGGATCCAAGGTGGCCATGAATCGCGATCTGCACTTGTTAAGGAGGTCTCAATGTTGAAGTTGCAGTACCCTAGTACTGTTCTTTAAGGAGTCCCCAATGCCAGGCCCAAGACAATCTCACTGCTCACTCAGGGAGGGAGGTGGTCATGACAACAGCAGGATCCCTGTTCTGTGCCAGTTGCCCAATACCAAGTGTTTATAGTCAAATGGACTGTATCTTGGACTGGGCATCTGGCAAAGAGGAGAGGATCCCTAGGCACTACAGCAACAATCCCATCTTCCCACCCAATGACCATAAGTTGCTCTTGCACAAAATAACTGGCTTGAATTGACTGGGACTAAAAAGGTTTTGCAAGGTCTGGATAATACATACCAGCCGGTCAGCTTATTCATCCTTGATCGTATCATGAGTGATGCACTACCTTGTACTTCTTTCTAAAGATGTGATTTAGGCCCGCAGATTTGATTTAGTCCCAAATTCACTATCAGAAAACAAGGTTGATAAATTCAGCGAGTGGAGCTCCCCAGATAGAATACGATGGACAAATGCATTAGTTTAGCTGTAATGGAATTTTTGTTTCTGAAGCCTAGCAGTGCAGGCAAGGGCAGAGAGTGTGATGGAAATTCTTGACTCTGCAGCAGGGTGTTGGATGAAGGAACTGGGGCCTCTCCAGGGCATGAGAACTTGTCAAGTCCTTGTCAACACTGGGCTATTGCACGATTTGGCAGGGATTCTATGAAAACCACCAGATTCTTCCCCAAAATGTACAGAGCTTTAATGAAAGAGCCTTGTCAGGTATAAAAAGAGAACTTACACATTAGAGGAGAAAGGCAGAATGAAGGTCATGTGTGAGGAATGAAAACTGTATTAATTTCAAATGATAAAAACAACCCAAATTAGTAGTAATAATAGTGATGGCAGTAGGAGAGTGGGCTAGACTGCCAAAGGACTGGGTTGCTTCTCCATCACAGACATCATCATCATCATCATCATCATCATCATTATTATTATTAAAATTTGTATACTGCCCTTCATCCAAAGATCCCAGGGCAATTCATAACCTTCTTTTTGTATGAGCAGACCTTTGCAAAATATGTGCCCTTATCCAAGCATAGTGTTACAACTTTTATAAAATGCATCATGGGACAATTGTCTGCTGCTGCAGAGTGTCTAAGCTGCCCCTTGCCCTTACCACAGTTCCACATTTAAAAGCTGATAAGGCTGTTCCTTTGTGGAGGTGGAAAAGAAGATTCCCCTCCCCCTCGTGTGCAAGCAGAACTTTCCATATGAGTAAAAACACGCACTGTTTTTTTAAAAAAATTACATTTACAAATAAATAATAATGGTAAAGAGTCTCATGGGGTCCCAGCCCTGGTGAACACTTACGTAAAATCCATGCTTAGAATGGAACATTTGTTATGTCCCTACCATTATGTAGGGCAGCCTTCCCCAACCTATTTGGCCGGGGCTGATGGGAGTTGTAGTCCAAAACACCTTGAGGGCACCTGACTGGCAAAGGCTGCTCTGAGCTATGTCAATGGTGCCTTTAGCTTTAAAAATATGTGACTGTATAAGCAGCCCTTGTGTTGGAGCAGGCATAGGCAACCTTGGTTCTCCAGATGGTTTGGAACTACAACTCCCATGATCCCTAGCTAACAGGGGCAGTGGTCAGGGATCATGGGAGTTGTAGTTCCAAAACATCTGGAGAGCCAAGGTTGCATATGCCTGTGTTGGAGAGTGGCTGGGGCAACCCAGCCAGATGGGTGGATAATAATAATAATAATAATAATAATAATAATAATAATAATAATAATAATACTCAGATCACCTCTCCCAAAGAAAATAGGAAAAGCGAAAAGCAAGAATCCACAGCCAAATTTAGTTCCTGATTGTGGCTAAGAGTTTTGAGAGAGGAGGAAAAGAGCCTTCTTTTTGAGTGAGTGACTTGGATCCACTCCATTTCTGCAAAAATAAAAAAAATGACCAGCCAGAGATCTGCACTGTATGTTACAAAGGACACTTGGATCATAGTCAAGGCCCTTTGCCTCTGGAGACATCTAGGCTTACATTCCAAGGCAATCTGATGCAAATTCTGGGGCAATTTCTCAGATAAATGAAACAACAACTGATCTTTTTTTTTAAAAAAAAATGTGTGTGTGTTTGTATCAATCACAGCACAGTTGCCCTTGAGTTGCTTTATGTTTATTATGTTTGTTCCTTCAAGGGAACAGTGGGAGGGGAGGGGGGGCTTTGTTGTGCAAAGAATTGGACAAACACACACTGGGATCAAAATATAAATAATTAGCTTGAGGGATATACAGCCTGAACAGACAAGGCAGGCATAGAGAGGTGGATGCAGAGAGGACCAGCAGAGACTGCTGGTTCAGACAGCTACGTATTTCTGACCAGGCGTGTATGAGGTGAGGTGACTAAAGCATTTGCTTATTTTTTAAAATACATACACAAGGTTGGATTTTCCCTTAGCAGCAGATAAGGTAAGAGCAGAGAAAGAGAGAGAAAATGGGAGGAGAAACATTCCTGATGCCAGAATCACTGCCAGTGTAGGGGGGGGGGTGAGATTGGGGCTCTGTGAGCGTGACGACCGAGTTCTGGATTGGCTCCATCAGGGCATGGCATACATGCCCATTCCAGGTTGGCAGTTGAATTTTCCTCCATCAGGGCTCTTGTTACTGCAGCTGGCACTCCCACAGTCCCGATCTCACTGCTGCCTGTCTCTCCCCCCCCCCCACCATCCAGTTAAATGGCGCCAGTTCAAGAGTGCACCTAGAATCATAGAGTTGGAAGAGACCACAAGGGCCATCCAGTCCAACCCCCTGCCAAGCAGGAAACACCATCAAAGCATTCCTGACAGATGGCTGTCAAGCCTCCGCTTAAAGACCTCCAAAGAAGGAGACTCCACCACACTCCTTGGCAGCAAGTTCCACTGTCGAACAGCTCTTACCGTCAGGAAGTTCTTCCTAATGTTTAGGTGGAATCTTCTTTCTTGTAGCTTGAATCCTTTGCTCCGTGTCCGCTTCTCTGGAGCAGCAGAAAACAACCTTTCACCCTCTTCTATATGACATCCTTTTATATATTTGAACATGGCTATCATATCACCCCTTAACCTTCTCTTCTCCAGGCTAAACATACCCAGTTCCCTAAGCTGTTCCTCATAAGGCATCGCTTCCAGGCCTTTGACCATTTTGGTTGCCTCCACGGCACTGGCTGCTCTTGTTTGCAACAGTGACCATTTCTGGAGCACTCCCTACATAAGTTGGAGGGAAAGCTTGGCGGTGTGGTGGGGATTTTCGCATTGGCTCAATCTGGAGCATGCCAGTGATGTGGGGAGGCCAGAGGCAAATGTAGATGGAGCATGGCCACAACTACTCTCCCACTCCCCCCCCCCAATCCTCCCTTCCTGTTTCCCCACTTCCTACCCCCATGAAATCAGAACAAAGTCTGCACGTGACCCCCAGTGTCACAGTTTCTCTATTCCTGCTGAAGATAAAAGTAGGAAAGGAAACCAGAGCCTTCATTACTGGTTCTTTAACTCAGATGATAACAAAGGGACAGGCTTTTGAAAGATGTGAGACTCCAAGTCCCAGAGGGCGGGGGTGGGAAGCAATGAACCCTCAAGTAAGGGCTGCTGTGAATAAGGCCAGAAAAGGCCTCTTGACCACTCTTTGTACAGATGAAATGGGAGTCTTCACAGCTACCTCCACCCACTGTTCAGCCTTAGACTGAACAACCATCATTCATTGCGATGTGTTCCTTTTTCAACACAAGGGAGTGCCTGTTGTCTCTTTCTGTTCCGCAGGGACAGTTGTTTTTTGTCCTCATTTCACTTTCACGTAAACTTTGTGACCTCTCTTTGAGGAAGCCTATTTTGTGCACTTCGTTAAATATGAGGTGGTGAACTGGAATATTCATATCTTAAATTAACTGTTAGACATTCTGCACTGCCTTTCTTCCTTTGCCTTTCAGTTTATTTTGAATATTCTTAATATCCACCTGTAAATGGGAGATGTTTATGAGATAGGAGCTTTCTCTTTGCTTGTTTCTAGTTAGCCGAAAACAACACAATCTACTAGTTTAATTCCCCTACAAACTGGTTCATAGCAGTCTGATTCAGAAGTGGGTTTGTATGTTCTCAGAAGTTTACATGTTGGCATTCTGTTCGCTAGCGTAGCCAATGCCTTTGTTTGGGTTGTTTGCTCTTTTGACAAGATATGCAACATTCAAAGCTTACAGTCAGATTTCATTGTGCTTAGAGGTACAATGAAAACTGACTGCAAACTGTGGATGTTGTAGATCAGGGCTGGACCAATACATTTTGCTGCCTGAGGCACACTACAAGTCAGCATGGCATACATGCCCATTCCAGGATGGGCAGTTGAATCTTCCTTCAACACGGATGGCAGGTCATCTTCCTTCACTGCACCTGAGGACTGCAAATTAGCTTAGGGCAGTGATGGGCAACCTTTTGAGCTTGGTGTGTCAAAATTCGCCCAAAAACGGAGCATAACTCGGGTGGTGTGTCGCTTCGAGAAAAACACACCATAATTTCGCAATATTTATAGTTTAAATAACAAAAATGTATAATTGTAATATATAACTGTATTTAATAAACCAAAAACTAATTATTTAACCAAACCAAACCAAAAACCCAGAGTTGTTGAGCTTTTTGGGGAGAGCTGCTGACCAAAGTTTTGGAGCTTTTGGGGGGGGGGCGCAAAAGTTGCTTTGCTTTTGGGGGGGTATGCCCCAAAGCTGCTGCACTTTTTTTGGGGGGGGGGGAAGAGAACAGAAATAAATGACGAATAATACCTTTGCTGGAACTAACACGCAGCACTGACTTAGTCTGCCAAAGCGCAAAAAAAGCACAGAAAGGGTTAAAAAGGGCCAAATAAAAACAGCACAGAAAGGGTTAAAAACCAACCTGTTGCACCCAATCAGAAACCTCCACTGACTCAGCAAATTGAAAAACAGACCTATCAATGAACACAATCTCTGGCTACCAGGAACAACAACAACAAAAAAGGATCCAAGGATGAGCGGAAGAACAAATGGGGGGGAAACAACAACAATAACAGTGCGTCGCGCATCCGTGTCATAGGTTCGCCATCACTGGCTTAGGGGGTGCAGGTCAGGCCACATGGCACACACAGCTCTCACCTTGCCACTGCTCTAAGCCCTGAGGCAGTTTCCTTCCTCTGTCTAATGACAAGACCAGCCCTGTATTCTATACTGTTCTAAAGATGTTCTGGTTAACGTATGAAGCAGGCTATGTACTTTCATTTCTGCATGTCAAACAGTTCCAGTTATTTGTTAATAATACCATTTTTGTGCACGTGGAATCTAGGCTCAGTTTAAAACCAATTGATTTATTAAGTGTGATTGGAAGCTGAAATGGAAAATAATCACAGATTGGGAATCAGTATTTGTCATGATAATGTCCGACGTTCAGATTATCTTGTACATTTTTAAGAAGTAATTTACTGAATGAACGGATGTGTTTGTGCCCTGCCTCTTAGGATACAGACCCACACCAAGGGGATTGCAACACACACACACACAGCTAATCAATACATCTCATATAAACAATAAATTTTAAAATCATGGAACACCCTGCAACCCCTCTCTTAATGAACCAAATGTGGCTGTTTCCTTTGCTATGGCTGAAGAACCCATTGTTGCTTAGTTGAAGGTTGGTGATCTGGTTCAAATCCTTCCCCCAGAGGATCTCAGTTGGAAAGATGAACTCTAGTCCTGGGTAGCTCAGTTGTTTAGAGCGTTGTGCTGATAATGCCAAGCTTGCAGGTTCGATCCCCATATGGGACAGCTGCATATTCTTGCATTGCAGGGGGTTGGACTAGATGATCCTCAGGGTCCCTTCCAACTGAACAATTCTGTGATTCTTGGGCAAGATGCCAGCTGTGTCTCTGTTCCTGCATCCGTACAGCGAGGTTGAAGCTCGAGGCAGAAGTACCTCCTGTCACTTCTTGTGACACAAATATGTGGCTCCTTGGAAACCTGGTTTTCTCGCTTGGCATGCACCCACACCATAACACTTCGTGAGGACAAATGAGAAAGTGTTGTGTGCGTAAGAATTTCTGCATAATAATTACAGGGCACAACTTTCCAGATGATAAAGCTTTGATGTTAGGCAGGGGAGGGGGCAGGAGAGAGAAACACGTACACATCTTTCAGGGCAAATATTTCAATTGCTGCTTAGTTGAAAAGTCAACAGGAAGACTGAAGGCCCTGACTTTGATGTGTTTTTGTTTTATTTCATATGTTAACAGAACTAGTCATCCCATAATTCCTGCATCAACCCATGGAGACCTGTGGAGAGACTCTTTAAGTTAATCTACAGGACTCCACAGTGAACACTATTGCAGCAGATATGCTGTGGTTCTGTTTCATGTTGACGTCTGCTATTTGTATGTTCAGAAAACCACTCAATAGAAATATTTGCAAAGAAAAATCCCAAACAGCTGAAGGGACAGTTGCCCGGGGGGGGGGAGAGAGAGATACTTCAAATGTAGTGGGGATTCAGAAGAAGGGGGTGGCAGTTGGATGTGTGACCATAAAGAAGGAATTGTCTTGAGGCCAAACAGGGCATGACAGGGTGGGGTCACCGACAAACCCCTACAACTGTGGTTCTTTAAAACATACCATAGAAGGGAGCTGAGCTTCTGCTTCCTTGCTGCTTTTCTAAAAAGCCATCCCCCACCCTTCCAGTGGTATTCTGTGTCCACATATAACTCCCCCCTTCCACACACACAGGGAGAAAAGTGGCTGAAGAGGGGATTTAGGAGAGGTGTGTAGGTGAGGGAGATGCTTTACTCCAGGCATCCCCAAACTGCGGTCCTCCAGATGTTTTGGCCTACAACTCCCATGATCCCTAGCTAACAGGACCAGTGGTTGGGGAAGATGGGAATTGTAGTCCAAAACATCTGGAGGGCTGAAGTTTGGGGATGCCTGCTTTACTCCGACCACCAGCCCATGCTGCCCTTTAAATCTGTGTATTCACATTCCGTAAGGCTCTTGTATGACTCACTTTGAGTTACGCCATCATTGCTCCTACCTGCGTTCTGAGGAAACTCCAGACACAGAACCAGGGCATGTGCCCAGGGAAGCTGTCCTTGTGCCTGTTTCAGTGCTTTTGTGTGAAAACGAAAGTTCAGGAAGCAGTGTCGCCCCTGCCTCTCCAGCCCCAAAAAGTAGTGCAGTGCCCTGGACTTGCATGCTGATTTCTCTTGACTTGTCATGTGGACTACCAGGAAACCTGCCATGGTTGTGTCCAGGTGCTATGTCCTACATGCAGTGGCAGTTTGCTCTCACTTGGCAGCACAAGTCCTATGCACGTGTTACTCAGAGGTTAATTAACTTAATGCAACTTGCTCCCCAATAGGTGGGTTTGGGGCTGCAGCCTCAGCATGTCAGAGCTCCAAAAGGAAACCCCCCACAGATGCCTTCTGCCCAGTCAATATTCATCCATGCAGAGCTGTTTATACTTGGTCCTTCCACAGCCTAGGTTGTTTTTTTTATGGTGACAAAGAGCTTAACCATCTGTTCACTGTCCGGTTTATTTCACATCTACTAAATTCTCATGTCTCAGGCAGTGGGGTAAGGGGGGGAGGAAATCACTTGAGGCTCATTTTGTGTCATGAGGATGCTTCATGGAAATGTACACTGTGACTTAATCAGGACTCGGCTAAATTTAGAAATAAACTGTTCAGTTAGCTTATAAAGAAAACCAGGAGATTCCCCCTCTCCCCCTCTGTTGGCATAGTGAAACTGCATTGCTTCCTGTTGCTAAACCCAATTTTCAAGTTCCGTTGTTGATTTTCACAAAACTGGGTCATCCAGAATTCACCTTTCTTCTGTGTTCAGTGAGTTAAGTTGGTGTCTTGTTTATCTTGAGAGAGAGCAGGGGGGCGTTCAAACTGGTGTGGTGTTCGGGGCTTTCTTTCTGTCCTATCACCCTAGATGACAAAATGTGGTCCATCTGCTGCAGAAAGGAAGAAATACACCCCACCCCAAAGAAGCTTGTTGCAAATAGCCTTGCATTTTTGCTTCCGCCACTCCACAACCAACAATTCAGTTTAGGGGCCTTGAAAGTTGTGTTTAGTGACTTAAGTCACCTCTTCTAGTTGCTATAGGAATGTTTTTGTGTATTTGCATACTATAAACATGCAGTTTGAACATGACATTTAGTGGTGGTTAACCTTTGTGCAAAATGATTTTTTTCAGCCATCTGGACGAGGTGCTCGTCTTCCAGAGGTTTACTGCATTGTAAGCTGCCTGGGTTGTTTTGGCCTGTTTTCAAAGGTAGGAGTTCTGGACTATCTCTCCCTGCACCCCAGTCATCCCTTTTACTTTTCAGAACATACAGAAAAATAGATTTGGCTCAGAATTGCTTGTGTTGTTATTCCATGGTTAAATCTGTCCGCTTCTGGTATTCCCCTTATGAGGAACCAGTACAAAGAAAGAGGCTCCATCTCGCCTAGATGTCATGCCTTGTAATCTCAGGTGTCCTTACCTATTGATCAGCGGAAATGTGCTCTGCACATCGTTATTAAAATTAAGAGCCAATGTGGTACAGTAACCTAGGTACAGTGGTACCTCGCAAGACGAATGCCCTGCAAGATGAATTTTTCACAAGATGAATGCGTCTTGCAATCTGATGGTGACTCGCAAGACGAATTCATTTTGTGAAAAATTTGTCTTGCGAATCGCGGTTTCCCATAGGAATGCATTGAAATTTAATTAATGCATTCCTATGGGAAACCGCGATTCACAAGACGAATTTTTCACAAAACGAATTGACTTGCGGAACGAATTAAATTCGTCTTGCGAGGTATCACTGTATGGGAAGCACTGCCACTCAAGCTCCCCAGTCCTGCAGAGTGGTTGGAAGGATGAGATGCCCTTAGAGGAAAGGCAGTTTACAAGAGGAGTTGGCACCAAGATATCAAAGATGAAAGAAGCAACATTAAGTCTTGTGCATCACAATGTGGCTTCCTTGCTGGGAATTCTCTTTCTTTGGAAAGTCCCTGGAGGGGTGCAAGCAGATTCAGAGTGGCTATCAAGTGACTGATATCCTTCTTTTTCCCCATTAGATTTTGGATGAGGTGGAGAAAAGGCGGCAGATCTCAGCAGCTGTCATCTACCCCTTTATGCAGGGTCTACGTGAATCCCCTTTTCCAGCACCAGGAAAAACGGTCACCATTAAAAGCTTCATCCCCGACTCAGGCACAGAGGTTTGTAACTGCTGATAATAACCTCAGCTGGTTCTATCATGACTAGTAAATAAGTTAGTAATGGTGGTAGTTCAGCAGGGAGTTTTATGTTAACATCTGAACCCAAACCTGTCCCAAAAACATAGTTCTTGGGGATAAACCAGGTGCTGAAGCCATGGTTTGAAGCTGGTCTGCAAGTTGCAGTTTGAGCTAAGTATGGTTTCGCATTGCATCACAATTCACAGAGCATTGACAAACCACTGTGAGGGCCATGCTTCCTCCTGAAGATGCTAACCATATGGGGATGCTAACCATAGTTAAGTGAGCAACCCATTTTAGTTTCAGGTGTACAACAGGAAAACCATGGTTTAGAGCTTCTTGACCAGTCATTTCCATCTATCCACAATTCCTTTCCCTAAATTCACTGCGATCTCCATTGTGCAGTATTTAGGAAAATGAATTGTGGATAGATGGAAAGGACTGATCAAGAAGCTCTAAACCATGGTTTGCCTGTTGTACACCAGGAAACTAAAATGGGTTGCTCACTTAACTATGGTTAGCAGCACAAAACATACACCTGCACTACATTTGAAGTGAGCCTTTATGTGACTAACTTTTGTTTATATGTGTCTGCCTGAATTTTATCATCTTGATACATGGACCACATGGGTTGTTGGTCATGGACACAAACCACAATTTTTCACTTCAGAAAGTGGTATGACTAACTAAACTGATGACTTCTCCACTGCAGGGGAAGAAAACTCAATTAGCATGGAAAGATTAGACACATGAATTGTCCAGCATGTGCTTTGAGAGGCTTAAGTTCCCACAGTCAGGAACTTTGGAAGGTACCCTATACTAGGTCAGGCTATTTGACTGTTGTTTGTTCTGACTGAAAGTGGTTCTCTAGGACTGGGATAGGGAACTTGTGCCCCTCCTGGTGTTGTTGAGCTCCAACTCCCATCAGCTGCCTCCAGCATGGGCAATAATCTGGGATGATGGGAAGGGCCACAGATTTCCCACTGCTGCTCTAGGATCCCAGAAAGAGGCCTTTCATGTCACATACTACCTGACCTTCATTCCACCTGGACAGGTGAGGGATTGAATCTGTATGCAAAGATTGTGCTCCACTACTGTCATTCAGGAGGACAAGAAAAGACTCCTAGGCTATTAACAGTTGCATAGGAGGGGGAATTTGTGTAGGTGTAATACTACTGTATTAGAAATCCAAAATCTGTGACCGCTTCTCCATCTACCTGCCCCATTAGTATTGCTTGTCTGATCATAACAGCACGAGTGGTTTGGACTGATATTGGCATGCTGAACATAGTGCAGGAAAATCCCTACAGTTGGACTGGAATGTGGTTTTCTACCTTGTAAAAAAGTGGCCAGATACAGTGGAGGACAGGACTGGTGTACATTTTAATATTTGCACAGATTTGAGCAGATGTAGATTCCCTCCTGCCGTACTAAGACATGACAACAGCACCTACCCAAATTCCCTCTTTGATGCAGCCATGAAAGGTGTAAGAGACCTGCCCTCTGATGTGTCTGGCATCTCTTCTAGCCCATAGCAAGTTTCTTCCCTAGGGAGAGGCCTTCTTACTTAGAAATATTAGTTAGGTCCTCGGCCACAAAGCATGACTTGCCTTTCTGTGCTCTGTGCTAGTGAGTTTTGACTTCCTGTTATGATGTCAAAAGTTTGTTTCTTTCAGCTGCCAGAGAGTGAAATTCTGGTATGATTTCCTGGCTTGCTCAATGTTTAAGGCAGCTGGAAAAGTTAGATAGTGGGTGCTGCCTGCATTTTCCTCAAAAGCATCCACGTCTTTTCATTATCCTTAAATGGGCATAGCAGTATGTTTCCACCAGACACTTTTGAACTCGGCTTTTACAGAGAAGGAGAAACTGCGCACAGAAAACAGATTATTTCAGCAGTCACACCCTTGTGGAAGTGCCCTTGCTGCCTTTTGTGCACATGTATAAACCTCCTCTGCAGGATTTTGCTCAGGAAACCAGTTCCTTGTGTTTGCATTGCAGACTTTGCTCAGGGAAGAGCCAGTTTCTCATCTTTGTGGTGGAAGCTGACCCTAGGGCAATATGGAGTGGCTGGAATGACATTATTGTCACTAAACTACATTTTCTCACCCCATTACGGGAATAGTTGCAAAATGTTTTAAAGAATGATTCTGCTTTTTTTAAAAAAAATGAGAAAGGGGGAACAACTTGAATAAACTCCATTGTGCTTTGAAAATAAATTTTAAAACCAGATAATTTAAAGCATGAGAAGTGGGGAACGGCCCACTTACTCTAACCTCCTGTTCTCATAATGCCTAAACAGATGCCTGTGGGAAAGCCACAAGCAGGGGCTGAGCACAACAGCGCTCTCCATACCTGCGGCTCATAGCAATTGGTATTCAGAGGTCTACTGCTTCTGGCAGGAGAGGCAGAACAGCTGCCTGCTGCACAATGAACTGTCAGAAGAAAACAGAGTTGCAATGGAAGGGCAGGTAAACCTGCAGCAAGTCCTGTGTGGTGTATATAGTATGTGCTTTTGGACCTACCACACAGATTTGTCTTCTCTGTGCAAATGGTCAAAAAGCTGGTCTAATTCCATGTGGCTTTTTTCTGGCCCAATAGAGTTATAGGCAGCTTTGGCTGGGATTACTATGGTTTAAAACAAAATAATCATTTATTGATTTGTTAGCCCAAAAAAGGAGCAAAAGAAATAAAAAGAATATAACGTATTATAACCCATAAAGCATCACAGCCTGAAAGGACAAAAGTACAAAGATACAACATGGCCTCAAAGGGGTAATAAAGTATTAACTCCTGCAAAAAAATTCCCTTCTCCATAAAGATATGGAAAAATATTCTCCACCTGTGGATTCCATCATTGTTGAGAATAAAGCTTCTATAACATCTTAGATGAGCCATATGTTTGCACATGCTGATGGCAGCGAACAACCATGTTGTAACGGACTGGGCTGGCTTGCGACAGAAACCCCAGAGTGGAAAGTGTTAAACCCAACCTCCTTGTCGAGTGACACATTCCATTCCTGAGGGGCGGGACTGCCATGAGTTTAAAAGGAATGGGGAGCAGTTATTTCAGTTGATAGAGTGGTTAGAGTTGATAGAGTTGAGAGGGGTTTGGGGAGCGGGAGCGTGTGGGTAGTAGTAGGAGTAGATATTAGAGTGTTTTTGGAGAAGTTTATTAGAACTATATTATTCAGCCAACGTTATCTGTAACTAAGAACATGATCTAAGAGCTTATACGCATGAAACCATTACGCATTTTACATGTCCTCTAGTTTAATAAAGCTTTCTTAAATGTTACGTTAAAAACGGATGTGCCTTGTTATTCCAGTGAAGTATCCTAACTCAAGAGGGTGGTGACTGTAGTGAGGAGGTTAGACTAAACCTGAGGAGCAGGAAAATAGTTTAAAACCTCAAGATCAAGCCCAGGGAAGACAAGTGCCAGGAAGAAGGTGCCACAAAGTAGCAACAGGCTGCGGAGGTGAACCTTAGGGAAAAGGGAATCCTGACTGTGAGCACAAGGTGGTTCATGATACACTTGCCGGGGAGTTAAAAAGGGATACTGAGCCACGTTATTGGGAGAACTGGAACTGCACTTCGATTACTAGCAGACCCCAAACATAAGCAGGCAGTTTATTTGGGAGGAAGAAAGATAGGTGGGTTGTTTGTGAAATAACCAATTTCCTTCAACACTCTGCTAGTGGTATAGAAAGGGAGGACACATCGCATTGGTGGGATCCGCACATATTAGGTGGGATCATCTGAAGTTTTATTGACAACGCTGGGATTGTCGTATTAATTGGTGACAACGTCCTGGGTTCGTCGCATTTAATTGGTGGCAGCGGTGGGACAATCGTCGCACATGTACCTCAGTATTCGTTTAAGAAATAAAACCATGCCATGTAACAAAAAAAAGCTCATTCCAGCTTTAGATGCTTGTAGTTTATGAGATATCTTTTCAAGGAGGGCAATTTGCCAAACCTTAAAGTACCAGCAATCCAAATTATTAAGACTGAAGAGACTTGCTTTTCTGTTTCCATATACAGGTTCAAAAGTATCAGGTGGAATGATGGCTTAATAGTTAGTTTAGTTATCAAAGAGGTCTCAGAGAATACCTTATTCCACATTTCTGCCACCTTTGAGCAGGCCATACTCTTTTGTATGTTTTTAGTGGGCAGCTGAAATTAAGATCTGGGTTTTAACTACCCAGTCCTGCTAGCTGAAGCCAGCACAAGGACTGTCAGTAGCACGGCAGAACTTTGCCCAGTCTTGCCTTGCCTTGCCTCTGCACTCCCACCCTTCCATATCCCCCAGATCTGTTCTGGAGGGTCAAGGGAACCCCCAGAACAGTGCAGGAGAGGAGAGAAGGGAATGTTGCATCAGGCAAGCAGAAATGACTGTGCCCATGAAATGATCTCGTTAGGACTGCAATGAATTCCACCCTAAGCTTGCAAAATAAACAAGTATAGTTAGTTCTGCCTGGAAACAAGCATTTGCTTCCTTGCCTTGGCTGTAGTGAGTCACTTGCAGTATGGAAAGTCCAAAGGTTACGGAAGCTGTTGCACCACTGTTGCCTTTTGAAATAAAGGATCATGGGTATAATTATGACAGGATTATGACAGACTTAAGAGGAGGAAATAAGATGTGCATTCCACTGGTTTTAATGGGACATACTCAACAGTAAGTGTGCATGTGATTGCAGCCAGAGGTGGCAAAGTCCTCCTTGCTTCCTGGCTGTCTCTCTGCTCTCCAGTCAGTGATGATGGCAGACGGGCTGCCTCTAGACCAGGCATCCCCAAACTTCGGCTCTCCAGATGTTTTGGGCTACAATTCCCATCTTCCCCGACCACTGGTCCTGTTAGCTAGGGATCATGGGAGTTGTAGGCCAAAACATCTGGAGGGCCGCAGTTTGGGGATGCCTGCTCTAGACATTGACTGATGTTGCTGAATAGCAAGTAGCCTGTGGATGGATATGTCAGTTTGGGTTCTCAGTTTCTCATTTTTCCGATCTGAAATTCAGTTCTCCACATTTCTGCAGCAAATTGCAATTGTTGTTGTTGTTGTTGTTGTTTAGTCGTTCAGTTGTGTCCGACTCTTCGTGACCCCATGGACCATAGCACGCCAGGCACTCCTGTCTTGCACTGCCTCCCGCAGTTTGGTCAAACTCATGTTCGTAGCTTCGAGAACACTGTCCAACCATCTCGTCCTCTGTCGTCCCCTGTTGTTGTTGTTGTTATTATGTAAATTCTTGTGAAAATTAGTCACCTTTTTTATTTAATTTCTCCTAATAAACACACACACATACATACACACGCACAGTTTTGAATAATGCACACATTTTTGAAAGTAATTTCCCCAAATATAATGCATTATTGTATGATATTTTTACAATGATGTTCATTTTTACACACATTTTCCCAACAATATGTGCATTCTTGGGATCACTGCACCTTTAAATTCAGGTACGTTCAAATTTTGAACAACAGCTGTGCTTCTGTTCACATTTTGCTTCAGAAAGCGCAAATTTGGCAAATTCAGTTTGAAATGCAAACTGGATCACATTTCTCCACCATCCTTCATGGCAAGCAAAGGGAGTGGAAGAGGTGTTAGCCCAGCCTACTTCATTCACACCAGCTCCATTCCACTCGGGAGATGCTCTTTTAAGCCTGTGCTCTGCCTCACAAAACTGCAAGTGGTTGAGGCCCACCCTGTGTGCACAGCTTGCTCGTTTTACCTATTAAATGTATCCTGGCAGGTGTAAGGTGTGTGCATATGGCCCTGGCTTGTTGACTGTCTCAGCGTGTGGATTTTCAGACATGCGAGTCTTTCGGTGCCACTGGTATAGCAGGAATGTTTGCGCACTGCCCTCTGCAGGCGAAAATTAGCATTATAATATGGAAGTAAATAAAATACAGTGGTGCCTTGCTTAACGAATGCCCTGCTTAACGAAATTTCCGCTTAACGAAAGGATTTTTCGAGCGGAGGTTGCCTCGCTAGACGAATTCGTTTTACGAAAAATTCATCTAGCGAATCGCGGCTTCCCATAGGAATGCACTGAAATTCAATTAATGCGTTCCTATGGGCAAAAAAAAAAAATCGGAAAAAAATCAATGCATTCCTATGAGATTCGCTAGACGAATTTTCGTTATAAGAAAAGAATTAAATTCGTCTAGCGAGGCACCACTGTATATGAAACTCTTGTCTAAAACAGGAGGTTACAAGCAGCAGCAAGCCTGGAGCTCAAGTGCTGTTCCTTCTCTCTCTTCCCTGGTGTAGCTACAAGGAGATAAGAAACATTTAAGCTACTGTAATTGGATTCTCTCACAGTTTGATGATCTTGGTCTATTTGAACAAGCCTTAGTTCTCCCGAGTTCAGATGTAACGTAGAACTCGAACCCAAGGCTTTCTGCTGCTTGTGCACATGATACAAAATCATAGCTTAGTGTTACTTTCAAAAAGGGCATTTAGGTTGAATTCTCGGGTAGTAATTTTAGTTGGTCATAATGATTCCTCTTCATTGAGTAGCTGGAGATAGTGGGCGGGGGAAACGGGGAGTGTTTTTTGTTAAGCCTATGATACAAAATATATCAACTCCTGAACATAGTCATCCTGCCATGTCTTGGTTTCTTCCTCACAGCATATTGAGCTAACACGGCCTCTGGACTCTCACTTGGAACATGTGGAATTTCAGGCCCTCTTTCAGTGCCTCAGTCCCGAGAAGATACTCCAGATATTTGCCTCTGCAGTGCTGGAACGACGGATAGTATTCCTGGCCGAGGAACTCAGGTGAATACCTTGGCTTCAGCCTAGGCCGAAAACTAATTGCGCTTCAGCTCCACTGAAATCAGTGGGATGACTTTGATGCTTGTACTGTCAGGAAGTGTAGTGATAAGTCAGAATTTATTGGCGTAGATTGGGGTGGAGAATGACTGGGTGTGGCCCATCGAGCCACTTTGTTTGGCCCTCTCTACTGGCGCTAAATGAAAGTAATGAAATAAGGGTATTTGTGGGCCTGGTGCTCACCTAACTTTTTTGAGTGTTTCTCGGTAACCGTCTCATCAGCATTATGACTCCCTTTTCAGTTCCCTTTCCAAGTGCATCCACGCAGCTGCAGCTCTCCTTTACCCCTTCACCTGGGCCCATACGTACATCCCGGTGGTTCCAGAGCAGCTTCTCAGCACTGTCTGCTGCCCCACACCCTTCATGGTTGGGATCCAGAAGCGCTACCTAGACGAGGTTCAGGAGCAACCCATGGAAGAGGTATTGTCTTGTTGAGTGAGGGGAAAGTGGCATTGAATGGCAAGAGAGCAAAACATGGCTGTGTGTTTGGGGCTATCATCTTAAAGGCTTGGCATGGTCATTTGGCTCTCATAAAATCAGTGTTGGTTTTTCCATCCAACTACAATATGCCTAGATTATTTTTTTTGTGCAAATATTTCAGTTTGGCTCCTGGTTTAATTTTATGATGATGTCCGTTTACACCTTTTGGCCAGACTCAAACCCCTCAAAGGAACTTGCACCAAAACCTTGAAATAAACCAAAGAAACTCAAAACAACAAAATCCTCAAGGACTGCTTCTCTCCATATGAATTAGCCCGGATCCTCTGGTCTTCATCAGATGCCTTTCCCCATGTGCCCCGCCAGTAGTAGGTACAGAGTGTGGCCACACAAGAATGGGCCTTTTCAGTGGTGCCCCCCAGTGCAATCGCTGGGACACTCTACTTGGGAAGATGTGCCTGACACCATCTTTGTCAGTCTTTAGGTGCCAGGCTGAGACTTTTTTGTGTGTTCAAGCTTTCGATAATTAATTTGCCTTTTACAGTGTTTTTCATATTTTCGTGGGTTGGGTAGGACCTATAATATTTTAATGAATGTCTGTTTCATATGTTTTCTATTGTTCATGGTTTCACACTTTTCTGGTTTTAAATTGATTTTATTTGTTGTATTTATATCTTGTCAATTTGCTTTGGGACTTTTACTTTTGTATAAAGTCACTAATAAATGCAAATAAATAAAAAATCAAAAAATCCCATGATTACTGGACATCAGAACCCACAATGTCAGTGGGTGTTTTGGCACAACTTGGTTGAAGCCACTGCCTTCTGATTCCCCTGCATTCTTCCATCCCTCCAATTTTGAACCTTCTCTGGATAGTTTGCTCATTCCTAAAGTAGTTCCGGGAAAATAAAGCTGGATCTTATTTTAATTTTACCTTTTTAGGTGCTCCTTGTTGATCTGTGCAAAGGAAAGTTCTTAAAATTGGTAAGTTTGATCCAAATCCAACATTATCCTTGGGTCTTCGATGGGCGCTTCCCAGCAATTATGCTTTGCTAGGGCCCTATTCTGCACTAAACATTTAGAGCAGTATCAAAGAAGGCTGATTGCCATTTTCAGTTGATGTAACACTCCAGTAAATCAAGTAAAGCCTGGAGCTCTAGTTCTTATTTTTCCGCCTTTAAAATAGATATAATTTGTGTGTGTATCTGTCAGGGGATTGTTGTGGCTACTCCCGAGTAAAGACGCTCCAGTCTGCTCTGTCTTTAAGAGTTTTATTGTGCAGTCGCTCTCAGAATCCAGCAATACCGCCTTCCGGTTTCTGGTCCAACATAAGAGCTTGGGGACCCCAAAACGCCTCCCCTTCGCCCTACGTCTGGGCATGCGCCTCAAATCAGACGCCGGAAGGGGCTGCGTCCCATCTCCCCTTTGTTGGCTGTGACGTTGCTGTGACTACGCTGTGTTGCTGAGCCTTCCTTCCTCTACTGGCCGTCTGAGTCGGTGCAAGGGCTCAGCAGCATCTTGGAGCCCTCCCTCCTGACCCGCTGCTGCTGACGCTATCGCTGGGCGAAGTCATGCTACCTGTTTCTTGGTTTCTTTCTGAGATAATCTTTCTGTTCTCCTTAGTACCCTCTCCGATACCATGGGATGGCTCCCATTGATAGCTAATGAGAGACTGCGTATCCATATGGTTACATCTGTCTGTACGTTGTGCAGGATGTGTCTTGGGGGAGCTAGTGGCAAGACGTGTTTATAGCCCTGCAGAGCTGAAAGTGCCACCAGAAAGGGGTTGTTTTTGAGTGACAGCCCCTTGTCCTCAAATCTGCTGATTTTCAGTGGCCGGCTATTGTCAAAACCTCCCTGTTTATATTTCTGCAGGTTGGTGACGAAGAAGAGATTTTGCCTGCCAAGCTACAAAGCGAGATGCTGTCCTCTCTGCCCATGATGAACAACAACGTACAAAGTAAGCCTGCCTTTCTCTCTGTTTATACAGAAAACAGAGCTATTTGAGAAATGTGATGAGGGCTCCAAAATGGCTGTCCTTGGTCAAATGAGCTCAGATAGAAGATCCTTCTTTCCAAAGAGGGAGGAGGCAATTTTGCTTCTCTGTCTCTTTCTGCCATTACAGATTATATGCAAGCTAATGGTGCAGGTAGCTCCCCCCTTTGGAGCCCTAGGTTTCCATGGCAACAGCTCCTTAGCAGTTTAATGCTAGGGGATTGGGTTTTATGACTTAAGGACGCCACAGTTAGTTGATGAGTTAATACGCCATACTGCTTCCACTGTGGTAGACATTTCCTCATTTAGAAAATGAGTATGCAGAGCTTTAAAGCTCTTTGATTAAAGGGGCTGTGAGAGTGAAGAGTACCTATGTTCACGTGAATTCTCCATAATCCCTATTAGAGATTATTAATGTCTGAGAACCCTGGAAAACTCAGCAAGGATGAGTAATGTCTGTTCCCTGGGGTCTGCGTATTTGTGTATGTCACCAGACTAGGTTCAAGCTTCTTCTATTAATCTGCAAGGCCCTTAAACAGCTTGAGTCCGGGATATCTTAAGGGCCGCCTGATTCCTTATATCCCTGCCCAATCACTGAGATCTTCTGGGGAGTCTGTGTTGTTGTTCCCCATGGGTCAGATATATAGCTTGTAACCACCGGAAACAGGGCTTCTCTGCATGGTTTATTTTTATGTACACCTCTTAGAAATGCTGATGGTTAAGGGGTCTATAAATGCAATCAATAATAAATGGGTACATATTGAACCATTTGTGTGCATCCATGGTAAATATTGGCTGACTCTCTCAATGCAAGAAAACACACAAGAGAGACAGAAAGAGAGGCAGGCTGACAAAAAGGCCGTCTGGTGCTTTGCAGAAAGGCACACACACACACACACACACACACACACACACACACACACACACACACACGGAGGGAACACAGTCCTGTATCCTGAGGCTTGGGAAAGGAGCGACATTTGTTCTAGGCCTGAACTGTACATTATCTCATTTTCTCTCCCTGCCCCCAAGCATCTGAGGAACTCAACACGCGTGTTTCAGACGCCTTTGTGCAGTTTTTCGTCAAAACAATTGGCCACTATCCGGCACACATCAAATGGGGCAAGAATGGTCAGGGCAGCTTCCAGGAGAGGTCGTTCTGCAAGGCCCTCACCTCCAAGACCAATCGCAAGTTCCTGAAAAAGTTTGTGAAGACGCAGATGTTCTCCTTATTTATTCAAGAAGCAGAAAGGAACAAGAGGAGTGTTGAAGGTAAAACTGGTATAAGTGAAACCATTCTTCCTTTAAACAGCCCTTATAAATATAGTTTGGATATTAGGACTCGCATTTCAGGCTGAATAAATTGGGAGAGCCATCTTTCTCACAACCACAACTTATTAGAGTTGAGAGCTAGTTGCAGCGGGGGCGGGGTGTGTGTGTGTGCATTTCCCCCTGAGAAATCATCGAAGTTTGAATGCTGCAAAAATGAGTATTATGCCCACCAGTGTTCTTCTGATAGCTGGATCCCCTGCAACAAATAAATAATTGCTGCACACCTGTTGTGGAGCTCATTTACCCAGATTTCCCTGAACATGTAGGTTTCTGGGTCCTAGTACCCCAACGCCCTTGTTCTTGGGGTTTACTGCCCCACTGATTCACTGTTCCTCACCCCCAGACAGAACTGCTGCCTGACAGTGTAGACAGCATTTAGATGGATCAGTGGCCTGATTCTGTATAAGGCAGCTTCCTATGTCCCTAACATTTTACTGCAACGTGGAAGCAGATGACAAGATCCTTTAGGTGGGGAAATCCATATGTAGTGATTGGTGCATTTTGTTTCTTATTCACAGGATATTTTCAGAAGAGATTAAATGAATATGAAGAACAAAAGAAGCAAAGGAGACTCTCCTGAATTTGGGCTCTCAGGATTGCTCACCAGCAGATGGACAGGCCTGTGGCTAAAGTAATTGGACCAAGATAACTTCCTAGAAGGAAGAATGTTATTGGATATGCTGGTTCTAAATGTAGCCCCTCCTTCATCTGTGAACCATGTGAGAGGCCAGCTTGGCTTCAAGCTCTACTTTTTAATCTTCTCTTCCTTTTCAAGACTGGCACTACAGAGCTTTTCTATCATATACGGTAGATAAAGTTTGGCTGCATTTAACAGCCTGGCTTGGAAGTAGGACTGCAGTTCTTTAAGAAAATGGCAGCATAAAACTGAAATGAACCAAGTGATCATCTTGGTCAAAACAGGACTCTAGAAATTCAGTCAAATGAAGGAGATGTGGGGTAGCTAATAATGACAAAGATTGTATAGCAAGTGATGAGAGAAAATATATTCACGGGAAACGTTTCTGTTCTCATTAAATGGTTTCCAAATCAATGGTTTCATTCAGTGTTTGCTTCTAATGGCATCCTATTGTTGGAATCAAATTTCTGTTTTTATTTCATTGCTCTTATTTCCATTTTTGTAAAGTTGTGTTTCTGCACTCAGTCAGGTAGCAATGGCTCCACTTGCTCACATATTTGCTCACATATATTTTTCTTATGGGGAAAAAACGTATTGAATTTTCCTTCTTACCTAGGGCTTTTGGCCCTTGGTTTAAAGGATTTCTAAGTATTTGAGGCCTCTTTTGGTGGGGCAGGATCTGTGTAGATGGATTTGTATTTGTATAGATGGATTTGCTTTTGTTTAGACTTTCATGACTGTGTTAATTGTTTTAGTGTTTCCATTGTGTTTGTAAATTGCTTTGTCATTTTTATGAGTAAAGCAACTAAATAATAATACTCAAGGGGTGTGGTGGCAAGTAGTAGCATGCAAAGGAATGAAAGGAAGATTCTCAAACTGATTTGAAAGGAATAAAAAAATAGAAAATGTGGAAGTGAGACAGGGATTTAAAAAGCAACCTTCATGCAATCTCATATTGACATTATGAAGGGGAATAAGCAGCCTAACCCTGTTGAACCACACAATAGAGAGGTGCTAGTTCAAAGCATCCTTTTCTTTTTTTAAAGGGACCCTTTCACCTGACACATGAAATATGAATTATAAATTGGGTTTGGCATGTGATTGAGCTGGAGATTGTTCCAATGGGAACAATAGAGCCGCTGAATGCTATTTGAAGGACTATGACATCCTAACCATACAATGAGGTCAACAGATAGCAAAGGCTGCTGTGATGTGACACCGTAAGTCAGGCATCCCCAAACTGCGGCCCTCCAGATGTTTTGGCCTACAACTCCCATGATCCCTAGCTAACAGGACCGGTGGTCAGGGAAGATGGGAATTGTAGTCCAAAACATCTGGAGGGCCGAAGTTTGGGGATGCATGCCGTAAGTGAACAAATACTGAAATGTTTTAAATCAGAAAAGTTACATTTTCCCAGTTGGCCTTGTATTTTAAGGTTTCAATGAATTCCAGTTAACTCTTGTTTTAGAACATCTGCAGATTCCTACATTGTTTATTTTAAGACTTGCCTTTATATTTTAAATACCTGTTTTACTTTTAGAGATATATTGAGAATCCACTTCTAAAACACTAACTTGTAGAGTCCGAGTATAACAGTTAAATCTTCTTTGAGGAAGTGCTTCTCATGTACAAAGGTAGGGATTAAACCACTTTGAAAGGCAACATACCAACCTATTTAACTATAGGTGGAACAACTGGAAGTGCTATTGCAGTTTGTCTTACCTGACTTCTGTGTTCAGTTGCTACAGTCTCATTGTTGCTGTGAAATGGAATGCACTATATTCCCAATGCCACTGAAACCTACATAATCTTAGCTGTGGAGTGTGTGCTTCACTCTTAAGGTTCCACAAAGGCCTTCATCTAAATCCTTGTTTATACAGGAGAAAAGGGCAATGGGGAAAGGGTGGCAATCTGCCACATGTACCAAAGGGAAAGGCTGCTGGTGCCTGCTTCATTTGAACCCATTTGAACTAGTCAACCAGCAGATGCACCCTTAGAAGCATTGGTTACAACAGCTGACAGCTCTGCCCCAAGCCCTCTTTGTTCCTACTCCAGCTAAATATTCAGTCCAGCATTCACCTTCTAGTGCCAAGGCTCAGTCACAAAAATATATTCTTTTGAACCATCTACTTACTTCAGAGGGTATCTCTTCCTGAAGTTTCCCTCATAGTCACTTCACTAGTTCCCCACTGGTTAAACCAGCAATTGCCTTTGCTGCTACAAAAGGAGTAGAAATCAGAATTCCTGAGAATTTACCTGTATTTATATAACTAAATGGCGTTTCCATGCGCTGCTCTGGTTTCGCCAGAAGCGGCTTAGTCATGCTGGCCACATGAACCGGAAAAACTGTCTGCAGACAAACACTGGCTCCCTCGGCCAGTAAAGCGAGATGAGTATCGCAAGCCCAGAGTCATTTGAGACTGGGCTTAACTGTCGGGGGTCCTTTACCTTTTATATGACTAAAGAGTAAATACTACCTGTCTTTACCAGTGTGCTGGGAGGAGCTGCTAGCCCCTAAATCCTTTGCCCTATCAGTTCACTAGGACTTAGGATATGGTATCCCTGTGCCCTTCATCCCAGATACATGCTGTACACATCCTGTTGCACCTATTCTGCCTGCAGAACTTCAACCTTATGGAGCTTTCCACATGCAGGCCAAAGGACTTCCAGCAATATTGTCCCACTCGCATACGTCCATTTTTGCACTTGGAGCCACCATGCCTTGTTCCTGAGGCCCCTCAGCCACCTTCAGCCTTCAGAATAGTAAGTGCCCTTCCTTGTGCTGACCACACAAGGCTTGTCCCAGTTGCTTCGCAAGAAGCCTTTGCTAGGAGAAACTAAATATTTTATGTGCAAAACATGGGAGTCACTTTGACAGCAGGAATACACTTTTATCAGTTCAAATAAACACTCTGCAGAATGGCTCAAAATAAACACAAGGATGGTCACAGTTATGAGAATTTTCTTATTTATTAAAGAGCAGAAATAAATTTTTGCATAAATTTTATACAAAAAAAGTAACTGTAAATTTTGTATAGACTTTCCACTGAAGAAAACAGAAATAAATTCTTTAAATGTTTATTTTTTAAAAAATAAAATAAACTGAGATAACCACACTACCGCATGCGGACGCTCACCCCCACATCACAGGGTACCGGGGGTAGAATTTTAAAGACAAAAGGTGCAGTTCAACAAGCACAGCAGCTGAGCAACTTGAATTCAGCAGACACACACCACCCAACTGAAATGAACAGAGACTGCCCAGCCACAGTGGATTGCTTGCAAAGATGGCACTTTAGATGCCTGGCTTCCAGTGACAGTGCTGTGCCTAAGTGCCGTTTTGGATTCTTAAAAATCTACCTCTGGTATCAGTAACAGGTGAATAATGAGATCACAGTCCAGACTCAAAAGTCAAAGACATTCCAGCCACAAAAGCCTAGTGGGGGAATCTGTGTTTTACAAGCTCAACTCTTTTATTAATTATTTTTTGAGTGAGTACTAAGTGAGGTTTTTTTTACTAATAGATGATTTCTTAAAATTAGAAAGCAAATTGTCTTACAGCTTGTAATTACACTGTGTTAGAGTACTCTGTTATTGGGCATCCATTTCCCCAAGAGTTTATGCCGTGTAGTCAAGGTAATTACAAAGACAAAGCTTTACTCTGCATGCTTTCCTGGGCACACAACCAGCAGAGCAGGCAATATGCATGTTTGACTTGGAGAGTGCTTGGGATTCCCCTTTCGTTGGAGGAGGCTAGCTAAGGAGTAACAAAGAGTAGAAGTTATACAACATTATTATAAATTAGATTTGTTCCTATCTGCTCCAGTTTTCATAGTCTCCTCAGTATGTTTGTAAGCTCTCCTGTAGAAAACAGTTGTGAGTTATTTTTTATTGTGTCAGTGACCAAGTTAACTAATGATGATTAGAATATGTGGAAAAGCTCTTGATCCTGAAGACATGGATGTGAAGGTGGGAAGCGATCTGATTGCAAACACTGACACAGTATCGGAGCAAATCAAAAAGGGAAAAGATCTGGAAGAAGAACATAGGTTACATGTGACATCCAAACATAAAGGCTCAGAAATAATTTGTTCTGCAAATTGTATATCCATTCTCGATGCAATGGGTTCCTCTCTTCAGTTAAGTGCAGATTACCCTTGTCTTTCTGAAACAAAAGGCTTTTTCTATACTCTAAAGCAGCCTTCCCCAACCTCCAGCTGCAGGGATATATTCCCTATTCATTGATATTCGACTCCTCATAATGAATTCTATAGGTCTAGGTTATGTACAATAAATTAAATATAAAACAAGATTAAAAATCAAATCCAAAACAAAAACCCCAAATGTACGCCAGCATGCAAGAATAAAACAACTGCTTGGAAACTTATCTATGCTGCCCAGATTTTTTTCTGTGCCATTCCCTCTTTCTCATTAGACTGCTGCAAAACTAAAGTTGCTTACATTAACGTGAAAGAACGCACAATGATATGTTTCATGCCCAGAAAAATAAGGAAATACTTACCAGGGCAATCCAAAGTACAATATACTCATCAATAAAGCTATTAAAATATTGGTCCAGAAACAAGAGTGCTGGGCCTATGAATGCTGTGTCATGCAGATGCATCTCACTCTTGGTCATATGTGCAACCTGTTGGGAAAAATTAAAACTCAGATAAATATTCTATTTCAGCATCTATACTGAATAATTTAATATTGGAGGGGAGGGGTAAACAACTGAATTCTGATTTCTCTTTATAGCTTGGGTTATCACCAATTCCTCATTTGGAAGCAAATGAGGCGTATCATTACATATACCACTCTACAGCTCTCATAAATGCAGTATTTGAAAGAAGTTTGGAAAATCATTGTTTACAGCTGGAGAAAGAAAGCAAACCTTTCACAACAAAGTATACCATATAAGACCAGCAAATAATAAGAGTTAAGTACTTTGTTTGTATTTATGGGGCACCTCATAAAATAAATTCTCTAACTTACCACCAGTTTGTTAGTTATTTTAGCAGAAACAAAACCAAAAGTCAGTATGTAGAGACAAGGATGCTTTTCAAAGAGTTGCACTGCAGATTTCTTGTAGATCATAGCAGCTAACGCAATGACGGATCCAATGTGAAGAAATGGTGAAAGGACACTTGTTCCCTACACAGAGAAAGAGCTTTGTATTTATCAAGGGCATATTACAGAAACAAATATGTCAACATGCTATCTTCAGAACAACTGGAGGCTGGCTGACAGTCCTTTTGTAACATTCTAATGCTACCTTCTTGAATTCACTCAGCTGGCAGTAAGGAAGTTTAGAGGATGTCACCTGGCTGTGTGGTTGCAGTCTCTAACAGAAAAGCAGGCATGGTGAACTTTGTGCTGCATGCCTGGCCTAAGTGCAATTTCAGTCACAAAACAGCTTGATGAAATGCAATTCTTACCCAGTTCTAGCCTAAGAGATGTGAACAGATGAATTTTTAAAGCACAAGTGGCCCAGATATTTTCATCTGGATGGCAAAACAAAAACAATGTCTATCACTACATACTAAAAAGTCAACCATCTTAGTTTAAAATGCAAAATCCACAAACACATTTATTGAAGATCAACGTTTGTACTAAAATCTGAAAATAAGTGTGGTAGATCAGAGACATGGTTATTTCATCGTCGGTGAAAAACGAAGAACCTTTTACCGTGTGAAATCTATGAATCTGCCCTAAAAGAAATATATTTTTTAACTCGAGGGCTCCCTTCCCTCAAGGGTAACTTGGGGTCTGCATGTCAGTGGTCAGCAGGGCTGATGCCACAAACATTCTGCCCACACTCCATCCACACACACACACACACTTCTCAATTTTCACACAGCCATACAAAATGATCTTTTGCCAACCACTGAGAAAGGGGGCTCCCTTTCTCAGCAAGTTGCCAATGGGAAATGTTGCCAATTTCTTCCATCAGCAGCTTGCTTGGCTTCTGTACTGAGCACAGAGAAAGGTTTCGATCGGCAACAGGACTCTACAGCCAAACTCCTTCCCAACTGTGTTCCTTATGCCAGTATGCAAAGTAGAAGATCGTACCAATAAAATGAGTCCACTTGAAGACATATAGCATTCTAAAGACTGGCAGGGGGAAAGGGAGACTGAGTTACCCAAAAGGTAAAGAAAAACTCACTGCTATAGTTGATCCATTTTTGCCAACACCACCTGTGAAGATCACACCAAAGTAGTTTGTACAGGAGAATATGGTTCCTGCTACAGTACAAAGAGCTGGAAGTATTTTCACTTGGATGTTTAGCACTGGAATCTTAACAGGAGAGGAAGAAAAATATGGACACAGTTTAAAGAATTCTAGATTTCAAGTAAACTCAAACATTCCACTTTTCCAAATCTATATTTGGGAACCACCTAGGAACAATAGGGGGTACAATATTCTTTCACACGTTACCTTTCAGAAAGCTGAAGACCTGTATTCATGATGACACACAGGAGAAATATCAGTATTTGAGAACTTATTCCTGGGGAGAGCAGACAGTACTGAATGGACAGAGGAGTCAGTATTTAGGTTTCCATTCTGAGGTAGTCAGAAACCAGGATCCATGAAGTATGGTGTGGTAGTTAATGTTGACCTACCACTGACAGGTGCAGGGTTCAAATCCCCACTCTCACCTTACTCTACCTTACAAAGTTGTTGTGAAAGGAAAAAAGTGGGCACCCTGCACATCCCCTTGAGCTCCTATAGGGGAGGTGAGATATACATTAAATAATATGAATAAAGAAATGAGAAGTCACATAGAGGCCAGAGTAGACAGGATATGTCTAAAGAATTAGGAAAGGACATTTCAATATATTTCAAATTTTCATGTTAAGAGCTTAGAAATGAAGAAAAGCAAATAGAAAAGTACTTGGGGCTGCAGTGCTGGGTGAAAACATGGTCAATTTCTGTACCCTGGACAGTGGCCAGAGAGATGTTCTTGGGATGCTCGTAAAGCTAAACAATAGGGTGACAACATTCCTTGTTGTTTGTCTCCGGGATCTGACAAAGGTATACTGTCCCTGAAATATGATGGTTCCATTATCATGCATAACAGTCATTGTTGATCAACCCTCCATGAATTTATCAAATTCTCTTTTTAAGCCACTTATGCCTGTGGTCATCACTGGATCTTGTGGCATTTAATTCCCTAGGCAAAATAGCATTATGTGGAAAAAGAACTTCCTTTTGTCAATTCTGAACAGCCACCGTCAATCTGTTTTATATAATTAATTTGCAAAATCCTGACCACCACCAGACTACAGCTGGTAGGGATGTTGCACTTATTCTACGGTGTTATTCTGAAACTCTTCCCCTGAAATTTGAACTAAGAACAGTATTTGAAAAACAGTGATACGAACTTAACAAAACCAAGAGAACTGTAAAGAAACAAAAGGGGCTTGTTATTTAATTTGAAGATTATACCTTGCCTTTCAATCAAATGATTCTCAAGACGGTTTAGAAGTAAGGGGTAATAAAGCAAATCAACCCAAGCTCACACATACACAACCTAGTAAACCTTAGTCCTTTGGCTGATAGATGCTCTCACAAGTCCCAGGGCAACTGACAGTTGTAGCAGTGTTCTCTTTAAGCATAAGAGGTGGGGAACAAAATTCCTGGAACAGCTGTTTCCTTGGCTAATGGATGGAACCAGGCTGATCTTCCCCTTGCCATGTCTTCTTCCCAGGGAATGCAACATCCCAATGGCCATTAGTTTCTTGCCAGTGGCAAACACTAGAGGGTGCTCTTGGCAAACTGGCACACACGCACACACAGATGGTGCTGCAAAAGCCATCTGACAAATCAGTGGGGAACAGGACGTTCCCCCCCCCATGGCATTAAATCAAAGTCCCCCAGTTTGAGTGTAACAATCTTCACACCAATGCTGGCACACAATGAGATTCGGGTAAGGAGTGGAACACTCAACCCTGATACAGGTTTTTGGCTAATTAAGTCATGGGTTCAAGCCACACATTGGGTGAAAGATTCCTACATTGCAGGGGGACTAGACTAGATGATCCTCGTGGTCCCTTCAAGCTCTACAATTCTATGTGTCAATTAATGACAATCAATCAAAGTTTCCCATTATCAAGCAATTTTGTAAACAGCCATTTTTTAAATTCTATAATAGCTGCACCACCACTGTGCAGCTTTAAAAAGAAATGCTTTTAAATTTCTTTTTAAAAGAGTGGTGAGGAACAGCATAACTATCTCTCTCCCATCATGTCGTAAACATTTGTGCATGCATTCATTTACTCTTTGGGAGGCTGTGCACTTTCCATCTCCCTTGCTGAGCTGCATACCTAGTAGCAAGGTCAACAAAAGGCATAGAAGGTAACAGCAGTATAGTATCATCTCTCCCTACCCCCCCACCCCAGCGCCCTCTGCCTCTCTTCCATCAGCTGTGAACAGAATATTGCTCTATTGTCTTGTGAAACTATTGGGCAAATGCTGAAGTACCACAGAAGGGCCTTAAGAGAAAAGTGGAATGATTGAGTACATGTGCAATTGAAATAAGCAAACATTTTAATGATATATTTTCCTCTATACAAGTGGAGTTGTGTTTTTTCTCCAGTATAAGAAACCACCAAAATAAGCAGCAGCTGTCAAGAAAATCTAAAAAAGCACTGTGTATATAAATAGCACATATTACATTTTCAGAGCAGACTTCAAAATACTTTTATGTGTTTTATACTTCAAAGAAAGCTAGGCTTACTTTTAACCAGCCTTTTCTTGACACACCACTTCTTTTTAAGTGTAACTCACATTAGGGAATATTTTGCAAGATCCACATTATTTTATTTATTTATTGCACTGTATAATTAAATTGTAGCAGAAATTTAATTTGCAGCAAATTAGCTTTTGATTGATTTTAAGATAGCTTACAAAACAAGACACACATAGCTATGTTATGGACCATTTTTTTCTATTTTAGTAGACATACATATAGCATGCTCAAGCAACAATGGCAGCCAAATCATCTTAGAAAATTATTTAGCTGGAAGTAATTACCAAAGATTTACCACTGTGATCGCATTTACAGCTCAAGATCTGCATCCAGTTGCAATAGTCCTCCCTTTCCAAATTTAGCAGATTTGTGAACTATCCATCAAGATGTAAATGCTTTGTTCAACCAACAGACCAAGTTTCTCCTTAATGAATATGTGTTGGGCTCCCTCTGCCTAAATGGCAGCACATAATACAAAAGAATGATGGCTTTAAATATATTATGGGATGAAGCAGTGCAATATAGCCAAAATGGGAAGGTCTCGCCAACAAAAAAGGAAAGAGATACTGTTCTAAATGTGTAACAAAATGGGTTGGGAAAAATAAACAATGTAAGTTACATGTGATATACAAGATGAACAGAATTACCATCGCTTGCCAAAATGTTGGTCCTCCAATCACTGCCAGTAAATGCATGGTTATTATGAAGACTTGAACTTCAGTCACATCAATTCTGATTAGGTACAAAAAAGCCAAAAAAGCACAATTACTCAAAGCCATTTATAATCAATTTGCAAGCATGGCAGCGCTCCTCTATCATGCACAAGGTAAAATGAAACAATGGAGAAAATGTTTTCATGATATACTCTTGTTGTACTGCTGTTTGTCATCACAGCACAGAAAATGGAGATCTAGTTAGGGATCACAATTTTAGACAGTTCTATAATAGACATGTGTCAAACATACATAGCCAGAGGTGTTTTAAAGGTTTCTACTGAAGTCAATCAACTGGCTGGATGGGCAAACTGATTTTAAGTGCAAGATAGATTTCCCATTCCACCGATGATTGGCTGCTGGACACAAGTTTTCAAAACTCCTCTGGCTGCACTTCTGCTTCTATCCTACCTACATCATGGCTGTCTAGGAGTGTGGCCAAAAAAGTTGGAACTTGTTTACTTCTTTCAGCTAACCATAAGCAGTTGCAGAAATGTAAGCATTAAACCTTGCCCACCAAAAAAAAGAATTCCGAGTGTTACTTTCTTGAAAAAAAATGTTTGGCCTCATCACAATCTCCTTTCATTCTTGTTACAGGTAGGTAGCCGTGTTGGTCTGGATCGAAGTAAAATAAAAAAATTCCTTCAGTAGCACCTTAAAGACCAACTAAGTTTTTATTTTGGTATGAGCTTTCGTGTGCATGCACACTTCTTCAGATTCTTCAGGTATCTGAAGAAGTGTGCATGCACACGAAAGCTCATACCAAAATAAAAACTTAGTTGGTCTTTAAGGTGCTACTGAAGGAATTTTTTTATTTTCCTTTCATTCTTGTCCTGCTATTCACATAGGCATGGAACTGATATACTGCTACCAGTCTCCTAACCACAGATAAGAGTTTGGGACCCCTCCTTCCTCGCATCTCAAGAATAAATCTTCCCTCTTCATTTTTCCCATGGTTAAATGTGATACCTTCGGGCGGTAACCAGTTACTAACCATGGTTAACACTAACCAGGGTTTGAAGCAGGTTTGCAAACTTTGGTTAAGAAGCATCCCTGAGTAACACCAAATTGATTAAGGCAAATAAGGTAAGGGGAATTTGCACCGGAGAAGGGAGGAAGGGTGCAAGCCTGCAGCTTGCTACCAATATCTTAACCATGGTGAAATGCTTGGCAGTGTTACCCCTTCAGTGAACCATAAACACCACTACTAGTCTTAGCTATTGTTGTTCTTTTGAAGGGCACTTGGTTGCAACTCTGAAGTTTGAGGGGTTTGGGCAGGGGTCCCCATACTACGGCCCGGGGCCCGGATACAGCCCTCGAGGCTCATTTATCTGGCCCCCTGCGACCCCCCCACCGCCACCCGCTCTTATCGGCACGGTGTGGCTGCCCACTTCCTGGTCGCCGGAAACTATTTCCGACGCACTTCTGGGTCAGAGGAGGCCCATGCGTACAAGCTACTTCCGATGCTCCGGAGACCTGGAAGTGTGCTGGAAATCACGTGTGCGCACGCGTATGGGTGCGTGCTCCTGCGCGCTCTGGCCCACTGTGCAATCAGCGCTCGAGGCACCAGCCCAAGGCCAGGTAGGTTTGGAGACCCCTGGGTTTGGGTCTTCCTTAATAGGCCAATTGACACTTATGGGTAGTATGAATAAGCCATACTCAGAGTAGCCCCAATGTATCAATGTAATGACTGCATGCAGAATACATGTGTTCACCATTTATTGTTACTTATGCAGATTCGTTAGCTAAGAGGCCATGGTTGGCTGTGGAGTACAGTGCTCCTGTTAAGCAGGTGACCATGTTAGAAAGTGAGGGCACATTCCTGGGCAGCCTCCCCTCTTCTCCTGTCTCAAAGGTGAGCAATGCCAACAAAGCTGACAGTGCTGACTTTCTGTTTGATGAATTAAGATTCTTCCATGAGACATAATAAAATAATCCTGTCTTGTCTTTCATATATGAGAAGGGATGCTGCTGAATTCACAGAGAGTAAAAAAGATGCATATGTGTACATACTCCATTTGTATACTGTAATGATAAAGTATATAATTGTATGTACATAATATAAAGAAAAATAAATAAATCATTGTTTCTTAATTTGCCACATGCTTTCTACTCTCTTTCTTTTCCACAGGCATTACTAATGGACACCAATGCACTCCCATATTTCCATGCTTCACAAGAGAAACATAATGTAGACCTTAGCACTAGAAATGAAATGCTTCTGTTTATATGTACTTTATACCTACAATCTACATAGGTTCAAGTTCCAAAGCCAAATGGGGATGTGACCACATCCAAAGGCCAATTACAAAGGAAAGCGTCTTCACACGCAGCATGAGTTACCGTGTTTCTCATATTATAAGTCATGTCTTATATTTATTTTTTTCTCAAAAAAACACAACATGGCTTATTTTCAAGGGATGTCTTATTGAGCTGCGGCTCCAGCCAGCTCCCGGGCTTCGCGCGCTGCCCGCTAAGGCTCCTGCTGGCTGCTGGGGCTTACCGATAGTGCACTTTGAGCTGCGGCTCCAGCCAGCTCCCGGGCTTCGTGCGCTGCCCGCTAAGGCTCCTGCTGGCTGCTGGGGCTTACCGATAGTGCACTTTGAGCTGCGGCTCCAGCCAGCTCCCGGGCTTCGTGCGCTGCCCGCTAAGGCTCCTGCCGGCTGCCGGGGCTTTGCTTAGCAGGGTCCCGATCCTTTGTTCTTTGCCCGCCGCGGCTCCTGCCGGCTGCCGGGCTTTGCGCGGCTTGAGCTGCGGGTCTAGCAGGGTCCCGGCGCCGCGCGCTGAGGCTCTACCGTAGCCGGGCTTCGCACTGAGGCTCCTGCTGCAGCTCTTGCTGTGCGTGCTGCAGCTCTTGCTGGCTCCCACTCGGACGGAGCTCCACGTGGCAGCGGCATCCAGTTCCGAGGAGGCATCTTCCTTTTCTTCTTACGGTACCGTATTTTGCACAGACCTGCTCCCACCACAACCCGGTACTGCTACGTCTTATTTTCGGGGTATGCCTTATATTTCGCCAGGTCATGAAAATCCTGCCATGCCTTATTTTTTAGGGATGCCTTAAAATATGAGAAACACGGTACATAATTTCTGAAGGCACTTGCTTAAGTGTATGGCTAATAACTTCTAACAAACATTTGGCCTCAAATCACTGCTAACAAAACATTTAATACTCTGCTGTGACAGATGCAATTACTGGTTCAGACATTTTTAATTAGCTTCATCTATGATGGCAGGAGGGGAAATATACACCAAGAACAGAAAAGAACTGGATTAAGCAACCTTGTGTAAATCATCACTGTTAGTCAAAGAGAAAACTGAGGCAGCAGAGAAAGCACAGAAGAGGAAGAAATATCTGAAAGTGGGAACAGGATGGGTTTGTGAGAAAATATAATAGATTAACATATGAAGCCTTACAATGAGAGACTGTAACATTTTCAAAACACTACCTACAAATACTTACAAACTGTGTTAAACCCATTTCATGTCCCACATATGATCAGCACACTTGCACTATCAATTATGTTTGTGTCAGGGAGAATCCCTATTATAAACTGACCTTGTGAAAGAAATAATGTCTGCATTTCAATTTACTATTTTTGCTTTAATTCAGATTTTATTAACCATTATTTTATATTTGAAGGTATTAAATGCATCATTTACATCTTTAAAATCTAAGATGTGAGATCTCAACTTTTTTTACATTAAAAAGCTTTTACAAAGCTGAGGTGCCAGTTAAACTCACCAGGCACAGGTTCAAAAATGAACTTGCAAGCCATATTACTGGCCTGAAAGAGGCACATACTGCAAATCACCAACTTATTCTTTGGTTCTCATAAAATCTGAGTCAGAATTTCTAGCTTACTCCCAACACACACACCCCACCTACTACATGACTGCTTTGTGTAACCAGAAGAAGTCCCACTGGGATTTATCTCCTGGCTGCCCAAAGCTGTCAAGGGTAACCATGGTCAGGGAGAGTTGCAGGCCTTTCCAATGCCTGTATCTTTGATAGCAGTATCCATAAAAATCAACGGGGGCAGGTAGCCCCCACAAAGAATGCTGCCAATCCAAGGGTGTTCAGGTGGGCATTTTCATGGGTGCAGTCTTTTAAATCTTTCTATTTAGTGGAACGCAGCTCTATTAGACTGAGATGGGGAATTTTTAAAGATTGCACCTGTGAAAGACCACTTGTGGTGGTGCATACTCTAAAACGAAGTTTTCACAGGTGCAGCTTATTTACCTCAAAATGTTCAGTCAGTTATGTGCAACTCCAGGGGCCATTCTACCTCAGTTCTCATTTCTCCATGTACTCATTTTGTCTTGCTTTTTTTAAAAAAATATCTGATCAGACGTATATATGAAAATAGAAATAAAAATGACAGCTGCTCCACAGAGTTGGAGCAAGTTAGCTGTAAAACTTGTGGAAAAAATATTCAGGGTCTCATTGACTTGTCATAGTTTTATAATGTTATGTGCATCCCTCAAACCAGGAGGTCTTCAGTTCAAATGCCACCTCAACTACTACTCACTACAGGGTTGCAGCAAAGCTACTATGCCCCAGCATCTTTCCTCCTCAGCCTCACCTGCAGTGGGGGGTAATAATACCACAAACCTTACATTGTTGCTATAAGGATTACAGACCCCATGTATGCATTTGAACAGCTGAAAGCATGATATAAATGCTACCCCCCCTTACTGATATTACATGCTGGCACAGCTGACACTCTGCTTCAAACTTATCAGCAGTTTGCTCTGCAGCTTGTTTTGTGCCCCACACCAAGTCATTCAAGCTTTATGTTGCTTCATACAATATGCCAGCTATGCTTGACCAAAGTAATCAGTATTTCCTGCAACTTTCGGTATGAGCAGAGTACAGCTAGCTCCCATGCCCATGTGCTTGTGAGAGCCTTGTTTGGAATGGGACTCCCTTACCCCACCCCCACCCCGCTTGACTGTATCAGGAGTGAAACAGACTTCAATCCCTAAGTTTAGCAACTACTGGAAAAAACACACCCATATGCTACTTGGCAACAGGTACAAATTAGGTTGAGAAAGGTTGTCCAGCAATCTTTCTGTGTGAAATGACTTTTGCTGACACAAATAATATTAATAGAAATAGGTTTAAGAAAAGGACAGCAAAGGAACATATTGAGAGATTCAGAAGACCCAAGTTTAGTTTCTTTCTTAGAATTACGTCATCTTACATAATCAACATACTCATTCGGGATTCTACCAAGCAAAAAAAAAAAAAAAAGCTCAAAACCCCTTCTAAGATCTTCAATTTACTTTCCTAATATCTAAGGAAAGGGAAGCTGGCAATGGGAACTTCTGTTTATGAGGAAATTACATCACTATTACAAAGATGGTTAGGAAAGATCCTAGAGCGCTCTTTCCTAAGCGTGAAGGCAAGGAACTCTAAAACATGACTAAAACTGCAATCCTAACCCCACTTACCTGAGAATAAGTCCCACTGAATTCAGTAAGACTTACTTCTGAGTAGAAATGGTTAGGATTGCCCTGTAAGAATACTTTTCTAACATCAATATATTTCACGATAGCTAACAATTCTTTTTCCTGGTGGAAAGGTTTCTAGAAAAAAAAAAGGGAGGAAATATTCCAAAGGTGTTCCAACAAAATTAATCCAGATGGTTCTACCACTCTGGCATTCTGCTCTTCAAAGAGGTGAAGTCAGTTCTGCATATTTTACAGTAGCCAATAGGGGAGAAAACACCAGAGTTTCAAAACAAAGCTTTTTTTGTTTTGTTTTAGAGTAAACAGGGGAGGAAAAGTTTGATAATCTGAGTGAGTTTTTATTTTTCATTCAGCCATTATGAGTTGCCTTTAAAACAAATGTCCATGAAATATCACCAGGAAAACAATTGGCATTTTTGCAGTTACTCTGTGCATGACAAAAGGTGCTGCTTCTAGAGAGTTCGTGCCATTGTTCACTGGGTAACATTGATTTGCATCTGTTACCGTGTTATTCCAGAACCCAGGTCCCAGAGTTCCTGTGAGAAGCTGAACTATTGCAAGACAGAGTTCAGACTCTGTAACATCAAATCTATGTGTGAGGGAAAGAAACATTTAAAAACAGCTTGCTTAGAAATCTTCAGCTTAATAGTTCCATAAGAACAGATTTTCACACACAATTAAGGATACAGACTTCAAATCAGGGTAATCTCCTTCAGAATGTTATGACAGTTGCTATTACAATTGTAGAGAGAAATGAAAAGTAGTAGTAAATCCACATCCCATACAATTCAATTCAATCCCACTGAAGTCAATGGTAAAGTTCCTACTGAGTTTAATGGCTTTGGACTGTACTCATAAGGAGTCTGAAAATATTATAAAAGCAGTACATAATTCAAATACAAGTTACTAGGCAAATACCACAGAAATTGAAATTAAAGATTTACATTTTCAATAACAAAACTGAATTAATACAATGAAATTTGAAACTAAATATTATGTTACTTGTAACAGTAATATTTTAACTCAATGAATGCAAATAAAGATAATATTTTTACAATCATGCTACAACTTGCGTATAACTTTGCTTATACAGTGGTACCTCGGTTTACGAACAGTCCTGTTTACAAACTATTCGGTTTATGAATTCCACAAAACCGGAAGTAGTGTTCTGGTTTGCGAACTTTACCTCGGTCTACGAACAGAAGCCAAATGGTGGAAGGGCACTGGTGGCGGTAGGCCTCATCAGGAAAAGCGTGCCTTGGTTTAAGAATGGATTTGGTTTAAGAACGGACTTCAGGAACGGATTAAGTTCGTAGACCGAGGTACCACTGTACTCAGGAAAAGAAGCTATAAGAAGGAAACTTTACTCATACTAGATTCTTTAAGCACTTACACTGGTCTCTTTGTAAATAAAGCAATAAGAAGAATGTAAGGGGGCTGTGCATCTATTTTATATTTATTAAAATATTCCACTTTAAGGCTGCAATCGTATACAGAACATTGAACTCACGTGAGACTTACTTATTTTCTTTGTTCACAGAACACTATTTGTTCTGCACCAAGCACTTTCTGCACTACTTTCAAATTTAGCTAATGTTTCGGTCACAATGTATTGTTAAGGCTTGTTTCCCCCAACTATCATTCCTGCTTTAACATTATCTATGAAGCTTTGCATCTAGTAAAATGTACTCTTCAAATTGTATGAATGGTAACTGGTGACACTAGCATTATACCTTGTGGCACCACAATGAAGATAGGAGACAGAAAAGCCGAATGCGAGAAGAAGATATTGCGAGAAGAAGATATTGCTAAACAACCTTCCTACCCTTGAGATGGGTGTGGACAATAATTTGCATGTTCCCATTTGATTAGTCAGTGATTTTATAACTTAGGAAGAAATAATGCTTTTTTGCCTTTTAAACCTGCTAAATCCTTAACTAGTGATCTGTAAACACTATACAGTATTAAAAATAGGTACTAAAACATGAATTGTGTTGAGGAAACAAGAAACATTCCATGACAGGTAAAGCTAAAGAAAGGAACAGTAAACAATTATTGCAATCTAAGCAATGCATCTGACTTTTTGAATGCTGTGTTTAAACTTGTGGGTAATATTCAGCATTAGTCATACGCAGCATAGATACTCTGAATTCACTGAATTCAATGGATCTACCCTAGGTATGACTGTCATTGGATATCACCCTTATAACTACATTAAAAAAAATTAGGCCATTATAATCAAACATTTAAATAAAAGAGAAGACCTAATGAAACAATGCTAGCTTAACTAGCAATTTACCTGATTGAAATGAACTAATCATATTTTCCCAAACATATAACACATTTTCTTAAAGGTTACAGAACAGAATGCTTGTTCTTTCTTGCTTTGTCAAATAAAACAAAATAGGTTAATTAGTGTACATTTCAAACTGTAAAAATGTAAATGTATAGCATACTATATTTAACAATGTGTTATTTAATATTATGTAGTTCTTTTTGCCAGCAAAGCTGCTAAGCTTATGTCTCACCTCGTGTTACACTCAAGCTTGGGTTTCATTTCATGATATGCACTAACTAACCTAGTGACAGCCTAGTGACTGCCTAAGCTGGAGTTCAGTGAGCTCACCAAAATCCAGAATTGTGGGTCAAATACAGTTGCATGAAATCACTGCATAAAACAGCTACATAACATTTATCTTGAGTTTGGAGAAGGGTGAGCAATTTAAAAAAAATAGACATATACACAGATTCCAATAAGCATATCTTAGAATTTGAAGAAATGAAGTTGGGCTGCAACACTTCAGCCTGAGAGAAACTTTAGCTTCCATACCAGCAACTGAATGGACCACATTTGTCTATTTTCTACTGGATGTATGATATTATTAATGCTCTAAGAAAGCAATTCCCTTCTGAGGCACTAATTTTAATATTAAGTAATTAACACACCACTGTAATTTTGAGGGACAGAATGGATTAATCTTGGCAACTGTCCTTCCTTTCCCCATTTTTTTAAAGTTTACCCAACACTCTTGTTTGCCTGAATTACTTTTGCCCTTCAAAGCTAGTTTTGCAATGTTTTTATGCAACACTGAACTCTAGTGCACTCCATTAAACTTTCCCACTCATTTCTTTCCTCTCCTCTGGCCTGTATCTGCATACCAAAGCAGGTAAAGTGGGAGGCATCTAAAGAAACCAGTATGGCTGTATAAGGAGCTTACAGATGAGCTGAATTTTAAGAAGGCCATGTATAAGAAATGGAAGAAAGGGGAAATCACAAAGGAAGAGTATACAACAGTTGCAGGGAACGTCTGGTGGGCCAAAGCTCAGAATGAGCTTAGAGGTTAAAAATAATTTTTAAGTGTCTTCTTTCTTCTCCCCCTCCCCGCCCCCACCTTCCACTGTGGCCACCATGAGCAGCAGGTGCAGCAGTTGTTCAACGGCTTTACAAAGCCCTGCTAGCCAGAGGAGGGAGTTTCAACTGTGGTCTAAAATGGAAAAAACAGAATTGCATGGCACCTAATTATGCCTCTAATTCTTACACTATTCTTAATCAATCTGTGCTGCTAATAAACTCTATGATCAGGGACACTAGTTCATGGAGGCTGAGCTATTTTGGGGCCCCCAGTTTTGAGAGGGTGGAGGAGACCGAGCATGGAACCGAGCATGGCACAGCTTTAGTGGCCAGCTCCTCCTCCTGCCATGGAAAGAGGCCACGTGAGAGAGAGGAGCCACTGGCCACTGAAGCTGCACTGCACCATGCTGAGCCTCCTCCTGACATCACGTGTGCGACACTGCCCCAGTCTTTGGTACAAGTTGGTGCCTCTGCATATGATTATTTTCAATCTGATTATTCACTACTAGTGTATTTCAGCCCGTTCAAAAAACGAGAGAGAGAGAGAGAGAGAGAGAGAGAGAGAGAGAGAAGCGAGCGGGGCTTCTCCGGGACGTGCTGCCTGCGCGAGCGAAGGGGAAAAGAATCAGCCGTGAGAGGGGCGAAGGGGAAAAGCAGCAGCCGTTAGAGGGGAAAGTTGCGGCTGCGTTTCCCTCCAGTGACCGCCTGAGGTGGTTTGCTGTGGCAGCGGGCGGGCGGTGTGTGTGTGTGTGTGTGTGTGTGTGTGTGTGAGAGAGAGAGAGAGAGAGAGAGAGAGAGAGCTGTGAGAGGGGCGAAGGGAAAAAGCAGCAGCCGTGAGAGGGGAAAGTTGCGGATGCGCTTCCCTCCAGTGACTGCCTGAGGTGGTTTGCTGTGGCGGTGGGCGGGCGGTGTGTGTGTGTGTGTGCGAGAGAGAGAGAGAGAAAGAGAAAGAAAGAGAGAGAGAAGCGCACGGGTCTATCTCGCAGCCTCCTCCTCCTCGCACTGCTGCTTAGAAGCGAGTGGTTGGCGGCCGCAGGTAGGTAAACGGTAGGCAGAGGGGTTGGGGGGGGAGAGCGCGCATGTGTGCGTTCCAAGTCTCTGGTCCAATCCCTGTGTCCGTGGGGCACATGCGCAGTAGCGCGGAAATGGGACACAGGGAATCTGGACGCAGAGACACAGGGACTTTATTATATAGGATGATGAAAATGTGCCGAACTGAAAGAACAATTTAATTAGTAATACTTTTGTTTAGGCCAAAACATTGCTTCAATATACTCTTCCATAGATTACAGATTTGCATGTACCTTCTGATTGACTTAATCACTTAGCAATTTAATGTGTGGCAATATTAGGTTTCTCTCTTAGGTGGTTTACTTACATTCCAAAGCGCAATGTTCCAGAGACGTATGTCTGCCAGTGTGCGCAGTAAAACATGAACGTTCCAGCAAAACAGCAAAAGAACATCCAGTCAGGATTTGTCCCCAGCTGCACAGCAATACACGTTCCCAAAACCACAAACACTGCAGGAAAAAAATCAGTTAAAATGAGCATAGATTACAGATTTCAAAAGCAAAGAATGAACAAACAAATGTGTTCAATAGTCTGTAGTATGCAGTTGGCATTCTGTTTTACTTACTGCTCTGTATTTTTGATGCATGGTCATAAGAATGTTAAGATTCCAGATCAAATATATGCATAAAGTATAGTCGGAAACAAATTTCAACAGTAACTAAACTACAGTAGAGAAAACTGGTGGGTTCTCAGTTCCATCAGAATTTATACTGTTACACATTTTAAATATGAAAATAAAAATACTATTGAGTTTTAATACCGGTAACTGCATGATTTTAAACACAATTGTCTGGGAGTACGGTAAGTCTCATTGAACGGAGTGGGATTTACTTCCAAGTAGACACACATAAGACAACTCCAAGGAAAGTAACATTTCATAACCACTGGGCAGCCCAATACTGTTATGGTTAAGTTAATGTGGCACTAGAGCAGATCCAGAATTGTTAGATTGATACTGTAGTTCTGCAAACATAATAGGAAAGAGGAGAAATCTGACTATTAGGATTAAGCACATTTGTTTCCTTTTCTTGTGTTATAATTCCTCCTGCTTCCCCTAATCAAGGTAAAGGAGTGGTGAAATTGATGAAGCGATATTTGAAATAGCTTTGCTCACTTTGCTGCCCTTTTGCAGCAAAGTACTTAGTACACAGGTTGTTAGACAGGAACTCAACCATTTAATGCAGGCATCCCCAAACTTCGGCCCTCCAGATGTTTTGGACTACAATTCCCATCTTCCCCGACCACTGGACCTTTTAGCTAGGGATCATGGGAGTTGTAGGGCAGAACATCTGGAGGGCCGCAGTTTGGGGATGCCTGACTTAATGCATCATAGCATTAAGCAGGGGTTCCCAGACTACAGCCCGGGGGCCGGCTACGGCCCGCGAGGCTCATTTATCCGGACCCCGGCGCCCGCTCTTATCGGCGTGGTGTGGCTGCCCACTTCCTGGTTGCTGGAAGCTATTTCCGACGCACTTCTGGGTCGGAGGAGGCCCATGCGCACAAGCTACTTCCGACGCTCCGGAGACCTGGAAGTGCGCTGGAAATCGCGTGTGTGCACGCATATGGGTGTGTGCTCCCGCGCGCTCTGGCCCACTGTGCGATTGGCACTCGAGGCACCGGCCCAAAGCCAGGTAGGTTTGGAGACCCCTGGCATTAAGCATCACAGCTAATTTTGGTTGCAACTGGATGAGACTTTTTAGAGTTTATATCAGAGAGGCTCTTCATGTTTTATTCTGTTTAGTAGGTTTAGGGGTGCTTAATAATGCTTTACTAAACATTATTTCTTAACTAAATGTTTTATTCTATTTTATGTTTAACATCCAACTTGCAGTAGAACTGTGCTAAAACATCACAATTTCAATTTTCATGTCAAAATTTGGATGTTCAGTGAGTTTGACAAAATGGTCCAACAGGTAAGAAAATTACACATACCATTTCAGTGTGTGTGTGTGTGTCTGTGTGAACTTTGCATCCAAATTTTTCACACTAGTCACATCTTAGATAATTTTTTTAAAAAAAAAAACCTGTTAAAGCTACTTTGGGGGCTTCAAGGAATTGTGCAGTCCCTGAGCTAGCCTACAGGACAGTTTGTGAAGCTTCTGAGTCTTAGGCACTTGCAATCACTGAGCATGTGTGAACAGGACTGGACCAAGTTAAAGCAAAGCAGGATTTTGACATATAATCTCTGTAAGTCCTTTCCACAGGGCTGAGACTAAGGGAGGTCCATCTCATGGCCTAAGATGCAGTTGGCTTCAGGTTTGGTTGGACAAGTTTAGGGATTCCACAAAGCCTTTGTTCGTGAGGCTCAGGAGCTTCCCTTAGTTGTAGCATGTGGGCTAACACAATTTCTGGCATCTTATTAAACAACCTTAAAATCTCTCATAAACTCCCTTCTGATGTCTAGGATTTGTTTGGAAAATGAATGAAATTTCAGGGGAACTTGGAAAATCATGGTGCTTTTCAACAATAATGAAGTAATAATGAAATTAAAAGACTTAGATCAGTTTGCCCATCACATACTGTAAGCTATTGTTTAATGTGAATGTGCAGCATTCTAAGTGCTTTACTCCTGTCTAGCTCCAGCCAGGAAACAAACCATAGACTGGTATAGCATTACCCTAAAACCCAGGCTTGTGGTTTGTTTCTCTCCAAAAACATGGAAAAACCAAGGTATGCTAACCACTTATGGTTTGTGGGTTTTTTTGCGGGGTGGGAGGAATCATGAGTCCAGGTTTGGATGAAAGACTAAATCAGACTATGTATGGTCTGCTTCCCAGCAACATGGCAGGTGCAGGGGTGAAGTGCCTGTGATTTCAGTGGCATGTGCAAGCATGCTGCATGCTCACATTAAACCATCACTTATTTTAACTATAGTTTAAGGTACTCAGCTCTACTTTATTGCTTCTTTGTTCAAAGAATCTGGACAGGGGGTAGATTAAAAATCTAAATGCCCAATCATATTTCAAATATTTTAATACTTTAGATTTACTGTCATTTTAAAATAAGAATTTAAACTATTTACTATGAAATTAAAATTACCTAGTGAAAATTTTATTCTGTATTAAACATACTAGCCAAACTTTGAAAGATGGCGCAGGATTATACAATCAGAGTACATTATTTTCATTCTGCCAGAGTGCCAACAGTTTTCTTTCTGTTTGCAGTTCAGTATCCCCAGTATCCTTCAAAGTATAAACCACTTAACAGACCGTTATATTTCAGTAATATATGACTTAATACCTGTGGACAATGAATCACAGCCATGGTCAAAAAGTTCTCCCAAAGGGCTACTACTATTGGTTCTTCTTGCTTGCTTCCCATCTATAGCATCCAAAGACTGGTATATGAAAAGGCCACAAGCACATGCAATATATGCCCAAGCAGGTGCCTAAAAGAGAAAGAATGTGACTGCAGTTATAGTAAAGAAAAGGCTTACAGGGTCTTAAATCAGACATGGTTCTCCCAGCATGGTTCTCCCATGCTGCAAATTTATTCCCAGTTTTAACTATCTGTAAACGGTTATAAATATTCCCACTTTTCTGGAGTGTGGAAAACCTAGCTGTGACGACATGGCTTGCCTTAAGTACTCTTACAGTTTAATCCTACACATGAAGCTAGTCTCACTCTGCTCAGTAGGGCCCACTCCCAAATACCCATGTATTGTGCAGGATACCTGTGAGAATAAGTCTCACAGTCCAACGAGTTCTAATTCTAAAAATAAAAAAATTCCTCCCAGTAGCACCTTAGAGACCAACTAAGTTGATCATAGATATGAGCTTTCGTGTGCATGCACACGAAAGCTCATACCTATGACAAACTTCGTTTGTCTCTAAGGTGCTACTGGAAAGAATTTTTTTTTTCCGACTACGTCAGACCAACACGGCTACCTACCTGTAACGAGTTCTAATTCTGTAATGGATCTCTGGTACATTCATCCCAGAAAAGTGTACCTGGCTCCAGGCATAACACAGGAACATAAGAAACTGCCTCATCCCTAGTCAGACCATTGGTCCATCTAGCACAGCACTATCTACACTGACTGGAAGTAGGTCTGCATTATTTCTAGACAGGGGTCTCTGCCAGCCACATATTGAACCTGTAACTTTTTGCATGCAAAATAAAAGCTCCATCACTGAGCCACAGACTTCCCCAAAATATTTTCTGCACCAGGTTGTGACATTGTTTTATACACCCAAACACTTGAGTGTTGACACCTGTCTCTTACTCACTCTCAGTGGGTGGTTTTTAGCTGCTTGCATTTTTATTGTGATGGCTTGTAATAGTTTTATAGCAGGAGATGTGTACTTTGGCATGTTTGTGGAAATGTTTGATCACTTGTAAGTTTTTCATATTTGTTTACTATGTAAATCACCTCAATATCTTTGAAGAAAAAGTGTGCACGCACACGAAAGCTCATACCAATGACAAACTTAGTTGGTCTCTAAGGTGCTACTGGAAAGAATTTTTTTATTTTGAGTATAAAGTGACACATAAATAAAATAGCAACAACAACAACAAACTATGCACTGTTATTGTCTTAGTTTTACAGTTTATGTAACATACTGGAAAGAAACAATTTCTTTCAAAATTTACCCTTAGCACAGATTCTATGGCACAGATTTTTACCAAACATTTACAATGTCTAGGATTATGCTATTTCCCAAATTTCTTAGATTTTTAAAATGTCAATACTATATAAAGCCCTCAGTAAATAACTTCTTCAAACAATTACTTCTCCAGTTTTGAGCACTACATTAGCTTTCCTATTGGTGATTCTTACCAGGACTAGAAACACCTCTGCATCCTACTTGCCAAGAATGTAAAAAGGCAATCTCTGGCCATGCTTAAGATACACAAAGGAATGGGGAAATTTTCAGAGCTCATTTAGGCCAAGCCTCAAATAATCTAAATCACTATTTCAATACATTTCAAAAATGCATAGAAATTTCCAAGGCCCCATGGTCAATTGGGAATTTTTGATTCCTGCATTTTATAATTGCATACCACCCTAGAAACAAACTGGCACCCATTCTTGAAATAGTTAACGTTTAACTCCCAATACTGTATGTATTTAAGAGAAATCCAGTAAAGGGGAGAAAATTTCAACAAATCTTGCTATACAGATATGAGTGATTTGGATTTTGGTGTATATTTTTTCTGTTTTTTTGCCATTTTTTTTGTTTTACACAAAAAATAAGCATGTATAGTGCAGTAAAAATATTATGCAAAAGGAAAATAATAAAACATATTCTGATACCTCAAAAAGGATGCTGAATTATCTTTAATATAAACCTTTTTGCATTGTTTACAATGGTGTACAGTAACATAGAATGATTACAATTCCAGCATGTAGAAATATAGTCCCTTTCTCTTATTTGTATGTTAATTTGTATTGTAAGACTACATAAATTAATATTATAATTGCACTGAAATGCAAGAGAATTGTTCTCAGGGGGAATTTCTCAGTCAGGACAATAACAGAAAAAATATGCTGATCCAGCCATCAATCCCACCCTCAAAAGGAAAACCAAAACAGTGCTCTGCATTACAGCAATATATAATAAATGCTGATCTAGATCTTTAATGCCTGGATGAGCAAGAATGCCTCAGTCTGTATCCATTAATCTCAATTTTGTAATAAATACTATCACTAGTCATTTTATATATTTCTATGACACTTCCCCTAGAATGTCGCCTATAACTATAATTTCTCTGCTCTATTTATCTCCTCGCCCTCTATTTAAACATCATCAGAAGCCTAAGTAAACATTGTTTCCCTGTCTTACAGAAACAACTCTGTGCATGTCTCAGGGTGTATATACAGATAGTTATTCAAAGAGCTGAGGCAGGATTTTAACTGTAACTCAATATATGTCAACTTGTACTTCTCAAGGATTGCTACTCAACTGGATGTTTGCAAAGTACTATCTTACATACTTGTACTACTTGAGAATAATTTATAGTAAAGCAGCCTTCTTGCTCATTGTTTAGAAGGTGACATTGAATCATACATGTATATTTGTGAAATGGGTATGTAAATGAGTATGCGGAAGGCATATGGAATAAATAAACAAGACAGATGTAACTAAGTAACTTCAGCATATATGGGGTTTCCAAGAAGTACCTTAAATATTTAGGGAAACAAGAATTACAAGATAAAGGATGTGTCTCAAGGCCCTCCCAATTGTGTTCTGAGCGTCTGATACAAAGTACAACATTCACACTGGATTGTTGTCAGAAGGAAAATGCCTCTATTGATAGCTGAGTTTAACTGTGGTAATGAATAAAGTGGTTCTTCTAAAATGTCAGATCCATGGGATCTTTAATCTATGGGATCTTTTACTTGTACAGTGCAGGTCCAGAAGTACTGATCCCCAAAATCTTATGACTCTTTGCACTCCTAATTTTGCTCTTGTCTAGATGAGCAGCAACTGGAAATGCTCAATAATACTGAAAGGTAGATGGATAGATTAATTGATAGCTTAAAGAAAGAAGTATTAAGTGGAGTTATGCAAAAGCCACAGTGCAGCTCTGTGCCCTCATTAATTATCTGGATGAAGGAGTGGACAGCAAATACAGTGGTACCTCGGTTTACGAACACCTCGGGTTACGAACTTTCGGTTTACGAACCACCGAAACCCGGAAGTAAGTAACCCGAGGTTTCCGAGGCCTATGGAGGCCTCCACGGAGGCATCGGAGCGTCCGCGACGCCTCTCCACATTAGCGCGACGGTGAAGGTGGAGAGACGTCGCAGGAGCGCGATGGTGAAGGCCCGGCCTCGCGGAGGGGTCAAGAGAAGCGAGGCCGGGCCTTCACCGTTGCGCCCCTGCAGAGTGGAGAGGCTCGGGCTTGAGAGAAGCCGCCGCTGCTGCTGCCGCCGCCACTCCAACCAGAGCCAGGCACACCGCGAGCCACCCCAGCCAGTCCTGGCGCCTGGTGGTGGTGGTGGCTGCTCTGAGGAGGAGAAAGGTCGCCCGGCTGGCACCACGTAGAGAGGGAAGGAGAGCTGCGAGCGCCACCGCCGTGCAGCCAAGCCTCTCACCGCTGTTTTCTATGCGCAAGGTAAGCGCTTCCAAAGGGACCCCCCCACCCGCTTTGAAAGAGACGCGGCCGCAGCCGCAGGGCTCCTTTCCACACAGTTAGCCTCCGTGAAGGCATCGGAGCGCTTCTGTGGCTGCGTCCCAGTCGCGGACGCTCCGATGCCTCCGTGGAGGCCTCCATAGGCCTCGGAAACCTCTTGGCAGACAGTGAAATTCATGTTAAATTGAAGCTTTAGGGGGTGTTTTTCATCGTCTGGAACGGATTAATCCACTTTCCATTATTTTTAATGGGAATGTTTGCTTCGGTTTATGAACACTTCGGTTTATGAACAGACTTCTGGAACCAATTGTGTTCATAAACCGAGGTACCACTGTAGACAAAAAAACACAGATTAGGATGGATTGCCAACACTTGTTGCAAAAAAAATTAAAAATTCAAAGGGAAGGAAGCTGTAACAGAGAAAAGTGTGAGTTTTGAAAACAAGATCCAGACAAGCAGTAGGATTACTAAAGATTTTTTGGTAACTAACAGAAACAAAATTAGCACAAGTCAACAATCTGACCTGAAATCAAAAGAGACGCTGAAATTGTTACTTTCATTATTGAAGCAATTCCTCAAAGACTATGTAAACCAGAGATAGAGAACCTGCATTACCTCGTGAGGAATATTTCAGGGGAGCAAATGCCAGTTGTACAAGGGTCCAGAAGTAAAAGTGGGCATAGTAAAGTGACTCTTAACTTTCTTCCTTTCAACCATGCAAAGCAAGTCATCCCTTCATCCAGGCAAGCAAGAGGTGTCATCACAGTTTAAGGTCACATTTCAACCAGAGAAAAACACATGTTGGGCAAAGCCTTTAAGAAGTGTGGCCTAGGAAGACTGGGTGGTCTGTGGAGAGTCCCATGGGCTGCACATAGAGGCTCAGTTTCACTAAACAGTCCCATAAGCAGAAGCCCCCTATCCTCCCCCCATGGCCCCACAAACTGGTGTTGGGGGAGGGTTGGAAAAAAAACCCCAGAACAGCATATGTGGGAAGAAGAATACAGTTCATTCTATCAGGAAAACAGTAATGCTTGTGCTGATGGAGCAATCTGCTTAGTGCTAAATTGAATTCCTCTCTTTGACTCTGGGTCTGAGGTTCCTCACCCCTACCACAGGCAATAATATTGTTCTGTATAGGCCCTGTATAGGCCCTAAATGACTTAAGATTCAAATATATTAAAGACTGCCTCATTTTCTACAGACACCCCCTCCCCGCAAATGTGAAGATCAGCAGAAAGGACCATCTTAGTAGTTCTACCTCTCTTAGAAGTTTAGGGTGGCGGCGGCTTGGAAAAGAGCATTCTCTACAGTATTGAGAAATTCCCTCCTCACAGAGGTGAAACTGGCTTTTTCACTATATAGCTTCCAGCAAATGCTGAAGACTCACCTCTTTACCCTGGTCTTTGATACCTGAAATGGGTATTTTCAGGGCCCACTTTATGCCTTTGATTGTAATCAATTTTAACAGTTATAATACTGAATTTTAAATTGTTGTAACCCACACTGGGACATGCTCATGAAGGGTAAGTAATACATGTAATGAACAACAACAACTACTACTACTACTACTACTACTACTACTACTACTACTACAGGGGTGGGAAACTGCATCCAGATAATGGGCCAGAGCCTTATCTCTTCTAACTCATGGGCCAAATTTGACACAGGGGTGGGGCTGTCCACCTCTCAAGCACCTGATATTACAATGATGTCAAGTGATACGGGGATTTGAAGCCCTGACAATCAGCTGATTTTGGGGACTTTAATGCACTGCACAGAGCTCTTCAAAGTGCTGGTGACCAGCTGATCATTGGGATTTCCTAGCAGTGCTGAGGATTGCAAAGAGGCTTGCAAAACTGCTGAGGTTGTGCTGTGAAGTCCTGACAACCAACTAACAGTGGTGCTTCAAAAGCTACCTTTGGCCCAACACCACCACCTTTTTACCTCCCCACACCTGACACTATACAGTAATACCTCTGGTTATGTACCGTCCTCCTTGCGAACGCTTCATGTAATGAGCTCCGCTAACCTGGAAGTAGGTGCTCCCGGAAGCGAACTTTGTTAGGACTTTAAACCTAAGACGCTGGCAAATTAGCAAGGTCATGTGATTTAAGTCGTTAAGTCGTTAAGTTGTTAAGATGCTCAGTATATAGAGAGTGTTTGTTTTGTTTGCCTGGTGGGTGTGGAGCAGTCATGTCTGAAAGCTCTGGAGGTGTTTCTGTTATTTTTCTGCAATAAAGCTGTCTTTGAAAGTTGGGCTTCCATGGGTCGTTATTGGCAAAGCTACAAGGCTTTTGCTACTACAACAAGAATCCAGCCGCTGTGCTTAATGCTCTGCAAAGAGAACTGTTTCTGGTCTGCGCAGCGCAAGCATTTTACTGGACCAGAGCAGAAAACCTCTTAAACTTTGCCCCGGGATGTGAGCGGAAGTTGCACACTGTAGGCACAGTGGGACGCCCCATTAGTAAAAGCGCGCCTCAGGTTAAGAATGGTTTCATGTTAAGAATGGACCGCCGGAATGAATTAAGTTTTGTAACCGGAGGTAGCACTGTATATGAAGTCAAGGCAGCTGGGCATGCCTTGGCCAAAATGGTCTGGCAGGCCAAATGGGGAGGTTTGGTGGGCAAGATTAGGCTCACAGGCTGGAGGTTCTCCACCCCGATATAAGGCCTCATTTGGAGTACCATGTTCAATTCCGGATACTCAAGCTAATGTATGATATGCAAAAATTGGAAAAGATCCAGTGAAGAGCTATAAAAATGATCAACTGCCAGAAGAGTAAAAAGAAGAAAGTATGGTTATCCTAGGAAAGAACAAAGATTCAGGAAGGAAAGGAAGGGGGGATTATTTACCTACCGATTAGTCAAAAAACAGGAAGGTAATATTTGGAACAGTCACTGAACTAACTACTTGAGAAGTTGTGGAATCCCCATTATGCACAGGCATCCGTCAGGAAACTTAAGGTGAAACCTGTTCCTTTCTTAGAAGAAGAGAGATTAATTAGGTAATACTTGATGATGCTTTAAAACCTTAAGATTCTATTTTTAGCAAGCTATTGGTATATTTTATTTATTCAAAAATTTGTATAATCTTCACTTTATCTATATAGGAGCCTGGCCAAGCACAATAATTTACAGATCAGTAGTAATCCCTTTCACATATAAGTTTTCAAGCAGGAATCCTGCTAAGCAGCTGCTAAACACTACATAAGTAAAGGCAGAAAAACAAGTATCTCAGCATAAGCAAGTTTCATTAGTAGGGTGCTGAGTCACTTAGAGCTTATTACATATATATTTCATAGCAGTACAGATGGAAGGAAAGTTGAGATCATGTACTACAGAAAGCTTCTTGGATTAAGGAAAAGATATCTATTGCAATGGTGTGATGCGTGCAGAATCCCCCAATATTTGATAGCTGAATTCCAACAATAAACAGCTCAAATTTTGCTTTCCCCCACATATATTTTAAAACATTTTTAATCTCCAGATCTCACTGGATGACAAGAGCCAGGTAGTATCAGACCTTGGGAGAGTGGCATTTTGATATTCTTTATATTTTTCATGTTTATGCTTGATATCTCTGCCCTTGTTACAAATTTTATGAACTCCACTGCTTTCTATCATTCTCACATTCTGTCACACATCAGTATTGCATAGTGCTCATGATATTATGAAAACCTTTGCGAAAATAAACAATGTATCTTATTTTAAAATAATTAAGGATTGTGCAAGTACCGTCTTATTGGGAATTTTAGAAACATAATTTAGATCCTTTAAGAGCAAAAATTACATACATAAAACTCCAGATATGTCTGTTAACAGAACACCAAAGTAAAACATAATACTGAGCCATTCAACAGGAGTAAAATCCCCTCCTCAAAGAAACATTAAGAGATATTTAGCTTACCTGTTCTGTAGCTGTCGGACAGTAACACACTAATATTATGGTTGTGCAGATGTTTATTATCAGTCCAACTATTGTAATCAGATTAGGGGCAATCCAAGCTGGTACTCTTCTAACTAACCATTCCCAGTAACCTTGCATTAGTGGTTCAAGCAGGGACCGTCCAGAACTTTGATACTTGTGTTCTTCTAAACGTTTTAGCTGATGCTTTGTCAAAGGTGGAGTAGGCAACTGAAGCAGCTTGCTTAATGTACATCCTGCTGAAGCGATGTGACCAGAGCGCACAGGGGATTCCAACTGCAATTCCCCACATCGTTTCTTCACGGATCGATTCCCACTCATGGATTTATTAGCTTTGATGTTGTATTTGACAGATTTTAACCGTTGTAAAGTATCTCAAGATCCTAGTCTATCTGGAACATAAAGTATTTAGATTAATGTAACAGGTGGAAAGCTGTCAGGAATGTCTCAAGTGTTTCATAGCAAAACATGAGATATTTGAAGGCCCAAGCCTACTCACAAACAAAACAAACAGTGCTCAGAGATTCACGTGACAGAATAAGTGCCCCCTACTACTATTAGACAGGAACCAGAAATTGAAGTTGCAGCTGTTGCTGATCTCTTTATTTTAATGCATTCAAGACAGCAGGAGTCATGGTTAGTTTCTTCCCAGCACTAGCAGGGACGAGCAAGGCATGTGCAATCAGTTCATGCATGGTAATCCATGGCTTACAAGTAACAATGACATGTGAGCATGGCTACAGTGTCTGTCCCAGGCTATGCTGTTGGCTCTGGATAGAGAAAACAGATCAGCCAAGACTTGCTATTAGTTTGTGGCTACCAACATGGCATTTAGCAGCCATTAGTCACAACTATAAGTTACTTTAGGAGAATCTGGACATATTCAGGGACATAGGACAAGGACTAGAACTATCTGAGGGTAAATACAAGGAGCAAGTTTAATAAATAGTCTCTTTTTGATTGGGGGTATTTGGACAGGCCAATTTCTCTAACTGAAACTTAAGTTTGTACTTCAAAGAACACATTTTTATTAGTTCCTTGCTATTGATACAAGCAGATAGCATCCATCTGGTGCATTATGAGAAGTAGTTTTGCAAAGAGTGACAAGAAGTGCAGGAAAGAAGAAAACTTTTACAGACTTCAACAAAATAAATAGAAGATAAAGAGATAAAACTGAAGAAATGTTATTCAAGCCTTATGGATGATACAAAATGAAAGCAATTTTTTTCTTGAACTCCCCCCCCCTCAGGTTGCCTAGACTCAAGTTCCAGAAATTGTTTATGCCTGAAAAGAACAACAGAAGCTTGCCAGACCCTTGCTAATAATTCACTTCAGTTAAATAAGCAGGTCAGAAGCACTGAGTCAATACAGTATCAACAGTCACAAACTAAAGAAAAAGCACAGTGCCAAGATCCAGTCCTCTCTGGTCTCCTCTCTGGTCACCAGGCTATAGAAATTACTCCAAGGATTAGGGGGGGTGAGGAAACCCCACACCTGCCCGTAGGGAAGTGAAAGCACCGCACTTTCACTGTCAGGGCACATACTTTGCATGTAAGCCTCCTGTAAAGAGAACAGGGATGGCATAGCATTAAAATGTGCAAGGTGCTCGGTTCAGTCTGCGGCTGAAGGGAAGCAGGCAGTGAGGCTGATTCAAAGACCTATGTCTGAGACCTTGAAGGGCCGCTACCTGGGCTAGATGGGCCAATGCTCTGGACTCCATGCAAGGCTGACCCTCCTGCGGTCTCGAGACACTAGGTGCAGCCTTGTTCTGAGACTGCCACGCCTGTACCTGACGCAAACTGTGGCATGCCTGCGTGTGTGTTTGTGTCTCGGAGCGCGGAGGGTGGCTGTTTTGACTTGTCCCAGCAGTGGCGCCCGCTCCGATTACACGGCTCCAAGGACTGGCTGACATGACACGAACTGCGGCAGCCCACCCCTCTCTCTCTGGCACCGGGAGCCACGCACCTTCCCAGGCGCGGCGGCCGGGGAGAGGAGCCAACGGCAAGGGCAACCTCCGGGGTCCGCTTAGCGCAAGCCACCCGCCCACCATCTCCTGCGCAGATGCCCCGCAGGCTCGGCGGGAGGGCGGGCGAGCGAGAAGAGACCCTCGCGGTCCGTCTCGCCGAAGGACCCCGGTGGCTGAGGGGGGGAGAACTCACGTCAGCCAACCCTCCGCTGGGCCCGGAGGAGACCCGGCGCTGTCGAAGGCCGAGTTCCCACCACCAACACCGCCCCCCGCCCGACAGAGACCATCGCCCTGAAGCGCGCCGAAAAACACCCGGCATTTACCTCAAACCAGCCTCTTCGCCCAGGCGGCACTTTTACGTCCCTTTTGCGGCTGCCGTAAACAAGGCCGGATTGGTGGTTGCTTAGGACAGGCACGCGAGTGGGCAGAGGCTCCTAACGGGGAGCCGGCGGGAGCGCGCGCGGGCCGGCGGGAGGCTGCCTGCCTGGCTCCAGGGGCGCGCCTGGAAGGGAAGGCAGGGGTTGGCTGAGGGAGGATGGAGCGCCGTGCGCGCGCCCGCCCCTGACCTGTTTCCTCCTCCCGCGTCCGCCCTTTCACTGCTCCCCACCCCCCGCGCCGCCCACGAGCTCCCTCAGAGAGGAGGCGGCCGGAGCAGTGAGATGAGGAGGCCGCGGGAGAGAGCGAGACGGTAAATTAACACCTCCCTGGAGGGTCGAATATCAAAGTGTGGACTTTGGCATGAGGGGGACGGGGTCACATCAGGTGCCGCGGGCGACGAAAGGGAGCGCGCCTGCCTCTCGCCTTCCTCCTCAGGAGCGTCGCATGAAGACAACTCGTGCGTGCCAAGGGGCACCTTCTCCCAGCCCCGAGAGACGGAGGGGCTGTGGCTTTAACAGCCGCATGGCAGGCAGACGTTCAACGGATTTAGTTTCCCCATTAAACACAGCCCCATACGCAGAATATCCCCCCCCCCCAGTTGAACTTCTGGTAGCTTTTAAAGGCACACGAGTCGGGAAAGTGGAGGGAGAATAGCAACTGCAGTTGTCCCCTTCCTCAGACGAAAGAGAGCTGGTGGCTGGTAAGAGTCTTTATTTTTCAGGGTTTTCCCCCCTTTTGCCCGAGAATCAGGCATGGTAACTTTCTGGTAGCTTTTTTAAAAAAATGCAAACGTTGAGACGTTCCCATTTGAGGGATGACTTTCCGCATTTGAGAAGACGAAATTAGCGTTATGACTATGCCTTTGTTTGCCCCAATGAAGGCTTTTTTTGTGTCTCCTAAATTAGTTGGGCTCTGCTTTGTAATCGAATGACTGTGCTTGGAAGAATCCTTCTTTGCACTCTTAGAGGGTAGGGCATTAGTTCTGTGCTATGTTCTGCAGTCGTGTCCAGCTTGAAGCTGTCTTTATTGACTAGAAAGCCACAAATCTTTTTTTCTTGTAGCATTTTTTCTTGTTTTGAACCAATGAAATACCGTAGCTGGCTTGGTCAACATTGTGATGAGGAGGAAGAGTAAAATAATCGCAACATCAGTTTAAATTAAAATCTGGGAGCCATGGAACTTTCAGAAACCGAATTTCCTACTATAGATATACAGCTTAAATACTGCAGCTTTTAATGTTGAAAATGAGTTTAATTTTTATCCATTGTAACTTAAAAGATGCAGGTGAGATCTCATAGTCTGAAATACTCAAAGAGAAGAGAATCCAAAATACTCAAAGAGAAGAGAATCTTAAAAGTGAAATATTGAAGGTGCAAATGCAGACAATTCCAACAAGAAAGAAAAATGGGAAGTAACTAAAGAACTTTTCTCTCACAGTGGCCAACCATATGCCTGTGGGAAACCCAAAAGCAAGCCTTGAACTTAAGAGCACTCTCCCCTCCTGTAGTTTGCAGCAACTGGTATCCAGAAGGATACTGTTCTGACCATGGAGGCAGAGCATAGGCATTGTGGTTGGTAGCCATTGATAGCCTTATTCCCCATTAATTTGTCCAATCTTTTTTTAAAAAAGCCATCCAAGTTGGCAGCCATCACTGCCTCTTGTGGGAGTGAATTCCATAGTTTAACTATGTGCCAAATGAATAAGTACAGTACTTCTTTTATTTTGCCCTGAATCTTCCAACTTTCAGCTTCACTGGATGTCCACAAATTCCAGTGTTACGAGAGAGGAAGTAGTTTTCTCTCTCTACCATGCCACCTCTTACTTGCCTTTCTCTAAACGAAAAGGTCCCAAATGTTGCAACCCTTTCTCATGAATGGCATGTGACCTACTGCCAGAGCTCATCAGTATTTTTTATCTGCAACCACAGTAGTTTCAGAAACTCCTAATTTTCCTTTTTCATAGAGTCGGACACATCCACATTCATCAGAATGTATCTCCCGTATCTTGAAATCTGCATTAACACCTGCAGTTCCACACTATGTTGTGTGTGCCATTCTTATTTCAGGGAAAATAAAATATTTATTTTATCACATTTATGCCCAAAGTGGAGCCCCAGAAGCCTTACAATATTGAAACTTTATAAACAGTTTAAAATAATAAAATCCTGTCTCTATTTCCAATAACTCAACTGTCCTACAACCTAAATTTTCCTATACCCAACAGAATTGGGAGTTTTATCATAGACATTGAGAATCTGATCCTGGTTGGCCCTCTGTGGCATAGTTGATTTAAGCTACATCCTACATATAACTGGGTGCATGGGGAAGTAGCTTAGTAGTACCCACTACAGCCAAAGAGTTGCGCTATGGTCCCTGATTAATTTCTAGTTGGACTTTGTGAGCTAAAAACAACATGCACAGTACTCCTGTGGCTTCAGCATATCAAGTGTAATGATCAAGTATTCCAGCTAGAATAAACCTTTCACCACACAATGGTAGAAATTGTAGTTGCATTTGACAGTTCCAACTGATGATAATAGTGATGATAATAACCTGGGGTCAGTGGCCCTGACAAAGTAGAGTGCTGATATGAAAAGCAAATGGGATAGGATAAGAGCTAAGCCAAGTTCTAATTGTTTCCGTTACTACTTTATAATTTATACAACTGCTAACACTTTAAAGTGATGCACAGTTATTAACAAATGTTTACGGTAGACATGATAGTAAAGGAAAAGGAGTGGAAAGGGAAGGGGAAAACAAACAAATTCAAGTACTAATTTTTAAAAGTTATGTAACTGGTGACCCGCTGGAATAGCCACTGAGAAGATTTCCATGTTCACAATTAGAGTAATTCTGCGGCTGTGTTAAACTCTTTAATTCTGTAATCTATATAATTTATTCAGATTAGAATGTAGTCTGCTTCAACCTCTTATGGAGAGGTGTAAAGATCCATGCAAGGCATTGAAACACTCCCCACCCCCACCCCCCAGAAATACTCCACCACCCACCTGAGACTCATCATGTATCGCTCACATACTTTGTGTCCTATTTTTACAACCACAAGGGAAGGAAACACTTTTTTAAATGAAAGGTGAAAATCTCAGCAAACTGAATTCTGCCCACAATGCCATGTACCACATTTACATGTACTTGTATGAATTTGGAAGTTGAACACACCTACCTACAATAGCCTAGGGCTTGCCAATCAGAAGGTTGGTGGTTCGAATCCCCACAACGGGGTGAGCTCCCGTTGCTCGGTCCCTGCTCCTGCCAACCTAACAATTCGAAAGCACGTCAAAGTGCAAGTAGATAAATAGGTACCGCTTCAGCGGGAAGGTAAACGGCGTTTCCGTGTGTTGCTCTGGTTCGCCAAAAGCGGCTTAGTCATGCTGGCCACATGACCCGGAAGCTGTACGCCGGCGCCCTCGGCCAATAAAGCGAGATGAGCACCGCAACCCGAGTCGTCTGCGACTGGACCTAATGGTCAGGGGTCCCTTTACTTTTACCTTTTAACCTACAATCTATGGTTTGAAATCCAGGAAAGCACAACCATGTTACAGGTCTTCTGAATGTTCTCTGTCTCTGGTGCTGAATGTGATAACTGTTTTTCTGTGGGACATCTGCTGCTGCAGGATATGAAGAATCCAATAATATATGCTTTTCTCATCTAAAAGAATTACTTAGCCTTTGTGCAGAAGTCTCACTATCTGAGGATAGTCAGAGGCTCATATAGTGCCCCACACACTGTTAATGCTTAAGAAATGTTAAATAGTCCCATTTGTTCCCTACCATCAATTTGCAGTGCTATTCAACCATAGTGTACTCCCAAAAATACAAAGCAGTGGAAAGGCTTCAGACAGGAATGGATCGGATTCCCTGTTTAAATTCTTATCTTTGATAAAAACAGCATGCTGGTAATATTAAAATTAATATTCTTACAAAATATTTTTTAGAGTTTGGAACAGATTCAGAAGAATATTAAGGGTAAAACTAGATGGTTCCAGCACATTACCAAATAATGGAGTGTAGAAAGGAAGAGCTGCATTCTTTTCAAGCCCACTGATGCTCCCCTACACTGTGTTGTCCATTTTTAAGCAAAAATCTGAGCAGCATTAGCTGGACAAACCAATATCTAAGGCTGGGATTGCTGTTGTTAATGTGTAAACATGAAGTTATGCCCTCAGTTAGATTAAAAAAGTCCTCACTTTTACAATGCCCATATTTTTTCTCCAACTTTAGGAGGAGATTGACCCGGGTTATTCCAAGTAGTATCAGCCTGCTCCTCTCTTGAAAACAATAATTGCTCTTTTCTAATGTGTTTATTTAGTCTTTAGTCATGGTACTTGGTTTTTTTAATCCTCTTTAACAGTTATGCAGGTTTTCATATGTTTCCATTGTGTATTAGAAGATTATTTTTCAATATATGTGGAATTACTGTTGTGCCATCCATCTCTTTTACGCTTTTACGATATTACACATAATTGGTAAAACAGTGATCATTTTTATATTTCTGCCAAGAGATGAAACAGCCAAGAAAACCAGGAAGATTTGACACTGTTTATTAGATTCTTTCTTTCCCCTGCCCCCCATCTCCTTGTTCTAAAAAAAATTTTTTAGTGTTGCACATATCCAAAATACATTTCTGCTTTCTGTTTTCCATTCAGCTTCTGTATTGCAATAACTTTCTGTTTCCTGGTTTGTGTTGGTATTGCAGTGCAGGCATGAAAAGTGAAACAATCTAATCTCTCGGGAGAAAAGTCTTGAGTCAGTAAAATTGTTTGCCTGGGTGTGTTTCGAAACACAAAGAAGACTGCATACGAAAAGGAAGGGGAAGAGAAAACATAGTTAATGGTATCTCTTCATTCTTCACAGTGTTTGGACTTGGAAGATGATTTTGAGATGTGGTGGTTTCAGCAAGGTCTGAGCATCTTGCCTTCTGCCCTCGTTATTTGGACATCTGCTTCCTTTGTGTTTTCATACATTACTGCAGTCGTCTTACATCATGTTGACCCTTTGGTGCCCTACATCAGGTCAGTAAGACTTTTACTATTGCATTGTTACATACAGTGGTACCTCTGGTTACGAACACTTCTGGTTACAAACACTTCAGGTTACGAGCTCCGCTAACCTGGAAGTAGCTGCTCCTGGTTGCGAACTTTGCCCCAGGATGTGAACGGAAATCGTGCGCCAGAGGCACGCGCACAGCAGGAGGCCCCATTAGTGAAAGCACGCCTCAGGGTAAGAACGGTTTCAGCATAAGAATAGACCTCCAGAATGAATTAAGTTTGTAACCAGAGGTACCACTGTATACCAAAATATCACTGCATAGGAAAGCACCCCCCCCCCCTTTGGGAGGGACTCCTAATTTTTAAAAAGTCATATGCATACCAATTTAAAGTCCTTTCATTTCTATCTAGCAATGCTGAAAAACTTGTTGCTCTCCCCTCAGCTTTTGCTGGAAGGTAAAGTTCATACACTTCCCAATTCCTTACAGATGGGTATGGCAAAATCAATAAATGGTTATAGGTTATAACTTGCCTGCAGCCATGTTTTAACTATAGGAGACTGCAAGAATCTGCAGCTGTAATAAACTGCATACACATTTTGACTAATATACAGATTCCTATTTGGCAATTCCCAGGCAATGTGGGTGTATCTGCTGTGATCACTGGAAACCAAGAGGCAGGGAGAAACCTGCATCCGAGTTATCCATTTTCCCCATTAACATGCCAGCTACAGGTCCTAGAGCAGGTCAGTTAGATCTCTTTCCTATGATGCATATATCGCTTGTAACCAAACATCCATAAGAGCTTCTTACTTTTTAAATTAAATATATAGTTTTAAATGCCATTGAATAAATATACATTTTTACAAGAAAACTGTTGGGGGGGGGGAGTGTTGCAGAGTCACTACCTCTCAACCTTCGTCATAGAATTGCAGAGTTGAAAGAGACCCAGAGGATCATTTAGTCCAACCTCCTGCAATGCAGGAATATGGAGCTGTCCCATATAGGGATCGAACCTGCAACCTTAGTGTTATCAGCACCATGCTCTCACCAACTGGCCTATCCATCTCTAGCCCTTGTCATGCCTGATGTCAGGGAACCTTTTTTCAGTTCTGGGGCTGCATCCTCTTTTGGGCAACCTTTCAAGGACTACATGCTAGTGTTAGGCAGAACTTCTGCACATACTCACAGACCCCTTTGTATCGCCATGTAGAAAAGCAAGAGGCGTTATCAGAATACATGGCCACATTCTAGTCTGGCAAAAATTGTTGGGGTGTGAAGCAAGGCCAGCAAGGTGTTGTGGCCTAGGGAGAGCTCCAAGGGCGCCACATGTGGCCTGCCAGCCTGAGGTTTCCTGCTCCTGCCTTATGTAATTCACTGGGCAGTGTTAAGAATCAGAGATCCAGCATGCTTTAAGCAAGAGAAAGGATTACTAGCAAATATATTCAAGGCTTGCCGATCAGAAGCTCGGCGGCTCGAATCCCCGCGACGGGGTGAGTTCCCGTTCCTCGGTCCCTGCTCCTGCCAACCTAGCAGTTCGAAAGTACGTAAAGTGCAAGTAGATAAATAGGTACCACTCGGCGGGAAGGTAAACGGCGTTTCCATGCGCTGCTCTGATTTGCCAGAAGCGGCTTAGTCATGCTGGCAACATGACCCAGAAGCTGTCTGCGGACAAACGCCAGCTCCCATGGCCAGTAAAGTGAGATGAGCGCCGCAACCCCAGAGTCATCCACGACTGGACCTAACAGTCAGGAGTCCCTTTACCCCTTTATATTCAGCAGATAATTTAAGTGGGTGGGGGTGAAGGTCTATGTTTCTGGATGAATACATAGAGATAGTATATAGGCAGCCTGATAAGACTGCACTTTGCCTTTTAGAACTTTGCCATTATTCGTGTATTGAAATTCTTAAATGACTTGGAGTCAGAAAATTGGTCAGACATCAATAAACTTTAGCCATGCATAGCTGGCTGTACTAAACAAATAAATAAAAAGGCTCTATATTTGGCAAACAACCTTTTATAAGTCTTTTAAAAACTTGTTCCTTTAGTAAATATAATTGTGCTAGATTTTCCAGCATTAAAAACTTACTCAATGCATTTTGAAATAATACAAAAACCAAATGAGTCATGCCTCAAGTACTACATGGGCATGGATTTCTTTTTGGTTGCTTCCCTTTTGATAGTTGTATATCCCCCCATCTACTGCTTATTCTTGATACTTACAAATTTAAATGTCTCCCATTTTTTTAGTTCTGCATTTGGTGGGTTTTAGAGTCACTGTATCTTACATTGCTTTTCTTTCAGTGACACAGGAACAACACCCCCTGAAAGATGTTTGTTTGGGATAATGTTAAACATTTCCACTCTTTTGGGTAAGTACAGGGGGGAAAGAATCCTAGGCTTCTGAAAGATGCTTTGGCTTTGTCAGGCTCCAGAAGGAAGGAATTCTGTATCTGTAGCATAGCTATTGAGATGCCCTTGTCATGTGGAAAAGGTGTATTGATGGAAGCGAGACAAGGACACCACAACAACTGTTCTTAAAGATTGCCATGGCAAATACAGGTGGCAATATGATTATTGACTATTCATTATTCCATAAATAATCCTGCTAAATATGCCTGTCTCATAGTAGACGAGTAATTGTATGACACAGAATCTTGTGACAGCTTAAAAACTTAGAAATGTGTTAAGGTGGAAGACAAAGGGTTTTGAGATACTACATAGTTAATAGCCATACCAATGCTAGGATGTTTGTTATACCTAAAAACTGTTTGTGAATTCTCTCTCTTAATACATGATTATCACTGTTTTGTGCTTCCTGTATTTCATTTCCTTCTGACCATACTGTTTACAATTTTGCTCCTGCAAAACCATGTGAATATATCCCTATAACTCAGGAGAATACTTCATGCTTCTAAGAAAGTGAACAGGTCCACAATAGCTTCTACCTTAATTAATTTGTTAAGTCTTTTAAAGATGCCATGATAAACTTTGTTCTTTTTGCTGCAACATACTAACATGGCTACTCTAAAAGTATACATCATATAAGTAAAATTCATCTGCCCTCAGGGCAGGACTCTCTTCCCTCCTATTGCATTTTGAGTACCTGACAGCTAGTTTTATGTGGCCGCCAATTATACCTGGCTTCTTCCAATGTCAGTCTTTTATACCATAGTCTTACTAAGCTGTATTTGGATTATTTCACAGGCATGGCAACCATGTATGTCCGATACAAACAAGTTGATGCTTTGAATCCTGACAACCCCAAGATCTTAAGGTTAAATAAAGCTGGCTTTGTGTTAGGAACAGTTAGTTGCTTTGGGCTTTGCATCATTGCGAACTTCCAGGTTTGTACTTCATCTTTAATTGTTTTGGAATATAGGATATGATAGGCCTTTTCCTCTCTCTCCAGAGAAGTTGCCTACTGATTGCCTTCCAGCATAAATTTGGGCAGTGAATGCACATGAAACACAATTTTTCATCTCATAATAGGTTTGTGTTTACAATTGGGCTTTGGTTGTCAGGCCACAATTGTACGATTGCCATGATCTTGCTGTATATTTACTTAGTAGCAATTAGTGCAGTTTAGTTTTATTGGTGTGAATTTCAATATTTACACATGATTTGTTAACAAGTTACCTTTTTTGCTGTAAGCCACTTGGAGATATTCAGGTGACAAGTCTAAGAAATGAAAGGAAAGGAAAGGAAATGCTCAAGCACAAAGCTTATTGGATGGCCTTGGGCTGGTTGCAATCTCTCAGCCTAACCTTCTAAGAGTTGTTGAGGTTAAAGTGCTATCAGAGTTCTAGACACACGTAATGCAGCAACCTTCAAGCTAGGCATATCTGAGTCTGGTCAGTAGTTGGATGAGAGACTATCTGGAAGCCACATGTGTGCCACTTTGAGCTTCCTGGAGCAAAGCTAGCATGTAAACTATTCTTTTCCACTAAAGAGTAGGGTAAAAATATTTTCAGTGTAAAAAATACAAAACATGAATTAAGTCTGGGAGACAGATGTAAGATTTTGCTATCAAACCACATTTTTTTTGAAAACGTGAACTCTCCTCGGGAGCCACCCCTCTAAAGTCTCAGTTTATTGACTGAATTGTCCAGCTTTCAAATATTACTTGGTCAAACCAGCTTTGAAACCTGTGTTCTTTTCCTCCAGAAAAGCACTTTATTTTCTGTGCATGTAACTGGAGCCTGTCTCACGTTCGGAATAGGAGCCATTTACATTCTGGTTCAAACAATTCTTTCCTACAAGATGCAACCAGGGATTCATGGGAAGGGCATTTTTTGGATCAGACTGACAGTTCTGCTGTGGTGTACATCCAGCATAGTGAGTAGTATCCTTTGTGGTGAAATGTCATTAAAACAGTGAACATGTATAATTTATATTCAAATAGTGGCTAAAAGGTGCCAACTGTTATGGTAATACTGGGGGGGGGGAATCATAGAATATATTAACTTCAGTGGCTATTAAAATATACATTGTGCACTTCATTCCTTCCATATATATGTCTGCCATCAAAAAGAAGCAAATCTTAATTCAGTGGGATCTGTTTAGTAGAATGTGAACATAAGACTGCAGTTCAACTCATCCATGTTCTCTTTGGAAGTCTCTGTGACTTCAGTGGGTGTTAGTATAAGAGCATAAGAAGAGCCCTATTTGATCAGACCAAAGGTATATCTAGTCCAGTATTTTACTTCCGACTGACTTTTTTCCTAATCCAAAGGTTTTTAATGTTCTAGCCTTTCCTTCTATGGAAGGTTCTCAAGCCCTCGGATAGTTTTGGTTCTTTTTTCTTTCTTTTTTTTTGCATTTTCACAGTTCTGTGATGCTTATTTAAGTATACATAGGATTCTAAATGCAGCTGCATCATATATTTGTATAATGGCATTACGATGATGCCACTGGTGCCATTTGCAGCCTCCCCCCCAGGAAAAATAAAGCATAGGGATTTTCATAGGGATTGCAGCACAGAAAGAAATGGTTAACCTCCCTCCCTGCACATCACAGTCACAATCTGCATCTACTATTCAAAAACATGCTGAATGCATTCATACTTCTCTGCATAAGGACTAGGCTGCAAATCTATTTTGTAAATAAATGACTGATTAAGATAAAGTTGAATGGTTTCTCAAATGTTGAAAGTGCAAAGCAGATGTTAGGGGTTTTGAAAGGAAACCCATTTCTGAGTCTCTAAATCTCAACCATATTGGTATACATTTCACAAGAAGTAAGAAAAATATTCTGTTTGGCATTGATGGGGAGAGCAAACAAACCTGTGGGAAGCCAGTGTTAATTACACTGGGGTAAATTATGCTGCTGTTAATTCACTCCTATTCCAAACTCCATTCAGGAGTAGGGCTGAGTGAGCCCAAGCCTGAAGAGGGAAAACAAGCCTTTAAATAGAGAGTTTGTCTTCCACCACCCTTTTTGCAAGTAAAATTACCATTGAGCAGTTAAGTCATGTGACTGAGCTGAATTTGGAATGGAAGCAAGTCTTCTGCCTCTCCACAGAACACAACTTTTTCAGGACTCATTCCAGTGCTGGCTGGAAAAGTATTCTCCAGTTGAGCCAAGATGAGGGTCTTCAGCTGGCTGAGCTTAGGCTCAGCCCAGAGATACACCTGTTCCAAACTCCACTCATCCTGGCAGATCTTGGACTTGGATTGCTCCCTAAGTCTCAGCTAGGGCATTTGGTCTGCTTTTTGGTTATCACATTTTTAAGGTCATGGACAAACTGAAGAGACCAGCAAAACTGAAGAGCCATACCAGGAAAAATAATATCTCTTCTATTTCTTGCTATGAGTCAGCCAATACACCAGAGAGCCCCTAGATCAGAGAAAAAGCAAATAAGGGCAAGCAAGGATGAATGTAAAGTGAGAGTGCTCCATATGCCTCATGGATGTTCCTTAACCTGCTAAAAGTGTTTATTTCTTCAGTCATTTTGTACAGTGGCCTGTGTGGAACAGGTTTAATACAGAAGCTGCATTGGGACCCCCAGGAGAAGGTAAGTTTCATATTCTTATGAGAAAAGATGAAGACAATGGAAATTTGTCCTCTGCATTGTAGCATATATAGGGGGGGGAGAGCTATGCACACACACACCCTAAAAACACACAGCTACGTGGTCACAGTAAAAAATTTCCAGGGCACAAAAAAGTAAGACAGTAGTAATGTAGGGAGCTCAAAACCCACTGTTGGCTTGACTATTTGAACCAGAAGTTACCTGGAAAGTTAGAAACCAGATAGCATGACAGTTGCCCTGTCGGAGCTTTTGCCAATTTGCTAGCTTCTTTGAATAGTCCCCCCCACACAGATAAAGTAGCACACACAGATAAAGTAGCACATAAATTAACAAACATAACCCTAAACGTAGTATGAGACAAGTGTTCCTCACATTTTCTATAAATATTGTGGCCCATTTCATGCCAGTCCAGTCTAGAGAAATGTGTAAGAAGAGCTCAGTTGGGTAGGCCAGATGTCTGTGGGATGCCCACAAGCAAGGTATGAAGGTAATATCCCACAGTTACTCTTCAGCAAATGGCATCCACCATCTTCAGTTATAGTTCTAAACCATGGTTTAAGCACAGGGATGGAAATTCTCCATCTCACAAGCCAAACTTTGCCCACCAAGGGGGGGGGGTCAAAGTTGGGCTATGAGGCCATTTCCCTCAACTGCTTAGTGGGGGTTAAACCCTGCTCTGTTTGGCAAGATTCCATGCAAATCCCTTGTTAAAACAGGGTTTCCTCCCATTATGCTACATGGTAAGTGTAGCCTAGGCTTGCATGTTTCCCTTCCTTTCACATGGAAGTGAGGCTTTTGCTTTCCTTAACTCTGGCCTGTTTTTGTCTGAACTGTAAATTGTGGTTCAACACACTATGGTTAGCTTCAACACGATATATCTTTATTTGAAGGAGGCTTATTTTGAAATTAACTGTAATTAATATTAACAAACCTTACTTAGCTTTTTGGATGAAATGACAAACCACAGTTAAGGGAAAGAAAAAGCTGGTGTCTAGTGCTATGTGAATGAGGAACCTAAGCTCATTCACATAGCACTAGATGATGGTGTAGCATTCCTCCTTAACATGGTTATTCACTGGCCTATTGCCTCTGAATGGAAATAACCAAACAAAAGTGTATAGAGCGCAAATCAGAACTCATTCACTGCCATTCTGTATACTGTCCAAATAGGTGGCTATGGGAAAATCAGCCCTCAACACACTTTCCATACACATTATCCATAACACTATTTTAGAAGGAACAAGAGCAACCTGCAACAAAATGCTGCAGTGTATCCCCAGTTGTAAAAGGGTGTTTTGCATTCAGGGTTTCATCCGCCCTTCCTAATTCCCTCTAAATACAGTATTCAACTCATCCCCATCTGTTCCATTTTTCTTTTCTAAGTATTACTGTACACACTTTGCCTACTGAACATGCTTAGTCATGCATGAGCTGATTTTATAGGGTTTGCCCCCTTAAGTGTTCATCTTTTCAGATACAATTCATACTTTTTTGCAATCTGAGGTTCCCCTGAGCATGCTGAAACTTCCCTCTTGTTTTGACTACTTGTTGACAATTACTTAATTGCCATTAGTGATCTTTCACCACTAAGATGTATTCTCATAGAAATCTGTTTTTGTCTTCTACAGGGTTACACTATTCACATCATGAGCACCGTCTCGGAGTGGTCTTTGGCTTTCTCTTTCCTCAGCTTTTTCCTTACTTATATTCGTGACTTCCAGGTAAACCAATGCAGGTTTTTAGCTGAATAGCTTCTAAGCGATATTAGATATTCTTAACCACCCTGAAGTTTTGGGGGGTGGCTTAACACAAGAAGGAAGGCACTTCATGGGATAATATGAAATGTGAATTTCCATGGCAAATCATGTAAAGTAAATATCACCCATGCTAAAAGCTTGTGGCTTTTGATCTGTAAATTTCCTCTTTGATGTACATGACTGGCCACTATTAAGACAGTATGTACACTAGATTGCCACTATTAAGACAGTATGTACACTAGATCGCCACTATTAAGACAGTATGTGCACTAGATGGAGCACAGAAATTAAAATTGCTATTTTTCCGAGCTACAAGAGAAAAAAGGACACTTCATACAAGCATATTTTACTTTCAGAGGCTGGCCTTGCAATATTATCTTTTCAAAAATCTGTTTTTAAGCATGAAGAACAACATTTTGTCTGCGTTGTCTCCTTTGCTTATAAAAACAAACACAACTCTGTATACAGTGAAAGTATAATATGCACTGAATGTCCCAATGCAATTGGTATTATGATTCAAAATAAAATCCACACAAGGCATGTAGGTAGTCGCAAAGAACTTGACAAGAATATATGCAGTCTTGCAATTTGCCATTCAATATAACCGAGTTCAAGAGTTCAACTAGGTAGTAAATTTTCTAGATAAGACTGTGTACATGAAGGAATCTAGCAACAAGGCTCCCATGTATGGTCTTTGTTTTGTATGTCTTCTTCAGGTTGGTTCAGATACATTGATAAACGTCAAGTTTGTGCTCATGATGAGGCCAGCTCCTGACTTGCATGGGCACTTAGCTCCTAGTTTTAGCTCCTTGCTTATGAGCAAATACCAAATTACAAAGCAATGCATTAAACCTTTCTTTACACGTGTCTCATGGATCACTGGATTTAGTGATGGAAAACCATTTAAAAATTGCCCATTTCTGCTACACACTGCAGAATGTTATTTATTTAATGAATTTATATTCTACCTTCCCCTTAAAGTGTGATTCCCCACCACCACCCTTTTTTGAGGATTAGGACACATTTAGTGCCTTGCCATATCTGGTCATGTCTATTTAAGCCAGGTAGGAAGTCCAGATGGCATTTGACTCCCCACTTCCATCTTCCCCAGCAAACATGGCCACAGGTCAGATATTATGGGAGTTCAGTAACATCTGGAGGACCACAGGTATCCCACCCCTAGTTTAAGTGTTTCAACAAAATCCCTCCAGGTACATCTGTAGCATAGGTGGGGAACCTCAGCCCTGTGGGTTGAATACAGCTTTCAAGGCCCCTCTATCCAGTCCTTGTCACAGCCCTACTCAATACCCTCCTCAAATTCTTTTGCCTTGCTAGAATGTGTCCTTAAACTGTGATAATTCCTCTGGTTTATGTGGGTGGAGAGATGTGGGACTTGTATAGCTGGAATGTAGCCTATTGTAAATAGGTAAGAGTTGCATCTATTGTTTCACCTCCTTTTACCTCTGGGCCCACCTACCGGTATTACTGGCATGCAGCCGCTGGAATGTTCCCTATGAGGAAATGCAGCCATTGAGCGGGGAAAAATCCCACCACACATCTATAGAATTAAAAAACAGCCAATAGTAATCCAAACCAGTGAGACCCATCAATTCCACCATCACCACCCAGTGAAGGAAGATCTAGTGGAGAACTGTTTGATGTTGCAGTTGTTGCTCTGCGAAAATGGATTGACAGACCTTATTCATTCTTTTCCACTATTGTTCCCTTCTTCAGAAAATCTCCTTGCGTACAGAAGCACTGCTGCATGGACACAATCTTTATTATACACATCAGCAGCTACTAGCAGATGACCAAGGAATGCCAACCACAGGGAATATATGAGAAGAGAACAATGGAAAATGGGTATGGATTGGATCCAAAGGTGGAATCCGTCCATCAGAGAATGGCTTTTTCTGTCAGAAGGGAAACTTTGGATCAAACACTGGCTTTTAATATCAGATGAACCTGTGTTGGTTTTGTGTCTAAAAATCCAATGTTGCCTGAGTGCACTTCTGCTCACACAATGGGACTTCCATATCTTCTCCCCAAATCTGTCCTGGAGGGTCACCTAAGTAAAGTGAAGTGCAATTGCTCTTGAGCACAGACACCGTTGGATTTCACTCAGTTATGCCATCAGTCTTAATATGCAACTAACAAGATAGATGCCTACTTATCTCATTGTCATCAACCACATCTACAACGCTATAAATGTGTTATAAGATTTAGCACATTCTGTACAAGCAGTAAAAATGTGTCATTTTATAGGCAAATATTGATGAAGGATTGTTAATGAAATCGGTCACTTATGTGAAAATATTTTTAATTAACCCATAAAGCAATGCAATTCCAAATATGAAGTAATACTGCCAGTAGCAGCCTGCAACATTTCTTCTAGATTTTTATATATACTGAATAATAAAATACAGATTAAAGTTTGCTGACTAAAGTCCATGAATTCTGCATACTCATGAAAGGAGATGGGATTGAAATATTTCCATATATAGGTTAAATTAGGGGTCAACCATCTTTCTGGACCAGTGGGCACATCTGGAATTTTGAGAGTTTTGAGGGTGCCAGCCACAACATGGTTGCCATGTTAGGGGGGGAGACATAGAAGGTACAGTCACTGTGCAGCTCCTCCCATAATTGTATTTTCATACTAGACCTTGTAGAATTTCTGAATCAAACAGCAACCTTCTCTTTGCTAAGCAACATGTGGAGATTTCCTTCCAAAACTACTGATGGTATCACTTCCCCTGCAGCTTAATAAAATTCGGATGGTGTTTAGAGCCAGCTTGCTTTTTCCTGCTCCAGAACATGAACCAATGAATTCAAGTTACAAGAAAGGAGATACCAACATCAGGAAGAACTTTCTCACAGTGGAACAGATTCCCTTGGAAGGTGGTAGATTCTTTCTCCTTGGAGGTTTTTAAGCGGAGGTTGGATGGCCATCTGTCATGGATGCAATAGTTGAGATTCCTGCATTGTAGGGGATTTGGACTACATGACCCTTCCAACTCTACAATTCTAAGGGAGAAGGACAAGATGGAATAAAGGTAAAGGGACCCCTGACCATTAGGTCCATTCGTGACCGACTCTGGGGTTGTGGCGCTCATCTTGCATTATTGGTCGAGGGAGCCGGCGTACAGCTTCCAGGTCATGTGGTCAGCATGACAAAGCCGCTTCTGGCGAACCAGAGCAGCGCACGGAAACGCCGTTTACCGTCCCACCAGAGCAGTACCTATTTATCTACCGTACTTGCACTTTGACGTGCTTTCGAACTGCTAGGTTGGCAGGAGCAGGGACCGAGCAACGGGAGCTCACCCCGTCACGGGGATTCGAACCGCCGACCTTCTGATCGGCAAGCCCTAGGCTCTGTGGTTTAACCCACAGCGCCAGCCGCGTCCCCACAAGTTGGAATATGCCTATTCTAAACTTGAATGGATTTTAAAAATCAGAACCATTTGTCTTTTCGAAGAACAAACGTTTTCTATATTCTACACATATTCTGAGATCATAAGCCAGTATCAACAAGAAAGACAAGTTAAAATTTTGTTTTCATAAACAGTAATATTATGGTACCGCCAGTGTCAATGGAACTCAGGTGATGGGGCTGTCTTCTCTTACATAGCAAGAGGGAACTGAACAGTAGTAGGCAACTGAATAAAACAAAAAGTTGTTATGAGATGAACTTGTTTGTATATATTTTAGGACAACCAAAACCATTTAAACCACTTGTATTCATATACAATTCAAGGTAACTGGCTATTAATGGATTTCCAAGAATAATTAGCTAAGGGAACATATTCTATATGGCATTGTGGCCAATGGTTTAAATGTAACCGCATTTTGAAAGTGCCAAACAAACAAAGAACACTACTGGAACATTTTGTGGCAGGAATCTACATAGGCAGTGCCTTGATGAATACATTTTTACTGTCAGATATGTTCCAACATGATATAAAACATACCAAACTAGATGAGTAAGAATTATATTCAGACTAAACCAGAAGATACATACACTTCAACAAGGGCAAGAGCTTTACAAATAGGGGAAAGAGGTACCTCAGAAAAGAGCATGGCTGGCTGTCAGGCATCCTGAATACGAACATTACTGCACCACTTTGTTGCAGATCTCACCTGCTCTAATTAAAAACTGATCTGGGTGAAGTTAAAGAGTTGATTTTTTAAAATCTGGCTTTAGGAAATTCAAACAAACTTTTATCACTAAAGAAACATGATGAATTCAATACTGTTACCCCATTCATTGACATTTGATTCCAATTACCCAATTCAAGTAAGTTAATAGTAGCAATTTTTCTAGAAAATTCATCTTTCTGAAACGAACTTAAGCTGTTCCTTTTAACGTAAAACTGGGGGGGGGGGAATCATTTACATTTCATTCTATGAAACAACCTCAATAAACAACAAGAATATAAACTGCATTTACTGCAATAATGAGAGAATATATTGAACTAACAAGTATCACATTCTGCAAACAATACTCTGCTACATAAGTTCCTAGGCTTGAAAATGTTTATACTTGCACTCAATATGTAAACATAAAAAGTAGATTTTTTATTTGCTTTATATGCAAGAAACAAGAAATAACATTAACAAGTTGCAAAGGGGTTGCAGCAAAATTTGGGGCTAGGTAAGGACTAGGCTTCTCACGTCTGCTGCATTTTTTTACGAATTTCCTCTAGTGCTGCCTCTCGTTCCCTCAGCATGAGTTTAAGCTTTGCAATTTTTTCATCCCTTATTGTTTCCTCCAGATCTGGAGGGTTAATTGAAAAATCTTCTCTGAAAGAACCCTTGCATAAAGGAGTTTTATGTTCACTGTAGTGTAAAGCAGAGGTTGAAATTTTGTTCTCTTCATTACTTTGAACACAAAGATTTGAGTGAGGGTCCACCCTTTGAGAGAACTGCAGAATGCTTGTAGGATTTCCTTGCTCTGATACAAGTTGTGTGCAAGAGCTACTCAGGTTATCCACTACTGAGTCAGAGTTGCCACATTCCAAATTTGGTTTTGGTATGAATTCTATTTCTGTTTTCTGCTTCTTTGTATATTCTTGTATTGGTACCATTTTTGCCTTCCTCTTTATATTCAACTCTTCCTCCTGTTCCTCAGTTATCTGTATGTAAGGGGGGGGGGAAATATTAGTTAATACTATATTATTGCAACATTATAATTATTCAAAAAAAATAAAATATATAGTCCACAAAGCTATTTTATAAATTGAACTATTCTAATTGCTTAACTACCACCAATGTATTCCATGCCTTGGGATTGTATAAACCTCTATAGCCAATGAAAGTTTTCAGTGTCTATGGAAAAGGAAAATAAAAAAATTCCTTCAGTAGCACCTTAAAGACCAACTAAGTTTATATTTTGGTATGAGCTTTCGTGTGCATGCACACTTCTTCAGATACACAGATATGGAAAAGGAGTGGGCTATATTTGTATGAAAATATCCACCTAGCATCGTGGAATATGCCCTACTCACAAATCATGGTTTTTTAAAATAATAGTAAAAATTCATTAATGTTATTCCCCCCCCCCTTACTGCGACTCAATTCTGAAGCTCAGGAAGGACTGCAGCTCAGCAATAGAGCACGCAGAAAGTCCCAACCAATTCCTGGACAATACTGGGCTAGATTTTCCTAAAATTCTGACCTACAGTCCTAAAATCTACTGAACATGTACCAATTTTTGTTAATTTTATTTATTAACAAATTCATAAACCACTTCATATCATAAAACCATCCAAGTAGTGTGCAATATAAAAACCAGAATAAAACATGAGTTCTAAAAACATCATTTCAAGAAATAATAATACAATCTCTACAAATTCTAAAACATTAAAGCCATTTCGAAAAATTTAAAAACAATACAGTAAAGCTATTTATTCAGATACACTATTGTTCAATAAGTGACTTCAGAGAAAGGCTTCTTAAAAATGATTTAAGTAGGCGACTAAACATTGTGACACTAGGCTGTCTAATTTCAGCTACAGGTAGGTAGTTGGTCTGAGTCGAAGCAAAATAAAAAAAATTCCGAGTAACTAAGTTTTTATTTTGGTATGAGCTTTCGTGTGCATGCATGAAAGAAGAAGAAGAAGAAGTGTGCATGCACACGAACGCTCATACCAAAATAAAAACTTAGTTGGTCTTTAAGGTGCTACTGAAGGAATTTTTTTATTTTAATTTCAGCTAGTAACTGATTCCAGAGGGTTGAAACCGAAACACTAAAAGTCCAGTTTCTAGTACAGGTAATGACCATTTTAGGCATGTCCTGTTGATGTGTGATTGCCAACATGCAGGTCCTTATGTACCTGGTGGGGTAGGCAGCGCTTATATGTGCTCCACTGATGCATGTGGGGGCTGCGAACAGAACTCCCCCCCACAAAATTGTCACCACCTGTACAAAAGCACATTTCTGGGGCAAGGTTGTCCTTAGGTACCCTGGTCCCAAATTGTTTAAGGCTTTAAATGCTAAACAACAAAACCTTGAACCACACTTATTAGCATATTGGCAGCCTATGCAGCTCCCTCAGCCAATATTTTCTATGGTGTTGATGGAGTGCCGTAATCAACAATTCTGCACCAGTTGTAGCTTTTAAATATATGTCAAAATATTTCCCAAGTTAATATAATCAAAGAAATTACTTTTGAGTGCCAGGGCCCCATGAAGATTTTTCACAATACCTTTTCTCATTTTCTCTACCTTTCTTGGACTTGTTTTCCCTCACCCAATTTACTCCACCCATCCTCTCGGGATCCTTTTTCTTTTTGTACACAGCATACTCATTCTCCCTTCTCCATTCATTTTTCTCTGCTTTACTACGTTTCCACATGGCTCATTCTATACCTATTAGTTTATTCCAAACCAAACAGAAGTTGGTCTGCTTGCTCAGCAGTTACGAATATTTTGAAAACACTGCGACATAACAATAGCTCAGCCAATCATTGCAAGACGCTTCAATGACTGAGTAACAATACTGATGAATATGAAAATAATTCAAATAACAAAATGATATGGTGAGAGACATAAACATTTCGGATACCTCTTTCTTTTCCTCAGGTCCAGGTTTAATAGGTACTGCCGGTGACAATTTGCAAGAGTCACTCATCTGTACATTGTTGGAGCACACAACCGCTTCTGATTTTCTGAGAATAACTGATAAAGGAATTCTCTGCAGATACACTCTCTCTTCTCTATGCAGGCCAAACTTTTTTCTCAACTCAAGGCGGTGTTTTCTGTGTTTCCTTTGTTGGATCTGAGCAGCCACTCCTGCAAGTATCTTCTCCATCTGAAATAATAAACGTTCATTATATATGGTACCGTAAGCTTGCCAGAACATCACAATGATTAAGGGTATTGTACACAAAGCTTTAATTTGGTGTGTGTGGGGGGGGGACCTCCAGGACTCTCAATCCAACACTCTGGACTCTCCCAAGTCATGCTCCTCCTCAAGCCAGACCCCTTACTAGCCCTGTTCCATAGCCTTCATGAGTGGTCTTGTCTGGCTTGAACATGTGATTGAGCAATGATAATGCCTACTGCTCACCTAGATGGAGAAATGTTTGCATGTAGAAACCTCTGGCTTTTATGTGGTGAGACTGTAACAACTGTTACTGAACCCATTTTGCTTCTGGCTCCACTCAGTTTACCTCTGAACCTGCCCGCCACTGGTATATAGCCCCTGGAAGATTGTCTGTGGCCGGAAAAGGTGGGCAGGCAATCCGTGACACTCCAGGTGGTGTTCGACTCACAACCCACAACAGACCCAGCCAGCATGGCCAAGTCATCAGGGAATGATGGCAGTCCAACATCTGAAGGGCCACAGGTTCCCCAGCCCTGCTGTAAGTGATAGCCCTAGAATTGGATAGCCTTGGACACTTGCTATTTGTGAATGCTGGTTTGTAGCTTGAGGAAAACTAACTTCTTTTTAACTTCCTTCTCCAGTGCATCTTATCTGTGCTTTTTGGAAACAAATGGAGACATTTTTGTTTTGACAAGGTTTTCCAGCTAGATGGAAAGGTCTCTTCTTTAGGTGTTCATTTTGTGTTGTTTTTAAATCTGTATTGTTTGTGTGCCTTTAAAAATTATGTTAGCTCTTTTTAAGGATATGACTGTAAATCGCTTCGGGGCGTATTACTGAATTGCCTTCCACATATGTATGTATAAATAATAAATAGCTATGGGGTTGTATTGAATTTAACAGAACGCGCTCCCCCTCTTAAATCTATTTTAGTGGTGTCCACAACCTTCCAGAGCAGTTCCGGGGACAATGCAGGGTACACGTACTGAGAGGAGAGGGGTGGAAGTCCTGTTACACTATTATAATCCTTGTGTTTGTACAATTATTTAGTTCAATACTGCCCCAAGTAAACAAACAGGACCCCTTCCGAACTGCCAGAACATTGCCCCTTTGGATCAAATATCAAAATTGTCCAGGGCAAGCAGTACGCCTAGCCCCAACAGCTTGGTAGCTTGCATGGTAGCTCTATTTCAGAGCCTCTGTATCTAATACTATAGACATCAACAAAGTATTTTTTGCTGGAGAAACACAGAACCTTACAACAGCGGATGGTTCAGATTTTATTTCTTTTCAGTGAAAGACTTGAGGCAGCAGGCAATGAAACCAGTTTCACTTTTTTTTTTTACTCTCGCTTCTCAGATGGCCTATTAAAATCCTCCCTATCAAAATAATTATGTAACAGTACTCATTTAAGACGACTCAAAGACAATTGCACCATTGGTACAATATAGTCTAACGAGAAAGTTACCTTTTGATCTTGCTCTTCGGAAGTACCATGCCTTGTAGATGGCTGTAAAGCAGCAGCAGGTAATTTTGGAGACATAATTTTCTGTAAGCCATGCTTTAACCTTTCTTTTGTGACTAATTTTTTAGCAACATTTATCCCAGCTGGGACGTTTTCCGGTGTGGACACTGCCTCAGGTTGGCTGGTGCTGCTTACTTGCAGATTCCCATGTGGTGGTGTGAAAGATGGAGACGTAACTTTAAAATTCTTTAGTTCAGACTGTGGGAAAAGTCTCATATTCTCACTGGATTTTGGATCCTTTGCACAAGGGGCAATTCCTTTGTTCTTCGACAATACTAGATTGACAACTTGGTTGGTTATTGTACTATCTGCAGCTGAATTAATTAACTGTAATGTATTTTTTCTGAAATGTGTTTCAGCACCGAGCGATACTTGCTTGCTACATTTGCTTGCTGATGTCACAGTGGACTCTTTCTTAGTCAGTAAATACACCTTCCCATTGAACATCACCAGAGCATTATCATTAATCGAGGGCATTTTTGCTTGGCTTTCATTCAGGTTGTTCGAACAAGTAGGCAGAATACTGGCAGGGTTGTTTTTCCCGTCTTCAGGATTAACCAATATTTTTAAGATATTTGATGCCACGCTGTTTGATGACTTTACAGGAACAAGGCAGGATGCCGATTGTGGGTTTTCTTCGACAACCCACTTCATAGGAGATGATTGGTTTCCCAGGCTATCAGATGTTGCCAGGGCAGAACTACTGGCTGCTGATTGTGCCATTGTCAGCATCAAAGATTTTGAAACTTCCCTGACAGGCTTTGGACATAAATTTGGCAATGGTGTTGAATGTGTTTTCACTGTATTTACTGGTGACACATATATAACAGTTGATGCGTTTGTAACTTCACATGTTCGAGAGGCATTTGAGGCTGCTGTGGCCAGTATCTTCTGTTGAATTGTTGGAGGCAAAAAAGAAGCTGGGACAGATTTTACTTCTGCGTGAGCTGGTATTTGGAGGTGATGTCCAGAGGGCACTGCAGGACTCTTCACAGTAACTGGGTGTTCTTTATTCAAAGGTACATATACTGCACAGCTCTTGTGTGGGGAAACTAGGGTAGCATCCTTTTCCAAGGAATTATCAGCTGAATGATAACTGCTGTGAATGCTAGAAGGTGGTGGCGTAGTTGGGTTCTCTTTTGCAAGAGGAGCTACTTCCATATTTTCCATTTCTTCCAATGGCTTTGGTAAAATTAACTTTCCAGGAGTAGCTGTCTTAAGTTCAGAAGCTTTAACAAATGAAGACGGAGTTATATTTGTAAACAGGTCCTTAAGATGAGCATGACCAGACATGGAGTCTTCCCCTTTAGCATCAGAGATGACTGGTGGCTGAACCAACGACACAATGTTTCCTATACGTTTAGAAAGTGGAAGCAATTCCAGAAGGTTTTTTCCATCCAGCCCAGTAGTGTGAACTACTTTGTATATATGACCTGTAACACTTGAAGGGGAAAACGTCACATAAATAACTATCACTCATACACTATTATTATTTCACATTAAACTCTATGTCCTGTGGACGGTACGTCTACATTGAACATATCAGAGGCTTATTAGAATCAAGCCAACAACTGAAAAGCATCCTGGCTAATTTAGAAGGCAAAACCAGTGTAATTTGTGTTATTTGTTAGCTTATAGTCATAACAACATGGCATGCTTCATCACTGATCACGTCATCAGATTTTTTCCCCCAATGGAAGCCTTTATACAGCTACATGCCGGGTAAAAAAAAAAAATTAGAAGGTGCTCCTACTAGAGATGGGATAATTTCTGCCTTCAGTGCCCTTGCTGACGGCACATAAATTTCTGTCAAGAAAAAGACACCAAGCCTAACAGATTCACTCATTCAGTCTACAACACTGAAGCACCAGGGGGAAGCACACTTTAATAAAAGGTGCAGAAAGGAAGGGCTCCCCTTTCCAAAGAAAGATGCTCACTTGCCTCATTCAGTTTGCCATTTATTTTTGAGGCAGAGAAGAAAAATGGGAAGGTACCAATTGCAGGAAAAAGAAGGAAGACTGCCTCCAAGTGTTCAAGATCTATTTATGGGTCCAATATATTTCAGACAGAGTTATTTCTCAGGGACACTCTTGAACAGTCAATTGCAACAGTGTGTAGATAACAGGTTCAAACTAGTTGTTCAAATGTGCTCCTAAGGAACAACCCGTCTTGAAACACTGGGAGGTCATTATTAAAAAAAATGTTCTTGCACACTTGAGAATCCCGTGTTATCTTCAAGGCACTACTAGAGCAAGAGAGTGGAATCAAAGCAGCTGGAGAAGGGGCAGAGGCTGAAGAAAAAACTGGGTCGGTGGGGTGTCCCTTTTCCATCCTTGGGACTCTGGGAAACTCACCAAACCTCCTTCACCTGAAGCTGTGTGTGGAGAGTGCAGTTGACTGCTTAATGGGGCACAACTGTGGGCAGCCTCAGGAAATGCCATCTCCCTTGGTGCCTCTCCATAAAAGCAAGCCCTCTCTATGGTACAATAAAGCAGATGAAGGAGAAGGGGGCAGAACTGTGGAGAAAGAACTGTGAGTAGAGGGGTGGCTAATGTTTATTTATTTATTTAATACAATCTATACGCCACTTGATTAAAAACAACCTCAAAGCAGTTTACAAATGATAACACAAATAAAAAACAAATTACAATGCTATTTTAAAACGCAACAAATTAAAAACGCAACAAACGCAACAAACGCAACATATTAAAACAAATTAAAATTACTTCAGCTTTCTAAGCATCTAAGTGTGTCAAAACAGGAATGTTTTTAGCAGGCACTGAAAATAGCATAGTGAAGGCACCTGCTTGATCTCAATAGGCAGGGAGTTCTAAAATGTAGGCGCTGCCCCACCAAACATTAGAGTCCTTACAAATGTTAAACAGGTATTATTTGTCACCTGTAGTAGTACCAATTCCACCGATCAAAGTGGTCAAGTGAACACATGTAGGGCAAGGTGATCTCATAGGCAAATTGGTCTCAAGTTGTTAAGAACTTATATACTACCAGTAACAGTAACACCTTGAACTTTACCCAGTAGCAAATGGGCAACCAATGCAGATCTGCACCTTCCCCCCAAAACAGGAATTGGCAATTGGCTGAAAGCTGTTCCAATCCAAAGGAAGTTCAGGGTTTGAAATTAGCAGAGCACCAGGCACATTTTGCGCCTAAAGGTTCTCCATTTTGCAAGCACCTCAAAAAGTCTGGGTGCCATTTTTGCACTTGGTTGACACTCAAGGATTACTGAAATGTACATGCTTTGAAGCCTCAAAGTATATGTTAAGAATAGATAATGAGTTTAACAATAAAGAGTATAGAGTGTTTTGAAAACTGAAGTATGGTACCAATATGTTTATTGTAAACACTAAATTAAACATGTATTCACATTTTCTGCTAAAAATGTGTCACTTATGTGAATTGCGTATTAATTCATGCTTTTCAAAATCATAAATAAAAAGTGTTGCCAACCCACCCACCCCGTGATGACTAGACATTCTGTCTTGGCTCCCATAACCCAGGTCCCAGAAGCCATTTGGCTCCTAGCTTTTCTATCCCGGTTTCTAACACTGAAAGGAAGGGCCCAGAGCTGGTTTGGTTAGTAGTGGTCACACAAGTGACTTACATCACTGCCTCTTTCAAAGCTGAAGGAACCACCCCCTCACATAGCAAAGCATTAACCACACTCTGAACCCAACTAGTCAGTCCCCTCTGCTAGATTTGATAAACCAGGAGGGACAGGTGTTGAGGTGGCACATGGTCAGAGGCACTGCCACCAGCACCTTGTCCACATCAGCTGACTGCATAAGGTGAATCTGATCCCACAAAACATCCTGAATAGCAACAGTGGGTACTACAACCAGAGCTTCAGCAAGTGAAGAGTCAGTATCACACCAAAGTTTACTGGCTTTATCCTTAAAGGATTCTAGAGGTCCCTCCCCCATACAAGGAGTTAGTAACCTCTAGACTGTGAGAGATGGGCAGCTAGTAGAGGACACAATACGAGCTGCAAAATGAGCCACCGTGTCAACCATTTCATCTCACCATTCCATAGTGAGGCCAGGGCTTCAACAGGCTCATCAGCTTTCTCCACTGGAAAATCCCCCAGAGCACTCCAGAACACATCCAGTTCCATCAGTCTCCAAGGGTGGGGTATTCAAATGGGCCCACCACACTTACACTGGACTGCCATTGTCAGTCCAGTGGTCTAACCATAACAGCGGAGTGTATTGTCTACCCCCTATCTTCAGTCCATCCCTCATATCACTTGGGTAAAAAACACATCAAATGTGTGCCCTGCCTGGTGTGTTGGACCGATAACCATCTAAGAGAGTCCCATGGTTGTAATAGAGGCCATGAAGTCTTGAGTTTGCCTAACAGCAGCCTCACCCAAGTCTTGGTAATCCAAGCCAGATGAGCCCACTCATCCCCAATCAAAACGTTTTATTATGGTTTTATTGTTGACTGATCTGGTGTTCAACAACAGCACCTCCTGATCAGAGGACTGTATTTTTCGATTAAAGGAAGCAGGTGGCGCTGTGGGTTAAACCACAGAGCCTAGGGCTTGCTGATCAGAAGGTCGGCGGTTCGAATCCTTGCGACGGGGTGAGCTCCCGTTGCTCAGTCCCTGGTCCTGCCAACCTAGCAGTTCAAAAGCACGTCAAAGTGCAAGTAGATGAATAGGTACCGCTCCAAGCAGGAAGGTAAATGGCGTTTCCGTGCGCTGCTCTGGTTTGCCAGAAGCGGTTTAGTCATGCTGGCTACATGACCTGGAAGCTGTATGCTGGCTCCCTCGGCCAGTAAAACGAGATGAGCGCTGCAACCCCCGAGTCGGTCACAACTGGACCTAATGGCTAGGGGTCCCTTTACCTTTACAGTTTGATTTTTTAAAAAAATAATAATTGTTATTTCAGCCTTCCCATGTATACTGCTTAGAGATACGGTCTATTAAGCGGTATAGAAATGGTGTAACAAAACAAGAAATAGAGCAAGGTAATGAAACCAGTTTCGGAGGCTAGTCTCCTGTTTTATGACACCACTGAATTCCAGATAAATTTTTAATCCATTATCATTTTGCTTAACCACTACGAACAGAGCTGGGGCAGGGCACTATTTTGGTTGACAGCCTACTGTGTGTGCGCGCACACACACACATCTTGTTTGTTTGTCTGTCTGTCTGTCTGGTGGCAAGGACAAGAACCTTCCCCGTAACTATTACTTGGGGGAAACCACTCAAAAAGACTGATCGCGCTTTCACCGAGCCAAGCGGAAGAGCGGCGGGTTTCCTGCTTCAGCTGTTTTAGGCGCAAGAAACCGCCAGGGGGCATCGAAGAGCGCACAATGCAAGCACCCAACGCTACGCGGCGCTGTGGTAGTTTCAGCGCGAGGGCCAGACAACGACGTCGCGGCAACAAAGGCTTTGCTTCCCCCCTCAGATTCACGTCTCCGCCGCCGCGAGCATCCCCTCCCCCGCCGAAAGGATCCGAAACCCGATACTTTCAAGCGCTCTAACCCGCTGCCCACCCCCCAAAACAAGGCAGACCTGATGGAGATGCGAAGCCCGCTACTCACCAGGGCGAGGCGGCGGAAGCGCCGGACCCCTCGTGCCCTTCGCCCTTCCTGTCCTCGCTCTGAGCTGCCCCCAGAGGCATTCGGGACATAGTGAGGAGGAAAACGGAGCCCAAGTGCCTCAGTTGCTTTCCAGCTGCCAACTTTCCCCTACCCCCGCCGCTAGTGTATTAGTCTGAGCCCAACCTTGTGACGTTCTTCCGACTTCGGGGAGCTTCCGTCAAGGCTACTGCATCCGTCTCCGGTGCGCTTATTCCTAGGCACCACTAGCTGGTGCTTTCTTGCCTATCAACTTCCGCCATGTTCCTTCTTGCTTCCGTTCCGCTCGCCACCGGAAGAAGGCGGTTTTTTTGCCCAAGCGTGTCAGTTTACAGCTTCCGGGAAGTCGCCAGAATGACTTCCGGGTTGCAGCTAGCACTTCCTGTTGGGGGATATTATTTTAAATGGCTTTAAAACTGGAACTGTTGGCTCTGTGTTGTCACACACCGCAGTGCTACTTTCTCCTGGTGTCTTTGTTTCCAGGCTCAAGTCTAACTAAGGCTGAGGAACCTATGAGATGGACATTTTCAATTTTTTAGAGTCTAATTTTGGTATAAAAGATTCATAATAAAGCATACTTAATTAAACTGAGCTAATTAGTTCTTTAACAGATAATATGTTCAGATTTCACCCAATGTCCTAAGTTCCCATCATTCAGAGACTTTAGTAGTAACTGAACTTATCTAGTCTTCATTTCAGGCATCAAAGCTGAAAATAAAGTCCAAAGCAGTGGCTCATGACCAGTGGGGAAATGATTATAGCACAATCATTACTTCATCTTTTCATTTTGAACAGCGAACAAAGATTTGCAAAATTTCAAAATTTATCTTAATTGTACTATTAACTCCAGTTCACACGAACAATTTTCTGTTGAATGAATCAACTTCTATTTATTTATTCCTCACTGCCCTCCACATTACAACTGGTGAGATTTGAACAGTCTTAACCTGCCATTTTAGTTTCAGATAACTGAAATAAGAGACAGGATGAAATGTAACCAATAAAATCTTATTTTATGGTTTAGTGTTGTTTTTATTTTGAATTATATTTGAGAGGCACCATAAGCTTTTTGGTGCTCAGGACCTCTAACGGTATTGATCTGGCTCTGGTCCTGATCCTGCAGGTGGTAAACATAGTTGCTTATTTTTGTATCCATAATGAATAATGTGGAGTGGGAAGAGAGAAGTGGGGACAATGTGGAAAGAAGAAAGAAAATCGCAGGCATTTATTCCCAAATATGTGTGCATTGGTTTGTCGCCTACAAAACCGAACAATAAACACCTCTCATGGGAGGGCTCCCTTTAACAGAAACTCCTCATTTTGTAAATGATCGACACTGATATAAAGATTTTAACAAAAATGTTGGCAAATAAGAGTACAAGTAGTGATGTTGTCTATTATAATAAATAATCAGGCAGGATTTATATATCAAAACAAAATACTAGGCAAACATCATACAATATTAGACCAGTAATAGATTTAATATAATTAAAAATAAAGGCCAATTTGTTATATTATCATTAGATGTTGAAAAAGCTTTTGATAACATTTATAAACATTATATGCAGGATGCATTAAATAGATTTCAATAGATCCAAACAGGTTTCCTTTGGATCACGATACATTATGACATACCTACATCAAGAGTTAAAACAAATGGCATTATGTCCAAAACCTTTCCCCTATATAGAGGAACTAGATGAGGATGCTTCCTATGCCCTTTTTTGTTTAATATCTGCTTAGAACATTTTGCCTGTGGTGATAGACAGCTTAGTGAGATTTGCAGAGCAGTTCACAACTCAGTTGAATATAATTTTGTTTTATTACTGGATGATATACTTTCGTTTATTACAAAATCTCACTCTAGTATACTAAGGATGATGCAAACAATATACTTTTGGTCAAATTTACTGGCTACTCTATTAACTGGCTTAAATCAGAATTGATGCCAATAAGTGAAAAGGTGCTCACTTACTCTTTTAATAAATCGAAATTCCCTTTTTGTTCAAAATCCATTAAATATATAGGTATTTTAATACCAAATGACATAACCCAGTTATGTAATATTAATAAAATAATCAAAAATGTTTATTTAGATATATATAGATGGGAGGCACTAACCCTTACCCTTTGTGGAATGGTTCTCAAAATGAATATTATTCCCAGATTAAACTATATTCTGAAAGGAATTCCAGTTCATATTCCGGGAAAATCATTTATAAAAAATAAACTCGTTATTAAGGAAATGCCTATGGGTTTCTTCAACTCCCAATATTATTGTTGTTTAAAAAGCAAGTACAAATTAAGGAGGATTTGGCATTCCAAAATCGAAATTATATAACCAAGCTTACTTATTGTCAAATACTAGTTACTGGAAACCCAAAACTAGTGATACTTTTCTGACATGGGCAATCCTAGAATATACATATATAGCTCTTTTATCAAAATACACTAAAACCCAGGATTTGCCTGAAACATTTTTATCAGTTAGAAAGATATGGAACATTATGTCTCATAAAAAATGCATTTGACTATTTTCCCCATTCTGCACTGACTTTCTGGGGAATTTCTACTTTAACACTTGGGGTGGGGGGGGGGGAAATGGCAGGTGTGGCATGAAATTTTAAAATGAAATTTGGATATAATTTGCCTACAGGAGACTCATGTTGCAAGGAAACATGAGACAATTTTGACTAATAAGAGATTAGGGAGTCAATTTATTGCATCAGACATTTCCAAAACATGTGGAATTGCTTGAACCACAATTAATTCAAAAGGCTGAGAAAGGGAGAAAATTGATGGTCCAAATTAAAGTTCAAGGAGAAAAAATAATTTTGGTAGGGATATTTGCGCCAAATGAAAATAAATCAAAAATTTCCCAAGAGTTAGAAACAGAATTACTAGATTTTGCAGATGATAAATAATAGTGATGGGGGACCTTAATGGAGTCCCATCACTAGAGAAGAATAGGACGATCAGGAAAAAATACATGAAATAAGGCAGGCTTCCCAATACTTTTTCGAAATGATAGAAACAGTAAAATTGATGGATATCTGGAGAGTTAAGCACCCGTTTGAAAAACAGTTCACTTTTTTCTCTCATGTTCATGGAACCAGTGCTAGACTAGATGCGGTTTGGGTTTCTAAGGAATTGGAGTCAAGAATTTAAAAAATCGAAGTATATCCAAGAACATTGTCAGATCATAATTCTATAATTATGGAAATACAAAAAGACACTCAGTCCACCATTCGGTGGAGACTGAATGAATAAATATTGGATGACAAAGTTTTTCTGGAAAAGATAAAAAAGACAATAAGAGAATATTTTGAACAAAATTTGAATAATGAAACCAAACCCCAAATAGTCTGGGACGCCAGCAAGGCAGTGGTGAGAGGCCTATTCATCCAACAAAATTCAATTAAAAAGAAGATAACAGAGAAGAAAAAGAAAGAGATCTTAAATAAAATAGCAGAAAAGGAAAAAAGTAATAACAACACCAAATAAAGAAACAGCAAAACTGGCGATAAAATTATTACAATCACAATATTCTATGGTAATTAATGAGGAAATAGCATGGAAAATTTAAAAAACAAAACAGATTTTTTTTGAAAACACTAATAAACCAGGGAAACCTTTGGGATGGCAATTGAGAAAAAGTGAACAAAACAATTATGTGAATCGGATAAAGCTTAACGGCAGAACAACTGAGAAAGCAAAAGAAATAAGGGAGGCCTTTGTAAAATATTTTACTGATCTTTATTTTAAAAAAGAGACAAGAAAATTTGACAATGATAGAAGATTATGTTAAAAATAGTAAGCTACCAAAGATAACAGAGGAGCAAATGAGAGTATTAAATATGAAAATTTCATCCCAATAAGCAATAAACCAAACAAAGGTAGGGAAGTCCCCAGGGCCAGATGGAATAACAGTCAAATATTACAAAAAAAAACAAAAAAAAACTGAGTGAGCAGCTTGTGAACTCTTTGAAAGATACTATGAATGAGGCCTTGAAAACGGGGGAAGTCCTGGAAACATGGAAAGAACCTATATAACTTTGATACCAAAACAGGATTCAGATGTGATATTCGTAAAAAATTATAGACCGATTTAATTATTACAAATTGCTTGCATTTTTTTGACAAACAGATTGGAAAAAAAAATCTAAAAGATTTTATTCATCATAGTCAATCTGAATTCCTTCCAGGCAGACAAATTAAAGATAATATTAGAAATGTTCTTAATATTATAGAATACCTGGAAGTGAGAAATGAAAAAAAAAAGCAGCATTAATGTTTATAGATGCAGAGAAAGCATTTGATAATGTTTCTTGGAGCTTCATGAGGAAGGTGATGGGGTTTGGAGTAAATTTTAAAAGGGGAATGCAAGCTGTTTATTCAGAACAAAATGCAAAAAATACCGGTAATTGTAAATTGGGTGATAATGGATAAATGCAATATCCAAAAAGGAACGAGACAAGGATGTCCATTGTCACCGCTGTTGTTCGTTCTGGTACTGGAAGTTCTGACAAGAAGGATAAGAGGAGATAGAGAAGTAGTAGGAATAAAAGTAAAGAAAAATGATCATAAATTGAAAGCATTCACAGATGATTTGGTAATAACTGTGGAAGATCCAAAAAATTCTCTCCCAAAAGTAATGACTATAATACAAGAGTTTGGTCAAGTGGCAAGATTTAAATTAAATAAAAGCAAAACTAAATTGCTATTAAAAAACCTTAAATAATCGGAAAGGAAATAAATAATAGAGATGGTAGGGATAGAAGCATACAAAAAAGTAAAGTATCTAGGAGTATGGATAATGACAAAAAATATAAACATTTTAAAAGATAATTATGAAAAAACTTGGCATGAAATTAAAAGAAATTTGGAAATATGGAATAGGATGAATCTCTCTCTAATGGGAAGAATTGCAACTATAAAAATGAATGTATTTCCAAGGATGTTATTTCTCTTCCAGACTATTCAAAAAGCAAAAATACACAAAGGGTTCCACACTCACATAATCATTGTTCAAAGTGTGGGGAAAATATAAAGACTTACTAGAACCCAATAGGTTATCACCTATTGAAGCATTGTCACTTAAAACATTGGAAAAAAGGGAGAATGGCCAACATATAGAGCAGGGGTCCCCAAACTACGGCCCGGAGGCCGGATGCAGCCCAATCGCCTTCTAAATCTGGCCCGCGGAAGGTATTTGGTTTTATTTAAAAGCATTAAAAACTCTGTGTGTGTGTGCATGCGTGCTGCAAGATGTTATAGATGAGTTGTTCTGCAACGGGAAAAGTTAGAGTCTGTGACAATTAAATCTTAAATATCTGCAAAATCAGCACATTCATAATATATCTATTTTATTTTGGTTCCATAAATTTATATACCACTTGATTGTAGGAAAAACCCAAGGCAGTTTACAAAAAAAAATAATGCAATCAGGATTATCACTGTGGGTTAAAATTAATGATTTAAAATTAAAAAATTCCTTCCAGCAGCACCTTAGAGACTAAGTTTATCATTGGTATGAGCTTTCGGGTGCATGCACATTTCTTCAGATACACTGAAACAGAAGTCACCAGGTGCTTATATATAGTGAGAGGGTGGGGAGGGGTATTACTCCCTCCTTGTGACCACATGAGGGAGTAATACCCCTCCCCACCCTCTCACTATATACAGTATAAGCACCTGGTGACTTCTGTTTCAGTGTATCTGAAGAAGTGTGCATGCACCCGAAAGCTCATACCAATGACAAACTTAGTTGGTCTCTAAGGTGCTGCTGGAAGGATTTTTTTTTATTTTGTTTCGACTACGTCAGACCAACACCACGGCTACTTACCTGTAACATGATTTAAAACATACATAAAGTTAAAACCACAATAGAATAGACTAGAAACAAATTAAAACCCGTACAAACTTTCAAAACATCTGGGTAGGCTTCATGGGTGTAGCCTGGGGGGGCAGCCCCCCCCCCTAGACCCACACAAAAATGATTGACAAGCATTGAAAGTACTCAGTTATCTAACGTTCTGTCCCCGCACCCCCGCAGAAGCCTGCCCCCCGCAATGTCCTATTTACGGGGTATTTTTACACCTGATTACCTTAAAAAAAAAAAGCTGAACAACGTTGGCTGCCCCTCCCTAACAAAAATAAGAATATCTTCAGCAGGCGCCCAAAGAAGGTGTGATTGCTGCTAACGAAACCTCAGCAGCCTGGAACAGAGAGGGCAGTTCGACTTCGCTCCCGAAGTGTCGGCAAAAACCTGATTGTGCCGTTTCCCCGCTTGCAGCCGCTCCGCCCTCGCTGGCCAATCCGTAGTAGGTCGCATTTTGACGGGCACTTCGAACGCCCATTCACGCCGCGGCCCGTGCAAAGCATGTCGGGCCTTCGTGCTTCTAACCTGTGGCGCGGGTTTTTCTAAAGGCCTCCCGAAGCTCGCCTTCCTTCCAGCTTTGCTGCAGCTGCCGATCCATTCTGAAAGGGCGAGGAAGGCAGCGGAACGTCCCGCTTCCTCAGAAACCGAGAGGGGTTAGTAAGCATCGGGTGGGTTTCGTACGGGACGGGGCCCGGGGTCTCGCAGGCCGCCTTGGCGAAGGAAGCCCTCCGAGGCGGGGCTGGGAGAGCCTCTTCACACTGGCGCTTCTCCTTCGCTTCATAAAGAGGAGGCGCCCCTTCAGTTTCGCACAGTGCGCGCTCCTCGCTTTTTAGGGGGAGAGGGGAGGAGGAATAGCCATCCCTCTGCATCTACTGAGGCTCGAATTAGGGGTGTTATACAGTGGTACCTCGGGTTAAGAACTTAATTCGTTCTGGAGGTCTCTTCTTAATCTGAGGTACCACTTTAGCTAATAGGGCCTCCAGCTACCGCCGCCACGCGATTTCTGTCCCCATCCTGAAGCAATGTTCTTAACCCAAGGTATTATTTCTGGGTTAGTGGAGTCTGTAACCTGAAGCGTTTGTAACCTGAAGCGTCTGTAACCCGAGGTACCACTGTAATTGCTATTACTTTTATTTTGCTATCTTATCTGGCACCCTCAGGTTCCCAGGGCGGGTTACAACAAATATCTTCAATCTCCCAGGACATTCTATACAAGATCTCAAAGTAGCTGTCTTACTACAAAATAATTTCAGAAATAGACTGGAAAGAGAAGTTGCTGAATTACAATTTATCACCAAGCTCAAAACCATGGAGGGACCTGGTTTGAACAGAGACATAGGATTCTTATCTCATACATGATATCTTCAGCCATCTCAATCCTTGCTTTTTCATGCAAAACCATTTGCAGTCGTTTTCAGTCATCAACAGCTATCAGCCAGCCAATCACCCACTTCCACCACCCTTCTGAGTGATACTCCCTCCCCACCCCACCCCTCCCCACCCCTTCTCCACATAAGCGCCTGGGGACTCCTGTTTCAGTGTATCTGAAGAAGTGTGCATGCACACGAAAGCTCATACCATAATAAAAACTTAGTTGGTCTTTAAGGTGCTACTGAAGGAATTTTTTATTTTACTTTGACCCAGACCAACACGGCTTACCTACCTGTAAACAAATATATATATACACACACACACACACACACACACCATATATATATATATATATATCCCTATATATACCGTATATACATAGCAGGTGGGGCTGTGGTCTAAACCACAGAGCCCAGGGCTTGCCAATCAGAAGGTCAGTGGTTCAAATCCAGTTGCTAGGTCCCTGCTCCTGCTAGCAGTTCGAAAGCACATCAAAGTGCAAGTAGATAAATAGGTACCGCTCCGGCAGGACGGTAAACAGTATTTCCGTGCGCTGCTCTGGTTCGCCAGAAGCGGCTTAATCATGCTGGCCACATGATTTGGAAAAACTGCCTGCGGACAAATGCAGGCTCCCTCGGCCAGTAAAGCGAGATGAGCATCACAACCCCAGAGTCGTTCGCGACTGGACTTAACTGTCAGGGGTCCTTTGCCTTCATATATATATATATATATATATATATATATATATATATATATATTCCCATCTTCCCCGACTACTAGTCCTGTTAGCTAGGGATCATGGGAGTTGTAGGCCAAAACATCTGGAGGGCCGCAGTTTGGGGATGCCTGCTCTATAGTGTCAAAAGCCAGGGAGAAGAGGCAATGAAATCAAAACTGCAGCTCCCCGACTGGCTCCCATTTTTAACGAAATGCCCCTCTCTAGCCTTACTTAAAAACAGTAGGAAAGGGCCTGGCTGCCACTCCAAGGCCTCCTGGCGCTTAAGGCTACTTCTACCTACTTGCCCCCAATATGTACCCCCTTCACCGCTTAGATCTGCAGAACTCACAGTTTAACAAGTGCTGTATCGCGTTTGCCCCACGTTTGCAACAAGTCAACAGCACCCTCACTTCAGAATTCCCTGCACATTAATATTAGGCAGATTCCTTCACTGTATCCCCCCCCCCCCAGTGCTCGCTATAACCTTTTTTGTTCATGCAAGTGTACCCAAGCATATAACTTTAGTAAGCATTTTTAGTAATCGTAATGTGTTTAAAAATTGCTGATTTTATTTTATATTTTATATTCCCCCCCCCCCTTAGAAATTGGCTGGGGGAAGTGGGGGAGGCCCATTGTGCATATGGAAGTTTTTGCATGGCTGTCTGCTGATGGGACTCATTAGTTGAATCCTGCTCAATGATACCCAATACCCAATAATGCTACTTTCCTAGCAGGGTGGGAGGGGGCCTACCTTCTTCAAAAGAGACCACAGAAGCCAGTAAAGTCTACAAATCTGATGTCCACCCATTTCTACAAAGCATAAGTTGATAGAAAAGGCATGCTCTCTCCAACTACAGTGGTACCTCGGGTTACAAACACCTCTGGTTAAAAACACTTAGGGTTACAGACTCTGCTCACCTGGAAGTAGTACCTTGGGTTAAGGACTTTACTTCAGGATGAGAACAGAAATCACACGCCGGCAGTGGGAGGCCCCATAAGCTAAAGTACCTCAGGTTAAGAACAGTTTCAGGTTAAGAACGGACCTCCTGAACGAATTAAGTTCGCAACCAGAGGTACCACTGTACTCCTGAAATACTGTGCTGCCTTGCCTGCTAATAGATCTCAGCCTAGTGTTTAATGATCTCTACAAGATCATATCCAAGTTGCAAAAATGTTACCTAGTATCTCAATCCTATTTAATATTGATTGATGTAAAATATGACTGCTTCTGACATGGAGAAATTGTTTTGATAGTGATCTCTAAGTGTGAGACTGGGTTTGGATCAGCATTTCCAAGCTAAGTTGTTTAAACAGTCTGTACAAACTTTTTATAAAAAGCTTATACAGCTACCTGAAAATTCTGCTACTACTGCACTGACATGCAATTCATTATCAGAAAGGATTTATAGTTGCTGAAATTAGAAAAGTTAAATGATGCAAATTTCCCCTACACTATTGCAGAGCAATGCAAAGGGCTTCACGACTTAAGAGGGAGCTACATTTGTTGACTACACAGCCGCCACCAGGAATTACTTGCTGGCAAAATGGAAGCCGTATAGATGATCTTCAAGCCCGTATGTATCTGTCTGGATTCGATCTTTTCTGCCCTCCTTACCCCAGTAACCCAGCAACAATAAACAAAACAATATACAAATAGTTAGAGGTTAGAATCTATAACTTACCGTATACACATAAGCATTAATAAAAAGTTCCAGAGAACTTTCTGTTTTGCTTTTTCTGTATACATGCAAATATACTGTATACTGTATTTAGAAGCAAGTTCCATTAAAAAAAGTTGGATTTGTTTCAGAGTAAACTTGTGTGGTGCCAAAAAGCATGCAGTGAAGGATGGTGGGGAGCTGCAGTCCAGCAACGTCTGGAGAGCCATGGATTCCCCAGCCCTTTTCTAGATTGTTTTAATGCAATTATTTCATTTAGTTTTTTTGCCAATGATTCACTAGAATTTGAGGAAATGTTGCTTAAGAAGCTAAATTTAGTTGTGATTAATAATGAAAGGGAAGGTGTTGTGTATATCAGAATTATGTATATAATCCATAAAAGGTAAAGATACTATGTCATCTGCATAGCAGGAAACAGAGAAGTAGCTCCTTTTTCTAAAACAAATGTTTGGTGTGGCAAAGATTAGAAGATGCTCATAATTTTCTAATTATTCTTGGATAGAAATTTATTTTGTTGGCCAGTATAAAGATCCTTTCCTGGAAGATAAAAATACATCCTCATCCAAGTCTTTTTAGAATTCTGGCACTGAACAATAAGTCTGAAAAATAAATAATTATTACATTCCTTGCAACTTTTGTTCTTTTCCTGCCTAGTTCCTTGGATGGATGTATTTTGAATATACCGTATTATGAATATATTGTGGCTTATGTGATCAAACTTTGTTTTTGCAGTGACTGAAGCAGTTACCTAAAGAGGGCAGTATTGATGTATCTTAATATGTCTTTTTCTCTTTAGAAATGTTGGGTTCTGCAGATACACCATACGAGAAAGGAATTTTTAACTTGGAAGTAGTTGTGCCTGAAAGTTAAGTAGATTTTTGAAAATCTTTTGTGCTTCAATGTACTAAGCAGTTATGGAAGGGTAGGTTTGTTAAATACAGCTCATGAGACTGCAGTTCCTTTTACAGGATTAGGAACTAGAGAGCTGTTAAACTGCTTTAAGATCAAGCTGATTCCTCTAGATCAGGCATGTCCAAGAGGGAGTAGATTGCAGGCGCTTGGAGGTTGGACGTGCCTGCTCTAGATCTAGTGAGTGAGATCAATATTATGCCAATGGGTGCAACAGGAGTTCTCCTAACCCTCCAAAACAATAGCTTTTGGTGGCATGTAGGGGACTGCAGAGGTAAGGAAGTGTAAACCCTTCTTGCTTAAATAGGATACCATAATTGGATATCACGCTGTGTGTGTGTGCTCATGCATGTTCAGAAATGGATAAGAACGAGGGATTTGTGGGTGTTAACTTGTGAAAATTCTCTTTCAAAATAAGAGAACCAAGTGTTTTTTAATTAGGTATCCATTTGAACCCCCAAAGATACGCTTTCTGACTCCCATCTACCATCCCAACATTGACTCAGCTGGAAGAATTTGCCTGGATGTTCTCAGATTGCCACCTAAGGTAATGAGTTGCCTCTCTTACAGGGATTAATGAGAGCAGCAGTAGACCGCCTGGCACAGCTGTTCCTATCTGCAAGTGCAGATCCTGCTATGTGTATTGGTTGAAAGAGGTCACTTGCTTGTATTTCCCTACTGAGGAGACCTGGACAGAAACAGTTACAGTCAACTGGTCTAAGCTCCTTGTAAACCTAATCTTTTCTTAATTGCCTTTGGTGTGTGTGTGGCAGAGGTGGGATTGAAGCTTTTGGGGTTTTGAATACCACATATTTTTGCAGCATGTTGACCTGGCTATGCATATTGATAATACCGAAGTTGGTGAGTGTCACTGTGATTGTTGCCAAACAGGGTTTGGAGGGGGGGGAACAGTTTGCTGGGGGTTATTCTAAGATTTTTCAGAAGTGTATAAAGAGTTAAACAAAAGAGGGCAGTGCACCCCTTCAAAATCAACTCAATAAATATAGAGGGTGAAGGGTGGTCTCCTCAAGCCATGGAATGTAGAGTGAGATTTTAGAAAAGAGAATTTAGGGAAGGAATGTGAATTGGACTACTTAAGCCCCTCACTACTATCTGGAGGAAACAGAAGCACTCCTTTTATCGGAAGAGAATACATTGCAACATTTTGTTGCGTGTCACACTTGTATATATTAATTTATATACAGGTTGCTTCTAAATTTCTGCAATGTTGCCCAGAAAATCTCGGGGGAAATTATAGCTTGGGCCTGCAAAGTAACTCCCAACAAAACACACTTCTCTTTGTATCATAATACCCCCACTCACCCAAGTAATTTTTCGTTTTGTGCAGGGTGCATGGAGACCGTCTTTGAATATTGCTACTTTGCTGACTTCAATACAGATACTTATGAATGAACCCAACCCTGATGACCCCCTCATGGCTGACATAGTAAGTTTCCTCCTTTATTTTGGTGGAATGTGTGTTGTATTTTTGGAAGTTATAACTATGCTATAACTCTGTCTGTGAAGAAACCACAGAGTGCAATAGATGTACCCCTTGCAGTTCATTTCTTTGGGGTACAAATTTTCCAGTAATACAACTGAGAAAAGGCCATGTTGACCTGGAAGTGTGGGGAGGTGGAGGTGGGGGATGCTCAAATAGAATTTGTTGTTGACAGTGAGGTCAATGCTTTCCATCCTGAAACATCATGCTTATAAATGGATGGATGGGCATATACGTGTTGCATACAGGATACAAAACATCATGGCGATTGCTGTCTTCCTAAATACCTAGTGTGGTTAAGTAGTCTTCCATGCGGTCTAGTAAATCTGTCATCAAACTTAACTATGGTCTTATGGTTGAGAGGCCATAATTATCCTTGTCTCTTACTTTTTTAAAAAATTATGTCTAGTCCTCTGAGTATAAATACAACAAGCAAACATTCCTAAGAAATGCCAGACAATGGACAGAGAAGTATGCAAGCCAGACAACAATGGTAAGGAAAGTACATCACTTTTGTTAGACAGGAATGGGGTGTAGGTTAATCTTCACATGTGCAGTCTTGCTGTGCCCAACGGAATACTTCAAATCTGCGTCACCTATAATTGCCCATCTTCCTATAATTGAGTTTGTGGGATGGAAATACTATGAATGTGCCATGAAACACAAGTGTCTGGATTAACTTCTCCCTTGTAGACTACCTTTTCTGGCAATGGGAGTTTTTGTTTTGCTTTCTTGGCCATGTTGTCATAACTCTAAAATGTCATAGAAAAATGCAGCGATTGTTCAGAGTTTATTGTATTTTATTTGTGTCTGATCTTGTAGAATATGCCTTGGGTAAGAATATTTGGAAGTTACGCTATTGCAAACATTTTATATGGAATTTTATTTGGCTTGTAGTATGGTTCTAAATCTGCAGACAGCACACATCCTCCATGTATTTGTATGAGGGGAGGAATTCATCAGTAGAGACACAGATCTTTTGGTAAAATCATTCCAGTACCCCAAGCCAAACATGCATTGATTCCAGTGAAATTTAGGATGTGGAATCAGCCTTGTTCACTGATCTGGGAAGTAATTTCTAGAAATTATCCCAGTTATATCTGGTCTACATATGCAGCAAAACAAGTTTCTTTTTTTAATACAGCAAGCCCACAACTTAGGCATATTTAACTTGTGCGCATTCAGCTTCACGCACTTGGCAATAAATAAATAAAGGGCAGGTGTCTGACTTTAACAATTCTACCTGTGTTTTGACTTCATGTGATTTTGGCTGTAGGTGTGTGATCCCTGGAACACAACCCCCGCATAAGTTGCAGGCTCACTGTAGAGGGGGATTCATATAACTTAGTTCACCGATGACACCTTATATTGCTTAAACTAACTTGAGAAGCTTGTTTGACAGCTGCTGATACAGTTTTAAAGGGTGCATGAGACCACAGAGCACACCAGGAAGCTTCAGAGATTGGTTTGCCAATATCAGTCTCCTACATCATGCAAGGACCATTAGGGTCCCTGCAAAAAGAATCAATTAGGATTCCATAGAGGGTAGTTAATACCCTTCCTGTGCACTAACCACTGTAAACACTTTCAAAGATGAGTGCTTTTAACCTGAATGTCAAGCTGCTCACCTGCAGGGCTTTAAACCATTGTGTTCCAAAGTCAGGTTAGAAGGAGGTAAGCTTCTATGAGATGAAGGTCTATCCTTATCAAACAAGTCTACCAGTGTACAGTCGTACCTTGGAAGTCGAACGGAATCCATTCTGGAAGTCCGTTCGACTTCCAAAACGTTCGGACACCAAAGCACAGCTTCTGATTGGCTGCAGGAAGCTACGTCGGACAGACGGCTTTCAAAAATAGTTCGCAAACCGGAACAGTCACTTCCGGGTTTGCAGCGTTTGGAAGCCAAAATGTTCAAGAACTAAGCTGTTTGAAAACCAAGGTACGACTGTAGTTATTCTGGCCTCTTCCCAGTCACAGAATTGGTTATAGCATTCCAGACAAGCAAACTGGGTGATGTGAGGAGTGGATAGGAGATGACAAAGCATGGTTAAGGGCAGGCTGAGAGATCGTCCTTTGACATTCTGTATATATTACTGATTCTTCTCACAGTGCATTTCTGAAGTTTTTCCATATAGAACTTGATACTGTAACTTCAAAATGATGGGGATGTAGTCTTTGGCTATGATCTTAATGCTTGATAGGATATTTCACCTCCTACTGTAACTGTCTGAAAGCATTGCTCTTCCATGGCTTCGGTGAGCATGGAATACCATTCCAAAAGCAACAGGTTGTAGGTGTTACTGTTTTTGTTTGTTACCATGGTATATATTTTTGTGTTTTTATGTTGTAAACTGACCTGCTATCCTTGGATGAGGGCGGAATAGAAATTTAAGTACTGTAATAATAATTTCCTCCACTTGGAGTCTGAAGTGGTACAGTCCATTCTGCCACCTCCATCACTTTGACCCTATTCAGTTTTTACTTGCATATAGGGGCACTGCAAGTACAAAAGGGGCTGTACCTTTAGACTGCCCCCATTGTTGCACGGTTGCTTCTGTTTCCCAAGTGTTCAGGGCAAACGTCTGTAGTGGGAGACAGCTGTTCTCTTGTAGGCTTCCTGCATTTTTTAGAACTAATTGTTCAAGCATTTGGATGGCTTCCTATTCAATCTGGTTTAGAACCCTGATTTCCTTGCCTTTCTTCTGTAACTTTTCACTTCTCTGTTCAAAAAGTGGATCCCTAACTTTCTGTTTGTTGTAGTTGCTCTATATTAACATCGAATGAACAGATCGAAAGGTTGGTGGTCACATGAGACTTGGATCTTAGTTATATTTAGGAGCTAAGCAAAACATGTTTGGGAGTGCAAATGCCACCATTCAGGGGAGCAAGGATTTAATGCATACTAGAAAGGGCTGTATTCTACAGTGACTGAAAGCTGGGGAGTGAATAGAATAGCAGGAAATAAACTTTGAGGGAGCACTTACTACTGGAGTCATCCATGTTAGAGCACCCAACCCAGCACCAGCAATGAGTTCAAGCAGAAAGTAGACGTAGCAATCAGCTCTGTATAAATTAGCCTGTGTCATCTTCCACAGTTTTGTGTGCCCCAATAAAGCACAGAGTGGTCTTCAGTAATTCACAACTATGCCTTCTATTTGTATTGACATTTCCAGGTAAATTGGGGTGAAATTACACAGCTGAAACACTTGGGGGCATCTGAACCTTAAATAATACAGCTTCTTTCCTTGTTGCTGTTTCTTAACTAATGTGAAGAAGCTGATTCTTCTTAGGCTGTCAGCAGATATTCAGCTTTGGATAAATTTGCCCTGCCTGTAGAAAGAACTAATTTCTGTTTCAAGGTAGCATCTCCGTGTTGCCCAGAATTTGCTTGTAAAAGAACTGGTATTTATCTGTGCTATGGAAGTGATCTATGAACAGCCTATACAAATCTTGCAGAGCCATGCATATTGTATTGCACAAATTTCTGAAGAAGGTTTTCTAGTTCCCAGAACATGTAAGAACAGTCCAGTGATGGAGGAAAGGGCACATTTTCTCTTCTGTAGCACCACAAGTTTGGCTGTCAAGCTACTAAATGTGGTGAGCTGTATAATGAGGATCTATGGGAATTCTGAGTGGGGTGGTAAGAGGATGAGGAGTTAGCTGATTTGTGTCTTTAAAGAACAAAATGTGCCCCATGACTTTTGAATTCTTAACTTGGGGAGTCTGCATACTTGCAAGATGTGAATGAAAGCATTGGTTCTTTGAGCAAAGTGTGAACACAGAAACCAATATTTTTCTCTCTCAGTTGGTTTTCTCTGATGTTATTCCAGACTTTGGAAACCACCGATGAAGAGAACCACCAAAGTGCAGTCAACCCACCCAAAGATTCTCACATTTCCCAGAAAAGGAAAGGAAGCAGTATCAGTGGATTGTCCAAAAAACCTTGCTCAGAATCATAGAAGCGTTGCTGTCATGCAATATCCCGGTCTCTAGCTCTCTGTGTGTTTCAGTGTTCCTTTCCATCTCTTAAGTAGACTTGTTGCAATTAATGTATTATTTACTCATTATATGCAATGCCTCTAAGGCTGTGTCAGTGATACAATATAGCACTTGTCTGTTTTTAAAAACATTTTATTTTACTTCTGCAGATTTCTTAAGTTCTTTACAGCAGTTTTGTCTTTCATTGTCTAATTTGTGTATTTTGCGCATGTTTTGAATGAAGGCAGCAATGAGAGAATAATAAATAACATATTTAGTCCTGCTATGACTAATGGCCATGAATGGTATTTAAACTATTTCTGGAAGCTAAAGCTGTGTGTACCTTTGGCCTCACTTGCTGGACTATAAATGAGTGCAAATAATATTTTATGTATCTGCTCCTTTCTTAGCAGCTTTGTAAGTTGAAGCACACCTCCAGCAAGTTGAGCATGGGTCTGAAGGACCCACAGTTCCAAGGAAGAACTCACGGTTTGCATGCCCAGGTTCCAATCCCTTACTGTTTAATTAGAGAAGTATCTTCAGTGTGCTGGATTCCTCCTCTAAATTTAGGGTGTGACAGTGGAGACAGAAGCAGTACTAAAAACAATTAGGCATCTTTAACTGTAAAAGTGCAACGTGAGTTTGGCTTTTCCTTGTGGACACTGCTCTTTACCAATGTTGCTAAACCTTTAGAGCACATTACTAAATCTGTTACGTTTAATATAATATTTTTAGGTAATTAGTAGTAAAAGTGGGACATACAACAAAATGCGTCAATGTACTATATTCTCAGTGAAGCACTCCTATTCTGGGTCAAAGCTAAAAGGAACAGGTCTTTAATCAGTATAAGTACAGCCAGTTGCGAACATACCTTTGAATAAATTACTAAAGATAACTGTACACATCCATAGCTACTGTTATACTTCCACCAAAGTAAGCAATTCTTTGGATATATAACATTTTTCAGAAATATAATTTTATTGACAGGCAACAGAAATGCATCAAGCATTCCATCTACTTTCCCATTGCATCCCCACGTTGAATTAAAAATGGGTAAGTTTGTATTTTTTAAATTGTTATTTTGCAAGGTGTGCTTGAGGAAAAGTTGAGCACATGCCTATGGAGAAGACTGGATAGTGTCTTTATTAGAACTGGGATGTGAAGAAAGTTGGACTGAAACTGTGTTTTGACTTTAATCCCAATTTTTCCAACTCTGAAAAGAAACCTAAGCAGAACTCTTCTAAACAGATTATACAGTAGGTTTAAATATGGGTTCAAAACGTATTTTGGCAAAAACCTACACTAGCAAATTATCAGCCATACAGTTTATCACATTTTGTCTTCTCTGACAGAAGGCAGTTGCTGCTACCTTCCAGCTGGAACTATATTGCCTATATGTCAATATTTGGGGTTTTCTTCCCCAAAGTAATCCTCCTAGTGAGCAAACTGCCAAAACACTGGTAGAGGGGAAAACATTATTAGGCCATTTGAATGTATGGGAAACGGAGGTAATAAATTATTTTTGGTCACAAAGGGGCTGTTAGAACATGGGAACACAAGACAAACCTCCTGGATCAGACCAATGGCTCACCTAGTCCAGAATTCTGTTCCCACAGTGGCCAGTCAGATGCCTACAGAAGCTTGCAAGCCGGAACTGAGCACAGCAACTGGGATTAATTTGTTAACTGGAATTAAAATTCTTTTAGTGTAATCAGTTTTGCTAGGAATCGTCTACATTAAAGTGTGTGTATATGTGTGCATGTATTTACAAGCACACACAAATAGATACACAGGCAACGACTGATTTATGTGCGTCCAATTGATGCGTGACCACGCACGCATCGTGGCAACCGAGGAAAGGGGCGGGTTGGGTTTATGCATGCTCTGCAATCGCACGTGATGACCCAGAATGTAGCCCCTGCGGAAATCAGGGGTTGCCTGTATATCACAAAATAGAATTCAAAAATTCAAAAATTTATGTACAGGTGGCACAATCTAAGATTTTAACACTCCAAAGAGACACTGAAGCAGATTTTTTTTAAAAAAAAGCCTCTTTGCACAATAAACATATATCATTCATTCGGTATTCAGGGCAGCTGAAAAAAAGAAAAGCATTTATCACAGTTCAAAGTGAGGGTAGGGCAGGTTTAAATGAAAACCCCTTGTAATTTGCATAATTTTCCTAACACAATTTTAGAGAGTAGGCGATTGTATCATATAATCAAAACTTAAGCTCAAAGAGGTGCATTTGCAAGTAAATATTCTCCACTGCAGTGCTATGATGGGGAGGAGAGGAAATGCTGTCTCTTGCACAGTTCCCTGAGGTCCCCACCACCACTGCCACATACTCCACATCGTAGTGCTGAGATAGGGTAGATGAGAAACACTGACTCTGGGAAAGAGTCTCAGTTTTCATGATTAAAAAACTTTAATCCCTTTTCTCATGCTTTCATATGAAGAGACTGTGAAAAAAACGCATCATGCCTAAATAGGGTATGTGTGTCAAGACGTGTCTTCCACACAAATAACTTTACTGTATTCTCAGACTTTGTCTCCCTACCTGACTGTTGCCCCATCTGTGTCTCTTGCATCAAAAAATTTTTTGGTTCAATTGTGTGTGTTTTTTAAATAACAAAGTCAAATCTGACAAAATCCCAATGTAGCAACCAAACTTGCAGACCAAGCATACAATTGTATACACATCTAAATTTCCACAACGGGTTCCAAATACAGAATTTGAGGCCATCTGGACTGGTATGGAATTGTAGAGGTTCTCAGTATTTCATTATACTGTGTGTGTTTTTTCAAATGACTATGCTGTTACTAAGATTTTTCAAAAATTGAAGGAACTCTGATGAGCTTAGTTCACATTCCAATCCTTGTGGGTTGGCCAGCTATATTAATCTGCCTTAAAAACAACAACTTTGATGTACCGTTTTGTTCTTCAGCTATCTGAAGTCGCAGGCTATCAAAATTGTGTATAAGCCTCCTTTAAAGCCAACTGTCACTGAAGTGGGAGTGTTCATTCATTCATCTCCTTGGGCCTTCATATAAAGGCATGAAATGCAAGACCCAGATAAGATTTGGGGGGGTGGGGAGGGGTTTCCTTGAAGAGTTGATGTAATGCTTTAGCAGCTAGTTTATCTTTGGTGCTGTCAAGTCAGACTCCTTTGTTAAAAGAGAGGCTTTCACTTTCCGTCTGAGATTATGTCTGTCTTTTCCCCTCCCCCTATATTTCCCAAACCACACTTGCTGTGATGTTAGATAATGCTGGTACTTCCTAGCATACACACCGGAGCTTGTTCACCTTCATGCAGGTCACTAGAGAACTCTTAAACCTGCTGACTGGCAACTGAACACATGAACCAACTCAGCTGGAAAACATTTCAGTTTATATCCGTGGCGATACATCTGTGATAAGATTGTGCCTAAACACAAGCTGTCACAAGGAATGAGCATGTAGGAACAAGCCTGTGGGTTTGTGGTTCCCCAACCTAAGTCATAGAAACAAAATAAAGCATGGTTTTAAAATTAACAATTTTTTAATTTTCTACAAGGTCTTCCAGAGTGCTTTACACATCAATATACAAAAAAGAAAAGAAAAGATGACACAAGGGTCAAAAAGAGAGGGCAAATGGTTACATAGCTCTCTATATAAATATACACATAATATACAAACACGCTCATGCTAGCATTGTATGCCATCATATATGGCAACGTGTATATACAGACAATAACAAACATGGTGTGTAAAGGCATTTAAATTGATACTTCCTGTGGTTGATTTTGGACGTATTGATGGTACGAGTTGTAGGAATTCTGCATTTCTAAAAGTCGACTGAGCTGCGCTCAAATTTACACCCAAGGAGGACAATTATTTCCAGGTATGGATGGTTAATACTAATTTTAGTTCTGGAGAAGCTGAGCAGCAAAAGGGCTTCCCACTATATGTGTTGCACCTTTTTCTCTAGGTCAGAATGAATCTTCCCAAGACATTTAGGCCAGCTTCCATTCATACACTGTATTTAAGTAAGCCAAAGTAGCAAGTGGGGACTTCAAGAGTCCTGGAGTTCTACCCAACCAGAACACTGTAGTAACCAAAATTATTATTTCAGCAGAATCATCCTTAAGGGGATTGAAGGAAAAGGCACCTGGTGTGTTTGTAACATTTTTCCACATCCTTCTCTGTGTTTCAGTCTACATTTCTCTCCTGACAATATTAAGAACTTTCCTAAAAGCAGAACTACATATGTAGTCTAGACTATATGCTTGATAGTGTGCTCTGCAAGGTATTAAAATGTTAGCAATAAAATCCCCTATGACAGGATTTTTTTCCTACCTCCCTGGACAAGTTATTAATCGATAACTATGCCTTCTCAGGAAAAAAAAGGCTGGAAATTAACCTGGACAATTCCAGCAAGCTGTAGTTGTTAAACAGTTGGGATAATTTCTGTATCATGCTCTTTCTAGAAGCATCCATCAAGCAGCAAGTTACACCTTGACCTCCTAGTGACTTCAATTAAGGTTTGTTCCTGTGCCAATCAAGATTTAGTCCTGTGTCACTGTTTCCCATCTGTCAGTAGGACTATAGTTCTTACTGAGAGCATAGGTGCTTTTAGGTGGAAAAGCAAGAGATGTGAGTTTGCTTTCATGATTTCTATATGTAAGTTGCAAAGAAGGCGAGAGGATAATTGAAGGCTGAATTGCAGAACCGGAGCAATGCAACTGGATTCTGGAATCTGTAAATGGTTGGCTTTAGCTGCAGTTGCCCTTTGTCAGGCTTGGCTTAGAGGGCAAGAATACTTTTTTATGTTGGGGATTTCTGGCTTATGGTGAATGAGTATAATTGGGCCTTAAATTTCTTCTCTTCAGTCTTTCGCTATACTCAAGTCTTCTTCCTTGCAACACTAGCAGTTGTTTTTTTTCCAAAAAAAAAAATGGGGGGTGCTACAAGGTAGAATATTCATTATGTGCTCATTGGGATGAGTTTCCATAAGTTCCAAAAGATTATAGAAACACCAAATTCATTACATTGCATTTTAGCTCATGCTTTGCATTTATGGGCTTCAGTGAGACCAGGAACAAGTAGCTCATTCTATCCTAAATGGTGAACCTAAAATGTGGCATGGTTTGGCTCTTGGTGAGATCTAATCCTGACTTTGTCACTGCCCTGGGATTCTCACTTCATTTTAGGTGCCTTAGAAGTAAATTTTAGACATCTGCAGCCTGGATAGGTGCATCATTCCTAAAAAAAGAGACCAGGATTAGTGAAACTGAAGCAACCCAAGTTAAAGAATAATATGTTACCTTCAGCTCCTCTTCTCCATTTGTAGAACAGAACTGATGGCACACCTCATTACAGAGAGTGAAGAAGAAAGACTAGTGACAATTCAGATGTTCAGCTGGTGTTGGGCTATCTACCCTGGCAGGCATTGTCATGTCTATATAGCAGCTCAGTCACTGCCTTATTTGTAATCTGTTGTCGTTCTAAGGCAAGGTTCATTGGGGATAGTGCTCTGTTGCCATCTGTTGTCTGCTTCACACAATTTATAAGGAGCAGAACCAGATGTATCCTGGGAAGCTGCATCATAGTTGGTTAGCACAGCGTTTCTCAACCACTGTTCCGCGGCACACTAGTGTGCCGCGAGACGCTGGCTGGTGTGCCGCGACGTGCGGCGACGAGAAGGGCGATTTGCATTGTCACGTGCCTGGCGGCCGCCAATAAACAGCACTGACCCGCCAGAAAGCAATATTTCTCCTCCTCTTTCCCAAAGCTCAGTGCAAACGAGCCTGGCAGCCGCCAATACACAGCACTAACCCGCCGGAAAGCAATATTTGGCAAGTGTTTCTTACAGTCATAATTATAATATAGGGCGGCACAGAGTTAAATTTTTTAACCTTTTTAATGGTGGTGTGCCTCGTGATTTTCTTCATGGAACAAGTGTGCCGTGGCCCAAAAAAGGTTGAGAAACACTGGGTTAGCAGTTTCTCGTTTTGCTACATTTTGGTTTTCTTAGGTAATAGCCTGCTTTTGTGTATCAGAAGATTTTAACTCAATGTTCCCCTGGTCGTCCCCCCCCCCTTGAAGGACCCACACTACCTTACACACTGGTGTGGCAGGAGAGCTCCAGTAAGCTAGGATACATGTAGTTGGCAGCACCTTGCAGGCTCTCAAGCCCCCCCCCCAGAAGAAGCAATAAACTGTGCCACCCTTTCCCCAGAACAGCCATTGTCCAAAGCTGTTGGTGGCAACAGGTGGGCTCTTGCATAGGCTTTTCACAGAGTGAATGTGTACCAGGTCTGGGAGGCTGAACGACTGTTTATAAGTGAGATGTGAAGGCTGGTGCAGGCGGTGTGGAAAACAAGGCAATCCTAAGGCTGCTCCTTGCCGGGTCTCTGCTTTCCGATGCGATGAGCAACTCATCATCAGCAAGGTAGGACAGGTGAGTGGAGAAGCCACTGTTGTGTCCTCCGGCACCTGCCTTTTGCTGGTGTGGGATGAGAGTCACTGATGGGTAGCTGTAGGCATCTAGTACCGACGAGCACCTAGGAGGCACTCTGAAGATGTCTGGTGCCTCAAATATATGATCCATGTCAGAGAAAGCAACCAGGGCCTGGGTAGAGTCATACGAGCTCTTCTCTGTGTCCTCTGACACACAGGACTGGGCACAGCTCTCCCGGGCCTGGCTCTTCTGCCTCAGGAGCCGTAGGTCATCTCTGAAGTGTGGGTTAAACAGCAAGTAGAGCAGGGGGTTCAGGCAGGCCGGCAGAGGAAGCACCACCAGCAGCACAGACTTGATGACTTCGGGGGTAACGAGGAAGAGGCTGAGCATGGAAGAAAAGGTCAGGAAGGCCACGGGGCAATAGAGAAGGCAGTTGGTGAAAATGAGCCAAGCCACATGCTTGATCATAGCACAGTCCCAGACAGAGTCAAACTCTCCTTTCAGCAGGTTGCAATAGAGGCGGATGTATGTTCCAGTGATAATGAGGAAGCAGAGGGTGTTGACCAGCACCAAGGCCACCATGAACCCCAGCATGGAAGGCTTCCCATCCAGGAGTGGGTAGGGTAGGCAGAGGGGGGATGCCCCATACTCCCCAACAGAGAAGAGAGGCAGTGCTGCAGCCACTGAAGACAGCGCCAGGCAACTCAGCGCACCTGCCTTGACGGTGCCGAAAGACGGCACCTTCCCATAGGTCCGCATGCATGACACCGAGAGGCTGCACTGCACAGCGGCCAGGGTCAGCAGAAGGATGGAAGCCTCCGAAGCAAACACCGACAGGAACCCCGTCACCTGGCACCCTGCGCCCGTCTCCCACCAGGCCCCGTATTTTGCAAAGTGACCAAAGGTGATGGCGTCCACGAAGGCCAGGATGGCACAGTATGTGCCCGTCAGCATGTTGGCTCCAGCAATGGTGCCAATGACAAACTTGACAGGGGACAGATAGCTGGGTGAAGCAAAGACAACCGCCATGACCAGCCCATTGCACAGCATGGAGACCAGCGTGATCAGCCAGACACCCAGGCGGATGACCCAGCTCTCAAACAGGTGATCGCAAGGCTTGAACGGGCCTAGAAGAAAAGAAGGAAGGAGCCACATTACAAATTGGATGCTGCAGCATAGCAGCTGGCACAAGGCACTGCTGAGTACAGGCTTGTGGCTCAGTAGTACAGCATGCGCTTTGGATGCAGAAGGTCCCAAGTTCAGTTCCTGGTGCCTCCTGTCCGTGTAGAAACTACTGAGCTAGATGGCCTATTAGTTTGACTCTGTATAAGGCAGCTTCTTATCATATTTGACCATTTTGCACCACTTACATTTATATGTGATGAAGCAACAGGCACTTGCTGAATAAGCAAGCAGAGGCTGAGGGACTTCATGGCTACAATTCAAGGAGGCTCAATGCAGAAGGCAGGTCTTGTACATGCAGCTCTACAGCTTTAAAAAACCAGTTGCCGCAACCAGGGTTTTGGAGCAGAACATTCACAGAACAAAATGCTTATTTTTCATTCTGATTCCGCTTATGGAGCTGTTGGGGTGGGGCAAAGAGCTAGATGGGACATGGAAAACTGTCCCAGGCTACAACAATCCTGCTCACCCCCTCCTGAGATTTCACAAACATTGATATTCACTTTCTTTGTGGCGTTGAAGACTAGAAGAATAGTTTTTTAAAAAGGGGGGATTACAAATTTGCTGAATTCTTCACCCACTCCCAATTCCATGCTTGCAGAATTCAGCCACAAAAGAACACAATTCTGAATGGAGCAATGTATGTAACACTCATCTGTTGCCACCACAGAAGCAGTATTTGCTGCTATAGCAACCATGCTTCTATTTAAAGATTTAAGTGCTGTGTTTCAATACTATTTCTTACCAGGGCTCGGGGTACACTGGATGTTGGGGTGCAGCTTTGAATCCTCAAGTTCCAGCTGGAAATCATCCATATCCAGGTCATCTGGAAAGTCATATAGAAAGAAAGACCAACATCACAGGGGTGTTAATGCTTAGCTTTGCATTGTGAGCCAGACATGTAGCTTGTTTTCATAAAGTCATGGCTGTTAAAATGGAAAGAGAGTCATCTTTGTTATACATTCCTATGTTTCTTAATCTCATAACTGGAACATGATGGTTTATGAGTTACACGACGAGGAGGAAAAAGTGGGGTAAATAATAATAATAATAATAATAATAATAATAATAATAATAATAATAATAATATCCTATTCAAAACCAAAAAGTCAACCCTTAATTTTGAGCCTGCTCAATCAGGTGAATGGCCCATTAAGTCCAGCATTCTGTTCTCATGGTGGCCAAAAAGATATTGGGTAAAGATTCCTGTACTGCAGGGGGGTTGGACTAGATGGCCCTAGTGGTCCCTTCCAACTCTACAGTTCTATGATTTTATGTAGGAAACCCACAAGCAGGACGCAAGCACAAGAGGACTCTCACTCCCTGTTATACATAGGGTTGGGCAGAAACACGAGTTACACCTGGAGAAAACTGAATTTGAAATGTTAAAAATGAGGAAAAAAATATTCCACGAAGTTTATCAAATGTTACTAAAGAAGCATTTTCAAGGAAGGCAAGTCTATTTGGAGAACTGAAACAAAGGTATGTAACACAGGTCTGGATGAGGTGCGTTTTTTGTTTTAAAGTGAGAAATCAACTTTTTGGGTGGCTGTATGTTATAAAGAGAACTGTGTTGGACAGCCATGCAATGGCATCAGACACAGCCAAAGAGTAGAAGGGGAGGACAGTGCATGTTGGTTCTGTAAAGAGAAAACAAGGAGTTCTATCATATGTAGTGGAAATTCCCAAAAGCAGAACAGAAAAAGTTTGGTCTGTGGAGGCTGGTGTCATTAACAAACATTTCCCAAAGTTTCCTTTAACAGGTCTAATGAATTTTGTGAAGCATAGCGTTCCAGAAAAAATGTCAGGCGCAAATATTACATATACTTACTTTGGCCAGAATTTTATTTGCTAGACTTCTGAAGGAAAGCCAAAAGCCAGGTCGATTAGGAAGTTATAGGAGCAAATTAGCAGTTATTAAATTAATAGTGACGATGAAAAATCATGAGAACTCTAGAGAGGATTTGAGTAGTCCAAACCCAGTGGTCCACCCCGTTAAGAGACACAGAAATAAATATTTTTATATACTAGATAAATAAGTTTCAGGAATGGGAATTGATTGCACACTGCTACAGAATACAAATTTGTATTTCTGATAAGGTAATGTGTTTTGCTCTTTTCTATAGGGGTACTGTCTCATGGGGTACTGTTATAATTTACTGTGGTTTCACATTTCTTTTTATTTTTTAAATGAATCTACCAAAATGATTGTACTTTGCTGAGTATTGAAGGAAATTTTCCATAGCTTAAATATGAAAGTCTGTTATCTCAGCGAGAGCATGTCTGGGTTTTGCCTAGTGCAGTGGTGTCCAAACTTTTTTCCAAAGAGGGCCAGATTTGATGAAGTGAAGGGCCGTGGGGGCTGACCAAGGGGCCAACCAAAGTTGTTGAGCTTTTAGGATTTTACCCCGGGAAATAAACTGCCACAGGGGCTGGATTAAACTGGCCGACAGGCCAGATTAGGCCCCTGAAATGGACTTTGGACATGCCTGGCCTAGTGCAATCAATCCCAGACCCTGCAATCATTATCTGAAGCCTTTCTTCATGTGTTTCCTATATGAGAGGTCCACACGGTGGCAAGATAAAAACAGTCCTTTTCTGGGGTGGCTCCCCGTTTGTGAAATGCTCTCACCAGGGCAAAAACGTTTCTCTTTAACCAGGCTGGTTAACATTCTACGTCCTTTTAAATGTGTTTGTGGGAGGGGGTAATTGGTTGGATTTTATTGTGTATTTTGTGTTCTCATTTTGTATTTCTATGTTGTGAACCACCCTGTGATCTTTGGATGAAGGGCGGAATATAAATTATAATCATCATCATCATCATCAAATAATATCTCCTTAGGCCACATTCCTGCCCCAGCCATGCCCCTCACTGATCCTGCTTTGTACCCTCCTTGGGTGTTTTTGCCTGGCTAGAAGGTGTCCTTGCACTCTGGTAATGCCTTTTGCTTGCCTGACTGAAAAAGTTCTCCCACTCCCGAGTGGTTGCAAGGTGTTTAGCTCTGTTTTTGCAGATTTCTTTTTGTGTGTAACACAATCTCTTTCTTTAAATTCTCCAGGCCTTTGAATATGGATATTGAGCAGATCTATATTATTAGTGCACCACTGCTGGAAACATTTACCAAGGTAAATGTTTGAAATAGGCAAACAGAGTTTTGAATTGGCAGCACTGGGCACTGAGAGAGAGCTCGGAAGGAATGTCCTTTAAAGGAGGCTTGCCACTCTCTCCCCCCCCCCCCAAGAGAAACCCTGTGTTTTTCACAGATGCAGGAATTCTATAGGGGCAGTTTTCCACATCATGGGGTAATTGCCACGAGCCCCACAATATGGTCAGGATCTAGCCCAGACTGGCAGGCTCTAATGCAGGAAGAAGAGGAAGAAAAAATGGCAAGGTGGGACTGAATGATGGGAACTCAGTTAGAGGAAGGAGGATATCTTCACCCCAACTTGAGCCACTTCAGAAGGGGGGGGGTAGGGATACCTGCTCTTTTCCTGAACTTCCTGTGGAGCAGAGAGCATCAGTGGAGCTGGGAAGGGCTCTGAACAGCTGAGGGCTGGGGAGGCAGATCAGGAGGGTACAGTCTTGTCACATTAAACCAGGTGTCACCTCTGCCATCTTGACATTTCTGCAAGGTAACCTAGTCTTATGACTGAGCATGCCATGCCTTGCCTTGAAAAGCATGGCGTGTAGGGCGTGGAAACTTGTTGGGACATCTTTGTTGCTCCATCCTGTTCTAAACTTCTTGCCCTGCCCCTGAACTCCTGAGTTGTGACTCCTGAGCCCTGTGTCTGTTGCTGAGCCTGCACTGTTACTTGCCCGAATAAAGATCTCTTTCTTCCCTACAAGTAAGATCCTCTGCATGTATGTTTTAGGCTGAGAGCCTGGACAGCAATGGAGAAAGCTGCCCCTGTAGAATTTCTGCCTGTCAAATAGCTGTTAAAGACAGAGAGCCTTTGCTGGGGGAAAAAATATGACAACAAATGTAGTATTAAGTATTTCTCTCTTCTGTAAGCTTTTTTTCATGCCTTGAATAGTCACACACATGGACAGAATGGAATTTATGATGAATATTTCCCTAAGGAACTTTGGTTGAACGGCTGTGAGGTGTACAGCACATCGCTGATGCCTTCTTATTGCAGAAAGCCCAGTTCCATCCCAGCTAGGCTAGGAATATGCTGGCACCTGTAAGAGTAAGACCTGTTGCCCAACAGTCTAGACAGCTGAGTCTCGGCTGTGTATTTTACTGGAGGTGTCAAGAACATGATTTGGGCAAACTTCAAAAAAGTGCATATCCTTTCCCACAAACATCCTGCCATCAAAATAGCTGGTTGTACAAAGGGAACCACACAGAGCTTCCACTGAACTTGCAGGGAAAACCCTACTCTCTGCACTGCTGGATGCAAGCCCAGGAGCATAACAGTATAAAAGGTATGCAGGGACCATTCCTTGTGGCAATTTGAACCCACTATGTGGATTCCAAAGTAGAGTACCTCCTCTACTGTGACCGATGCAAAGCTTTTCCAGGAAGAGCCGTGAGCAAATCAGTCCACTCAAGCATTGCCATCCCCCCAGGAATCAGATTGTGGGTGACCAACCAACCAGCTATTCAAAATATACTTTGTGAGTAATGAAGCAACTGTCTCCAAGTTCTTCTCTTTGAAAGAGAAGGTGGCAGGAGGTAGGGTGCAACCCCGAGAGTATCTTTGTGAGGTGTAGAAAATCTACCTTCCATGGAATTATTATTATTTTTCTGAAAGGGAAGAAATGCACACCCAGGATTCCCACAAAAAGGTAAATGCTTCTCAGCTCCCCGACTCCAGTGAAGTGTAAAAAAGGAGCATGAATAAGGGGGGGAAAGCGTCTGGTACTACCTATTAATGAACAGAAAACTTAAGCTTAAATATGAATTCTATTAAAAAACAGACAGCATCAACCATACTGCGATGGTAACTTCAGACTGCAGGTGGTGGTCTTCCCCATACAAGCAGGAGCCCTGCCTTACAAAATGTGAGAAGGGCATCCTTGACTTTTCCAGAACTGAAGCAACACGGCTGTTATAATATAGGCCAGGAGGCTTTCTCAGAAGGATCAAGAGATGACGAGTCTCCTCTCCCCAATGGTAGACTGTGTCGAATGTATTTCTCATTTCAACTTAAGTCTCTCGGTCTTGTCAGTGTGTGTGGGCCATGTGTTTATACAATCATGTCATGCAGCAAACAAACAATCCAAGCTGTGGTTTGGGAATCTGTGTATTTCCACCAATGCTTTCTGCATGTGACTTGCTGTCACAGAGAATTCCCCCTGCTAGGAAAGATTCAGCCAAGTGAGCAGCAGACCCCCTCAGTGCAACAGCCACATCGATTAGGCTGGCCTACTTTGATCCCTGCTGCACATAACCCTCCCTGAAATACACCCCAGTCTTCCTTTCTGTTCCTTGCACTCGAGAAGCTGCAGTTAGCAGAGTGATCAAAATATTAGGGTCACCAGGAAAGTGCACAGTTTGCTCCAACACAATGAGAGCACAGGCCTGCTTTCCCTCTTAGCGACTGCACTCCCCCGCCCCCCAGGTTAACTTCTGATTTAACAAACTCGGGTTGCAAGCAGAAGTTAAACTGCAACCCAGAAATCGGTCTTACTCACAGTGATTATCAGTATGGCCTGTAAACAGTCCCAAGGTCCTCTTGTGGCTATCCTCATCCTCAGGACTCATATCCTCAGAGTCCCATTGATTAGACATTTTGAAGAAATTGCTGCAGGCTCCATACGCACAGCACTGGTAGGCATAGGGCACTTCCAGGACCCTGGAGAGAAGAATATAGAGCTACTAGTTACTTGAAGGAACTTGGGAGGACTGTAGTTATGTGAGTGGGGCTAGGGATTCCTGGAAGAGAACTTTCACCACACTTTAATTATGAATATTATATGGGACAAGCCAAGATAGTTACACTGGTATAGAACAAGCACATACACGGTCCCAGGTGTTTATTTAGGTGGTCTCCCAATATCTGTGCTCCTACGGTATTTCCTCCTTCCTGCCCCATGTTCCTGTCTCTTCCTGCAAACACAAAGGTCTGTCCGTTTTTTTAAAGGCTGCAACTATATCAGCTGTCTGCATCTTAATGGTTGATTTCCAAGCTCATGGCTAATTCTCACTGCCTTCTTTCCATAAACTTGGTAGAGCCTGAGTACAATACTGAGTCTCTGATAATGTTTCGAATCCAAGGAACGTTGTGATCCATATACAGTTGTGCCTCGGAAGTCGAACGCCTTGCGAGTCGAACGTTTTGGCTCCCGAGGGCTACAAACCCAGAAGTGAGTGTTCCGGTTTGCGAACCCGGACGTCCGACGTGGTTTCTGCAGCTTCCGATTGGCTGCAGGAGCTTTCTGCAGCCAATCGGAAGCTGCACCTTGGTTTCTGAACGTTTTGAAAGTCAAAAGGACTTCCGGAATGGATTCTGTTCGGCTTCCGAGGTACGACTGTACTGCAAGGGCACTGAACTGGGGATGGAATGCCACAGACTCCCCATTCACATACTGTAAGTGCTAACGGTTGTATTTAGCCAAGTGCACCTCAGAACGAATGCGTTGAAATTAAGTTAGTCATGTCCATTAGCTTAAGTGGTTCTACTCTGAGCAGGACCAGTGCTGAGCACCACATGTTGCTGGCACTTCTGCCATTGTTTTCTGAACATTACAGAGTATTGTCTTAGCTGCTTACTAATCCCTCCAGGCAGCTCATTAATCCGCAGCAGACAAGACACGGCCACACAAACAGCATTTACTGTGGGAAGGCTGGATGTCATTAACTGAGGTTGGTTTTTGCAAAGGTTTTCCGCTCTGCTGAGCCCCAGGCGTGAGCCCCCTGCTTCCAAGGTCTCTGCTTGTGTGTGAGCTTGGATGATGCCAGCGACAAGACGTTCAGTGGCTCATCGATTTCTCAAGGCAGCAATGGATTCAGAGTATGAGCAGGAAGTCACGCTTGCTCAAACCTCCGGCCAAAGAGCATTAACGGAAACGTCTAGTAAACACGGACAGCAGAAGGCAGATCAAAGCAAATAAATGAAGTCCAATCATACAGAGCCAGAAGCCAGAAATCAGAAACAAAGCTCACCTGATCTTGGGAAAACTTTCTTTTGTGAAGGATTCAGACAGTGCAGGGTTGCCTTTAAGTTTCAGATGAGTCAGTCCACTCAACCCAGCCAATGGCAGCGTAACCAGCTGATTGTCAGTCAAATCTCTATTGGAGAAAAAGGCAGTGGGTGGGTGGGTGAGTAAGTGAGGGGACACTGGTGTAGGTTAGTGAGAAGTGTGCTGGGCCCAAGAGATGAGCTTCTCACAATACATTTGTTCAGGATATTTAGAATTTATATCATTACTGTTTTAATGAGGATTTTAAAATACTTTTTAAAAGGTTGATTTATTTAAACAATTAAAGGAGAGCCATGTCTTTTTAAATATATTTTTTGTTAAATCATCCTGATAGTCCCTTGGGGGAGTTGTTGGGATATTGTTAAAAATCAATAGATTGTGTTACATAAACAAATAAAGGAAAAGAACACAAAAGGCGGATGCTTTTTCCACACCTTTGTTCAGGTTAAGTTGTTACGAATTGGCAGGCTGCTTGGAGAAAGGACACAGGATGCATTTACACCATGTTGCCAAACACCAACTCACATTACACAGGAAAGTATTCTTCTTGCAGCAAAATGTAGCAGCAGAGCCCCCCCCCCAAAAGAACCAAGAATGCTGTATTTCTCTACGGTAAAAATGGCAACCACTGACCAAAACATGCATCTTTAAGGCAGCAACTATTCATAGGAACAGGAAAACTTGTGCTCATCACGTAATCCTTGGTAAATAACCTAACTTTTAGGAGATGTATTTGCTTTAAATAGATCTCTTTCCATCAAAAATAGATGTTACCAGTTAGAAAATATACTGTATAGTGCTTTAAAGCACTCCACGACATGTCAAACTGAATCATGGTTTAGGGCTACATGGACAAGGCTCCTTATAGGTTTCAAGCCAGTTTCATGACTCATGGTTTCAAGTTGCCTTCTTTATCAACTAGCAATTATGCAACAACCGTTGGTCATTCACAACGAACCCCTGTTTGTATGTGACACGAAGCCAAGAAAAATAAGCATCCACACATTGTGAATCTCTGTGGCTTCTCTTTCCTCTTCAACCTATAACCTTCTCACTAGTCTTGTTTATTTTATCTATTTATTTTCTATCATTTATAAGCCCACTTTTCTTCCATCATGGAACTCAAGGAAGCATACACATGGTTCCTATAAGGTCTCCCAACGGGAAACTAACCAAACAGAGATTCTGGAAGGTGTGGGCCTCTTTTGCTCTCTGTAGTAGCATTTTGTATTTTCGCCGGAGAAATGTTGGAGGGTATGCTGCAGTGTAGGACTAGGACTCAGGGAGACCAAAGGTAAAGAACCACTGCTTTGCTAATCAAGTTAACTAGTGACCTCAAAGAGTGGCTGTGTTGTTATAATAGGAAAGGGTATGATATTTTATAGTATCCTGAGCTACCTGGGAAGAAGAATGGTACAAAAGTGTAATAAAATATGTAAATAGCATTATTATACTATACATTCTTCCCAGGCTAGCCAGCAAGTAGCTTTAATACATGATCCACCCACTGAGGATGTATGAGGGGAAGCTATTGTGCTGAATGGCAGAAAGATTCCAAGTATAGGTTGAATTATCACTAAGGAAAGAGAGGCCAACAAAGTTCACTATGTGTAGCTGATTGTTTCTCAGTATAGTTGCTCTGTTAGCTTCGCCGGCAAAAGACACGATCCCTTTTATCTTTTCCACACAATAAAAAAGCAAGGCTTTTCTCCAAAATGCCAGACGAATAATAGCCTCAGGCCCATAGACAGATTTCATGCACTCCTTTTTGTCCCACACGTTGCAATATACCGTAATAGTGCAGTGAGACATTTACATCACATCAACATAGTGATCAGATATGCCTTTGTGACCCATTTATCCCTGCAAGCCAATGGCTCAAGCGGTTTGTGTCTATTCACTGGCCCCACACTTGCCAACTGCAATGGCTGTGGGACCAGTGTGGGTTGTGTTCTCAGCACAACAGAGTTCCAGGAGTCGGCAGAGGCATGCCCCACAAGAAAACTACCTACTTTTCTCAGGAATGCTTCCTGTGCTTCTGCTTATGCACAGACATGTCAAAATAAGACCACGGGAAGATGCAGTGCCAATGCAGCACATGTACACCTGGCCCATCACTTTAGCAATTCTGATTTGTGGTTCTTCCATAGCAGTTCATAGAATTATAGCGTTGTAAGGGACCCCGAGGGTCATCTAGTCCAAACCCCTGCAATGCAGGAATCTCAACACACAGCGCCCCACATCCAACTTGAAATCATACAGGACCCTGCTTAGCTTTGCAAATGTGCAAGCAGTTTTATTGCTGCAGTACTAGATGCTCAGTTGCTCTTTTGTTGATAGCAGGTAAAGGTAAAGGGACCCCTGACCATTAGGTCCAGTCGTGACCGACTCTGGGGTTGCGGCGCTCATCTCGCTCTATTGGCCGAGGGAGCCGGCGTACAGCTTCCGGGTCATGTGGCCAGCATGACTAAGCCGCTTCTGGTGAACCAAAGCAGCACACGGAAACGCCGTTTACCTTCCCGCCGGAGCGGTACCTGTTTATCTACTTGCACTTTGACGTGCTTTTGAACTGCTAGGTTGGCAGGAGCTGGGATCGAGCAATGGGAGCTCACCCCGTTGTGGGGATTCGAACCACCGACCTTCTGATCAGCACAGCGCCACCCGCAAGACTTGCCCCTAAATCCACCCCCTACTCTGAAGTATTCTATAAGGACACTGACACTTTTCCTAGCTTCCACATGCCCATGCAGTACCCAAGGGTCCATGCCTGGATTCTCAAACAATCCAGTCCAGCGGCCTGCTGTCCCTAAGCATGCTATTTAGACTTACTTTGGACAAAAGTCCATTGGTGGAATTTAATATCATGCTCTTCCAATTGCTCCATCTGGCATTCTAGTTTGCTAAATGGAACTACCCCCCTTTCAGGGGGCATGGGAAGGTGTGTGGGGAGGGGAAGGGAAAGCCTCATTTTCCAGAGGCAATCCATGCACTGTGTTTCCACTGCTGGGGCTGGTTGGGTAAATCCCACCCTATTATCCCTAGAAATTAGGGAGCTAGGCTTTTGTACCCTGTACTGTTAGCCTGCCACTTTTAAGGGGATCTGCCAGCAAGATGTTTCTTTTCTTTTCACCTGATTTTCCCTTGAAAATAAGCACATTGTTTTAGTCCAGTAACAGAACATGCTGTATGGGTTATTTCAGCTAAACTCTGTTCTATAATAGAAACAACACTTGGCATTTAATGGTATATTATTGTTTAAATGAGAGGGCACAGTGGAGCCAAGGAAGGCCTTTAGGATGTTGAAGCTCCTCAATAATTCCAAAATTTTCACTGCTTGGCAGAACTAAGGACTTTCACTTGCCTGGTGTTAAAAATATTATAAAGTGATAGCACTTTTATGCTTTTAATTTAGACATTGAAAATGGATAAGCAATCAGGTTTGGGTCAGGTGAAAAGCATATTTAGCTGTGTGTAAAAGTAGATTAACATCTTCTGTAGCACCTCAGTTTGGGGTATTTAATTTTTGACACAATGCATACCTTTGACATAATGCCTACCTCTCTTACTGCCCTGGCCTGCTTTGGAAGGGAGGGTGGCGTATAAATTTAACTTAAACAACAGTAATTTATCCCTGCCACTGTAACTTACAGCTTGATGAGAGAGCGGAGGGTCACAAAGGCATCCGTGTGGATAGATTGAATGGAATTCCAGCTCAGGTCTCTGTAAGGCAAAAGTACATGCAGTGATGAAGAAAGTATGCTGAAGAGTCTGTAAGTCAGGGGTGGGGAACTGCTAGGGTTGCCACCTTTGGTTGGGCAAAATAAAGGGCAGGTCAGGGGGGATTGTGGGGCTAAAAATTACTTTACCTGGTGCAGAAATGACACAGGGTTTAAAGTGGTTTATTCTGTGACCCACCCTCTGCCTGTGCAAAAACCCTCTTTCTAACTCTTCCTCCCTGCCCCACTCCACCCCCTACCTGTGTCCTGCAATAACTAATGCTCTCACCCTTGGCTCTCCTCCTCGTGAACCTACCCTTTGCCTGCACAAACACCTGGGCAGGCTGTCACTCTCCTCCTCCCACCGGACCCACCCTCTGCCCGCACAGTTTTGAGGATGAGGAAGAGAATAAGCTTGAACACATGAAAAAAGTCATCCCACTGGAAGTCCAAGCAGGAAAAAAAAAGATAACCACATTTTTCTAGGGAGGGGTAGCAACCGACCCATGGGTTGGATCTGGCACCTGGGGCATCTCCATCCAGCTTGCAGCATCCTGTCCCCCCTTCTCTTTCTGCAATTAGGCTTCAAAAGCCTTCTGTTGGATGCAACAGAAAGCTTCTTTTAAGCATGATAGCAGCGCAGGAGGGCATTTTCGGGGAAAGGTTGCACCTGGGGAAGAGAGGGTTGACCCTGTCCTTTCTGTGCACTGTGACCTCCCCACCCACCAAAGGGTGGTGGAGGAATTATTATGTGTGAATTTAGTATGGGTATGGTATGGATTGTTATTTCAGCAGAACCTCAGAAGTATGGGCCTTAGGAATACAAGCTGGCTGGTCACACAACAGGGTTCTTGCCTACAGCTTCTGAACGATCCATGGAGGGTATGAGGGGCTGTTGTCCTCTAGCTTCAACAGGGAGAGTTGTGTAAGGAACAGCCTGAACAGAAAGTGCAAGGCTGTGAGGTTTGCAAGATAGGGCTAGGCTAGGGCTAAGCTTTGGGACAGAGCAGAGGACTCTGTTCGAGAACTTGAGTAAGGAGCAGGAAAGATGAGTGATGAACCATTGTTTTTACTTATTTTTGAATCCCCCCCTTTTCAGTCCAAAGGGTTGAAACTTTTTGGTGCACAAATAATCTCTTGTTCCTGGTATGCTTGTAACTCTAAGGAATGCAATATATCACAAGTCTTCTCTATGTGTGAGGCATGTGATAGATATAGAGTGTGTGTTCATATTGTTGTAGATTTCAAGGGGGCACCCCTAAACCCTAGAAATTAATACATGGTAGGGTTTTGATTAGTTGGAAGGTTGAAGGGAAAATTGCAGGCCAGTGGAAGAATACCGACTAAGCTTCCTTTCCAAGCCAGGGCCTCACCTGGGATAGAGGAATAAACATGACAAAAGGTGTTGATGGTCCACCTGAGAGGAATTCTTGGGCCTGGGCAGATAGAGGTTGCTATGGTGATAAGGTGTATGACTGAAGTGTCAGGAAAAGAGAGAGTTTGGAGTGAGGTGTGCTGGGAAGAAGAGGGGAGAGAAGAGACTGGGATCCATCTTGGGCAGGCTGGCTGAAGGCTTGCTGGGAGAGATAACTTTGACTCCAGTGCTGCGCTGCTGTGCGGGACAAGCCCCTCTTGAAATGACCATGCTGAAAAATCTAGACTCGCTCCATGCAGGCTGAAGGTGTAAATAGATGAATGAATTATATTTATTAAAGCCACAACAGTCTTCGCTGGGTCTTCAAGCCTCCAAAGGAGCAGAAACCCTGGGTGAGTGCCTGAAATCCCCTGGAATCTTGCTACCAAAGAGTGGGTGTGGCACCCAGCTTCTGCAACAATATTTTAAATTCATCTGCATCTGGTACTTTTGCAGGCTTGGAGCTGGGCCCAACACATTGAACTACTGTACATATTCCACTCAGTGCTACTGCTCCTTTTTTCCGGTTGGTGGGGGCAAGGTAGATGTCATAACAAGAATGGGCTGTTGTCTGTCCATGGGCTAGCATGGCTGGCTTGTTTTGAATAGATCCTTGTACGGCTGCGTCTGCAATCATGCCCAGAGCACACTGCCCAGAGCACTACTCCACTAAAATAAAAACTTGTGATGCTTCCAGCAGGCTGTACTCACATGGAGCGCAAGGCTGTGAGCTGCCCAAAGGTGTCTGCTCCAATTTTGTGGATGCGGTTGTGCTGAAGGCCACTGCAAAGACAGAGAGGCTGAAATGAGAGAGGGAGACTTGCTTCACAGAGATCTCCATCCTCATTGGCAGCAGAAGAAAGGAGGACAGCCATGAAGGTTATTTCTATTCAGGGTTGAAAAGGTTCAGATTTCAAGGGGAAAGTGGATCAAGAAACAAAACAACTCCTTGCCACCCACCCCTTTCCCTGCATACTGCCCCAGGCCTGGGACAGTGCCCCCTTCAAATAAAAAGTGTGCTTGAGGGAGGCGGGGGGGGGGTGGCGCAGTTACAAGCACCAAGGTTTCTTTATACCAGCAGTTCCCAGGCCTCTTCAGCATCTGCTCACACTATGAAGCCTGCAGGGCTCGGTGTCACCAGCTGGTGCTCCCACCCATGGGAATACCATGTGGGTGGGGAGAAGGGAACTCTTGGGAAAGCAAAGACTCAGTGCCCTCATACTCACTGGTCTGTTTTGCCCTGACCTTCTCAACCTGAAATCCCTCAAAACTATTTTATGTTCAGTGGTAGAGCATATGCCTTCCCTTCAGAAGGTCTCAAGTTCAACCGATGCTAGGTCAGACTGGGAAAAGCTCCTGCCTGCAACCCTGGAGAGCCACCGCCAGCCAGTGCAGACAATACTGAGCTAGATGGACCAACAGCCTGGCTTTGCATAAGGCAGCTTCCTGCATAAGGCAGCTTCAAGCATTCATGCAAAAAGTTATACACAGGGCACAAGAAACCCAGAGATGTTATTAAACCCCAGGAAGATCCTGATTAGGTCCCTGTGCTACAGCATCCATCTCCAGACTGTTTATCCACCTCCAGACTGCTTAACTTGTTGTGCAGGCTTGGGGATTCCACCTCAGCTTGCCCCGAAGCAAGAGTTACTCACATCTCTTCCAACTTCTGGCAGTGGTGGAAACTGGGTAGCTCCTCAATTTGATTGTGCGAGAGCTCACTGTGGGGAAAACAACAAAGGTGAGAACAAAGCCTTCCTTCTTGAAATGTATTTGGTTCGGAGGAAAGGAGTGGGTGTCCCCAGGCTATGCAGCTGGGGAAGCAGGAAACCCCAGAGACAGGTAATATCCTCTTTGCACCCACCCCATGCTTGGCACCAGTCCTTTCATTCATTTATATGCCCAGTTTCCTGATATTATTCCTAGATTATTCAACCCTTCCTCTGTTCAATTTAGCTTCTTTCTGTGTTCGACTCACCAAAAAAAGCCAAAAACAGAGCAGTAACTGGCTACTACTTGGTGGCTATCTAAGTTGACATATGGGTATAAAGCAGGCACCCCCAAATTGCGGCCCTCCAGATGTTTTGGCCTACAACTCCCATGATCCCTAGCTAACAGGACCAGTGGTTGGGGAAGATGGGAATTGTAGTTCAAAACATCTGGAGGGCCAAAGTTTGGGGATGCCTGGTATAAAGCATATTTCTGCATGATGCTGTTCACTTGAAACCAGTGTTCTTCAACCTTGTGTCCCAAGGATATTGCTCAAGTACAACACCCGCAATCCCTGATCACTGGCTAAAATGACGGGATTATAGGAACCGTAGTCCAACAACATCTGGGGATGCATAGCTGAAAAACACCACAGTTTAATGTATTGTGTGTTAGCTGAGGACTAGGCAAGAGCTGTAGATGACACTCCAGAGTCTGCAATTTTTCAACTTGTGCACTTCTTTCAACTTGTGCAAAAGACAAACTTTGATCTTAATCCTGGATAATCTCTGCCCTGTTTTTCTGCCCACTCATCACCATGATATTCTTAACCCAATATGTACCAATACTGGTGTTCATTAAATTCGGGGATTAAGAGTGATGACTACAGATGGAACTGAAGCGACACAATATGATTTCCAGAAAGCCCATTAATGCTAGCTCCCTGGAATGGAGACGGCAGAAGGGTGGAAAATGTGCCATGGCTGCCCAGTACACTTCTGTGCCAGACTGGTCAGCAACAGGGAGCCATGACTTCCTGTGTTGGTAGGAAATATGCCTGCCAAGAGCCCTAGCAAGAAAGGGAAGCGTGTTTGTAACTCACAGAACTCGTAGGCTGGGTAACTGCTGGCACATTCCTCCAGGAAGCAAATGGATGCCAGCCCGGGTCAAAGTCCTATAGAAGAGGAGAAGGCACAGTTAATGCCAATATATGCAAGGAAGGCCTGGCCTCTTCCCTGTTGCTTGTATGAATACTACTTAGGAAGGTGACTGGGAGAGAATTAAAAGAGGTGCACCATGTGGGATATAGAAGTCTATCACATCTGGGGGAATAGGACGAAAGCAGGTACGAGACCATGGGGAAAAGTGAAGAATGTTTTCCCAGCTGACCCAAGAATACCCTTTGCCTAGTCAAATTTCTACAGTAATGAAGCTCTGACATAGCCTGTCCAGCTAATGACAAGCTTTGCCTGCCACAGAGTAATTCTAAAAAAAGCAGCACCATGAAAGAAAGTGGAAAACTGCCTGAAAAGCATATTTGGGCAGCTCCTTCAGGAGCTTCCTTTGCATTGCACCTCACTTACATTTTCCTATCTTCCAGTGGCTGAAAGGGGACAATGAACCTGCACTGATATGGATGAAGAAAACACTGCAGTTATAACCTGTTGATTCCTCTTTTTCATTCCCCTGATGGAATACAGTAAATTACATGGCATTAGAAACAGGTAAAGGAAATTTAGAGTACAACTTTCCAACTCGTGTTGGTTTCCTTTCTTTAACTTTCCCCTCAGGAAATAGAGAAATGATAGGCCTGGGAATTATGATGAGCTCCCTGATGACAAGCGTGGTGGGGTTATGCAGTGATCTTGGGTTTAATATTCCTATTCCTTACATAATCTGGAGCAATGGATTCCCAGCAAATGCCTTCTGTGGAATAGCCTTGATGTTGTTGTTATGGAAGCCCCTGTAGAGCAAGAAAACACCAGGGCAGTTAAGGATTAGAACACAGAAGTATTGTTTAAACATGGAAAGTCTTAAGTTAGCTTTCTCACAACATGAAATTTACTACATGGATAGTGTGTGAATCTTCAATGTAGTCCATTGCGTTTGTGAAGATGTGGCAGGGAGCTGTCACCACTTATGTTTTTCCCTCCTGTTGTTTGTATACATGCTGCAAAACAGACACATGCCCATTATGTGGCCATGATTACCATATTTTATTTCTTAATATATGCACTTCAATTCTCTATGAAGCTCAAAGTATTTTAGCCAGGGGCGTCTTAAGCCCACCCAGCACCCTGGCGCTAGGTCCCTCCAGCGCCCCCCTCCAGAGCCTCTCCAAGGGCCCAGGAGTGCCAAGCGGACCGCGGCAGCAGCGGGAGGCCACCTCCAAGGACTCCGTGCTGCGCCTCCTTCTCGTTTCCCCAGCGCTGGGTTCTGCTCAGTCAAGCTTCGCCACCAGCGTGCACACCGCGGGACCAGCAAAAGCCGCTTGGGCGCTGTGCGCGCGCTGGTGGCGAAGCTTGACTGAGCGGAACCCAGCGCTGGGGAAACGAGAAGGAGGCACAGTGTGGAGTTCTCGGAGAAGGAGCGCAGTCCTGGCCAGATCGCTGGAACCCTGCGCTCACTTGGTGCCCTTCCAGCGCCCGGCGCCGTGGTTCTCCGCACCACTAGCCTCTATGGCTAGGACGGGCCTGATTTTAGCCTCCCAACAACTTTACAGTGAATGTGCATGCATATCAATTTTTGAGATGCAAAGATAGGACAAGACCATTTAATGAAGTCTGCATTTTCGCCAAACTGAATTAGCAGCATTGGTCAAACCTGACATCACAAACAACAGTTATAATGTAAGCAGAATATATGCAGATAAGTACAAGAGACACCCCCTGTGCTCTTGGCAAGCTAACAATGTAAGCTTCACAGTCTAGACCCCTATCCTGGGACACAGTAATCTGGTGGGAACCAGGGCAGCTGAAACAGCCCAGATATGTGGACTTTAGAAACGGGAAACACTGAGACAGTGCATGCCACTCCCAAATTAGGACCATCTGAACACACCCTAAGGGCTGAGAAACCTATTACCCACAATGCACGTCTGTTTCTTGGAAAGCCAGAAATTGCCCATGTCCTGGAAGAATGAATGGACCTTAGCGAGGTGGAAAATGAGAATGCTCCACTGAGGGTAATAATTAGAGCCTCAAAGCTTCTTCTGAAGGAACATAGCCCTGGAGGTGGAAAGCAGCAGGGGCTGCAGAAACTGGCACAGCAAAATATGCCTATCCCATCAGTGCTGTGGTCCTTCAGCAGTTCTCTGCGGAGGTGTGTTTGTGTGCGAGAGGCTCATGTGTTTGGCCAAAGGCCATAGTTATTACACCCCATGGCGATCTGCCCACTGGTACCACAACTTTGGAAATTCTATTTGGCACTAATGATATCCGTGAGGCATTTTATTGCAGTGCGGGGAGAGGGGCATGCTGAATTTATGAGAGGACTGGTGAAAGAGGAATGCGCATTAGCATTTGGAATGGCAGTTCCGTCCACATTAAAAGCTGAGGCCAGATTATCTCTTTGAGAATTCTTCCTCGAGGAAAGCAAAAGAAATGCCTTACAGCTCTTGAAGTCGGCTGAGTGTCCTAATGGCCACTGGGAATTCCACCAACTCATTATAATTTAGGTCCCTGGGAGAGAGAAAAGCAAAGGCATCATTAAGAAAGCTAGAAAAGCTCAGCAGAGTGTGACACATTCCAAAGGGTTGGAAAAACACAATCATTATGCACTGGAGATGAGCTTTCCAAGTATGTTTATCCAGCCACCCATGTCTGGAAACACAATATCAAAGAAATGCTGGAATATTCCCTGTTAGGAGACAAATCAGGCCTGAGCCATGCCAAGCTCCAGAGACCTCTAGTAATACCACCATCCTGGACCCCCAGCAACCCTATCTGAGCTACTCCCTCTGATGCATCTTAGCTTCCCTTCTAGGACTTGGCATTCTACACTCACCCACCACCACTGTCCTCCTCTCAAGCACATTTCTAAAACGAAGCAAAATGGCAAGGAAATTATTAAAGCATTTTCAAACAGAGTGCTTTCTTCACAGCTTGCTTGGCCTTGCCCAGTTTTCAGAGAAAGGGGGAAGCAGCAGCTGTAGCCTACAAGGGACTTTCCCATTGAAAGTAATGGAAAGTGGATTAATCCGTTCCAGACGGGTCCGCGGAGTACTTAAACTGAAAATACTCAAACCGAGGCGTACCGGTACTTAAACCGAGGTATGACTGTACTTTAAAGAAATCGAGAGGCATAGATGGCCAATGATCCCCCCCCCAGTGGTGTGGAGTCAGTAACTGTCATCATTGCCAGCCAGCACAGCCAATAGCCAGGGATGATGGGAGTTGTAGTTCAACACCAATAAAATTAAGATGACGATGCAATCTTGTTGCAAGTGAAATGTTGTGTTTTGGTGTTTGTTATTATATTTGCTGCTAAGCTAATGCTTTATTGTGTTAAGAAACTGGTCTTAATATATTTTTCTGGAATGCTGGTGTTGGCATGGCATGTTTGCCACATGTCAAATTGAGTGACTATAACATCTGAAAGCACCAGTAATTCTCCAAGGGGAAATGAGATATATCATGAGTTACATGCAAGAAGGCCCCAACATTATGCTTTTCAGTGGTCAAAGTGTGTTAACCCTCCTACTGTATTTGGATTTAAATTTTCAACTAATATAGTGTCCCCCTCACCCCCAACCGGTTTAATTCAATTGTTGAGAGAGTGATGCCCATTTCCAGGAGAAACTCCTCTATCTGTATTTCTGAGCCAGTGATGAAGATAGACAAGAGAAGCTCCTAGCTAAACTTAACCCAAAGAATATGATGCCACCTGAACATCTGAACTGCCAATGAGCACAATAAAACACGTTGCAGGGAACTATCCTGACTCATAAATGCCATGTGACCATTTCTATTTACATGGTAGCCCAGTGGGTTTTAATTGGTGAATATCTTAGAACCTTTGAGTAATTACTGGCTCCTGTGGATTACTTTGTAATTGCACTTAATGGACCCCAAAGTAATTACCACATGAATGGGATTGTGGTTAAAGGACAGAAACAACCATGAATTTACTCTGGAATTAAATGGGATTTGCCGTCTAATTGCCTAGTAACGCCCACTTCCCCCCTTTCTCCCCCACAACCACTGCCTCATAATTACGCTGTAACTCCCCTGTGCCCTTATCCATTGTAGGCAGGGCTAGACATGCCTCTTATTAGCAGCGGAAAGAAGCACCATGTAACACAAATCAGTGTCAAAAGTGTTTGCATGCAGTTAGATCCATATGCTATAACACCTACTTAAACTCAGAGGCCCCAATACAGCAGACCAGTAGGTGAACATCTCAGATATTTACACACACACACTAGTGGCTACCCTGGAACAAAGGAACTTCAAAGAGAAACGCCAGTGTGAAACTGTAACATCAAAAAATTGAATTCTATTCATTTGGGTCAAAGTAGAGATAATGGTTTCCTGTTCCACTATAGGTGTGAATTTTCTCAGCAATGCTAAAACAATTCTGTTGTCACCAGCCACTGTTGCTGCAAAGGGTTATTATACAGATATCTGAGCTTTGACTGAACTGTCAGACTATACTTGTTGCATTCCATCGACACTTAATTCCAACATTTACACACACACACACACACACACACACACCATTACATCCAGGGTATGTATACCTGAAAACTGAATCACACTTCATGCAACTGAAGATAGCTCTGGTCCATGAAATCTAGTGTTGTAGCGAAATCTGTTAGTGTTAAGCTGCCACAAAACTCTTTGCTCTGTATGCTTAAGGTACGTGATTGCAGTGGAGGTAAGCATGCTCCACTTGTGACCAGAAATATTTCCCAATTTTTAAAGGCACCAGTCTTCTATGACATTCTAATTTCAAACTTCACTACTACAATGGTGTTTTCTCAAGTGACATAGAAACAGGTGAGTCTTAAATGTCTCACTTGTTACAGAGCCATTTTTATATTGGATGTACTATCTTCTCACTACAGTATATATTTTCCTTCAGTTACAGACGTGGAAAAATGCAAACTCAGATAAAAGCACTGCTTTTGAGAACAGCCTAAGCAATACACACTGTTAAAAAAAAACACCCAAAACTATGGCTAATCATTTTATAATCTAACGCTTTGTGAGATTTTGCAGTGGTGGTGAATCTCCTGGCAGAGATGGACTAAAATACTTGGATAAGATAAAGGCACTTCTACTGCTACTGCCTGAGTGACTCTGATGTTACATCATATCTCCACAGGAAGTGGGGAGGTTAGTGAATGATGGGCTTGAGGGAAAATGGGGTTTGAAGAATTAGTACAAAGGTAATGTGGGGGGTTGGGAGAGCTTTTTAAAAAGGTGTCCAGTGAAGCAGTGTGCTAAGGGGAGAAGTCAGGCCTCAAGAAGAGTGGAAGAAATTGTGGTCCAGTAAAATGAAGTCTTGCCCAGATGAAGAGAACAAAAAGGAACACAAACTTTAGCAAAAGAAATGTAAGCAGACAAGAAAGGATGCAATTATTATTATTATTATTAGTAGTAGTAGTAGTAGTAACAATAGTAGTATTTGAGGAGCACATCATTTTAGACATAAAGACCATCACCAATAAAATATTTAATTACATTAGAAAGAGGAAACTGGCTAAGGTGGTGGTTGGGCCTTTAGACAACAAGGAGTAAAAGGTGTGCTAAAGGAAGACAAGGACATTGCAGAGAAGCTGAATGAATTCTCTGCATTCTGTTTACACAGTGAAAGACGTAGGGCAGATCACTTGTGCTTGAACTAACTTTCTCAAGAAGGGAATTAGAGGAAGGCTTAGACCTTATTGATAAATGGGAAACGGAAAAATCACTGTGTTCAGACTGCATCTACCTGAATGTTCTTAAAGAACTACAGTGTTAAATTGCTCATCTTTTAACAAAAAATATGTGACTTGTCCCTAAGATCAGCCTCCATATTGAAGGACTGGAAAGTGCCCATTGTGATACTACTTTTTTTTTAAAAAAAAAAATCCGTATTAGGATTTATTAGGAAAGGGACTGACAATAAACCTGCCATTATCATAAAGCCATTGCACAAATTTATGATGCGATGGCACTTGGAAAGCAGTGTACTTGGAATATTGTCTGATTTGTTTTTAATTGTTTTCAATATTTTGAATTGTTGCGCCCTTCCCTGAGACCATGTGGTGAAGGGTGGGTGGTGGTGGTGATGTTTACATTTATCCTGATTGTTTGCAGGGAGATCAGACATCAGCTACAGAGCATTCACTCTGATTGGTTTGTGGGAAGACTAGATGGTGTTACATCATAGCATGCACTTCCCACTGCATTTTCCCATCATTTTCCTTATTGCAAAAAAAAAAGGCTGATCTTTTGGGGAAGTAGGTTTCTTGCACAAGATCTTCCCACTGTAATTGCACAACCTGAGTTTGCCAATATGTGATTGAATCCCACTCAGAAATAGCGACAGCCTTTAAAGGGATGACTATATTGGGTTGCAATTGTTGATATAGCGCATGCTTAGATCAAAATTTCCATAACTAATGGAATTCCTATGAATGCAGGGTGGGGAATTGTGAAATATAATATTTCCATTATGACACTCTAGTCCTCCGAGCAGCCTCTCCCATGAACATGAAAAGTCTGACAATTTTTGACATGATCCATGTTAGAACTAGTAAAAACAAAGCAACAATTGATAGCTAATATAATTAGTAAAACGTAAGCCGCTCATTTGCTTTTTCAGTTGCTCTTCCAAGCACTTTCACAGGCTTTAATTGACAGTTGTAATTTTTGATTGCATATCAAGCAGTATGCAAGCACATACAAGAATAGTTCTTTCCGAATAAGCATTGGCATTCAGACAGAGCCTATCTGGATAACCTCTCAGTTTCTGCTTGGCAGAGAGAAAATTACTGTATTTTTCAGCAGATCCCTCTGAATAGGGGTTCCATTCCTGAACTCTATTTGGGAATGCACTTGCTAGAGGGGCAAAAGTTATACCAAAATGCAAATGAACTGAGACACACAAAAGCCCCTTTCTTAGAGCTTGCTCTTAGGAATGCTAGCACTGAGCAATGCAAAATATGAAAGAGCTGCTTGAGAAACCTTTGCAATACAGTGGATGCTCGGGTTGCAAACATGATCTGTGCAGGAGGCACGTTCGCAACCTTCAGCGTTCGTAACCCGCAGCGCCGTGTCTGCGCACGCATGGGTCATGATTCAGCACTCCTGAGCATGCGCAAATTGTGATTTAGTGTTTCTGTGCAAGCGCCGAAACCCGGAAGTAACCCGTTCCGGTACTTCTGGGTTCGGTGAGGTGCGCAACCTGAAAACACACAACCTAAAGCATCTGTAACCTGAGGTATGACTGTATAGCTTTGCTACCAATTTAGGAATTAAGATTTCCTTCAGAATAATACTTTAGTTTCCACTAGACTACAGTGGTACCTCGGGTTACAGACGCTTCAGGTTACAGACTCCACTAACCCAGAAATAGTACCTCGGGTTAAGAACTTTGCTTCAGGATGAGAACAGAAATGAGACAAAACAAAACAGGGAAAAATATTTGCACTAAGGTGGGAAAACTTCAGGCTGCAGGATCTACTAAAGCTGCGAATCCATTAGCATCTTAAAATGCAGCAAGGACTTTCTTTTTCTTAATTTGGATCAAAGCTTGTTTTTTTTTGGGGGGGTGCATCAAAACACAACATGTAATAAAAAGCAACAGGACTGATACAGGATAGATATAGATCGCGGCTTACTTTGTGGGCACACTGCTTCCCAGTGTGTTGGGAGCACACTGGATGCAGAATAAATGAATCTATGATTCAAAGGGCTTACTTAGTAAGATTATAATTTCACTTTTTCATTTGTGGAGCCCCCAGAGGTGCTTTCTATTGCACATTCATGATTTATGCTCATGATGCTATCAGGGCAGTCAGACGTGATTCTGCATTCAATACTCTTTGCACCTGCAAAGGTTTTGGGGTGGTCACACGAGTCAGTGCATATCCCATAACTGCTTGCTGAAATCCTGTAACTTTTTATATCACAAATGTTCTGGGTTTATTTGTACCCCTCTTTTGTAGCATTGGGACAGCATCACAGAACAAACTAAAAACCCACCACTAAATCGCTATTATTGTCAATATACCCGTGATAAAACACTAGGCTGGAGGGGCCCTGTGCTCAGTGCAGCCGCAATTGCTTCTTCTGCTGCTGCTATGGTCAATTTATATACCATTTTTTTTAGTCCAAACCTTCCCCCTCCCTGTACGCTGTGAACATTAAAAATGCAAAAGAAAAGATACAATAAAAAGCATAGACTAAAAGTAGAATGAATAAAATATATAAGTCAAAACAATATAAAATAGCAGCCGTATAGTCAATGGTCAACATCATGGAAAAAACAGAATGTTATACTAAGAACTGGTTGCTTTTTTGGATGAAAAGGCTCTAGTTGTCTTGGTGGATGCTGCATTTTCACAGCACTTAGAACTGCATTGTCACAGAGTCCACATGATTTTGTGGGTATCAATACGCCGTATTTCCTCTGCCCCCCATTTAATCCCACTTTCTTTGGAAATTCATTTAAAAAACATACAACCTGCTGTCAACAACCTGTTCACAATAGCCGAATGGCCCACTATGTCCCTGTCTGGAAGAATGCTGTATCATTGTTGGGAAAACACAGTTTTCTCTCTGGCCAGCACTATAATTTATAACACAACTGCAGTTTGGAAAGCGTCGTGTGACCCACCAACTGGGACTGGTGCCTGGGACATTAATTATGTTGAGTAGCTGAGCTCCCTGACAGGACTTGCTCATGTCTTCCTTACTTAAAAATAAAATAAAATATTGTTGGATGAGTACTCCCTTGCTTAATAGCTCCAACGAGAGAATGTTCCTGTAATTCTATAAAACTAAAACAATCCCCCCTAAAAGAAAATTGGCAAACAATAGCAAGGCTATATTCCGTGTCACTCCAGAGAACTCCAAATAGAAATAAACCGGCATATGAAAAGAGTCTCTTGTCCATGTTAATGGTCTTTCTTGAAGCTCAGTCCTCTGCCAAAGGTGGGGGGGGGGCGGGGAATGGGTGTGAGGGGTATGGCTATAAAACCCTTATTCGCTTAACCACATTCAGAGCTGCCAGTTCAGGTTTTTCACCTATTCCTGCTTTTAAAAGAGGAACCTCTTAAAACTCCCGCCTAGTCTGAACTTGTTATTGTTCTAGAGAGCTTCCATGGACCCATATTTAGAACACCTCGATCAATGTTTATTTAAGAGTAAAAGTAAATCGACAGTAGCAAAACGATGACTGCCAGACTGGCCTGCCAGAGTGATTTGTTTGAACCAATGACACATAGCCTGGAACTAATAATAACTCGTGAGGGGCCGGAGAGTGAGAGAGACGAAAACAGATAGCCTCAGCTCAATTTTCTGCCTCTTAGAGGCTATTAGTGGTTCTGCTTAGGAAGCCAAGGGGAAAAAAAACCTATATGGAACCATAAACTCTTCCACAGAACACCACAAATTTGCAGCTAATAAACCTACAGATGCAGTAAGATCAGAAATTGGAGCTGGAAATTTTCTGTTTAGTTTCATACTGTTTCCAGCCCCTTCCAGTAATTCGGACTGCTGCTGTAACTCTGTGGCAGTTGTTGCCCAAGAAAGCAGGAAAAGGGGTCCATAGCACTTCCAGACTTTTTGCTAGGGCATTATTTCTACATTGCTAGCTGATATTTTCCAATAATTTTGGCCGCCAGGAAGTGTTTTAGTGAGCACCTTTTTTGGAGTGGGCATGTGCCCACATCTGGGCAGTGCAAATATTATGGGTGCGTGCCACATTCAAAGAGAGCAAAATGTGAGGTATAACTGGGAGTGGGATCATGGAGTTAAACATTACAGAAATTTAGCTCAAGTCAAATCAGCAAGAATCCACTCCGGCTAAAATTTCCCAGGAAATTTCGCGTGGAGTTACATGGGAATCTGCTTTGACTCTGAAGTTGTTTTTACATAGCTAAGTTTTAGAAGTTGGTATACCAGGCTTGCTATCCTGGGATAACAACTCCCCCTTGAATTAAATAATTTTTAAAGGATATTTTTGCTACACACTCTCCATAGTGAAGTGGGGTCACTCTTATGTCATAATGTGATAAACCTCAGCATGGCAGGTGAATTAAGAGTGCCTTGTTCATACAAGAAATTGAAAGAAGCCCCTGTGCGCTTCTCAAATAAATTGATCCCAAAGAAAGATGAAGGTTAGGTTTTGATTGTGGTTTACCTGCATCATCAGCTTTCCCTCTTCATATGGAAAACGAGTCACTGCTAACAGAAATGGTACCATAAATTTAGATTTTTTTGCCGAGGAGTGGGACAACTGCTAGTGGTCAGGCTTTTTGAGGACAGTATTTAGCTATACGTTGCAACCAGTGAAAGCCAGATAGCTTAACACTGAGAGCTCACCCCTTCTCTTAACTCCCCAAACCTGGGATGGTCCTAGAATGTGACCACACTGTTCCTGAGAAGACGTTAGTGTCACTTCATAGGATCAAAACTCAGCTGTCTCTTCAATCCCCCCAGGCCTTCCCCTTACACTAAGCTCTTTTTCTTTAATGCTTCTGGAAAGTGTTTGTTCTCAGCTGTCTGTTCTGTAGCCGAGGAAGCTTCTGGATTCAATATGGTTTCAATTTGGGCTGAATTTATTTAACAAGCTAAAAGTAGGCCTTCGGGAGCTGGACTCTCCTGGGGGGTCCTTCACTATACAGATTCAGGAAGGATCTGTATGAATGAATGAGCACACCAGGGCTGCAGCTACAGAGGGGGGGGGGGAACCCCTGAGAGGACTAATTCCACATAATTGGGTGACGCTCAGAATGATAGACATAGATTAGGAAACCAAGAGTAGATCTGCAAGCACCTCTGCAATGCTCCTCTACAATTTATTTACTTATTTTGTATGAATAGTGCTCCCTTACTTTTAATGCATGTATATTGGTAAAATTGTTGTGACGTGGGGTTCGTGATTTCAGCTCTCTTGACATAATATGCTGGAGACAGTTCTCTAGTAACACTTCTTTATTAAAGCAAACAAGACTGAGCTCTGAGGAGAGGAAAGCAACATTTATAGGGACAGGGAAAGGGATACATTTTGGAGGGAACAATATCAGGCAATCACAGTGATGCCTTTTGGAGAGAACCAATAAGACAGAGGATCCAAATACAACAGCTTAAATGAACCAATAGTAGCTGTACCTTCTGGAACTAAAAGGCAGTTACTTTACCCTAATGCAAATACAGACAATAGGAATACAGATATAAAATCCTTTGACTCAATACACAACAAAAATGATAGTATGCCATTAAAGCAACCTCATGGGCGCTTTTTTATGATGTAATAGCCGTGAATGTTTTACCAGAAACACTCAGAGTGCCTTCATTGGCTAGATGCCAGTATGAATTATGGGAAGTACCATACGAAAGTCTGCAGATTTCTGTGTTGGCAGTAAAGACAAATCCAATTTCATTTTATGGTTTGGAGAGCATTGTGGAATGAATAGGTGAATCTAGAATAGGTTGTACATTGAAGCTGTCCTTTCTAAGACAGCAAGGAGAAGTTGACATTGAAAATGATAGGACAGGAATGAGCAGAAAGATCATGAAGAGCTTTGGTATTGCTCTGGCTTCCACTTTACTTTCCTCCCTCTCAAAAGCATGAGATTCCCCCTTCCTCCGAGACAGGAGGACAGTTGCCTTGCACAAATTACAGATCCACAGTATATATTTAAAGCACATGACATGATGCCACCATTAACATGAAAGCTGTCAGCAAGGTGATGGAGGCAAGTGATGGAGATGACTGAGCCAAAGTGCCCCAGAGACCCATGGCAATTGATTGCCTGTCCTTGTCAAGAGAGTAGAACAACACCTAGCTAAAGGCAGCAGAAACCGGAAATTAACTCTAGGAATAGAAGGGTGGAATTGTGCCAATTCAATTTGGAATGTCATGCCATTCATACAAAAAGGGGGTAGGGGTCAGGGGGAAATGAAGCTTAAACTGATACATGCAAACCTCTTTCATAAACTGCACAAATGATAGGGCAGATGATGAGCTATGTGTCGGACAACTAGGAATAACTACAGAATATGCACATTTGCTAAATCCCTTTAGTGTATCAAGGATTTCTAATGTGACCCTGGTTCACATTTGAAACATAGACATTATGCACCATGAAAGTTCAAACAGCAGTTAATTCTTTTAGACCTTAAAACCATAAGCAAAACAAAAATTACATTCCATGAGCATCTGTCAAATTCTATCAGTTACCAAACAACAAACACATTCTTTCACAGCTCATATCCCGGGGTCAGAAACTATAAAAAGTTCGATCAGATTCACATTCAGTGGCTGGCATTTTATACTCCAGGATATGACCTCTGGAAAGGCCTATTGAACTGCACCTTAAGTGGGTGGATTAATCCTGTTCAGTTCACAATGCTCAGAAAAACTGGAGAACTGGCACAGGCCAGACAGACAGAGCAGAATCTACTTCTAGTCTCCTGTGTTTCTGTTATTATAGGATACTTTTTCCTTTCTCAGATTTCTACCCATGTATCATTACAGTCTTCCTAGATCTGCACCCACCCTCTAGTTCCCGTTTCCTCCTCATCTTCTTGCTCTTATTCCATACGCTCATTATTCCGGCTTCCCTCAGTCTCTTGCTAACTCCAGCTCTTAAGAGGAAAGCTGAAACTTCAGCTCAGCTTTCATTATTTGGGTACGGTGCATTGTCTCTTTATAATACAAACAGATACATCCAATTCCCAATCTGCATGTGCAATTTAGAGGAACAAGCATTACAAGAATATCACACTTAAGCAGCTTGTATCTGATACGGTAAGGCAAAAGCTAAGATTAGAAAGAAAATAACATATCATAAATGATACTAGTCCAGACTGCAATCACTGTAATGTGATGACATTTGATTCCAGTCAGGATACAATTCCCAGGCAATGGAAGCCATGATCTTGAGATCGGTAGGGAATTCTGCCATACCACCCACTTTTTTTTGTTACATTATATGCTACAGAATTGCTTGCGTAATGGGACTTCAAACAGCATACAAGATTGCTGCCAGTGCTCCAGGCTTTAAATACCTCAAGTGTGCAACTTTTTCAAAACAGATTAATTGGTTAAAAACAAAATGCTCTCTTTGTCTTCACAGCCAGCTCCCCACAGCTTATTCCTGTACACTGCCAAAGCGCATAGCGCTACTGCCATTCTAATGGAAATAAGTCATAAACTGATCCATTCAAAAGCTCCTTATCTGACTTATCATCAGGTACACATTGTGTATGTCTCATTTAGTGGTATGTTTTCATACCAGAAAAATAACATTGCTACAGAATTAGAGTCTGCGTAAATGGATAACGTTGGCTTTGGACCTAATCAGTGAACTTGAAAATTGATTTTGAGGGGCTTTCTGGTCATTCAGCAAAGACGGATTTTGAATTTTAGGTCTTTCTAATTACATAGAATATAAGATTACAATGAAAGAATAAAGTTACTACAGTGGTTGTATATTGCAAAATATATCTGCTGATGGACGGCCACCCTGACTCAGCCCTGGACACACTGACCAGATGCTTGGAGGCTGTGGCTGACAGTCTTAGTAGTCAGTGAAAAGTTGCACTTGTCATGTTAGCCTATTATGTGACTTTGCTCAGCTTTGTGCCATTCCTCAGAGTCATATGAACAGATAACGTGCCTTTGATTGCTGATTTCTTGGGCTACGGTCCCTTTTCTTTCTTAGCTCACTTTGAACGTCAGCTGAGAAAAATTAATTCTCAAGCAGATTCCCCTAGTTTGTTTTGCATAAAACAAAAATTCAAATGTAATATTCCAATTCATTTTTAAACATTTCTGATTATGGATGTTATTGGATCTTGAGGCTTTTAAACATACACAAAAGTCGAGAAAAGTGCCCCCTCAAAGATAAAGTTCAGAAGCACTATTTGAAAATGTTTCAAATTAAGATTATGACATTTTCTCGAACTTTAAAATAGTGCAAAATTTTAATTTTCCTCCAGTTGCAACATTTCGCCAATGTTTGTAACATCGTGGGAAATAACATTTAAATTAAAACACCCTAAACCAAATGTACCCAAAACATTAATCAGAGGGCATACACATACTCTCCAACTTCCCTCAAAAAATAGGGACATTCTATAATTAACCCATTTTGAGCATTTAATACTGTTTTAATATGTCTCAGCATAGCTTACTTCATAACCCACTTAAATCTGGGCTGCAGCCCAACTGAAGTCCTGTTATTGCCAATGATGTGTAATCAGTGCTTTTCTTTTGGGGGGGGTGGTATGCAGGGGTATGCATACCCCTAAACATTTTGTGAATCTAAGTTTGGTCTTATTGAAGGGCAGTATTTCAGTATGAGTAGGAAAATGAGAGTACCCCTAAACATTTTTTTAAAAGAAAAAAAGCACTGTGTGTAATAAAGTGATAATCACATGTTTCAACATAACTGGGCTATCAGGATTGGCACAGCTTTTGCTTTGTTCTGCCCCACTCGATTTTTTTTTATTCTCTCAGTTCAGAAAGAGGAAAGTTTTGCTTTTGAAAAATGTACCTCTCACACAGTGGAGTGTGCTAAGTTGTTATGACATCCATGATCTTAGATATGTCAGTTATTAGAACTTCCTTAAGAGGGTGCTGTCTCCTTAAGAATCGACATCCCTGCCCCACACAAAGGAGCACACCTTGCGTCTGCCTCAGGGAGAACTTTCTGTCCCACTAGGAGAGCCGAATTGATAGGGCTGAAAGAACAGTGGTGAGGCCAAGACTGAAAAGGGGCTAGGAAGAAGCCTTAGGAGTGCAAGTGTTTGGAGCTCATAAAAACAAGGCAGATCACTTTAGCATGAATATACTATCTGGAGGGAGAAGGCAAGTTTCTTCTTGCTTGTTAGACAGAGGGTGAACCCATAGCTATGGTTTGGGGAACCTTCTTCAATCCGAGGGCTCTAATTCCTCCTGGGCAATCTTCTGAGGGCCACATGTCCTCTGTGGTGGGCATGCCAGAGCCAAAGGTAAGCTGAGCAATGAATGTAAATTCTGCCTTCATACCCTAGTAGGCCATGGGTAGGCAAACTAAGGCCTGGGAGCCGGAGCCGGCCCAATTGCCTTCTAAATCCGGCCCGCGGACGGTCCGGGAATCAGCATATATTTACATAATTAGAATGTGTCTTTTTATTTAAAATGCATCTCTGGGTTATTTGTGGGGCCTGCCTGGTGTTTTTACATGAGTAGAATGTGTGCTTTTATTTAACATGCATATCTGGGTTATTTGTGGAGCATAGAAATTTGTTCATTATTTTTTTTTCAAAATATAGTCCGGCCCACCACAAGGTCTGAGGGACAGTGGACCGGCCCCCTGCTGAAAAAGTTTGTTGACCCCTGCCCTAGGCTAGTTTCTCCACATGCTCAAACACACCTCTCTATGCTCCGTCCAGGGAAGCAAAGGAATTGTCAGAGTTCAAGGACATATTTCAATCAGGCAGAAAAGCTCAAGGAGGCAGCAAAGCATGGCCTGCAGGAGGTGTGGCTGGGGAAGAGCCCTGAGGGTTGGATAGATAAGCTTGAAGGGTATATGCAATGCAGCAATATTCATGGCTTGACCATCAGTGCCTATGGCAGGAAGAACTCTGTTCCTTGAACCTGCTATTTTGTGTGTGTGAAGTATGCTATTTCCTTTTCTTCCAATTCCCTCTCTTATTGCAATTTTACCCAAAACACAAACAAACCCCAAACCCTTTAAAAGATGCTTCCTTCTTTTACTTTTCTGGAGAGCCACATTCATCACTGCCCTCAGTCCTGTGCCCATAAAGCTTGGCGTCTCCTTTAGGTTAATTCCCGTGACTATTCCTCTGTTTTTTTGCACAGCATTCCATACGATAGCTTGAACTCATGAGATTTAATGTCAGTTTCGGTAAAAAGCCCCGGCAAGCCGTTTCAAAAACATGCTCATATCAATCAGCTTCCCGGAATAAAGCCTGGCTCTGTGACCACCGTGCCCTCGGGGTGCTTCAGTTTCTCCTCTGCATGCATGCATTGTGTCTTCTATCCCTAGGTGAACTGGCTAGGCTCCCTAATGACTTCCAAAGGAAACCTGCCAAACCGCACAAAAGAGAATGAACACGGAGGTTTCCTTATTTCTTCCTGTTATCTCACAGGAGAGGAGATGACTTAGTGGCAACATCAGGGATTGCTACAGGAGGAGATGGCTTGCCAATTAGTTGCACAAGAGCAATGCGTGGTGGGAAAGGGACCTCACTGCAGTTTGGCTACAAGTCAAGCAAGCATTCACCACTGCCGCCATGTTCCAGCACCTGCTTCATTCACAACTTGTGGGATGTGGACCCTTTTAAAACGTGCAATATTTATCCCTCCCAGGTAAAGAGCAATTCCAAACCACATATTCTTTACAGCACACAGGCAACAAGGGTGCTTCAAGTCAGGAGTCTGCACTATGTGTTAGCAATGTACCTAGCAACACCCCTGTCCCTTAGGGATGATCATCTCAGCGCTCTGTGCCCTCAAACTGAGGACAGCTGTGGTCTAAACCACTGAGCCTTGGGCTTGCCGATCGGAAGGTCGGCGGTTTGAACCACCATGACAGGGTGAGCTCCCGTTGCTTAGTCCCAGCTCCTGCTAACCTAGCAGTTCAAAAGCACATTAAAGTGCAAGTACTGTAGATAAATAGGTACCACTCCAGCGGAAAGGTAAATGGCGTTTCTGTGCGCTGCTCTGGTTTCGCCAGAAGCGGCTTAGTCATGCTGGCCACATGACCCAGAAAAACTGTCTGCGGACAAACATCAGCTCCCTCAGCCAGTAAAGCGAGATGAGCACTGCAACCCCAGAGTTGTTTGCCTTTTACCTTTTTAATCACATAGAAATAGTGGAGAACACCGAGAGAACCCTGTCGGATCAGGCACAATGCCCATCTAGTCCAACAGCCTGGTCTCACTGTGACTAAATAGATACCTATGGGAAGCTGGATAGGACTGGTATTCAGGACTGGACAGCAACTGGTATTCAGAAGCCTCTTTCCCCTGACAGTGGAAGTAGAACATAGTCATAATGGCAGGTAGCTATAGCTGTATCCCTCATGAATTTGTCTAATCCAGGTTGCTCATCATCTTAGCTCTGAGGCTGTGAGCATTACCATATAAACACCTTTCCCGCCCGCCTCCTTAGTATATCTTCTTTGCTTGTGATTTTTGCTATGAGATGTTTGGTTGGTTTTCATGTTACAATGCCTAGTAATAAAAGGAGAACATGAATATAAATTCTGGTGATGTTCTTGATATAGACAGAAATCAGGCAGGCAGCCAAAAGGGGAAATATTGTGATAATGGGTGCCAAAGATCATCACCACCTTTGGGCAAATGTATGTGCAGATTATGACAAACTGGGGGGCGAGGAGGCAAGGTATGGTGGATGACTGTGTATCTTAGCATCAGAGGAAAATTTAAAAATGAGTACAATGTAAATTGATAAAGGAAAGCAAAGAAGAAATTTAAGGAGCAAATTACTAATGACACAAAGCAACTAACAAACCTCTCTTCTTAAGTAATGTGAAAAGTAAAGAAGCAAGCAAGCAACCAACCAACCAACCAACCAACCAGGGGCAGTAAGACTTTTAGATGGCAACCAAGACATGAAAGGAGTAGTAAAGGAACACTGGGCAATGGTACAGAGGCTAAATGAATTCCTTCTCTGTGCTGGCCTTTTATGTAATTGGAAGATGTTGGAGATGCCCACATATGTACCATTGTTTTCAGAAAGGGCATCTAAGGAGATATGTCCAACAGAGGTGAACAAGGTTTAGAGCTAATTTAAAAACTGCAAATTAGAAAATCTATTTTTCTCTCCTTAGTTGTTGTTCTTTATATGACTTGATTCTGTTGTTAAAGCTAACTGGGTAAATAGAAAGGTCTATAGACAACTGAGACCAGGTGGCATTCATTTTAAAAGTCTTAAATATCTCAAATACTAAATTGCTGATCTTTTAAGAAAAGTATACAACATCATGAAAATCACCCTCTTTACCAGAAGATTGGAAGGCAGCCAAAGTTAACACCGTTTTTTGTTTTTTGAATTCATCCTAAGGGGATCTGGAAAATTACTGATCTGTCAGCGTAACTTCTGTTCCAAGTAAATTGGAAGAAAGTATTATTAAAGTCAGAATTGTTAAACACATTAACAAGCCTTGCTGAGGAAAATCAACATGGCTTCCACAAAAGGCAGTCCTGCCCAACAAGCCTTTTAGAACTGTCAATGTGCATGTAGGTAGGGCTGACCTGGTGGACATGATGTGGCTGGATTTTGTTTTGGGAAAGCTCTGTACTGAAGGCCCCTCTGTAAATTTAGGAGACACAGAGTTTGAGGAATGGTTAAAGAACAGGAACCAGAGGGTTGGAATAAATGATTCGCTTACAAAATGGAGAACAGTAAGAAGCAAACAATGGAGTCTCCCAAGGAACTGTACTGGGACCAGTGTGTCCACTCATATGCCTGCCTGCATATGTGAACTGGGCCAATATAAATTATGGAGGCCCCTTACCATATTGCTAGAAATTACTGAATTTGAGCACCTACAAGTCTTCTGAATTTCAAAAGCACAATCCTAGCAATATTATAATGGCCACTGACAGACACTGTGCTGATCCACATTTGTGAGGAAGTGTTTACACATAATAATAAAGAAATATGAAATACAGGGATATTTGAAAATATAACAATGTATCACACAAGGAACCTTTGCATCTTAGACATTATTTTCTTTGTGACTTTAAAAGAGAGGTTATATACACCAGAATTTGGCTCTGCATTAATGAAAATATATATGGAACAATGGTGTGAAATGCTCTTGTTGTTGTTGTTGTTGTTGTTGTTGTTGTTGTTATACGCTCTTTACCCTAAGGTCCCAGAGTAGGTTACAACAATTTAAAATACAATGTTGTGGCTAAGTATAAGGGTTCCCCTATTGCACTATGGTATAAGTACAGTCATGCCTCAGTTTAAGTACGCCTTGGTTTGAGTACTTTCAGTTTAAGTACTCTGCGGACCTGTCTGGAACAGATTAATCCACTTTCCATTACTTTCAATGGGAAAGTTCGCTTCAGGTTAAACGCTTCAGGTTAAGTACAGACTTCCGGAACCAATTGTGTTTGTAAACCGAGGTACCACTGTAATGTTCTTGGATTGTCCTTGTTTTGATTTGATGGGGCTGAACTGAAGCACAGATACCACCATCTTTAGGACTTTCAGCCTAAACATTTTTTCTGATGTAAGTCATCCCATGTAAATAACACTGCTGTCAACACACACACACACACACACACACACACACACACACACTGTCTTCTGGGTGCTATACATTTTGACGCCCCAAGGGGCTGTGTGATCCAAGAACTTCACTCCAAGATATATTTTGAAATGTTGCACATGATGTGCACAAACTTAGATCGTGTGCACAGTACATTTTCCTGGCATACAAGGAAGAGACTGTAGCCTCCATGTTCTTATCAGAGACAGGTTTTTTGTGTTTTTGTTTATTACTGTGTAGACAGCAATCACTGCTGTCTGGGAAGTGCATCACAAATGGCTCACTTTGGATCAGACTGTTACTATTAATGTTTGATGTTTTATTATTATTTTTATGTGTGCTGGAAGCTGCCCAGAGTGGCTGGGGTGGGGTGTATTATTATTATTATTATTATTATTATTATTATTATTATTATTATTATTATCCACTTTCTCTCCTTCCTAAATGGAGGCTCTAGGAATGGAGGATATTATATATACTATTGTCTGGAAAACATAATTTCTCATATTGCCTCTTCCTAATTCCTAGCTCAGAGCTTCTGGGGATAACAGACATCCTTGGCAGAATTTCACATCTTGGTGGCAGCTTTGTCTCCTTGAATGACACTTTTATGCTGGGATAGAGTTTTGCTCTCTTTTACTGGCTCTTTCCCCATTTTGTCCTTCTTGTTCTTTTGACAGTTTGATTCCATCATTAAAGTCAAGGACTGTTTTACTGGAGTGGATGCAAAGGTCTCTGGACCTCTTAGTTTCATGTTTGGAATGCTGCTTTATCTCATTTGTTATTTTTTACTAGGCCATCATATAACAAAGAAAGCTGTTTCCACCACAGTAGTTAGGCAAGGCCTTTGGTCTTGGTTTGGGGAGGCAACATATAACCCTTGAAGTCCAGTGCAACTCTAGGATCTAGATATATCTTGCCTGATTCATGTATTATCCCTGTAACATGAGAGTTGTTTCCTCCAAATGTGGCTCTATGCTGCGCAGATAGTATCTGGATAGAGTACCGTATCCATGTATAAGGCTAGTGGTTGTTTTTTTTTACTAAAAAATTAGGTTTAAAATTGGGGCTCGTCTTATACATGGGTAGTGCTAACGGGTGTTTTCTTAATTTGGAGTCCCCCCAAATAGGGTTGTCTTATACATGGGTGGCACTGTGGTCTAAACCACTGAGCCTTGGGCTTGCCAATCAAAAGGCCGGTGGTTCGAATCCCCGTGATGGAGTGAGCTCCCGTTGTCCCAGCTCCTGCCAACCTAGCACTTCAAAAGCATGCCAAAAAGTGCAAGTAGATAAATAGGCACTGCTCCGGCGGGAAGATAAACGGCATTTCCATGCGCTGCTCTGGTTCACCAGAAGCGGCTTAGTCATGCTGGCCACATGACCCGGAAAAACTGTCTGCAGGCAAACGCTGGCTCCCTCAGCCTGTAAAGCGAGATAAGTGCCGCAACTCCAGAGTCGTCTGCAACTGGACTGAACTGTCAGGGGTCCTTTAACTTTTACCTTTTTTAGATGATGTTACATCAAGCAAATGTTGTCCCACACTGCCCAGCACATTTCTCCATCTCATTCCTTAGTGCATAAAGTCCAATGTGGTTGGGGAAGGGAAGTGGGTTTGTTGCACTAGTGCTCTGAGTCAACTTCAATTGCACAACCGGCATTTGCTGGGATGTGATAGAATCCCACCTGAAAACGGCAACGGTCTGGAAGCACCCACTGTCTCATCCTCAGCAGTTAAAGACATTTTGCTGAAGTTTGAGGGCTGTCTCACAGGATTTCTGCTGCCTTCTCCTGACCTGACCCAGATAGGCTTCCAAGCCCTTAGAGAGCAGGAGAAGTGGTAGATAACAGCAGAATATGCCTTGTGAGCACCCAGCCAGGTATTTCTTTTCCTTTTTTTTTTGGCAAGCATTCAAATAGAGGGCTTGCAAAAACCTCAGTTTAAATACCTACAGAGACTCAATCTCTCTCAGGCAAGCAGCAGGATGCTTACTCACCCCTAGTCCAATCCCCCCTCCTCCCAAGTCTATAGGCTGGCATGGTGTAAGAAAGTCTGCTATGTAGCTTTGCCTGGGAAAGTTTCAACATTGACTTATTGAATTTTTCTGATTCCTCCAGTGCTGATACTATATCCAGAAAAAAGAGGCATGAGTGCCGGAAAGGTATAGCATAGCCATTTCCTAGCTCAGTTCTAGGCAGGGGTGTAGAAAGGGGGTGAGGGGTGTGTGGTCCGCCCCGGGTGTCATCCTTGGGGTGGTGGTGACAAAATGGCACACTGTGGGGCAGCACTTACCATGGGGCCTGCAGCACGCCCAAGCCTTGCGTCTCTTCTGGGAGTGACACGGTGGCTTGGGGTCCCGCGCTGCCTGAAACGGCAGTGTGGGGCTTGTGTCCGCCAGGCGGACTCTGTGGGCAGCTTGCTATGTTGCCCCCCTGCGCGGCTCACCGCCCCACCCCTGTGCGTGGATCACCACGGCGCCCTCATGCGCGGCTCGCTCCCGCCTCCATGGGCAGCTCGCCTCACCCCCGCCACTCTGGGTGCCGGAGCAGCTAGCTATGCCCCTGGCTCTCGGATGCAATAGCTGAAGAGATGAAGCCATTCTAGATCCTCTTGCAGAGAGATGGAACGAATACACAGAGCGTGACTATCCCATTCTTTCAAGAAGGATGATTTAGTGCTAGGTACAAAGAAAAAAGGAAACGACTTACAGAGTTTCCAAGCTGTGGAGTCCTTCAAAGCCGTGAGGTCCGAGGCTGCGGATGTGGTTATTATGCAGGTGTCTGCAGAGAGAAAGGAGATCCTTAGATTCTCAACATCAGCAAACAGATTTTTTTGTTTGTTGCCTAGAGAAGCACTGAAAGCTAAATGCTGCCAAGGGCAAGATGACCCTAGACAAGTGTTCACGAGTTCCCAAAGCACTCATGAACATGGCAGACAACTGAATGTATTCAAAATTAATAGGGATCATTGGAAGGGAGCATACCCAGTTGCTGTCTGTATGCAATATGCCCCAGTCATCATGACTACTGATGGGGGAGACTCCCCTATCTGATTTCAAATTGTGTGCTCATAAAATTAGTTAATCTGTACTGAATTTGGATGGGGTCCGGACTGGCTAATTTTCAAGATCTCCCCATGCCTTAATCAGACGATGTTGCCGTTGTGCTTCTGATGATGTCACTTGGGACATATTCAAGCTTGGAGGTCTCCTCACTCCCATCTCCTTTGCATGCCTCACCCCCCCCAAAAAAGCTCAACTTTTCTGTCCATATTTTCACATTTTGAAATATGGCAACCCTACCTCCCCACTGCCCAGAGATAGCAGGCTTAAGGTGAAGCACAGAGATCTAGTGGTCAATGGCAGTGTTTCTTCCTACATGCCATTAGCTGGCACTAATGTTGGGAATTGCTTTGCACAAAATAAAATAAAGTGTTTGATCTGGATTTTTATTTTAAACAAAGCAATTCAAGACCATGCTATTCCAGTTAAAATATAGAGTTTGGGATATATTCGCCGTATAAGAAATACGACCTGACATATAAGACGACCCCCGACTTTCCTGGGGAAAGATTTTCCTGGGTTATAAAGTAGTCTTATACGCAGGAATATATTTTTAATCTTTGTTGTCTGATATTTTGTTAAGCGGAGTAAGAAGGGGAAAGCCAGCTTACTTTGTAGCTGGGCTTCCTCAAAATCCTCTCCTACTCATTAAAACCCAACCCACAAAGGAAGCGTAGAGAGAAAAATTTGTCACTTTTAAGGGTCCAGAGCAGCCATGAGATCATTTCTGGTATGCTGGAATTTTGGCTGGCAGTAGATGTCATTACAGAGCAAAAAGAGGTGGCCAACTCACTAAGGAATATTTTTGATAAGCTCATGGCCATTATATTCTTTATGATGGAACAGAGACATATTATCCTGGTTTGTAACAGCAAGCAATGTTTGGGGCCGTGACATGATGTAATGCAGCCCCCAGGGAGATTCCACCCAGCAGCAGGTGAAATTAATGGCACCTTAATTATTTGTGTTTGGTCTGGTGTCAGTGAAAAAAGAAATCCCATTCCAACTGGTCTCCAGAACTGGAGGTTTGGCAGAGAGCAGAGTTCCATGTAAAGGCAGCTTGAATTTACAAGGAACAGAGTAAATATGTGGTGGTAAATGGAAGCCTATGACATCCCGGGATGTTTCTGATGAGCACTTAGAGTGTTTGCTCTTTTGCAGAAAAAGAATACTGCTTGCTTTTCTAAAGCAAGTGGGAAACAGGGAAAAGCAGATGCTTGAGAGAAAACTTGGATCCAGTCTAACTTTCAACTGAGAAGATCAATTTCATTCAAAAACTAAACCAGGAGATTAGAGCATAAAACAGTTATTCCTCCCTGACTGTAGGAAAGCAAAAAAAAAAAAAAAACCCATATCCAGATGGTTTCCTCTATCAAATTTTATGGGGCATTTCTAGATCAGGCTGCCCTGACATCACCTTGGACCTTTACACAAAGATGACACCTGCAGTTTAAGTGGCTCTGAATGCTGGATCCCAGGCTTGGCAATCCAGAGTTCAAATCTATTATAACTAGTAACACATGACATATTGCCATATTTGAAACAATACCCAAAACTTGCACACTAGTAATTGGAAAGCTATGATTCACCTTTTGTACCTTTGATTAATTAGCAATAGGAATGGTTCTAAGTTAAATAAAGGCAAAAATGCATCTAGCAGACATTACATTTGAGTAGAATAAGTTTCCATCTGGGGAACACATTCACTCTGAACTGCACGCTCAGGTACTGAGCAAGGACCAAACACACATGAAATCTTACTCGCCCAAGCTCACTTGATCAGTGAGGGAGGAGGAAAAGTAGGTGCAGAGGCAGGCCAGAGGCAAGTAAACAGGAAAAAACGAACCAATAAAAAAGGGGACCTGGTCAGGAGAAAAGTCTGCTCCAAGTATGAAGCAAGGTGTTCAGGTTTGGACTATGATGGGGCAGTGTGAATAAGGAAAATGTGGGTTTTAAGCAATTTTACATGATGGCGTGAGTGAGCCCATTGTCTTGCCTCCCCACAAACTAATCAGATTGAATGTTCAACTAACAGGTTGTCTGGAAGTGCCCTTCATCCGAACACAGGAGAAAGTGGGACTAAGGCTGTAATCCTATACACACTTTGCTGTTGTTCAGTCGTTTAGTCATGTCCCCATGGACCAGAGCACGCCAGGCACTCTTGTCTTCCACTGCCTCCCACAGTTTGGTCAAACTCATGTTGGTAGCCTCGAGAACACTGTCCAACCATCTCCTCCTCTGTCGTCCTCTTCTCCTAGTGCCCTCAATCTTTCCCAGCATCAGGGTCTTTTCCAGGGAGTCTTCTCTTCTCATGAGGTGGCCAAGGTACTGGAGCCTCAGCTTCACGATCTGTGCTTTCAGTGAACACTCAGAGCTGATTTCCTTAAGAAAGGATAGGTTTGATCTTCTTGCAGTCCATGGGACTTATCTGGGAGTAAGTCCCAGTGACCTTAATAGAACTTAGGGCTCATCCAAACTTCCTTTTCTAAACACAGATTGACACTTTAAAGTGCCATGTGTGAGAGCTCCCCTCCTCCCTAGGGCTTTCCTCACAAAAACTTGTTCTTTACCACTGGGAGCAAAAGGCAGAGAAGGTGGCAGGGCAAAAAGTGCTCGGACATCATACTTGATTTTAGATACATCACACAATTACATCGTATAATTACATCATACTGAATTTTAGATAAAATACGACTTGGGGTGAGGGGGATGGCGACACACGAGCATTGTATAACCAGGGAAACAGTTAAGTTTCTAAACTGGAAAACTTAGATGGTGAATGCCAGTTGTACCATCACACAAATAGAGTCATGACTTTATAGGAGAACCAGAAAGATACAAAGGTCAAGCTGTTCTGGCTTAAGTTTGGCTGGAATGTTTTGTTCTGTTTTGAAACGGAGCAAACCATGAACATTCCAGTCCCCACAGAACAGTTTTGTAATCTTATGAGCATCTGAAATGCTGGGGCTCTCATGGAAAATGGAACCCAATCTTTGCCATCAGCTCCGTAGGAACATAAACAAAAGGGAGTTTGACTCACAGTCCAAGTTGGGATGGTAAATATTTGAGGAGAGGAACTCCTCTTCCGTTCTTCCATCCTCTCATCCATGTTAAATAAATTACTTTAGCAAGTGGAATCACAGTCGCTCCAGTGCCTGCCAGACTGTTCCCTGCTCACACAGAGCCATTTCTCCTGGTAAGTCACAGATGGTTTGACAATTGCAGAAGTGGTGCTTTGACAAAATGAAGACACAGTTCTATAATTCTTCATTTCATTCAGGTTTCTAGAGAAATTAATGACCATATTTCCTCTGATGAATCAATGACAAACAGAATGGAGCTATTTTACAATATGTATAACATATCAGAATCCAGGAAAAGAAGGAGAGTTGGGATCATTCCAAAAAGGAGGCAGCTTTCAGAATAGCACGGTCTTGAATTGCTTTGTTTAAAATAAAAATCCAGATCAAACACTTTCTTTTATTTTCTGCAAAGCAATTCAGAACATTAGTGCCAGCTAATGGCACGTAGGAAGAAACACACATAATGTGATAATTACGGCACTGCGTTCTGAGCGTTCCTAAGCATCACAGGGGAAAACTTGCAATAGGGATATAGCCAGTGTAGGCAAGATGACAACTAATGCCACATTCTGTGTACAAATACATCATTTCCAAAGAATGCTGGTGTATACTGCTGTTTCCCCCCTTTAAATATGAAGCAGAGGTCCAATCTTTTATTGGCTGTGACTCCCATGTAGGGAAATCCACTCATTTAGGTCACAGCCACACTTTCACAGTTCTGGCTTCTCCCAACGAATCATGGGAACTAAAGTTTAGCCCCCTCTAAACAGCAATTTCCAGCACCCATAACAAACATCAGGCGCCTCCCCAAAATGATCCTGCAAAATGAGTTTAATATGTTCACTTGTGCTGAGTACAGAATACCTGTCTTTTCCCACTATAATCCTACTTGACCCACCTACAGATCTCTTCTCAGAATAGATTGGAAACAATCAGTATTTTTCCCTTTTCTTTTAAAATCTCATTTTTCTATATTTTTTCCTGCTGACAGAAAAAAAAAATTTCCCAGATAGGGATTTAGTCTACCTCACAGACAGAAAGAGCACCAATTTCTTCTTTTAGCCTCTGGGTGTCAAATTTGTGTAGAAAATAGGAGGAATTTTGTTTTGATGTCTATTGCTCCAGTGATTGAAATAAACAGGGGGGTACAACCCCCCCAACAACAGTTGTTATCAGTCTGTTCTGAATTCCCTTTTCTCTGATATCAATCTGCAAAGTTCAAAAACAAAATAAAGCACTTCTCTAGATTGTGCTCACATGTTTTCATTCCCTAAAGTTAGAAATCTAGGAATCCTTGGAAAGATGAAATGATGCTTTGTCTTTTTCATTTTGGGCTAGATTGTAGGTGTTTCGATTTCCCTTGGTGAGTCTCCTAAACATTGAGGTTATTAAGCACGTTTTCTCCCTTGCAGCAGTGATGTGTAAAATCTCACTGTACATAAAGCCATAATTTCCAGACATGATAGAATGAGAAAGGATGATTTCTGCGGTTATGTTAACAGAATGCAGATCTATACATTACAGGACTTTTCCTTGTGCAGAAAGTATCCCGCATCCCCCGTTACAAACCTATGCGAGAAATGGATGGGAACTGGTGTGCAGAATTCCTTAGTGGGGATATAATTTATTAGCAGAGGCTGATGCCCCTAACTTGTTCCAGATTGAAGCTTGTATATTTTCATGTTGGCTCTTTCCGCCATCAGCAGATGATCAGCCATTTCGCTCCCACAGGCCCAAGGTGTGCGCAGCAGGAAAGAGCATTGCTGCACCTGGGAAGGTCATGTCCTTAGCTATGAAACTGCTGATCGGGGGTATCCAGAAGTATTAATCAGGCTGTAAATGACATCTTCCCCAGTACCCCTCCACAGCTGTTCTTTGGCCCCCTCCCAAAGGTGGCTATTTCATTAGCTCCCAGATTAGAAAGTTTATGGCAGTGACAAGCCCTTCTTCTGCCTCCACATGCCTGTTTCTTAACCTACTCTCTTACACACACACACACACACACACACACACACACACACACACACACACCAAAAGGGCCAAATCGGATGCTACTTTTAATGCATGGTAAGTAGTCATGTCTGGAGTTTAAAAATATATATAATAGTAAGGGTTGGGGGAAGAGAACACAACATGAGACTGCTGGATCCAGACAACGGCCCATCTAGTCTAGGAACACGCTCTCACAATAGTTGATGGGAAGCCTGCAAGCTGGACATGAGCACACACATGGACTCTGCCTACCTGTGATTCCCAGAAACTGGTATTCAAAGGTGTGATGCCTCTGAAGGTGGAGGTAGAACACAGCCATCACAACTAGCAGCTGTTGGTAGGCTTGTCAAATACTCTTTTAAAGCCATCCAGGTTGGTGGCCATCACTTACTCCTGTCTTGTACCAAAAAATAAAAAAATTCCTTCCAGCAGCACCTTAGACACCAACTAGGTTTGTCATTGGTATGAGCTTTTGTGTGGATGCACACTTCTTCAGATACACTGAAACAGAAGTCACCAGACCCTTATGTATAGTCAGAGGGTGGGGAGGGGTATTACTCAGAAGGGTGGGGGGAATGAGTGATTGGCTGATAGGAGTGGTAGTATTCTTTTTAAAAATTTGGGTATTTTTTAAAAAAATCTCTTAAGTTTTATCATTTTATCCTCACAATGCTAGCTGAGGTGGATTAAGCACTGCATCCAATGAACTTCATGGCTGGGTGAGAATTTATCTTCAAGTGTCGCCAAACCAAGGCCCAAACTCTACTAGCTCACAGAGTTCCCCCAAGGAATGGGAATATTTAGATATTTCTATGGGCCCCACATTTGTAGTGTTGTCAATACAGTGGTACCTCGGTTTATGAACACAATTGGTTCCGGAAGTCTGTTCATAAACTGAAGCGTTCATAAACTGAAGCGAACTTTCCCATTGAAAGTAATGGAAAGTGGATTAATCCGTACCAGACAGTCCGCGGAGTACTTAAACTGAAGCGTTCATAAACTGAAGCAAACTTTCCCATTGAAAGTAATGGAAAGTGGATTAATCCGTTCCAGATGGGTCCGCGGAGTACTTAAACTGAAATGTTCATAAACTGAAGCATGGGTGTAATTGGTTCCGGAAGTCTGTTCATAAACTGAAGCGTTCATAAACTGAAGCGAACTTTCCCATTGAAAGTAATGGAAAATGAATTAATCCGTTCCAGATGGGTCCGGGGCATTCATAAACCGAAAATTCATTAACCGAGGTGTTCATAAACCGAGGTTCCACTGTACAGGTGAATATCATTCACGAAGAACATGATTTAACACTTCATTATTATTTTTCTCTTGTTCCTGCATTAATAGAAGTAGCCTGAATAACTTTTGTTTTCTCTAAGCAGCTGGAAAAGTCCTACACAATAAGCCTCTCGGGAGCTTTTGGGAAATAAACTGCATATTTTAATTTTCTAATCATCACTCTCAAACAATCTGCTGTATTTTGTTCAGGCAGTTGAAGTCAATGCATAGAGAATTTAGGAAATCCTCTTTTCCTCATTTGTTTTTCATAAGGCATGTAGTAGTCTTACCATTAAACACTTGCTACACTTTGGCTTAGTATTAGTTTCCTGATGATGTTTTTTATAGCCTAGCCACAAAGCATGTGCATTTCCAGAGCGGGAGTAGCTGTTTCAATCCTATATCTCATGAGTATGGTAATAATTCTAAGACAGCTGGTAATCACAAGCAAAACTTCCTAATCAACACCAAACAATATACAGTTAACAAATTTACACACATAACTTTCCATCTGAGAAGATGGGCAGACCTATAAGCTATTGGTTAAAGCAAGCCCTAAATAACGTGGGTGGCGCTGTGGGGTAAACCACAGAGCCTAGGGCTTGCCGATCAGAAGGTTGGCGGATCAAATCCCCGCTACAGGGTGAGCTCCCGTTGTTTGGTCCCAGCTCCTGCCAACCTAGCAGTCTGAAAGCACGTCAAAGTGCAAGTAGATAAATAGGTACTGCTCCGGCGGGAAGGTAAATGGCATTTCGGTGCGCTGCTCTAGTTTGCCAGCAGTGGTTTAGTCATGCTGGCCACATGACCTGGAAGCTGTATGCTGGCTCCCTAGGCCAGTAAAGCGAGATGAGCGCCGCAACCCCAGAGTCGGTCATGACTGGACCTAACAGGGGTCCCTTTACCTTTAAGTAACCTACAGGTGTGATTTCCTAAAATATATATTGTGGTCCTACTCACATGCAATGGTGCTAAAACTGTATGTTTCATTTTATCTGATGTTTTCGCTGGTGTGCTCATTTTTGTGGTTATTAGAGTTCATTGTTATAATCATGGTATGGTATTCTATGGGGTGGGGGAAACTTGCTTGTGAAATAAATCTGTCCCATATGGAAATGGGCAGTTACCGGAAGTAATATCATTCCTTTAATTTGTTCTGTACTGTATCTTGTGAAGACGGCTTTATACTGAAAGCTGCTTAAAAACTTAAAACTGTGCCTTTATGAACTTGCTACGTAGACTAAGGAGATTTCCTTTATGAGACACAGCCCAGACTGAAACACTGATCAAGCAACTATCTCCTGCTTGTCTAAACAGTACATTGTGTTATGAGAAATGGGCTTCTGAAAGAAATAATGAAAGAATAATAGGAAAGTAAAAGGGGGCACGTACAGTACCACAAGGCTGGTGAGGTTCTGGAAGGCGTAGTTAGGAATGTGCCAGATTTGGTTGAGGGCCAGTGTCATGGCCTGTAGAGCCGGCAGGTTGTTGAGTGCTTTCACAGGGATCTCTGTCAGAGCATTATCATCCAGCCAAAGGTGGCGTAAGGAGGGCAGCCTCTCAAAGCTCTTCTCAGGTACCACAGAGATCAAATTGGCATCCAGGCGCCTAAAGGAAATAAACAGACAGTCAAACAAACAAACAAACAAACACAGCATGTGTGGACATAGCACAGTGCAGAAAGTGTCCTGTTGATTATCATTAAATGGCCAAAGACTTGAGCAAGTTACTGGAGCACCAGTGGCCTGCATAGAGAGGTTCAGGAGGCACAACTGACATATGCAAATGGCTACACATTCTTGCTTCCTTTGATGGAATATCCGTGCTTCCTGCTGATTTGACCTGATAGGAAATGGAAAGAGAGGGTGTGAGGTTTATACCTCTGGAATGATATAGCATGAAAATTCCTTTGATAATACTCTTTGGACTCCTGTGTAGGTGGTGGATCTCAACAAAATCACATTGTACAGCTGCCGCTATCCCACACAGTGGCTCCAGTTTATGTCACACAGATATTCGAGGGCAATTCTGCATCAAATCAACTCAAATCAATCAAAAGAAAAAGCACCTTGGCAGAAGCGACATTAGCCACTTCAGGTGAAGAAGAAGAAGAGTTTTGATTTGATATCCTGCTTTATCACTACCCGAAGGAGTCTCAAAGCGGCTAACAATCTCCTTTCCCCTCCTCCCCCACAACAGACACCCTGTGAGGTGAGTGGGGCTGAGAGACTTCAGAGAAGTATGACTAGCCCAAGGTCACCTAGCAGCTGCATGTGGAGGAGCGGAGATGCGAACCCGGTTCCCCAGATTACGAGTCTACCGCTCTTAACCACTTCACCACTGAAAACATGCTGAATTCATCTCTCCTTATTACAGTATTCAAATATCTAACTAGCTGATCTTCTGTGTTTGCAAAGTGTCTGGGGACTTGTTCAGAATTACATTATACAGGTGCAGTGCAGTCAATTTATAGGAAGCACAGTTATGCTCTTCTGAATTCTTCTGCTGTTGCTGTCGATGTACATTGTCATTCCTCACAATATACTGTTATTAAAATAAATAAACTTTCCCCTTTACTAGGGATGAATTGATGAATCTGTCAATTTTGGTTTCTCTCAGTTTCCCATGTTTCCAATCTTAAATTTACTTCTCCGCATTTCCACATCTGTTTGTGGGTGGTTTTTTTTCATTAAAAAGTCCCCAAGAAATTTCATCAGCATCATAGTGCAAATATCTCCTAATATACACATTTCTGTATGCAAGATTGCCTAATAAACACATTTTTGCAATGCCATTTTCTGTTTGCATGCTATATTCACTAACAAACGCATTTTTATGCAAGCTTTATCCTAGCATATGCATTTTGTACACATAATTGGCTGGAGAGCTGCAGTGCAAAATTTTGTGTAAATTTTGAAGAATGGGATTATGTTTGGATTCATGTATTGTTTTGGAATGTAATTAGGTAGGTTCACCTTTAAATGTGAAATGAACTGAAATTCTCCCCCAGCCCTACCCTTTACACAACAGATTCAAGGCCAGCTTGAACTGCCATGATGTCTTCAGAATCCTCTTCCCCAAACCAAGGAATAAACAATAAAAGTATCTGAACATCATTTCCTATGGAATGACAGGTTGTGGTTTGGTTCATTTTTTTTTGGGTTTACAATACAAAACAAAATAAAAATTGCAGGTTTGGTATAGGAACTGCAGTAGTACTGTATAAGTCAAATGTGACACCAATGAGAAGTAGTTGGGTTTTTAAAATCAGAATTCTTTAGTTCCATAAAAGCTGAAGAGCTCAAAAAGAAGGATTTAAACCCAGTTAAAGAGCTGGGTTTGATACCAGTTTCTGCTACTGTGTCATCTGAATGAGTCAGCAAATGGAGGAGAAGGGGATATCCTTCATCCGACTAATACAAGCTGAATTTCTTAATCTTTTGTTTGTATGGTAAATTCTTAAATGTAGATACTGTTTCATCTAACATGAATTTTTCAGTTGTCCTAGAAATAATCTGCAAAACCTCTCAAGTGCAATACTAATGCAAGTGAAAATTAAACACTTTCTTGGCGCTTAGGGGGAATGTGTCTTGTGTTCTATTGTAGTATCTTTTGGCCACTTCAATCAGTCTATAGAGAATCTTAGTTTTCTGGCTCAAGCCGCAACTGCAGCTAGGGGAAGAATGGGCACTCCAAAACATTGCTTGTAGATGCTGGTTTTACTACTTTGTGACCTACTATTTTCCTATATGTGTTTGGGTTTGGAAATGAGGTCTGCCCCACCCCTGCTTCCATTAAAGTGTAGTGACAAGGTGGAACAAGTTGCTTTGGAAAGCTGTTCCATAGAGATAGGTGTTCAGTAACAACTTGCAATGGGACTAATAGCTTCAGCACAAAAGGAATTGAATAAAACTCTTAGTAAAGAAAATAAAATTTACTGAATGCCAATGGAATAATATCATATCCTCAGCATGCCAATTTGTACTCCATAGGTTTTGTTTTCTCGTGCCTTGCATGCATCTCAGTTTTGGAATTATTTGGCAGGGGGTTCTGTTTCTTGGAAAAGCACCTGCTGAAAGTCTTGTGAGTCTACACAAACTAGTAGTCTGCCCATGACAATGGCTAGGTTTAGCAGAGGGTGAGAACCTAGTGTTTCCCTTCCCTCACTTGTATCATTTGGAGGTCTGAGTACTTGGAAAACCACCAAGTACAACCGAGTCATGTTAACGACATCTTGTAAATCCAAAGAATTATGCAATTTCCAGTACTCAACAAATGAAGGGTCTACATATGGCTTTATAACATACCCTTGATGAAGCTCCCAATGGATTCAGAGGAAGCTGCATCAGGTAAGTCTTTAAATATAAAGACTCCAATACAGTACTGCAGAGTGTATGGTTATAAAAGCCAGTTTATTCGATAGATGAGTGCCCCTGAACCCAGTAATAATACAGGTCATGCTGTCCTTTTAGTCTTCAAAACTTCTATTTTGCTTTGTGACTTGGAGACAGACAATGAATGGAGAACCAGGGAAGCAGATTGCTTCAGATATTTGGAATTAGAAAGGAGTTGGGCAACTGGGTCAGCCAGAGACCTGGAAAAGAAGCAATTTGCATTGGACTAAAGGAAGAAGGGAAAAGAAGTTCTAAGTTTCAGGGGTTGGCTGAAGAGACAGGCTTTCTGTTTAGAGATGATGCTGTGTTGCTTAGGAACTGATGCCATTTTGGAACCTGCACCACCTACATGGTCCTACTGGCTTGCTGCCTGCCCAATCTGTGCATTTGTAAACAAACAGTTATTGCAAAATGCAGCAGAATTCTCCATTGCTCTGTTATTCAAAAGAAAAACCGATCCTGCAAAGCTGCCCTGGAACCTTCACCACAAAGGGAAAGTGGGAGTGAAAACAATAACACCGGCAGACATAAATAAACTGAAAACTGGCTTCCAGAAGTAGTTTGGTATCCTGGCTTGCTTGCTTTCTGAAATAAAGTTGGATTGTCATAAAAACATGTAGCAGAGTTCAAGCTCACTAACTGCTATTGCTCCCAAATGTAGTTCTTCTTGAGGAAGAGATGGAGCGAATATAAAACTCAGCTCCCTTGGCACCAAGAAGCTGCTAATTATATCAATTAAGCAAAACAAAAAAGCAACCACATGGCTCTCCTCTTTCTGCACTGTGTGATTATGGCTTCTTAAGCACTTTCTATTATGGTTTATACCTGGGATAATTGGGCAGATTAGGAGACAGGGTAGGCTAGTGCCAACTTGCTCCATTTCCACATAGACGTTGACATTTTTTATTTTGCTGTGCTTCTCAGATCATGCTGCAGTTTCCATCACAAGCATCAATCCATATGTTCATGTCATATGTTCATGTCATATGGAGGAACTCAGATGAGGCTCTGAGATGGTTCAACTGTAATGCTAAATCGTAGCACCGAGTGAAGGGCCAAACCAATCCTCCACAGACCTTTTCCACCAATATTTTAATCCCATTGTCTGGTGGATCTTCAGTATAAGAATGTGCCCCAAGGTATGTATGTATGTATGTATGTATGTATGTATGTATGTATGTATTGAATGTATATACCGCCCTATACCCGCAGGTCTCACGGCGGTTCACAGAATAAAGGTACCGTAATGTTGCACATGCAATCTCACACATCACATCTTACATGTGAGGGTTCATCATTGAGCCTACCTAGTGACAGTGAAGGCAGGAAAACCAGGGGTCCCATTGGGGATCAAGCCTGTAACCATGGCATTATCAGCACCACACTCTAACCAACTAAGCTATCCTGTTGGGGAAATAAAGAGCCTTGGAATAATAGAATTGTAGAGTTGTCGTCTAGTCCCACCCCTTGCAATGTAGGAATATTTTGCCCAACGTAGGGCTTGAACCCACGACCCTGAGATAGAGTCTCATGCTCTACCAACTGAGCTATCTGCCCAACAACATTTGGAGGGTCGCAGATAAAATCACTTGCATCTGTTGGAACCTTCTTTTGTTCTCGGAAGGTGCCATATGACCAACTGTATAACCTGGACATGTGAAAAAAAAAATCTTTCCCAGTCCACCCCCTCTATCTCAGCACTCATATCTATAGGTAGGATTGCAAACCCTTTTTCTGGCAGGTCACTCATTTTTCCACATGAGTGTATCAACCATATCAGGAAAGGGTTTATCAGTCACATGCTTTGCCTGCCATTCAACTATTAAAATCACATAAATACTGACAGGAAGAAAAGTGGAAATTCTAGCCATGCCATAGGTTTACTCCATTTCACCATTATTGAATTAAATATATTGTGTGTCTGGTTTTTAAGTCTTGAACCATAGTGAAGATTAATTTCTCATCTGTCTTGTGGCTAGACTACAGAACTACAAGAGAATGCAAGTTTCTCAAATAATGTAATCTTTTGCATTTCCCCACCCCCTGAAAAACTCATGTAGTACAGTACAGAAAAAAATCTCTTGCAGCCATCCTATGTGTGGCTTAAAATGCAATAGGATCTTGAGTAAAAAACCCACAATAACAACAGAACCTGCGTGCCTATACAGAAGTATACAAACAATATTATAAAGTCCCCAATGTGCTTTTTATTGACCTTGATTAGGAAGATCCATGACCCTGAACCCCCTCACTTAAGTACATGACTTGTTACATTTCCCTTAGTGAAAAGCCAAAGAACAGGGAAGATGGGTGATTGGTCCCAGATGTTCTATACAGTAGATATGTCTGTGCAGTTGGGTTGATAGGTCCCATATGTTAAATACAGTAGATGTGTCAGTACAGCAGGGAGACTGACAACAGTTCCCATATGCTGATTTCACTAGAAAAGTCTGCATACTTATATCTATAATAGACTTCAGCGGACAGTCTTTTACAATAGGCTAACGGAGACACATATATATACCCTGTTTCCCCTTTTTTAATACGTAGTCATAAAGTAAGCCATGGCAGGGTTTTTAAGTATTTGAGAAATATAAGACATACCCCGAAAATAAGCCATACTTCCGCGCCGCGGAAACCAACCTCCACAGGCACCTCCACTCACAGAGTCACTCCATGCAGCCAGCACTGCAGGAGCGCGATCAGCTATGATGAGGCGCTCCAAGAGCTCCGCTTAACAGCTGATCGCGCTCCCGCCTTGCTGGCTGCATCCCCGCGCTCTGCCTTCTCGTCCACCGCCATCCCTGCCACTTCCGTGCTTGCCGCCACTGCTGGGCTCACTGCTTCTTCCTTGCCTGGCCCGGCCAAGGAGCTTGGAGCGCCCTGCAGCGGCGGGCGGAGCGCATGAGCCAGCGGCCTCTGCCTGGCCCGGCCAAAGATGCCTGCCACCCCGCCACCCGGAACTGGGGGCTGCTGCAGCGCCGAGCACTCAAGACAGCCCAGCAGCGCCCTGAGCCAGCGCCCTGAACCGTAAAAACCGTACCGGTAATAAAAAATATAAGACATCCCACCGAAAGTAAGCCACCCTGTGTTTTTTGAGGGGGGAAAAGTTATAAGACGGTGTCTTAAAAAGGGGGAAACACGGTAGTTACAGGTAGGTAGCCGTGTTGGTCTGCTGTAGTCAAATCAAAATGAATTAAAAAATCCTTCCAGTAGCACCTTAGAGACCAACTAAGTTTGTTCTTGGTATGAGCTTTCGTGTGCATCACACTTCTTCAGATACACTGAAACAGAAGTTACCAGACCCTTATGTATAGTGAGAGGGTGGGGAGAAGTATTACAGTCATACCTCGGTTTAAGCACACCTCGGTTTGAGTATTTTCAGTTTAAGTACTCCGCGGACCTGTCTGGAACGGATTAATCCACTTTCCATTACATTCAATGGGAAAGTTCGCTTCAGGTTAAGTACGCTTCAGGTTAAGTACGCTTCCGGAACCAATTGTGGTTGTAAACCGAGGTACTACTGTACTCAGAAGGGTGGTGGGAATGGGTCACTGGCTGATAGGAGACACATAGAGTTCTGCTTCACTAAATATTATTTTGCTCTGACGTCTCATTACTCTGAACCTGTTCGTTGTTGTTGTTTAGTCGTTTAGTTGTGTCCGACTCTTCGTGACTCCATGGAGCAGAGCACTCCTGTCTTCCACTGCCTCCTGCAGTTTGGTCAGACTCATGTTGGTAGCTTCGAGAACACTGCCCAACCATCTTCATCCTCTGTCGTCCCCTTCTCCTTGTGCCCTCAATCTTTCCCAACATCAGGGTCTTTTCCATGGAGTTTTCTCTTCTCATGAGGTGGCCAAAGTATTGGAGCCTCAGCTTCACGATCTGTCCTTCCAGTGAGCACTCAGGGCTGATTTATACATTCATATTTATATGAATTATGATTTATACCTGTTTATACATTCAGTTAAATTGAAAAATTGAACCTGTCATAGCATCCCCCACTCATGGCCATTTTTTGTGGTGAACACAATTTATTTTAAAAGAATATTCCAGGCATATTGTTCAGGGGAGAATGAATGGGAGATGCCCCCCTCTCCCCTGGAATGGTGCTATATTTCTGCTGTTCCTGAAAATATGAGCCTTAATTAATTGGGCAGATTGTAAAAAAAAATATATCCCTTCTGCGCTCAAGATCTTCAATGCCAAGACCATTTCACAACTGCTCTACGGCATTCCAATCTGGATCCCGGGGTTCACCCAGACAGTAGAGCAAGTGCAATCAGCCTTCCTCTACAATATCTTCTCTGTTCCAAGATGCGTCCCATATGCAGTTTTATGTTTAGAGGGAGCTCAACACAAGGTGGAATCTGTCGCCTGGGGTAGATTCCTTATATTCTGGCTAAAAATCTGCCTCGACTCTGACAGAGATCCCTTCCTCCAGGTAATGCTTTCGGACACCTTCCTCCCCCCAGGGCTGCAACACTTCAATAGGAAGGTACAGCAACTGGGGCTTTCAGTAGAACTCCTCCGCTCAATGTCCTTACAATCTGCCAAAGCCACAGTCATAACCAGGTTGTGGGACATTGAGAGACAGGATCTTATAGCGGCAGCAGACACAACATGTTCCCCCTTCTTTTTCACCTCCCGTGGGCTCATGAAACAATTGGGCAGATTCTTCTTTATTGTGAATATACCAGTACTTCAATATTATATTTATGTCCTTTTCAAGAAAAAAAGATTCCTAAATATGAAGCACTCATACTTCATAGCTTCAGCTAATAATGCTATGAAAGCTGACTGGCCAATTGTGCTTTGTCTTTGTCAGGCAAATGGCTTGCCAACGGCCTAGAATGACTGATAGATGTCTTCTCAATGGGAGCTACTTGAAATAGCTGGAGAACCTTCCTGAGGGTTTCAAATGGGAGAGGTTACTAGAACCTGGAAGCGGAGGATGCAACTTATAGGCATGTGAAGAAACTGCAGTTCAAAGATACACCTTGTGGTGCAGGATGCCTTTCTAGGGCAGGGTGGTACAATGTATGCAGCCCTTGAGCCTCTTTGGGGTGACCCGTGACTTTCCCAAAGCTGGGTAAATGAGGTGATTGGCTTTGGGAAGGAGGCAAGGGGGCTCTGTCAGGGTTCTAGAGTTCTCCCTCCTCCTTAGATAAAGGTAAAGGACCCCTGACAGTTAAGACCAGTCGCGAATGACTCTGGGGTTGCGGTGCTCATCTCGCTTTACTGGCTGAGGGAGCCGACATTTGTCCGCAGACAGTTTTTCCGGGTCATGTGGCCAGCATGACTAAGCCGCTTCTGGTGAAACCAGAGCAGCGCACGGAAATTCCGTTTACCTTCCCGCTGTAGTGGTACCTATTTATCTACCGTACTTGCACTTTGACGTGCTTACGAATTGCTAGGGTGGCAGGAGCTGGGACCGAGCAACGGGAGCTCACCCCGTAGCAGGGATTCAAACTGCCGACATTCCGATCGGCAAGCCCTAAACCCAGTGGTTTAGACCATAGTGCCACCCCCGTCCCTCCCTCCTCCTTACCAAAGCCTAATTAGTGCTTTCCCAGCTTTGGGAAGGAGGTAGGAGGGCTCTAGAACCCTGCCAGAGCCTCGTGCCTCCTTCCCAAAGCCCAGTACCTCGTTTGGCCTCGCTTCTCCCCTCTCTATGCACAACAAGACAGTGTGTGGCCCATGGGTTCCGTATTAAAGCACTCTTGTGGCAAAGTTGGTGTGAAAAGTTGGACCACCCTACTCTAAGGATATGATATAGGGAAATGGATCTGCTACATGCTAACTAACTAACTAACTAACATTCTGCCAGTCTGTCCTCTAGCTCCACAAACTACCGGTGTAAATATTACAAAAACTCTCCAGCCATCACTCCATCAAAAGGAAGCTAAATTCACAGAGCATTGCCCCTGGAATTTCTCACCTCTAGGGCAAGTTCAAAGTTTGTAACAATACTTTCTCCTCACACAAGGCACAAAACTACACAATGGAAATCATAGGGCACGGCTTCTAAGGCATAAAGCAGTTTCCAGTCAGGTTTCATCATTTTATTTAGCAATTGGCTACTACTGTATATCCTTTAGAACATAGAACACAAAAACATAGGAATATAGAATATACCTTATACTGAGTGAGACTCTTGGGTCCACCCAGCTCAGTATTGTTTACACTGACTGCCAGTGGCTCTCCAGGGTTTCAGACAAGAAACTCCCTCATCCCTATTTGGATGGGGGTTGAACCCAAGACTTTCTGCAAGCAAAGCAGATGCTCTACCACTCAGCTATGGTTGTTCCTGAAGGAGGGCTGCTTTGCTTGTTTGTGGATTACTCTACAAGTCTGAAATTCACAATTACTTGATGGCTTCTTTTCAACCAGCCAGAAGGCTCACTTTTCTTGTGCTCCAGGAAAAGCTTATGCCTCATAAATTACCTTAACAATACTTAATGTGGCTTTGCCACAAAATCAGATCCATGCCAATAAATTATAAGTTGATGCTAAACACCCCAGTCTATTTCTGTTGCCTTTTATCCTTTAAACATTCGGTGGAAGAGATTTCTTTTTCTTTTTTTCTAAGAAGCAAAAGCACATTCTATCAAAAATGATTTATATGAAGCAATATTGCTCTTACAATGAGCTGTCACATTTCAAACAGATCAAAGGTGGCCTATGAAAGCGGGAACATGCTCTCAGGCTATGCTAATTCCAAAGTGATTCCTTTCCTTCCTTCCATCCGTCATCAGAATATATATGCTTACAACTGACTTGTCTGGTGGGGAAGGCTTCTCCTTTGTCAACATCAAAGCAACTGTCCCCGTGACTTCCAAGAAGTCACTCCTTGCATTTTAACGTTCAGCAATAATAATGATGATGATAATTACCCTATTCATGGGCTTAACATTTTTAAAGAGGTCTTTACTCTTTCTGTCTGCTTCCAAAATGTTTTTCCTAAAGACATGAGGAGAGGGTGGCGCACCAGTTCTATGGATTGAGATGTCTCACTGGTTCTTTGCAAGCAGTGTAATAGAAGTCAATATGTTGAAGGACAGCATTTATCGGGCAAATTCATCTGTCTTTCCTTCTTCTTTGAAGTCAGTGTTGGAATAATTTTGCAATATGGGGTGACAATGGAAAACAGCCAGCTGGAACAATGGCTTCTATTGCATCTGTCTCTCCTGGCTTGGATTAAGCACATGCTGAGGAATTGATAGTTGCCAATTTCTACCTAGATGACCAGTGTTACATGTGTTTAGTCTGGGACAGGGCACTTTGGCCCATTTTCCTCCCTCACCTTTTTCCTTTTGAAGAAGGTACCTCAATTATATAAATGTGGCACAGATGTTGAAACACGGAAACACCTCAAATGGCCTACAAAGAATATCCTAAGTACAAATACCAGAGCTTCTAAAGCAGGCATAGGCAACCTTTGCTCTCCAGATGTTTTGGAACAACAACTCCCATGATCCCTGACCACTGGCCCTGTTAGCTAGGGATAATGGGAGTTGTAGTTCCAAAACATCTGGAGAGCCAAGGTTGCCTATGCCTGTTCTAAAGCACCCTTTATATAAGGCACTCTCTATTTCCACAAGTCAAGGAACCCTCTGAGGAAACCTTCACTGTAGTTTGGGGAACTGCAGTCAGAAATTGTACATTTCTTATTCTTTATTAATGCATATTTTGCTCAGTGCCAAAACAGCCTTCCACATATAATATTACCAAAGTTGGGTGCCATGCTGCCATGCTGTAACATGTAAAAATATACATAACTAGAGTGATACGAATTTGTGTGTGAAAGATAAAATTGCCTTAAGGATCAGAGACCCCATGCTGAGGAAAAGGTGGCTGAAAGATGACTTTTGAAGAGGGCTTCAGAATCTGCCATGCTTCAGTTCTAATAGTACTTGAAATGGGGACATATGAAATGGCATTCTAAGCATCTCTGTGGGATGTGCATTTGAAATGTTACAGAAAACCAAGCTGCTTCCATTGCCTTTTATTTCCATTTGAAAGACAAACCTCAAGAGTCTTGTCTGAGCTTTTAATCCAATCAAGCTCTCTTCTTTTTCTCACTCTTACTGAAAAGGCAGTAATTATAACTTATAGCACCTGCTTGCTTTGGTTTACTTTTGGCTGGCAGAGAAACAGAGTGTACCCATCTGCTTTAGGTAAGAGCTTGTTGTAGCCACAAAGTTGTTAATTAGCCTGACACACGACTCTCCTGGGGTGCGCGTGGTATGCCTTTACCACACCTATAAAACTGCTGGTAGACAGACACTTTGCCAGGGAATCACGACTGAATCACTGCCTTAAATAAGGCCTAGCATCTGACATGTAGTTTAGAGTTTTTGCCATCAGGTGTAGATGTGCCTCTTCAAATCCTCTCATTTTGTGCAGACTGCAAATGAGAAGAATGCAGACGAAAGGAAGCACAAGAATTGCACAAAGGACTACTTCAAACTCTCTTGCCCTGCCTCACCCCATCATTAATGACTTCGTGCTGCTTCCTCCTCAGGCTTTCTGTCTGCGACTCTTCAGAACAGAACAGCCTTGCCAACCTGGTGCCCTCCAGCCAGCACAGAGCTGCAAGTCTAAAACACCGAGGACAAAAGCTGCAATAGCAGGTGCTGCTAATAATTCATGGTCCTGATTGTCAGAGGTGTTAAATGAGTGCTTCAGATATGGAGCAGCCAGGCAACATCTAAAACAGCCTTTGCCTGCTTGCTGCCTTCCAGATGTTGTCAGACTACAATGTTCATCACATCAGCCAACAAATGCTGAACTCCTGTAACTTTTTATACCACAAATGTTCACTTTATTTTTTTGTCTGCTTTTGTTGTGCAAGTGTGCCCCACTCCCAGACAGCAATAAGGCAATAACATTAGTACAGCAACACAGAACGCATAAAGTGGAATGGTTATGTGGACAGTCCAGCATAACTCTACCACTAATGTGTTGTTATAATACCAGTAACATGTTGAAGAATACACTCGCCAAAGAAACAAACCCTCGTCAAAAAAAGTCTGAAGGGCCGTCTGTTAATTGTGATATATTATGGCATCATAAATACAAACACCTCCTGCAGCACAGATTATGGGATTCCCCCCCCCCAATTTCAAACCTGTAAATATCACATGGAGAAACAATAAAGGCAACATTGTACAATTCTGCATCATCTACCTGTCCTGGCCTCCAATGTGCAAGGCTTTTAATACCTACACCGGTGTGGAATATTTTATGGAGTGCTGCTTGATTTCCAAGCAGTAGGTAAGTTAGCATTCTATGAAACGAAACACTTCAGGGCAGATGGAAAAACCACAGCCTCTAGGCAAATGTAAATAAACGATTCAGGTCCCCACTCAACTTGTAATGTTTGGAAGCCACTCGGCAGTGATCTATGGATGTTCCAGGTTGGCAATAAATATACAGAAGACTTGTGGAAAATTACTCCTAGATGGAAGGAAACACAGACCTGCTCTTTCTTCTGATAAAATGACCAACCCTGGGAAGATACAGGAATAAGAGAAGGGCATTTGACACAAAGCCAATTTGAATAAAGAAGTATTGGCAGCCCCAATGAAATCTGAGGAAATCAGCTTAGCTTCAGATATTGCTTAACGCACAAAGCAGCCTTGCTAAGGGGGAAACTGTTTACTCAACGACTTTTCATCTCTCTCAAATCAGACCTAATTTATCCTAATGGGACTTAATGAGGGTAGGGAGATCTCCAAAGAGGAGTTCCCCCCTCTATTAAATCTGGATGCCGGAAATAAATTGCCATTGTAGAGGGGTTTTGGTTTCTTCTTTCTGTAGGGAGGGTGCAATAAACAAAGAGAGCTCTGGCTTGTTTTTTATCAGGTAAAATATCTGTATAAACTAGTTTGCATTAAAATTGCCTCCCCTTGATGTGTCCTACCCATTCCTGAAGATGGGCTTTAACAGCTGCAGTGTGTAACACTGTTCATCAATAGCAACCTGAAAGCAATACTCATGGGTATGGTGGCTTAAAACAATTTTATGAAAGTGGAATATCTGTGGCTATATCCATAGCGAGGTAGTGATTATAGTAGGATTATAGGTTACACCCCCATAAGATCATGGGTAAGCATTTGACTCAAGTTCTATCAAGCTGCATGACGTGGAGGCAATTTTGACCATATGCAGTGGGAGTTAATGTTCAATCCAAATGTTATAAACACGGATGGAGTTCAGGGTGGATGCATAACCTTTAGTATTTGATCTCAGGATTCTACTGAAGGGAACCATTCACAGCCCTTCTTTATTATGGTTATTGCATTATGTCAGTGAATGGTGCCCATCATGCAACCACCATGAACAAAGGTTCCCAAGCTGGGTCTGCATGCACTCTTATGAGTTAAAAAAGGGGAAATATGGTCAGTGTTGTTATGCTAAACAGACATCACAGGGGAAAACATCATGTTACCATATAAAGAATCCCTTTTTTTGCACCACTACTGGTCAGACTAAATGTGGGGTTGTTGTTTTTCCCCTCTAAAAGACATGCAAAATGTCAGAAGAACACTGACAACATCGTGTGGTCCCTCAATAAAAAATTCTAGAACATTCAAGGAATGAGATGATTTCAGGTAGTGCGGATGGGCCCTGTATTCCCAGGCTTAATCCTCCCAAAGTTAGGCCTTTCCACCCTGTCATTTTCCTGCAAGGTGTAAATGCAGCAGCCGGCTACGCCAAAGAATGCCAACCAAATGGAAGCAAGGATGAGAGAACAAATACCCAATTATGATTACTATTGCAATCATTCAGACATTTGGAGACCTGAATAACATTGGTTTGAAGACTTATGGTGTAGGACCTAAATCAATGGCACACTGTTGCTCCTTTCCACAGTACAAGGTATATACTTATATGATTCACTTCGGTGGAAGAAAAGGATCTCTCCACACAACAAATGCTAATTATTCAGTTTCAGCCAACACATTACTGCTCATTGTTGAGGGGGAAAGTAGATGCTTCATGTGCTTGGATGCTCTCCAGACCACATGATTGGAGGAGAAAGTTCAAAATCACCTCTTTTGTATTGAAAGCGCACTTGCTTTGAAAGAGATCCTATAAGAATCTGACTGGTATTTCATTGGTAAGTCCATACTCCCATTTGCTTCGAGGAGACAGTTCCTGCAATAAGATCTTGTCCCTTTCAGAGAGCGAACTGCCTCAAAAACAAAAGAAAACGGCCATTCTCAAGGACAGCAAAAGCTCATTTGTCCCACAGCTAAAATGCAGTCACCTATGGGCTGGATGGTTTTAACAGCACAGCTGTGCGAGGGAGGAGGGAAAGGAAATTACGATGTGGAGAGCTATTTGAATTAGGAATCACAGAGGGATTGTACAATGAATGGGACCGCATAATGACTTGCCATGGAACTAGGCAAAGCACCTGTCATTAGGAAAATTATCTTTTAAAATCTCCAAAGATCATGTTTATTCATTCCAAAGATAATACCTTTGTCCATGTGCATTCTCTATTGGCCTCTTATGGAGGCTAATAACTCAAAGACTAGATTGTTGAGTGACAGCATTAAAAAGCAATTTCATCAGAACATGGCTGTTACAGGGTGCTATCAGACAGTGGGTTTTGCAAGTGTCATGCTTGAAGATTTAGTGCCCTACACTAGCAAGCCACACGGGGACTGCACTAATCTCTATACTGTACCAGGCATCCCCAAACTTCGGCCCTCCAGATGTTTTGGACTACAATTCCCATCATCCCTGACCACTGGTCCTGTTAGCTAGGGATCATGGGAGTTGTAGGCCAAAACATCTGGAGGGCCACAGTTTGGGGATGCCTGCTCTATACTAAGAATTCCTAACACCACCGGGATTAGTGACATGAGCACCTTACAAATTATTGATGCCAGCACAGCCCTCCTTTATATTTTGCATTCCCTGTGATAAGCCACTTTTTAGCATTGGATTGGAACAAATGGTAATTAAGGTTCTGCGGATTGTCATTTGCTGCAACTGAGCATTAAAGAATGGGTTTTCATGGGGAACATGCTGGGACATTAAAAAGAAAATGTGCTCAGACACAGCACTTTAAAATGCAGGCCTGTTACTAGAAAGCATGGGGCAAAGGTAAGTGGATGAGCCTCAAGACTGTGTGTCAGGATCATATTTCTCTTCTGTTGAAACAGCTATGTTGTATCCTGGTTCATTTCCTTGAGACCCAGGTATCATTTGGACTAGCTTCCTCCATACCAATCAATCTACTGAGATGTTTCTTAAGCAGATGGGAGTAATATGTTTTATTCCACTGTGTTTATTGTACTTTAAGGTGATTCCAGGTGACCTGTTTATTGGGCATTCATCTTGATCTGCTGTTGAGGTTAGTGATGTTGAACCAAAGCAGGTATTATCACACATTTCCCAGTGCATTTTGCCATCATTTTCCGTATCACAAAATGTCCAATATTTTGGGGAAGCGAATTTGCCGATACGTAATGGAACCACCCTTAATGCTGTGTGTAACTTGTTGTGTGACAGAACTACTGCTGCCCCGTGGCCATTTGGCTCCAGAGTCTATGAACTTTTTCTGTGTTTACAAACAAAGGATAGCATTTCATGCTTCTGCTCAGTTGGGCTCTAGTCCATGGAAGCTCACAACCATTCAACTGCTAATCCTGGTCCCAGGGAGAACTCAGATAGAGTGGCAACCACATCAAATGTCTCCGCACTCCTGCTTCCAACTTCCTTTAGCTCAAATTCCGCACTATTATCTTTTTCAAGGAAAGAATGGAACCATGGATTAGCCAAGTTACAGGGAACCAGGCAGAGGGCCTTCTCGGTAGTGGCACCTGCCCTGTGGAACACCCTCCCACCAGATGTCAAAAAGAAAAAAAACTACCAGACTTTTAGAGGACATCTGAAGGCAGCCCTGTTTAGGGAAGCTTTTAATCTTTAAGAAATTAGTGTATTCTAATATTTCTGTTGGAAGCCGCCCAGAGTGGCTGGGGAAACCTAGCTAGGTGGGTGCAGTATAAATAAAAAAATATTATTATTATTAAGCCAAACAAGATACTGCAATAAGACATAAGGTGGTATTAGGAACATAGGAAGCTGCCTTATAACAAGTCAGACCATTGGACATCTATCTCAGCATTTTCTAGTGCAGGCATCCCCAAACTTCAGCCCTCCAGATGTTTTGGACTCCAGTTCCTATAATCCCTGACCACTGGTCCTCTTAGCTAGGGATCATGGGAGTTGTAGGCCAAAACATCTGGAGGGCTGAAGTTTGGGGATGTCTGATCTAGTGGCTCCAGGATTTCAAACACAATTCTCTCCTAGCCCCACCTGAAGATGCCAGGGATTAATCCTGGGACCTTCTGCAAGCAACGCATTAAGATCTGATCCTTCAAAAAAAAAATTTTTTTTAATGAAATGCTTCCAAATATTTGTGTCCGTTTGAAAATTACCTCCCAGTTCTAAAATTTATGATGCTTTGTACCATATTCTTTTCTCTAGCACCTGCTCAGAAGGCTAGAAGTCTGCCCTAAAGGTTCCTATGAAAACCTTACTGGATTTTTGGGAGGGGAAAATGTGATGCCTCAGTGGTTGAGCATCTGCTTTGCATGTAGGTCCCAGGTTCAGTCCCCAGCATCTCATGGTTGGGCTGCGAGAGATTCCCATCTGAAACCATGGAGAGCTACTGCTAGTCAGTGCAGGCAATGCTTAGCAAAATGGACCAATGGTCTGGCTCAATCTAAGGCAGCTTCTTATGTTCCCATTTCACCCCAACAGCTAAAAATATTCTTGTTTAGACAAGCCTACTCAGATGTTTAGAACGCTGAGGTAATTCTACTCTGTTTTAGTATGTTTCAGAGGTGTGTTTTTTAACCAATATTTTTTTTTTTGAAATAAAGAAATAAATAAAACAAAGTATTGAACGACACTTGTTTCAGAGATCCCATAACAGCTTAAAGGGACAATCCATTAGGACTTACAGTGACTGAAGGTTTGGAAGATCCCACAGAGCTTCTGCTGGGATCCGACTGAGCTGATTGTTCTGTAACATCCTATAATTAGAAGAGGGGGGAAAAGAGACAACTTTCAAAAATAACCCTCAATACAATGGGGTATACAGAATTCCACCCCCCTCCCCAAACAAGATTTCAGAAAACAGATGCTTTTCAAGGCACAAAATCTTCCATTAACAAGGGCACAGGGCTGCTGAATACAGGTCTAGGAATGGCATTCCGAAGCTCATTTGTCCTGAAACCGCAGACTCCATTGCTTGGATGAATCGTGGGACTCTGGCAGAAATGTAAACCTGTCAAGGGCTAATGCTTTTTCAATGTAAAATCTATACAAAGTAGCACCATGATAGTATATACTGTATTCTGGATAAGTAAGTGAACACCTGGAATTGTGTGTCTGACTGGGAATTAGTTTAGGGGAAAGGCCACTCTGTTCATAATTATTGTTACCTTTTATATAGCACCATCAGTGTGCGTGATGCTTCACCGGGTATAAAAGGACACGTCTCTGCCCAAGCAACTAACCATTTAAAATTTGACAGAGGAAAAGCGATAGAGGAGTATGATGTAAATTGTAACTGGGATAAAGAGGGAAGTAATGAGATATTGTTTCAGTTCCCTGTGCTTAGGCTTAGTTACAGGCGCGACACAGAATGGCATGCAAACTAGGCGTTATGGAAAAGATGGCTTCTGAGGAGGGATCTGAAAGAAATAGCATGCAGGTGCCTGGGAGAATATATGTACCTATTCCTTTTGTGGAGAATATAGATACTGTGAAATTTCATCGGAGTTCTGATATTATATTACCACAATGATTTTTATTCTGACGAGTAATTTTAGGCCTCTTGACATGAGTTTTTGGGACACCTCAGAAAAGTGAGACTGTCTTGCACAGATCTGAGCAGAATCACCCATGGATGCAACTTCAGATTCTGAATATGCGCACTAGTTCCAATAAAACCCAAAATACGGGCACCCAATTTCAAAACTGTTAAAAGTATCACATATGCCATGTGCTTTGCCCATATTGTACTTCTCTACTGCTACAAAAGGTCTCCTTGAGGCATCTGGAGCTGACCTCCACAAACAGGAAAAATCATGTAGTAAAGTCCTTCTGGAACTGTACGCTTCAGGCTTCAAACATGGAATCACATTTTTTATGCAACACGTTAAACTTTCTGCTGGCAGAAAATTGCACACCAGAGAGAAAGGTTCCAGCCTAAAGCTCTCCCTCATGCATGAATGCACCTGGCTTCAGGGGTGTAGGAAGGGGTGTGTGGGGCGCCCCGGGAGTCATCCTGAAAGGGGTGACATTTGGCGCAGGGCCCCCCACCCATGACTCCCCCAAGCCCAGCGAGCGGCAAAGCGGCAAAGCAGCTGCTGTGGCTCTCCCCCTTTCCGTGGCTCACTGTAGGCTTGGAGGTCGCGGGGGAGCGGCCCCCGGTGAGGATCGCGCAGCTGCGCTGAGATCGGCCCCATGGGTAGATCGCCCCGCCCCCGGGTGCACAGCATGTGTGCCACTCCAGGTGCCAGAGCACCCAGCTCCGCCACTGCCTGGCTTCACAAGCTCTGATGATCAGCTCACATTGGGGCATGCACAATGTGCTAAAAAAGATTCCGTACTCCTGACTTTAGAAAAGTATTATTATTATTATTATTATTATTAGGTCCAGCGCCGAGGGACTTCTGGCGGTTCCCTCGCTATGAGAAGCCAAGCTACAGGGAACCAGGCAGAGGGCTTTCTCGGTAGTGGCACCCGCTCTGTGGAACGCCCTCCCACCAGATGTCAAAGAGCTAAACCACGACCAGACTTTTAGGAGACATCTGAAGGCAGCCCTGTTTAGGGAAGCTTTTAATGTTTAATCGATTACAGTGGTACCTCGACTTACGAACGACTCGACAACTGAATTTTTCGACTTATGAATGGGGCAAATGGCCGCACGCTTACGAATTTCTCGACATCCGAACGGAAACCGTGGCGGTTTTAGATAGGGTTTTTTCGACTTACAAATTTTTAGATGGGGTTGCTTCGACTTACAAATTTTTCTGATTCCAATGCATTCCTATGGAAAATCGCGTTTCCAATGGGGCTTTTCGACTTATGAATTTTTCGACCTACGAAGGTGCCTTTGGAACGGATTAAATTTGTAAGTCGAGGCACCACTGTATTGTATTTTAATGTCTGTTGGAAGCTGCCCAGAGTGGCTGGGGAAACCCAGCCAGATGGGCAGGTATAAATAATAAATTTATTATTATTATTATTATTATTATTATTATTATTATTATTATTATTTGCACAGAGCTTAGAACTTGGACTATGCTGGTAAGCCTTTATGGAGATGCATCACAGCTACCTGCATGTAGAAGGTTTGAGGTTCAGTGCCCAGTATCACCAGGCAATGCTACGACACACCCACAGCCAGTCAACATAGATAGTACTGTGTTAGACTGGACAATGGTCTGACTTCCTACAAAGCAGCTTCTTATGGAAACAGTAGAGCACAGAAGGGACCGTCTTCCACCCACCTCTTTCTTTATTGCATTGGCTTAGCATGTTAAGAACAGCCAGCCAGGGATAAATGACAGACGTCACAGTCAAAAGGAGTAGTAAAGTTGCACTGTGTGGGGCCAGGCTGCTCATTTCTCTTTTTGGAACAATGGCTCTAATCACAGGGCTCAGTGGACATGCTGCAGTTTACACTGGGAGTAGCCTGCCAGCCCCACTGCTTTCAGTAAACATCTCTGACTAATGATAGTAATTTGCATTTACCCAAGTAAACACTAGAAGCACAACGTGGACAGTGCAGGTCCCTAGGGTGCTGTGTTTTCTTTCTTCAGTACAAAACAGCAGAGGACAAAAGGTGATTCCCAAGAAAAACACTCATCGTCATATTAAAGAACACCCAAATGAAGGAAAACAATCAAACATAGTTTCACAGATCTAGTATATACAAAATGTAAGATTAACCCTACTGGATCAACTTGCTATAACTATGCCTTTTTAATATATTGAACAGGGATACAGAATCCTATATAATAAAGTCCCTGTGTCTCTGCGTCCAGTCCCTGTGTCCCTGCTAATGCGCATGTGCCCCACGGACACAGGGACTGGACGAAGAGGCGGGACGTACACACGCACGCTCTCTCTCCCCCCCCTCAACCCTCTGCCTCCCGTTCCCCTGCGGCGGCGGACCATCTTGGTCCTGCAGATGGTGACAGCAGTCACTGCAGATGGTGACAGCAGTCACGAAATTAAAAGACGCCTGCTTCTTGGGAGAAAAGCAATGACAAACCTAGACAGCATCTTAAAAAGCAGAGACATCACCTTGCCAACAAAGGTCCGTATAGTTAAAGCTATGGTTTTCCCAGTAGTGATGTATGGAAGTGAGAGCTGGACCATAAAGAAGGCTGATCGCCGAAGAATTGATGCTTTTGAATTATGGTGCTGGAGGAGACTCTTGAGAGTCCCATGGACTGCAAGAAGATCAAACCTATCCATTCTTAAGGAAATCAGCCCTGAGTGCTCCCTGGAAGGACAGATCGTGAAGCTGAGGCTCCAATACTTTGGCCACCTCATGAGAAGAGAAGAATCCTAGGAAAAGACCCTGATGTTGGGAAGGATTGAGGGCACTAGGAGAAGGGGACGTCAGAGGATAAGATGGTTGGACAGTGTTCTCGAAGCTACGAACATGAGTTTGACCAAACTGCGGGAGGCAGTGCAAGACAGGAGTGCCTGGCGTGCTCTGGTCCATGGGGTCACGAAGAGTCGGACACGACTAAACGACTAAACAACAACAACAATCAAATTCAAGAAAACTCTTTAACAAACTCATTGACAGGTTAACAGGCACATTTCACTATTTGCTTAATTCATGCGTGATCATGGGGAGAATGGAGATGGGATAAGATCAGCGATGGGAGGCACCAGCTGGGGAACCCAAGGGGCAAGGGGCTCAGAGCCAGAGGATTGGTGGTGGAACAATGATGAGTGGTCAGAGGGGGCAGACTGGAAGGAGGAGGTGTTGGAAGCTGAAGAGGTAACAGGGTTTAGTGAGCAGGGAGAGTCTGTGGCAGAGAGCAGTCCAGAATCAGAGACAGAAGAGGAGGCTGGGGAGGAGGGGGGGAAAGAGTCAATAATGAGTGAGGTTGGTGATGAAGCCAGGCAGTCTCCCCCTTCTGCTGCAACCAACTTCCCTCCAGCCTGGTCTCCCTGAACCAGAAGAGGTATGAAGAGGGCAAACTGAAGAAGCCTCAGATTGCTTGGGAAGGAGCTGGGGAGGAGGAGACTTAGGGAGCTGGGCAAAGGCAGAGACCTTCAGTCCTCACAACTGCCATATTGGGGCAAGAGAACTGAGAAGAGTTGCTGTGCTCATTTGGCCTGGCCTCCTGAGCTGTTTTTTTTAAAATAAATAAATATTATTTTATCATTATTATTTATCCATCAAAAGATCTCAGTGCGGTTCACCAGAGAGTTAACTCAACTGACACTGTGTGAATGATTGCTGACCTGCTACTGACCACCTGCCTTGACAGCTGTTCAGGAAACCCTGGGACTGCTGAAGCCTCTTGTCTTGTGTGTAGGTGGTGCCATTTTCACTACATAAGCAACAACACTCACACCTGAATATGAAAACAGGGGGGAGCAAGTAGGACCTGCAACAAAACATTGCTATGTGGTGCACTCCCTGTTCTTGATTCCTGCAACTCTATTGCCTGCTGCATGCAGGTATGGTTGTGCATATGATAGTAAGGGTTCCAGTGGGACTCTGGTGGGTGTGGGTGTGCGCACGCTTGTGTGCACATTTGTATGTGTAATAGAGGCAGGGCAGGGCTCTGGGGCTGATCCACTTCTCCCTGGAGAATGTCTCTGTATGTTTATTTGCTCCCTTTGGTTTTAATGATTGAGCAAGATGAAAGGGAGAAAGGTATAGATCAAGGGCTGCTTGCCCGCCACTCCAGGGAGGGATTTAAAGAGACAGCATCGATTCATGTGCTTCCCCATGCCTTCTGGGGAAAGCCATTCATTTAATCATAGGAATGCTTTCCCACACAGCCCCACATCTGAAGCAGCCTCTCCCGCCTAATTGACTGACACTCCGTGAAGCCTATCTCAATGACTCCTTGCATGTAACAAAAACATTCTCACCCGAAGCTTGGAGTTGCTATTCTGCTCTTCTTCTCCGCACCCTCCCATAGAACAGCATGTTGTGCATATACAATCACAATTCTTCTTGTGCAATACAGTGGTACCTCGGTTTATGAACACAATTGGTTCCGGAAGTCTGTTCATAAACTGAAGCATTCATAAAGTGAAGCAAACTTTCCCATTGAAAGTAATGGAAAGTGGAGTAATCCGTTCCAGACGGGTCTGCGGAGTACTCAACCTGAAGCGTACTTAACCCGAAGCATGGGTGTACTTGGTTCCGGAAGTCTGTTCATAAACTGAAGCATTCATAAACTGAAGCGAACTTTCCCATTGAAAGTAATGGAAAGTGAATTAATCTGTTCCAGATGGGTCCGCGGCGTTCGTAAACCGAAAATTCGTAAACCGAGGTGTTCATAAACCGAGGTTCCACTGTACAGTACATTTTAACTAATCAGTGGGGGGGATGTTTGATGTTTTCTTGCTAAAGTTTCCTCTCCTCCACCTCACAGATTCTCTACTGCTGAAAGCTCTCGCATGAAAAATTACTACAGAACCAGGTTCAAAAACCTGGGTTTGTTCACATGACCAAATTGGCAAGTTGGAAATGTAGGGATGATAGGATCTGTATGGTGAACTGCTGACATGACACTGTATAACCAGATTGAATTATGGGTATATACAGTAATGGGTTCTACATATTGAAGTAATACCCTGGTTGAAATCCCTTGTTGCTAAAAATTAAACTCAATGTGAAGGGCCCCCAGGGATTGCCCCATTTCCCCCTAGGTGTCCCTCCCGTGTGGACGCAGGATCAGGGCCCCCATCAGCTGTGCTTGCTGGTGAAGAATGACTGGGTGATAAACCAGGTAAGGAACAGCTGGGGAGAAGCTCGACTGTTGACCATGAGGTTTCAGAGTTCCTTATGACTAAGGAACAACAGAAGGGCTGGGGTAGAGAGGGCCTGCTCCCCTTTCTAGTTGACCTGAAGTGCAGCAGAGAGAAGGTGCTAGGAAGGAACATGAGAGGCTGGCAAGCTACAAGGTGAGTTTTGAGGCCTCAGCCTCAGTCCAACTGGTGTCCCAAGAAGGAACTGGGGGAAGGGTATATGAAGCAACACTGAGTCCCTAATAAACAATGTGTGCAGGAAGAGAGGGGCTGGGTACAGAAAGACTGGGCCTTTTGAATACCCGCCAGTTATCTCAGTTGTGGTGCTGATGATGCCATGGTCACAGGTTTGGTCCCCATATAGGCCAACCACACATTCCTGCATTACAGGGGGTTGGACTAGATTATCCTCGGGGCTCTATGATTCTATGATATACCCCTCTCCATGGAAGCCCAGCACCCTGCAGAACTGAGTAGTGGTGCACCAGGTGATGGAAGGGCACACGAACGCTCTGGGCAACCCCACAAATGGAAAGCTGTATTAGATGTTTTGACATGCTGGAGCTGGGGTAGGTGGGGAGAGAGAGAGAGGCAAAGCTTGCCCCACATGCTGTTTTCTCGATGTTTTAATTTGCATTCCTTGCCTGGGGCATCTTGGGCTTGATGAAAGTAGGAGCCTTCCCGCAACCCCTACTTGGTGGTTTTTCAAGCCTCGTTCCAACAAGCCGCTGGAGAGATTCACCTCTGTGTCCCACTGGTCTCTCCTCAGCTTGCGCCCTCCCTCGTTATCCCACAGTTCCAAAAAAGGTGAAATAAGCAAAAGTTGGTTCTGTGTGCTCTCACAGAAGCAGAGTGGCACTTTAGACTTCAAAGAATTGCAACTACACCCACCTGCCTAGCAGGAAGATCACTCCTAGAGCAGCACCCACTGGGTCATTACAGGAAAAGCCTCTCACCAGGTTCTCAGCAGGAAACACTAAGTCAAGCATGCACTCTGTGTGGATACAAGCATAGCACATCGCTGCAAACAGGACCAACCTTATCAAGAAGCAACATGAAGTAGTTTGCTTCAGGCAGCAGATTTCAGAAGTGTCAGAGGCTATTGTGACTACTCCTGAGTAACGAATCAGAATCCGGCACTGCCCCCTTCCGCAATTTGGACCAACATAAAAGCCTCGGGACAGTGAATCTCCTCCCCTTTCTCCTCCTCCTCAATTCCAGAGTCAGGGGGGGGGGGAAGGGTCTGCATTCTGCCTGATTTCTCTCCTCTCTTTCCCCCTCCCTCTCTTCCTGCCTGTGGAGCAAGGGCTCTTGGATGTTGCCAGAGGTCTGGCACTCCCTTTCTGTCTCCTGACTTTCCTCATCCGTCCCTTCGCTTACATGACTGCTTGGAGATGGGCTGCTTCTGATGAGGGGGGGGGGCTGTTCTCTATAAGCCCTTCCCCTTACAAGAAGGCATGCTGTTTTCCCGGCTTTCATCTCCCTCTCACTGGAGAAAAATGTTTCTGGGCGTCATGTTACTTTTTGCTTGAAGTGCAAAAACATCTAAGGCCCCTAACCTGTCTATAACCTGGCAAAGAACTAAGATTCAACAGGGAAATGTTGGAACAAACAGTTTTACGGAGCGGCTTGCTGCTCCTTGGATCTTATTGTTTTAGCTGTTTTAATTGTTTTAATTTTAATAGAATGTTTGCCATAGCATGGGTTGCGCATGTGGGGGTATACATTCAATTGTAAAAATATTAAAAAATAAAAACGATTATAACATGGCAACATCCTTTACTCTGTGGATAACGGAAGAGCGTCTTTTCTAGGTGGGATGTACATTGTGGCTTCTCCATAGTCCTCACCCCCCCGAAAAATATATATAGAGAAATGCCGTATTTGCTGGCCATTCCCACATTGGTTGGGATAGTCTGAAGTGGTGGTGGTAGGCTGCTTCAGACTTCCCCTATTGTGTAGGATTCTTGAAAGACCTGCATTGGCTCCCAGTACGTTTCCGAGCACAATTCAAAGTGTTGGTGCTGACCTTTAAAGCCCTAAACGGCCTCGGTCCAGTATACCTGAAGGAGCGAATCCACCTCCATCGCTCTGCCCAGACACTGAGGTCCAGTGCCAAGGGCCTTCTGGCGGTTCCCTCACTGCGAGAAGCCAAGTTACAGGGAACCAGGCAGAGGGCCTACTCGGTAGTGGCACCCACCCTGTGGAGCGCCCTCCTACCAGATGTCAAAAAGAAATACACCTACCAGACTTTTTGAGGACATCTGAAGGCAGCCCATTTAGGGAAGCTTTTAATCTTTAAGAAATTAGTGTATTTTAATATTTCTGTTGGAAGCTGCCCAGAGTGGCTGGGGTATAAATAATAATAATAATAATAATAATAATAATAATAATAATAATAATAATAACCACACATGCGGAGGGGCTATGGGGCCAGATAACATGGATGCAATGGATGGTGAACGGCTAGCAAATGTGGCCCAGTCTCTCCTTTATTGCATGAGTTACTTTAATGGCCAAAATAAGGCTCATCCCTTGTTGAGCATAGGCAGGGAACCTCTGCCTCCTAGCTGGGCACTGTACCTGTGATAATCCCCATGGAAATTAAGCCACATGGGCAACATAACCTGCATTTATATCTCATGCTAGTTCTGACCAGCCATGTGGACTGGCAGAATAGAGCAGGGGGAAATGCCTTTAGATTTTTGCAATGAGAAGCACAGGAACAGTATGCACATGGAGATAGGGTCACCTGCATGTTTTCCTTGGAGACACAACCCCCCATACTTCTTCAGATGATAAATCCTTCATGCTGAAATGAAAGCTATAGTGCTCAATCCTTTTGTTAATATGGATGCCCAAGTTGTGTTCCTGTCAAGTGGAATGAAGCTAATAGGTAGGCTTCTACTTCATCACTAGCTCACAGGATTGCTTTGGATGTACCTGAGGATGCCCAAACGCAGATTTCCATGCCACTGAGATTGCCACAGTTCATCTGTGCACTATGCCTCCAGCCTTAGAAAAATAACTCAAGCAATGCTTTCTCCTGATGCCAGCAGAGTTTTTGCTATTATTACCTGCAGGAGGTGCTGTTTTAGTTTCAATGAAACCTGCATACTTCCAACATTTTTAGCTATTTCACTGGGAAGCGCTCCAATGTAAACTGATAAAAAGAGGCATTCAGAGCCCATGAGTTCCCTGAGCATAGTGTTGCCCTTGTTGAAACAGGGTGGGTTTGCTGTGGTTTTCTTGGTTTCTTTGATTCGGTGCCTAATGCAGACTGTGGATAAAGCAGCAACTCATCTCTAAACCTAGGGATTTAGGGCAGGATTCTTTAGAAGGCCTAGTAAACAGCACTGCACTCTCTAATCCCGGGAGCAGGTTACTACCTGCTTGGTTCATATAAACTTTGTCGGCTACAGCGATTTCACATTGTGGTTGAGTTCCAAACATGCCCTCAGGACTGAAATGTTTATTGCAGAAAGAGAAGGGATTGTAAAATATCTCCTTGGAAAAAGGGAAGATGAAGAACTGAGAACCTAAATAAACACTCACCAGAACCGGATTGCTGTTGCAAAATAATTAACAAATGAAAATAAATAAAAAATGCACCATAATATCTGGAGGTGCATTTCCTATTAAGGCAATCACAGCTGACCAGAGGAAAAGATATCCAATTCAGTTAGCCTGTCCTGCAGCGATTGCTATGAATGAAGTGTTAATGCAGGGCAAGTACCAGGGACAGAGCTATTTCAGACAATGAGAGATCACAGAGGTGTAGCTATAAGTCCAATGCCTTTGCATTGATTCTGGACTAATAAAAGACCATTTAAAGCAACTGGCAATTGTCTTAATCTCTACAATGTATATTATAGGCTCCATACAAATGCCTCCCAAGCCAAAATCACAGTTCTGGTTCCCTTGCCATTTCTTTCCACCAACATCCTACAAATGCAGTCAAGCATGAAAGTCTAAAGTTGAGATACCGTCCACTGTTATTTGGGGCTGAATAAAAGTCATTATCAAGAGCCACAAGGATTTCTTAGCACACTGTACAGAGAAATCCCTGCTCCTACAACTGATACATCATCACAGTGAAGAAACAAGATGGGGAAACGAAGGAGACACGAATAACTTTGAACAATGTGTTGTCCTTGTATGAATTGCTGACAAATAAAAACAGAAGAAAAATAACTTGAAAGATATTGATTCAAGAGCAAGCAAGTGCTGAAATTAAATACCCTAGACACAATGGAATTCCAGTGGTGTATTAAGATTTGAGCAGCCCTGAACATTTTGCAGCTGCTCGGATGGCAATCTCCCTCAAGCATGATTTGGAAGAAATCAGATAGAACCCAGCTCCAAGGAACATTTGGTACATAGCATTTCTGTGATGATATTTATAATGGTCTCTAATACATGGGAATTCAAGTGAACCACATATTCACAGGGATGGACCCCATGACCTAAATGCCTGTTTGGAGAACAAACATAAAGCAGTACACTGAAGAAATTGTAACTTACAAAATCTTTAAATTGTAGAGGCCAGAAAATGCTTTCCCTGGAATCTTAGAGAGTTGATTTCCAGATAGGCGCCTGTAATAAACAAAAGAGACATGGTCAAGATAACAAGATAACATATTTGAAAGTCTACTAGTGCCTTTTGTAAGAAAATATGATTATGACCTGGAGCGAAGTCTCTTGCTCCTGAGCTAGATATAGCTTCGTGAGTGGAACCAACAGTCATTTCAGGAAGAAGGTATTTCTAAAACTGCTGTGAACAATTCTATATGTTCCTCCCGTCACTATTCATACTAGCCACGTGGAAGGCAGTATCTGGTATCAAGAGGCTACTCTTGGCTTTATAGCTAAGGTTTCATTGGCTGAGTTTGCACATAAACCCATATTGCTCCTCCCAGGGCATGTCAGTAAAGCCAAGGTTTGGCTTAGAATGTTGTCCAAATCCAAGATTGTGGTTAAGATCGCTCTTCTTTAACCATAGTCTATAGCAGGCATCCCCAATCTTTGGCCCTCCAGATGTTTTGGACTACAATTCCCATCATCCCTGACCACTGGTCCTGTTAGCTAGGGATCATGGGAGTTGTAGGCCAAAACATCTGGAGGGGATGCCTGGTCTATAGCCAAGTTTTGCTCATATGGTTAAGGAGAAGAGCCCTGAACCATGGCCCTATTATCAAATGACATGCTAAACCAAACCCTGGCTTAACTGCTGTCCCATGCTGAGCTGAGCCCTGAGAGAAGCAGAGGTGGAGTGAGCTCTTATCTAGGAGTTGACATGTTTGTGCTGTCCCAGTAAGCCCTACTTTGGCTTACTGTGACATGCAAAAAAAGATCATTGTGTTGTGGGGTATGTCTAAAGTAAGTCTGCTAGGACTAAGACTAAGATATTACAAAGCTGCCCAGTGGCTGGGGCAACCCAGTCAGATGGGCAACTTAACAACAACCACTCATTTTAGTTTGAATGCCATAAAAATGTGTTCTTATGGGGTTACGACTCGAGATATTCATAGAGAAAATATTTCTTGAAGGCTATTAGCTGGGATAGCTGAAAAGAGCCTCCGTGTTCAGAGGCAGTATCACAGATGCTGGGGACAAAGCAGAGGTGAGGGATCTTGCCTTTCCTCTCTTCTAGTAAGTTTCTCAGAGGCAACTCGCTGACTAATTTTGGAAATAGAATTTTGGCCTAGGTAGTCCTTTCAGTCTGATCTAACAAAGCTCTTCTTGTGTTTGTAGGAGTCTGCAGACTTTCTGGAGTCATCCACCACAATGACATGGACATAATACCAGTCACTTTTCATCCATTTAAAGTATGATTGCTTTTGTGAATGCATTTATGCACATAAGTATACAAGTGCTGCATGTCTCTCTCTCCTTCCCTGGGATTTAAAGAAATGGCGCCCATAATTAGTCCTATAAAAGCATAAAGAGTACAGGGTCATCTCTTTAATATATAGGAGCAGGTTTCAACCTGCCTTCCTTATAGTACACCACCAGCTGCCTTGCAGTTTCTGCTTACTGTCACTCTGGGGCTCTTTAACTTTTGATATTGCTTCTTTGGGTTGATTTCTGCTCCCCTGAAGGGGACGGTGTTTCTGATGGGAGATGACACAAATGGCGGTCATGCAACACATTTTGTTTTGTCCTCCTTTCTGTGCATTTTCTATATGCTGCTATTTCCTGGGGACTAGATTTCTAACCCTTAGAAACCTGAACAGTTTCTAAGAGCACCCACATAAGTGGGGTGTGTATGTGCTTGAGTCTGCCCCCTGCATTTTTATCTTTCGATATATCCTAGTTAGTAACATGAGGTGAGGAGCGCTGCTCTGATGGTTACCTTTCTCCACACACAGGAGTAGTTTTCCAGAGTTTTCCTTGTGCCTTGCACTGAAAAGGAAGGGACGAAGCACTGAACTCAGAATGGGAGGGACAGACAGGACTCCAGTAGACTGTGTGTCTGCGTACGCGCTCCTGTATCATCAAGTATATAGGGAAAGTTTAGTTTGTTGTGCTTGCCCTTTCGTGGGGGGGGGGGCAGCTTGAGGCGTGTGCCTAGTGTAATAAGCTTTTACCACAAACCAACAGGGAGAGAGGAGCTATGCCACTGAAGTTGTCAACACTGGTTTCAGTTCCCTATCATTAATCACTCAGACTATTTAGCCCTGTATATCCTGACACAATAGCATTCTGTGCGCAGGGTCACACCCCCACCCCACTCCCATTGCACTTCCAGTGTTTATTGTCAATCAGCAAAACCCATTCCTGCCCAGTTCTACTTAGTTTCTTTGCTGACTGCAACCTTCTCACACAAACATCCATGTGCCTGATTCTCCCCATCAGAGGGAAGACAAAGTTGTATGCCTTGGCTCAACAAAGTCACTTCCATTTTGATGACTGAAGTGACAAGTGGACATGCTGTTCTCGGATTCCAGGGCTGTGTTGTGGGCTCTGGATTGTGCTCCTACAAGACTCTGCTTCATTAGGCATTTTACGCCCCCATCTTTCTGTAGACAGTTTTCCAAGAGGTACACACAACTGGTCTGCCATGTACACTGTGAAGTAACTTCAGGGGACGTAGACAGAAGCATTGGCCAGAATTCAACGCAACGTTAAGTGGGAGATGCATGAGTGGAATGAACTCTTCCCCTCTCTCCTCCCTCCCTGTGCCCCCTAAACCTGTTATGGGGGGGATTTAGAACAGGTTTAGAGCAACAACTCAATTGAATCATGCCCACTTTTTGTAAGGAGGAAGTCAGTCTATGAATCCATTTCCACACATGGGGGGGGGGGAATCAAAGAAGTCACTATCCTCTCATACCCCATGTTTCATCCATCCCAGTATCTGTTCCTTTGAGTAAAGAAAAGTGCCAGCCCAACAAAGTTCAGTAAAAAATGTTGGTTCTGTTTGTGTGGTTATTCTTCTTGTGACATTTCAGCCTGAGTATGACACTCTATCTCTTAAACCCGCAACAGTTCAAATAATTTTTGAAGGGGAAATTTGGAATAAATGTTTTTTTTAAAAAAGGACTGGTATTTTGATGATGTGCACACTGGTAATCACTTGTGAACATGAGGAGTACTGATTCCACCTAGAAGCACCCCTTGAATTTATTTTTAAATTATATCACTTTGCCTCAGAATTGGGAAGGGAATGCTAAACCAAGAGGCCATATAACCTCATTATGCTTACAGTTCTTCTAGAAAGCGCAGGTGGTGGAAGTCCCCAGGCAGCAGCTCACTGATGTTGTTCATGCTCAAATCACTGAGAAACAAAAACAAAGGAAAGGAAAGGAAATCAGAGTTTGGATCATTTGCAATACCCGAGTAAAACGTAAACTTATAGGATCTAGTGCAGCCTGCAAAAAAATCCCTATTGCTCATGTAGGCTCTGCTCAGATCTTCATTCATTGTCAGGCAAAACCATGTTTTCACTCTGTGCAAAGTGCTAAAGGTTTGTTCAATTGTGCATATTGTAAATGGGAGGGGAAATGCTGTCTGGATGGCAATTTCAATAGCAGGAAGTGTTGTGTGGTTGAATAGTTCAGTAAGGCTCATGTTGCATATGCCACACAATAGGTGTATTGCTTTGTTATGCCGTTTTGCCCTCAACTCATACCATGTAGCAGATTCGTCTCCAAAGTTTGCAAATAAAGTTCCCAAGTGGAATTCACATGGGCTTGAAGGCCTTTTCCTTCAGTGTGGTACAACTGAAATAGATATAGTATGAGCAAACTTTAAACAGGTTGGTTTTCATCACTGAAACAAGCCCACAGTGAGGTAACAAGTGAATCCAAGTAAGGAATGTAGCTCTTCTGTGGATTGGCTGGGGTGACCAACATGGTTTTTCTGTTGTTTAGTTTGTCTAGGTGCTTTAAGTTCCACATCCACATCATCTGCCAGCTTCTATATGTGCCTTCATTTCCATTACATCTAACAGATTGCATAGCTTAGGTGACTGGCTATAGTGTCAAAGAAGATAAAACTGATGTCAAGTGATGTGCTAGAATAGATACTTGTTTGATGACAGGAAGATCTAGTGTTTCATCTGCTGTAACTGAGAATCTCATGGAAGTGCTAGTCTTCATAACAGTATCATCCCTCAAAATTTGGCCACACAACTCTATTGATTCATTCTGCACTCTCGCAGATGTGTACCTAACATTGTCTGCCCCAGTTTCCAATTTTAAAAAGCTATTTCAGTAATGTTGAAACAAATAAATATATAAAGTTTATCCACACTTACCTTTCCTCCACTCTTTCCAGGAACGGTCTGCGCTTTAAAGCTCCATGTCTAATCACTTTTTGGTGTTGTTTCTTGCTTTGGAGCTTTCCTCATGAAAACCTGCTTTTTAGCACAGAATTGGAGCAAATACCAATCCACAGAAAACCCAAATTGCTGTTTGTTGTGCTTCAGCTTTAAAGAGTGGATTTTCATGGAGAAAGCTCTGGGGCGAAAAAAAGGAACGCTTGGACATGGAGCTTTAAAGTGCAGACATGTGCCTGGAAAGGCAGGTATGGATAAGCCCTAAGTCTCTTCTTCTGTATTGATCACCCCACATCCTATTGGCACCAGAGGTGTGGAAGTGGAGGAAAAAACAAGCAAACATCAGCTGGACTGAGTTAAACAAAACTCACTTTATGGCTCAAATCTCAGCAAGTGCTCAAACTAAGCCTTTAATGGCATTTAACAGTATTTGGTAATCTTTTAAACGTCTTTCTGCTGTTTTATAGATGTTTCATTTCAGCTTTTATATGATGGCCTTAATTTCCTTATCTGCTGCTTTTATGATCCTGAATAATGTTACTGGGCAGCTGTTTTGTTTTTTGTCATATTTTAGCTTTATTGTAAGCCAACTTGGGGTCTTTGGCAAGAAGATGAGAAATAAATACCGCAAATGAAACAAACAAGCAAGAAATATATTATCTGTATAATCTTCCTCATAAAATATAATTTAGCCATTGCCCATCACTATTGCTGAAAACAATTTCTTCAAGTTTCCTATACAGATACCTTCTTGTCCACGAACTGTGCATGGAGTTTTTTAAAAATAAAACTGGAGTGCAGTGCTTTTCTCCAAGCATACCTGGTTTAAAAAAATCTGATGCAGCATGCTGCATATGGGAGTGGGGGTGATGAGAAACTTTAAACAAATTTCAGATATATATATTGCAGTCGTCATATCTAAAGATTATGATGCAGCCAGGCATGTAGTTTTGTCTGCTATCAGACAAAAACTGCAAGATGAAAATTCACTGAGAAGTATTTTATTTTAAAAGGAAACTATTTTCCAATGCTGAAGAAGATGGGGGTAGAATAATGGCTGAAGAAGTTTGGTCCATATTGATCTTGTTTTTTTTAAATAAAAAAATACTAACAGCAGCAGCAGCAGCAACAACAACAACTGATACCTCTTTAATGAGGCAACAGTGGAAGAACATAAGGTGTGGTGGGCTGAACCACCACCTCATGTGAGCATCGGCAGTAGTCAGGTGAAAAACATTTGGCGATCATACTGAACTTGGGTAGTCCCATGCCTATCAGTTTGGAAGTGAAATAGGGCCACTCAAAAATAAGATAGTGGTTTCTTCATAGCATAGCTGTCAGCTTTCGGATTTGAAAATAAGGGACCAGCAGCAGCCTCACCTGTCCCGGGGACAGTCTACAGTATATCTAACAATCCAGGATAGCAGCGGGAAATGGTGCTGGAATAAGGGAATTTCCAGCAAAAAAAGGGAAGGCTGACAGCTGTGGCTTGGAATAAGGGAGTTTTCCCGCAAAAAAGGGAGGTTGACAGCTATGCTTCATAGTCAGAAGCCCCCCCCCCCCGTGCTTCTGTACCCACATCAAGCTCCTTGCCGCATCAACTTCCCTGCCGCCTCCCCCTCTGTTACTGGTAGCCACCTCTGCATTGGAAAGCCAGGTAAACAGCACTAACCAACACTGCTCTGCCCCACCAGCCGCTACAGATTACAGTACTTTGTAAATTAAAAGATTACTTTAAAAAAACTGAAAACAGCATTCCAATATGGGCTTATGTTCAGTGACTTCCAGGACTGACTGAATTTGAGCCATGAAAAGTTAAGAGGAAGAAAAGAAGATATAAAGATGGTTGGTGAAACTGGCCTTCTTGAGCCACTAACGTCTTTAAGTTAAATTAACTCTCATCCTCATGTTGTGCAGAGAGAGAGAGAGAGAGAGAGAGAGAGAGAGAGAGAGAGAGAGAGAGAGAGAGAGGAAAGGAAAAATATGCCTCTTTTCCTTCATCTTCCCCACCCCCCATGGGCCCCAAACTGTATCAAGGCTCCTGTTCTTTGCTTATTTGTTTTGTTTGTTTTGTATATTTCATTCAGGTAAACACTGCCCAGGGTGGTTCACAATTAAATACAAAAAAAAAAAGGAGCAAGGGAAGGAAAGTGAGAGAGGGTTTGTGAGGGATACACACCAGGGATACACTCAAAATGCAGCATTTTGTTAAATTAGTACTTTTTAAAGTGTAAGAGTACTATTAAAATACCAACAGAGGCCACAAAATACCAACAGAGTCCAGCTCATCTAGGAGCTACATTATAGAGGTCATAGCATATAAAGTACATAGGAAACAACGTAAACATTTCATAAATGATGTTATATTACATGTTAGGGGCAGGTTAAACAATGCAGCATTTTAGAGAGAATTCTCAGTATCCTCGGTAAAATACAATAGGAAGCCATGACAGTAAAACCTATATTGATTTTGTATCAGTTACATGTATAGACCCTTTAACCATCCCCAAATAAATTCAGACAAGACTCAGATTTTTGGTTTGGTTTTTGGCAGAATTTAGGCCACAACTTTATTGATTACAATCAAGTGAGTGGTTGCATAGGCTCTGGTTCAACTAGGTCCCTGCACTCTTGCAGGTAGCGCTGACTCTGGGCATCAACCATAAGTCAGCCTTGGGTGAACACCCGGCAAAGTGGAAGGCGGTGTCCAACCAGTCCACCAGCCAGATGCCCCCATGGACTCCAGCTCAGGGCACAACCCCTCTCAGGGTTGACCAACCAAAGAGTCCCAGGATTCCTTTAACGGAATACCCATCACATAGGGATGGCCAGACCGCTCTGCCACCCCTATCACCTGAACCAGAGCTTATCTGCAACCTTACAAGTTGTGACGATTTGCTACACGGCAGGCGAAACCCAAATGGCACCAGCCAATCAGCCAAGTGGGGAAAATTCCTGTCCTAATGACAGACGACACACGGCGGCATAGCAAGGTCATGCGTGCAAGCCCTAAATATAGGGAGAGGTGGGCGGGTGTTCCGATGCACTGGCCCAAAAGAGGAAGCTCAGGGACATGTGCATGAGCTTAAATCGAGGTCCCTCGATGGACTTTAGCTGGCATCCCATTGGTCTGATTGCACCCAGCATCGAGGGACCTCCAATAGGGTGTTGTGGCCATCAAAACATTCCCACCCACAACACAGGGTTTGGTTGCCAGGTCACACTGCAACACGTGCCCTCTTGTTAGGGAGGACCCGATTTCTGCCCTAAGTCACACTATGGCCTAAACACTTCTTGATAGTTGGAGGGTAAGATATATTATTCACACACAATTCTAAATGGAAAACAAGTTTTTGCAGTTTTTAAAATATTGCCTCTGCAGCATCCCAGTATAAAGAATGAATGCTTTCAGTCAGCCTTACTCACTGTACTACTACCCTGCTAAAATGTCAACATTCTGGATGAAAGCCCCAAACAGTTTTTGCAGTGCTATGTAATGTTGGGCCTTGCTAAATTTAGAGACCTTAACTCACTTTCCTTACATTTCAGAAGCTTGCAAGAGAGCTTCTTATTCCTGTTTGCCCTATGAATTCCCAACCTGAATACACTGGAAAATTAAGACAAAGTTCCTGGAAACTGAACCACATGTGATTCAGAGTCAGGCTTCATAACTCACCTGTCCCTCAAGGGGCTCCTTAATTCAAGTTCTTTGATGTCCCTCGCCTCTCATAAACAAACCTTTTTACCTCTGCTTTTAGTTAGCATCATTATTTTTTCTTTTTTTGCCTAAAAGGCAAAAAGAAGTTACACCCCCCTCACATTACTTTGCAAAGTCCACTGACAGTTTTCTGCCTCAGCTGTTAAATCTAAGGACACCAGGAGCCTCAGGCTTACGAGCTTCTGAAGTCCACTTGCCACATCAGAGGCCATCGTTTTATGTATACTTCTTGCCAAGCACCACACATACAGCTAAGCATGCAAAATGTAAAATACTAAGCAACACACTAAAACCATTTTCACACAAAACACCGCTCCCCAAGTCGAGTGAAAGCTATTAATGTGACACAGAAAAAGAGAACAAAAATTCTAGGTCAATGTACATTCTCCCCAACTTAATTATGTTACAGGCCTATTTCATACCCTCCAACATTCCTCCGATGAAAATAGGGACGTCCCATTCTATAATGATAATTATACTATTTATACCCCACACACCTTACTGGGTTGTCCCAGTACTCTGGGCAGCTTCTAACATACATGAAAACATTAAACATTTTAAAAACCCTTCCGTATATAGGATTGCCTTCAGATGGCTCAGGGATTGGATAACTCCACACCCTCCAACATTTCTCCAGTGAAAATAGGGACATTCTAAGGAACATTCCGGCGTGCTCTGGTCCATGGGGTCACGAAGAGTCGGACACGACTAAACGACTAAACAACAAAGGAACATTCTAAGGAAAAGCGGGACATTCTGGGACATCCCTGGAAAATAGGGACACCTGGAGGGTCTGCTATTTATGCCTCACATATAATAATATCTTATTACAGCATGAGGTAAAAGAGGAGAGCGCTGTCCTGTCCCCACAACAAGGAAGCAGGGGCCAGCTTCGGTCTTTCAAATTTCAGTGGTGTCCTCTGTGAAGAGAAAATTCAGTGCCCCCCTGCCTTCTCCCCTCATGGCTGCTTCATTTCTGCTGGGTTTCCTCTCATCTTCTCCCCACCCACCACCCTTCTCCTCTCAACACAGGCAGTGTGCCACTAAAACACATCTCATTTGGTTTGGTCCTCAATCCAATAGCTGAGAGGCGGCCTGCCAACTGTTTGTTTCATTCAGCTTTCATGCCTGAACTCTTCAGAGCCCTTTGCCCTTGGAGAATTGTCTACTTCATCATTCTGGTCAGCTGTGGCTTTCATCAAACATTCTGGACTGAATAGATTTTTTTTAAAGGGACAGGTGTGGGGGGGGGGATGAGGGAACTGTTCTCTAAGAAGTAAGCATACAGTGTGCAGAGTTCCTGGCATAGGAAGGAATGCACCTGAGCAGGTGTGGACCATACACTTGGCTAATCCTTTAATCCCAGTGAACCTACTGCAAGATCTGTCGTCTCTTGAGCACCCTGAGACCAATTGCTGGAAACCACAGGAGGTTAGAGTGCTCTTGTGTTCAAATCCTGCTTGTGGGTATCCCACAAGCATCTAATTGGCCAGTGTGAGAACTCAGTGCTGGACTAGATGGGCCATTGGCCTGATCCAGCAGGCTCTCCTTAAGTTCTTACAATAGGGTCAGACCTCCAAAGAAGACAGCAGTTCCTTCTGCCGTTTCCTCCACTGCTCTTCAGTGTTCATATTTCACTCTCATCTCCTTACTCTCTTATGCCAGCTGCAAAGATTCTGTCGCAAACTAAACACCTGTTGAGAGCCTTCCGGCCTTGACTGCTTTTTCACTCCTTTCCATTGAAAAACTGCTTTACACAGGCTTGTTGGTATGAAAACAATGCAAAGAAGTAAAAAAATAATAATATTCTGAATACACCACAACAAAAGGAATTTTTTTTTAAAAAAGTAAATTCATCTTGCACTGTCTAATGATAGTGTACCTGTGGCTCTTTAGATGATGGACTACGCTTCATATAGACGTCTATTGCCTGGGCTGGCTGGGGCTGATGGGAGTCCAACAACATTTGGAGGGGAACAAATTATCCATCCTTGCCATAGAGCCTGTCAGAATCTAAAAATATTTGCTATTAGGAAATCTCCAAAATGCTGACCAGAGTTGCTTGTAGACTGTCACAACACCAGCATTTTATCATTTTAACAAGCAAACATCAAAGGTTTTATGAGACACACCACTGAGTACAGAATACATTTTCTGACCTAGACTGTAGGCCAATAGATTATGAGATTAACAATTTAAGGGTCACCCTCCACTGTGGCTGTTCAGTGTTTTACCCTGAAATCTCAACCCACTTAGCTCTCAAATAGTCCATGTTAGGCCATCTTTGATGGATTGCACAAGATTTCAGTTTGCCTTGGGAGAAAAAGAAAAACCATTTTTTAAAAAAGAGGTTTTCTTTGGAGGTTCAAAGGCACCTCTTGCTCTGGCCTAACCTCTTGAAAAGGCATAAACATATCTGGTCAAATTAAGCATTAGTTGTTTCTACGACCACAGGGACATGCTGCAAATTCAAAAAAGACCTCTTAGTTGGACCTAAATGAAATGAAGTTAAAATTCCACAATCAGCCCACCAGCTTTCAGCTGACACATATAGGCCAGAGTTTTCCATAAGGTTAAATCTGGATTGAAGTGAAGCTGAATTTGCAGTAGCTAACAGGGGCACTTAATGCTTAGGCCACATTCCTATTTTGTGGTTGGGGTTCCATAGCATACTGGCAAATACAGGCTGGGCAATTAAAGTGGATTTGGAGCCCTTGTGCAATAAACCTGCTTTCCCACCCACCCCAAACTTGACTTCTCCCATAAGGAAAGTGACAGGAAAATGCATTGAAAAGTGCTTGATGGATGCAACAAATAAAAATGACTTCCACGCAAGCTCTGCAAACAAATCAAGCTGAATGGTTAATAAAAGAGCTGTCATTGACCAAATCAGAATCCACTAAATTATAAGGAAACTTTGTTTCTTCATAAATACATTATCTTGCTGTCTACCCTTACTGGTTCTAACCATATCTGTGAGCTTCAATATGCATATTATGTCCTAGATTTTAGTTATCCATTATCTCATGGACAGTTTTTCATGACAAATAATAATTCTGGCAGTTGTCAAGAGATGTTGTATTAATTCCCTGTCCTGCATAAGTAAAGTTTCTTTAACATATCCAGATAGTAAAATTATAAGATCCACGGGTGAAGCATAGCCTGCTATCACTTCACTTTCTATTGTATTATCTTCCTCAAATTTTAAAATTTATTTTAGGACACATCCAGAATATATGCTATAACCCAGCCCTTGCAGCTTCATTCCTCCAACAAGCTTCCCTTGCCGTTCTGCATACTTAAGATGTTGGATTTTGTCCATCTAACTAAGCTCAGTATGGTCTACTACATCATTGATCTTCAAATTATAGGTTGGATCAGCTGCTGGGTCACAGCCTAATTTAATTTGAGACACAACAGAAACACTACTATAACACAAATATACTGTATGGGAAAGAAAGAAGGAAAGAAGGAAAGAAAGAAAGAAGGAAAGAAGTTCCTAAATGCATGTTAAAGGTGAGTCCTGGATCTGAAAAGGTTTAAGACTACCAGTCTACATTGACAGGTAGCAGCTGTCCAGGTTTTATCTAATACATGTATATCCACACTTTCCTCCAAGAAACTGAAGGCAGTTAATTATTAATATTATTAGCATTAATATTAATATTAGTATTAGTATTATCCGACCTTCACCAGCAGGTCCCAGGGCAGGTTACAACAATTTAAAGTTCAGTCTGGAAAACAGTTGAAGCAAATCACAACCATAGGGATAAAGTAGCTCCTAAAAACACATCTCAGGTGTCAAAGGCCAGGGTAAAGAGGTGCGTCTTCCGCATTTGCTGAAAACTAGACAATGAAGATGCCAGGTGCACCTCTCTGGGAGGGAATTCCACAACTTGGGGGCTGCCGCAGAGACAGCTCCTCCCCCTTTCTAATTTATCTTCCCAAGAACACTGTGAGATAGGTTAGGCTGGGAAATACTGATAGGCCCAAGGTTACCCAGTAGGCTTCATGCCTGAGCAGGAATTTGAACCCAGGTACCCCAGGTCCAGGTCCAGGTACCCAGGTGGTGCTGTGGGTTAAACCACTGAGCCTAGGGCTTGCTGATCAGAAGGTTGGCGGTTCGAATCCCTGTGACAGGGTGAGCTCCTGTTGCTTGGTCCCAGCTCCTGCCAACCTAGCAGTTCAAAAGCACGTCAAAGCATTTCCATGTGCTGCTCTGGTTTGCCAGAAGCGGCTTTGTCATGCTGGCCACATGACCTGGAAGCTGTACGCCGGCTCCCTTGGCCAATAATGTGAGATGAGCGCCACAACCCCAGAGTCGGTCACAACTGGACCTGATGGTCAGGGGTCCCTTTACCTTTACCTTTACCTTTACCCCAGGTCCTAGTTCAACACTCTAACCACTACACCACCCAGTTCTCCCTGGAGATGCTGGGGGTGAAACCTTCTGCATGTAGATCTGGTGCTGAACAATGACCCTTCCCCTAAATTCTGGTCTCTTAACACATTTACTGGTAGGATTATATATGGTTGGATAAATCTACCCAGTGGCATGAGATGCTTCCCAGTGGGGGTTGTGGGCCTGGTGCTCTTTGGGCACACCACCAGCTTTCAAAATCTGTTGCCAGTATTAAGTACCCAGTCATGAAGAGGAAGTAACTTAGCTAATTCTACTCAAGATTATACACGGAGATGTCTGAAGACCATTGCCTCATAGAACATTATGATCACCACTAAAATTTGGCAATTAAAGCCACCTTCCTAGAGGAAGTTAATTTTTATAAGCTATTTTAGGGTTGACATTAGATGCTCATAAAAATTCTATAAAGATGGTGTCTTTCTTGTCAAATTTTATTTCTTACTGGCAGCATTCTTAAAATATAAACAAACATGGGAATAGTATTCATTCTCTGATTGTGAATCTTGTCTCATAAATTCATTGTTAAAGATCTCTATCTGTTCGAGTCGGTGGAATCTTTGGCAATGCAGCAAGCTAGATGATGCCTTACCATCTCCCTGATATCTCCAAGGGCTTGTTCACACTTTCCTTATTCTCTGCCTAGAAAGCATGGGTCCAAACAGTTTTGCATTTGCCCCACCACTTTCCCTGGGGAAACTTGCTTTTTAGCACTGAATCAGAGCAAACATCAACCCCTGGAAAATCCGAATGGCATTTGCTCCAGTTCAGTAGTAAAGATTGGGTTCCACACACACAGACACTCCGCGGAAAACTGCAGGCCAAGTGGAAATGTGGATGAGTTCTAAGAATTCAAAGGTCCAGTACTTCATATGAAATGAGATTCATTTGCATTGCCAGGTATTAGGTGACTCAGCAGGGAAACCCTGCCCTTAATGACTATTGCTCTATCCATTCCAAAAGGGTTGATTCTCCCACCAGAATTCGAAAGTGCAGAAGACAGAGCGCAATATCCTCTGCATATGAATCAAGACCCCATATTGTCAAATGACACAAAAACTGTAATAAAGTGGCACCCTTTTCAATTCTAAAAAAATCTAAGGGAAGCCCGCTGACTATTGCTCTTAATCCAGGATCACACCTTTGATCCAATAAATAAACTCCAGAAACAAGTTGAACATCACTAATGTGCAAAAGAAGAAATTCCAATTAATTCCCCTTCTCTCCTCCCCCCATGCTCTGTTCTGGGTGTTCTGCCCCGGAGTCGGAAAGCGCCACTGGAAACGCGATTTCCCATAGGAATGCATTGGAAATGAAAAAAATCGTAAGTCGAAGCAACCCCATCTGAAAATTCGTAAGTTGAAAAAACCCTATCTAAAACTGCCAAAGTTTCCGTTTGGATGTCGAGAAATTTGTAAGCGTTTGCCCCAAAACCATTTGCCCCATTCGTAAGTAGAAAAATTTGGTTGTTGAGTCATTCGTAAGTCAAGGTACCACTGTATTTAATTGAATCCAGTCCCCATCATGTCTGAAGTGGACCTTTCTCTTTTGATAACGCATCTGCAATGAAGAGATCCTAAATCCAAACTTTGTGTTCTATGCGAAGGACATGGACTGCCATGGACAAACAGTCTTAAAAGTCCATCCATGCCACAAACATAACTCAGGTACTTTCAAGTGCTCAGTTTTTCCTTTTATTCTTACCATATTTTGTCGCACACCACTGACAGAACTATGATTGTTGAGTAATGTGCCGTGCCAAATTCAGAAATATCTACTGGTAGTAAAATAAGATTTATTAACATCAAAAGTAAGAGAGCTAAAAGTAACATGTAATCACAAACCAATTCTACTCACTCCCCCAGGACTCCTCCCATTCCTTTATATAACAAGTCTCCATTCCCTCCCAAGTACCAGGTAAATGTGTGAAAATGTAATGAACTGCCTTAAATATGTATAACCACATAGATGCTTCAAAGATCTCTAAGAGTCTGCGGGCATGTCAGGTCTAGGATCCGGTGCAGATTTTGGCTTTTAAAGAACCCCAGAGGTCGTTCAAACACCTCTGCCAGTGAATAACCCACCCTGAACTTCAGTAAAGGAAAATGGAAGCAATACCTGTGTATAATTACATCAGAAGTTTTTTGGAAATTGATGTGGAAGTAGGGCCCCCCGGGAATATTTTGTATGAATTTGAAGAACTTTTTAAAAAGAATATTCAAATGTTATTAAATTGCTAGAAGACTGAGCTGTATTTACCCTGGAGCTGACGATGCATGTTAGAGATTGCCCCCAAGTTTATATATTTTTTGGAATATGATTCGTGAAAACATAAGGAAAATTATAGGTTATGGTTCCAGCTGACCCCCCTGGTGGTATTATTCTGGTACGTGTGAGTTTTATTAGCGTTATTAAAAATTTTATTAATTTTTTGATGGCAGCTAGGATGGCCATAAACTACAAAGGGAAACGAAGAAATGTACCCACTTTAAGGGAATTGATTTAAAAGTATAACTTGTGGTATACATCATTAAAATAATTAATATTATACACTTCCTCCTCCCTAAATCCAAATATTCCCTATGCTCTGAAAATCCCATCAGAAGAGCTACATCGACCAGATTTAAGGAGGAGAAAGGGCGAGACAGTAGCAGTTGGAGAACACTGCAACTTCTTCCATTTTTGTAAGTTGTAATGTACCAAGGCAGACAATGGCATTTCCCTCACTGTGACAGCAAAACCAGTTTGCGCCTGGCTCTTGTTGATAATAGGGCAACTTTCCTCAACTATTCCATTTCTAGGAGCTCAAGAGATTAGGCTCTCCCCTGCCTCCTTGATACTTTCTGAAACTTCTGATAGGTATACAAAAGCAAATGGCCCATTCCACAAAATTCTGGCAGCGCCTTACCTCTGATCTCTTGCCAACTGCTTGGAGGTAGATTGGCAGGGAGCGGTCTGGTGAAAACAGCAGCAACCACAGCACACACTGCCAGAGCCCACAGTACTGGGCAGGAATGGCATGTTACACAAGCAGCTACCACTGACCTCAAGTTTCATGCCTTCAGTACTCCAAGTAGGGTGTAAGGTGGCTGAAGGAAACAGCTTTCCTATTCAAAGAAACTCATAGTTCTCAGCAGGTGATGCTGGAGCCACCAGGCTTTGCTAATGTCATGCATGAACTGGCGGAGCGGCCACAATACAATATGCCCCAGAATCTCCTGCAATGTGTTAGGCTACCATGGCAGACGTGCAGATGTTCCTTAGCTGATGAGTCTATGTAGAACACATTATCTGAAGGCACAACTCTGAAAACCAGTGCCATAGGGCATGCATTGCTGCAGGACATGCAATGTGGTTGCACAACTTCAGCTCCAATTTCCCAGGGTGGATGATGCGTTTGAGCTTGGAAGAAAACTTAATGAAAATAGTAGCGTGGCAAATTATTGGGGCTGTGTGATTGCCCACCACAAAGCGTGGCAATCACTTTTCTTTTCCAGGGGAGGCCAAAATTGCTGCATGTTTTATCTACTTTCTTCTTTCCCAATTTAGGGCTTCCTCAATGGCTGCTCCTGACATGGTCTGTAAGAGATGTCTTACCCTAAGCTGTTTGTGCTGATTAGTCAACCTGGGGAGAGGTAGCCAAGTATTGCAAGAGGAAAAATGGCCAATGAACCAGACTTTAAACCAACAAATAAACTTTCCAAAAACTCTCAGGTGCGTTATCTATTACTGTACCCTCTTTAAAATCTTTAGTCCTAGGAGTTTCTTTCTGGGTGCTAAATCTGCTCTAGAACATCCAGAGGCAATTTCAAAGCTTTTAGAAAAAAAGTTTTGGTTTAATCAGGTCAGACTTTTGTTTTAAAAAATAGAATTTATTTATATGTTAAATTTAAATGGTCTCCGTTCAACAAATATTTCCTGAGCAGCTGAACGGCTTACAGTTGCCAGCTTTGGGCTCTTCTACTCCAAAAAGGAAAGCTACCGGTACATTAACTGCATAGGGAATCTCCAGATTTAGATAGGAAAAGGTGTGGGAAAGCAGAAGGGAAATGCCAGATGGGGAGGAATTAAAGGAGACACAAGGGGTTCACAATCCACATTAAACTGAGGTAGAGACAAGCCTTTTGTTTCTGTTGAGACTCCTCTGCCTTTAATAGCTACAGAAATGATGCAGGCAAACCTTTTCATACCAATGTCCCTGTTTTCCAGGGACAGTCCCAGATTTACATAAGCCATCTCGGTTTCTGATATGATCCTGGAATGTTCTGCTTTTCCTAAGCATATCTGGTGCCGTGGCGCCGAGGTCCGAAGATCCCTCCGGCGCCCCCCCCCCGTTTCCCAGCGCGGCTGTCTGACGGGCGCAGCAGTGCGGCGGCACCCTGGCGGCCCGGCACCCTGGCGCATTGCGCCACCCAGCCTTGCCTTAGAGCCGGCTCTGGTCCCTATTTCCATCAGAGAAATGTCGGAGGGTATGCAGTTCACTTCTATGCTACATCAAGTTTCTTGGATGAAATTTCAGCATATTGTACACATGAAAGAGGTACAGGAGACCAATCCCTGGCAGGGAAAGATGAAAGCTCTTCTTTTCAGGCATTTAAATTAAATCCTATTTAAGTCAGGGTTTCCCAACAGATAGCCACAATACCATATTGCCATTGGCTTTGTGTGTGTCATTTCCACTTCAGAAATATATTGATCCTGACTTGTATGCATCAAAATCTATATACCATATACCTACTATAGTATTTTCAAATCATATAAAAAAGTTATACTACATTATTAAGCATTCAAACATGCAGCATCAAAATACTTTTTAAATAACAAGTGTCTAGAAAAGTTATGCGCACGCACACGCACACACACCAGGTGGTTATGTGCAGAATCAAAGCCACAGTCTTACAAGAAAATTAGTTTTCACTTTTTAATGCTAGGTCTACTCCTGTGCAAGACACACAGACTGAAAAACAAAAATGAAGCTGGTGGCTTGATCCATCACTATCTCTATCCCACGAGAAACCTTACTGCTGATTTTCTATGTATCACCCAGCCTGCTTTCTCATAGCATGGGAGCAGGAACAAGGTGCTAACTTTGATCCAACCTTACTTTGCGCATCATTTAATGAATTTCTTAGTTTGCCTAGATTCACCAATCACTGGATTTGTGAACTGCCCTGAGATTTTCGGATGAAGGGTTGGATACAAATTTAATAAATGGTAATAATAAAACTCTGGATATTTTCAGAAGAGTTTAGCTGATAACTACTGTGGGGAAAGAACATAATTTGTGAGGCTGGTTTGTGGTTATTTGATTGCTGTTTATTTATCTGTTTTGAGAATGTGCTCTTTAATCAGACTTCACTCAGTTTGCTGGACAGAGAGTCCCTTCCAAGTTAAATTCAACAAGGGCCAAACTACGCATCTCAGAGGAGTTGACCCCAAGGAATGTTGCCTAAACCAGGGCTCTGCTTGCCATGTTTTGGGCTGACAAAGCTTTTAAGAGAATATATGAGGAATGAGCCATGGATTTCAAGGTGGAATTAATTTTATTTTTTAAAGACCAAGACTAGGTGCACACATTGCATGGATGGCTTGCACATTCTTTGCACCAGAAGTATATACCACATGACCTGGAAGCTGTCTGCGGACAAATGCCGGCTCCCTCGGCCTATAGAGCGAGATGAGCATGTAACCCCAGAGTCGTCCACGAGGGTCAAGGGTACCTTTACCTTTTTTATATGTAAAATAGACATGGAATACATCCTATACCTGACAGGTCCCTTGCATATGAAAGGCTGCACGCAGTCTTCCACAGCATGTAATAAAGGCTAAAGAAGAAGAAGTGTCACACACAAATGCATCATAATATTAGGTTCAACCCTTTTGATTTCAGCCTATACTGTACTGTAATTAAACCCAAGAGTAGCAAGTCATGGACTGGCTGGATGAAGAGGAAGGTGGGAGGCACCTTCCCAAGGGAAGAAGCCAGGGGTTAGGGTGGTGGGATGATGGTGAGTGGTCAGAGGGAGAAGGGAGAGCAGGCTGGGGGGGAGGAGGTGTTGGAAGTTGAAGAGCTTTAGTGGGCAGGAAGAGTCAGTGGCAGAGAGCAGTCCAAATTAGAGGCAGAAGCAGAGGCTAGACAGGAGCGGAAGCAAGAATTAGAGATGAGGCAGGCTGTACCCCCCTCCTGTGGTGACCAGCTTCCCTCCCACCTGACATCCCCAAACCAGAAGAGGTTTGAAGAGGCTGGAGCAAAGACAGGCAAGACAAAGGAGGGGTCTTGCCATCTAGGCAGCCCAGGACCTCCATACACAGAAGCCCATGCTTGCTCACCTGAGAGGTGACTTTGGGAGCCAGTGTGGGTGCTAATGCAGGAGGTAGTTACGAGTGAATAGTCAAACCACTGTGGTTTGACTTCACCCCCGGAAGGTTTAGCAGTTGTGACAGTCACCGTCACCAGTGTCATCATAGCAGAGATGTGTCTTCTCATATACACCAGAGTCAGTATTGATTTATTTCTATGTACAGTGGTACCTCTCCTTACGAATTTAATGCGTTCCGAACGCACAATTGTAAGTCGAAAAAATTTGTAAGTCGAATCCCATAGGAATGCATTGGGAGAAAAAATTCGTAAGTCGAAGCAACCCTATCTAAAAATTCGTAAGTAGAAAAAAATCCTATCTAAACCACATCCAAGATGGCGGACGAAGCTCCATTTGTAAGTAGAAACATTCGTAAGTAGAGTTATTCGTAAGTAGAGGGACCACTGTACTTGCATACCATCTGTCTACCATTAGGTACCCAAGGTGGCTCACAAAAATAAGACCTTTTAACACAAACCATCAAATAAAGGCAGTTATTAACACCGTTAGAATAGAACATAAGAAGAGCCTGCTGGATCAGGCCCATTTAGTCCAGCATCCTGTTCTCACATCCAATTATGAAACAATTTTTAAAAACAACAACAAACCAAACACTCAAAGCAAAACTATTTAAACTGGCTCAACAAACACTCTGCTCATATCAAAGACCTATTGGGATGAAGAAGCTTAAGTAAATTTTTTTTTCTAAAACAAACCAGTCAAGGCCGATTTTGCAAATTGCTGCAAAAAATAAAAATAAATAAAAAATGTCAGAAGACTGGGAAAATGAAAAACTGAAGTTGACAAATTATGGGTAGAACCGGATTGGTGCTATGAATTTAAATATATAGACAGCTGTATTCCCACTGGCCCTTAAAATTATGATCTGCCACTAACTATAGTAAGTGGGGGTGTGTGTTGTTTTCTGGGCAATCATTGAGAAACATCAGGAACTGTGGAAGGTGTCCCCATGTAGCTGCTTGTCTTAAGTCAGAGCTCTTCTATTGTCTGATTTCAAAGGCTCTGCTCCTGACCATCCTGTGCCAAGAACTCAGGAGCTCACTGCTTTTTGATGCCCAACTCTGCCATTTCTTCCGAGCTTGACTTGCGGCACTTTTGCAAAGCTTTGTTCCTCATTCCAATGAAGCAGAGCAACACAGAGATTTCTCTGAGTGTTGCCAGATAAAAGCAGGGAAATGGACCTCTAAAACGGAGAAGGCTATATCCAGTGGTGCCAAGTGCAGAAGAAAGGGGGTAGGATGGGAGACAGGACAGGCTGACTGTAGAGAACAAGGCAGCCTAAAGTGCCTTGGCAAATGGTTTCCAGGCCATTCGCTCTCTTTAGAAATAATGAGACATCTGCAGAGCAGTTGCCCTGAGAAGGGAAAACCATGTCATAATCTGACACCTGCTTAAAAAGCGAGACGGTGCTGAGCCTGGCCTTTTAAAAGCAGTTTTCTCCCAGACGCTGCATTCTCTGCCAAAATAAGTAAGAGAAGGAGCACTCTCCGAGCTCTCCAGTACTGAAAACATACATAACCCATTCAAGGAGGAATAGAAGGCAATAATTCACTCAGAGGTGTGAACTAGTTTGCATGGATCTTAACACTCCAGAGTGATTTATATTGAGAAAAAGGCTTGGCAGGTATCTTTGTGGAACATGAAAATAGGATTTGCTTTTCTCTGTGTCCCAAAGTAGTCCTTAAACACCCTTGCTTCAAAGGTATATAAAAGAATCCCCAATTGCCTCCATAGGAAGAACACACTGACATTCTCTTGAATCTTATAACAGGCAGCAATAAATTCCAAGCAGGCACTCTTTTTTTGGTCTTGTGTCAGCTGGCTCCTGCAAGAGCTCGGGACCAAAAAATGAGTATCCTAATTTTGATCAGTGGGGTGTTGAAGACTACAGTTCCAAACAGTCCCTTCTGTTTCATTGTTGTTGTTTTTCAAAATTAACCTGTAGTTGCTACTCATTGGTCATGGGGAAGCTACATATCTCCTTAAAACGTAGCATTTCTGTTGCAAGGTTGTCAGATTTTCCCAGCATGTAAAACACAACATTTTGCACTTGTGGGAAATGCAACACTTCGCTCAGAGAGAGGCAACTGCATTTGCTGTATGGATAAGCATTGGGGAGCACAAATGATAACTCTCCACCTATTCTTTCTATCTATCTATCTATCTATCTATCTATCTATCTATCTATCTATCTATCTATCTATCTATCTATCTATCATCTATCCATCTATCTATCTAATCTATCTATCTATCATCTGCCAGCATATATTTTCTGTCCAATAGCATATTTAAAGGACTGCTGTTCTGTCATGTAACTTAAAAGCAGGAGCATTCATGTAGTCTTTAAACAAAATACAAACCCCAATAACAGCAATGTTCTCCTCTCCTCCCATTATGACATACCGTTTCATGAATGTTATTATTTAACTTTTTGCAGGATGTGATCTCCTCTCTCCGGGGCTCATGCCCATTTCCTCCCCATTTACAAAAGGGCGAACATGATACCTGGAACAAGGGTCTCCCCCCCCCTGCAACAAGGCTAGCCACTCGACTTCCATTATGTGAACATATATATGTGTGTGTGTGTATATATAGTGCTATTGTCTCTTTAAGGAGACAAACATTAATCCTAAAAGCCGTTGAGGCTTGCTTTCTTTGATCCTGCAGAATGGCCCCCAGTGCTTCTAAAAGATGCATCAATTATGTCAAAACAATGATGAGGTTTCAGCACCTAATAAGACTCATTCTCTGCCTAGGTTAGAATATATATAAGCTACCTATCAACCGGGGATGGATCTAAGGAAATCTTAGATTCAGAACATCACAGAATGTCTGGGTTCCTTTGTTTTGTTCTGTTGCCCCCCTCCCCTCCCCCTCCCCCACCTCCTGCTCCTGTCCATAATAAACTGGAACAACCTTCCCCCCCCCACCTTCTTTGCCTGTACTTGTTTTCATGGCTGTTGAAAAGTCAGGACAATGACGGCAGCTTCTAAAGCAATGAGCACATGCCCCTTGGCCAACCCACCCACAGCAGCAAATCTTTTTGCCTTTCTTTTGCAGTCATCAGAGAGTCTGCCCATTGTCTGGCAACTCAGCTTCCTGCCCCGGCACAAATGGGAAAACAAACAGTGGGTTTGGGTGGCATCAGATGGACTGTAAGAAAGAGAGAATCAAAGAAGGCAAAGAGGGTGGGGAGACTTGACGGGAGAGTCAGTACATTTGTGGCTCTGTATCAACATCCGCCCCTCGTTTTAATCCTTGTTTACTCAGCTCAGGTAGCAGACAGGTTATCTGGGTCTTGTTGGCATCTGTCCTTCCTCATTTTTCCCTATTTTTTTTGTAAGTAAGGTGCATGCTGCATGCACAGATTTCCATACAAATCAGGATGAGCTGCCATTCCTCCCCCCCCCACTAGCCAGCAAATCAAAAGATGGCTAAAAAAGAAAAGAAACAATCTGGTTTTGTAGATAAATTGCCCCTTCCTACCTTGCTTCAGTTGGGCTATCCACCTTCTTATTATTATTTTGAAAGGGTTGCCTACATGTACAATTATTTGATTCAGTGTCCCTTTAAAGGGAAGCAGAATCAGTTTTGTTATAGCCCGGAAACATTGCTTTGGGGAGGAGGGGGTTTGTGATGTCATCAGTTTCCAGCCAATGTTAATGTTAATGTTTATTTAATTTTGTTCTTATGTTGTAATTCAATCAGCTGTTTTATATCCGGTGTTAGCCGCCCTGAGCCCGGCCTTGGCTGGGGAGGGCGGGGTATAAATAAAATTTAATAATAATAATAATAATAATAATAATAATAATAATAATAATATTGGCACACGGTACACAGTCAGCTTTTGTTGTCAAATCAATACTGTACACTGATCCAGTTTCATTCAAACCTGATTCTGAAGATCATTTGTCTAAACCAGGCATAGGCAACCTTGGCTCTCCAGATGTTTTGGAACTACAACTCCCATGATCCCTAGCTAACAGGGCCAGTGGTCAGGGATCATGGGAGTTGTAGTTCCAAAACATCTGGAGAGCCAAGGTTGCCTATGCCTGGTCTAAACAAAAGAGCAACTCTATAGATTGGATCACCACTTAAAAGATGGGCATTTGTAGGTATCTACAGTTGCTTATATGCTGAGGAATGGTGCAGCAATGCTCTAAGAAAGCAATGTTTCCTAAATGCTTAGCCATTAACCTGATATGTGGACAGCCAGCCATGAAGGCAGGGAAGCAAATGACAGAGGGGAATGCAATGGATGGAAACGGCTCCCTCAGAAGGTGGTGGACTCGCCTTCATTGGAGGGTCTTAAGGGGAGATTGGATGGCCATCTGCCAGAGATGCCTTAGCTGAGATTCCTGCATTGCAGAGGGTTGGACTAGTGCAGGCACCCCCAAACTTCGGCCCTCCAGATGTTTTGGACTACAATTCCCATCTTCCCCGACCACTGGTCCTGTTAGCTAGGGATCATGGGAGTTGTAGGCCAAAACATCTGGAGAGCCGCAGTTTGGGGATGCCTGGAATAGTGGATCCTCAGGGTCCCTTCCAATGCTACAATTCTACGACTCTATGAAATTGTACAAGGCTATACTAATATGGGGAAAATACTAGAATTTAAATAGTAATACAGTGGTGCCCTGCAAGATGAATTTTTCGCAAGACGAATGCGTCTTGCGATCTGATGGTGACTCGCAAGACGAATTCGTTTTGCGAAAAATTCATCTTGCGAATCGCGGTTTCCCATAGGAATTGAAATTTAATTAATGCGTTCCTATGGGCAAAAAAAGAAATTTCAATGCATTCCTATGGGAAACCGTGATTCACAAGATGAATTTTTCGCAAAACAAATTGACTCGCAGAACAAATTAAATTCGTCTTGCAAGGCACCACTGTACAAGGGAAGCTTTTAATCTTTAAGAAATTAGTGTATTATAATATTTCTGTTGGAAGCTGCCCAGGGTGGCTGGGGAAACCCAGCCAGATGGGCGGGGTATAAATAATAAATTATTATTATATTATTATACACCTCACCATAGTGGGGAAGACTGTCTGCTCAGCCTCCTGTCCGGGTACTAACTGTTGATGGACAACTTCAAGGCCCCTCCTTTTCTCTCTTCTGCCTGATGCAGGTGAAGGGTAATCAGTCTTTTGAGCAAGGCAGTGTAGAATAAATTCAGGACAACTGCCCTGGCAACCCTGCTGCAATATGGTGCTGTTTCTGTTCTTTTTGTTTAGGCATGCATGCAGACTTGCAAGTGGGCAGAGTGGTGGGATAATACTTGCTTATACTATCAGAACCGCCTTGCACAGATCTGTCTGTTTTGACCCCCGGTGCAATAGCAGAACAACTCACTTTATTGTTAAAAACCTCACCATGCAGCTCCCGTGCTGCGGTTTAATTAGGTATCCTGCCCGCTTGAATTACGACATTCTTTCTGAGCAACAGCCACTGGGTAGCCTTTAGCTGTAACCATACTATGAAAAGCAGATCAGCCACTCTATTTCATAGTAGTGCCCAAGCCAATCTGAAACCACAATTATATGTGGCATTACTTTAATAAAGTGGAATGGACGAAGGGTGATGTGCTGCTTATTAAGCCTAAGCAACAGCAACAAGGCTAGGAACTATTTTCAAAAGGATCTCTAGTTACTGACTTTCCAGGAAGTCAAATGCACAAAATACGAAATCAGTAACAACTACATATTCAACCTAACACAGTACAGAAAGCTGGTTTGTTGTTGTTTAGTCATTTAGTCGTGTCCGAATCTTCATGACCACATGGACCAGAGCACGCCAGGCACTCCTGTCTTCCACTGCCTCCCGCAGTTTGGTCAAACTCATGTTCATAGCCTCGAGAACACTGTCCAACCATCTTGTCCTCTGTTGTCCCCTTCTCCTTGTGCCCTCCATCTTTCCCAGCATCAGGGTCTTTTCCAGGCAGTTTTCTCTTCTCATGAGGTGGCCAAAGTACTGGAACCTCAGCTTCACGATCTGTCCTTCCAGTGAGCACTCGGGGCTGATTTCCTCCAGAATGGATAGGTTTGATCATCTTACAGTCCATGGGACTCTCAAGAGTCTCCTCCAGCACCATAATTCAAATGCATGAATTCTTCGGCGATCAGCCTTCTTTATGGTCCAGCTCTCACTTCCATACATCACTACTGGGAAAATCATAGCTTTAACTATACGGACCTTCGTTGGCAAGGTGATGTCTCTGCTTTTTAAGATGCTGTCTAGGTTTGTCATTGCTTTTCTCCCAAGAAGCAGGCGTCTTTTAATTTCATCACCATCTAATCTATCATCTTGTTTGCACCAGTGACGCACAATATCATACCCTCCAACATTTCTCTGATGAAAATAGGGATGTCCTATTCCATAATCACCATCATTTATTTATTCCCCATCCATCTGATTGGGTTGCCCCAATTACTCTTGGTGGCTTCCAACATATATAAAAACATAATAAAAACTACAGGGCTGCCTTCAGATGTCTTCTAAAGGTTGTATCTCCTTATCTCCTTGGTTGGGGTTGCATAACTCCATACCCTCTAACATTTCTCTGATGAAAATAGGACGTCCTAAGGAAAAGCAGGACATTCCAGAATCAAATCAGAAACCGGGATGGCTTCTGTAAATCCAGGACTGTCCCTGGAAAACAGGGACACTTGGAGGGTCTGCTATATGTCTTTGAGAAGCTCACAAGCAGGGCATGAAGTCAATAGCTCTCCCCTGCAGTTTGTTCTTCCCCAGCACCTGTTATTCAGAGGCGTGCTGCTTCTGACCTGGAGGTAGCATATAGTTGTCGCTGGCAGACTTATCCTCCATTAGTTTGTCTAATCCTCTTTTGAAACTATCTAAACGTAGTGGCCATCACATCTTGTGACAGCAAATTCCACAAATTAATGTGTAGAAAGGACTGATCTTTCTTTCTACTGTTTTAAAATTACACGGAAAATAACATTCCTTCTCCCTAATTATTCAATGCTGTATTCTCTGCTCAGCCAAGCCATAAATCTTATACTTTGTGCATCATTTCCTGCAACTCAGATTTAGCAGTCATTTTAATTACTTTCAAGATTTAACCATTTTCTTTTCTTTTCTTTTTTTAAAAAGAATATATGCATATTTCCGTTACATATCAAAACTGCCTGGGGTAGAAATTTGATTCAGTTTGCATTTAAAGCCAAAGCTTCCTAATTTACACTTTCCAAACAATATGCAAACTGGAATACAGCCCTCCTTTGAAATTCACCAAAGTTTGCAATGCGGTTCTCCACCCAAGTAGCATGTACAAAAGATGCATTTGCCAGGGCGAAGTGTGCATAAAAATGCATAGAGTGAAAATAACAAAAATTCAATATTTTAAGGGAGATGGCTTTGCAAAAAAGGGTGTGTATTTCAAAGAATAATATTGTAGAAATGGAAGGAAAGGCCCATACTGTATACGGATGCCTCTCTGTCCATGTAGTCCCAACACTCTCTACTCTGATTGGAGGAGGATCTCTTGGGTCTCTTCAAAAACTCTTGCTGATCACCTGCTATGGAAACCTAGGTAAGTAAACCTAGGATCTTCCATGTGTAATGCACGTGCTCCGAAACTGTGTGTGTAGGATTGCACACTTGTACCAAAAAGACACAGGAGGGAAAAAGCAATTCCCCATTCACCATGCTTCCTGTGTCTCTGTTAACATGTGACTTCTGGGCTTGGGATCTCTGGACGATGGGTTCCTGGCTCAAGTCCAGGTTAATGAATGCAAAGATTTTGTCTGAAACTGGCTTTCATCCTAGATCACTGGCTCTCCTGGGATGCTGCTGAGCTCCAAGATGCAGCTTGGCAGAGAAATGTTTTTTTTTTTAAAGTGTTTGGGGGGGGGTGGGCAGACTCAGCTACAAAGACTCTACCCTCTGGGCTTGCCAGACACTTTCTATTCATTTTAATTTGTGTTTTCAAAGTAGCTTAGAAACCTCGGCAAACTATATCAATAGCCACTCACAACAGGTAATAAATTCATCCGGAAAGAAGGGGAGAATAGGGTGAAAACAACAGATCCATCATCTTCAGAAAGAAAATTAAACTCACATTGTCAAGAGGGAAGGCAGGAGGAAATAATAAGATGAAAGCAGCTGACGTCCTTACAGGAAGCTAAGCTTCACAAGCCACCTTTCCCTCCTAGTTGGTAGGATGACAGGCATAGAGCGTCACCCCCCCACACACTCCCCATTTCAGTCTGAGCTGGGAGGATGGTCCCATCTCTTTGCCACATGGCCCCACTCCTCAAACCACTAGCTAATTTTTTTTAATGAATACACAGCTGAAATTGTGTTTATTGAAACCTGGATACATAGAAAAATCCTTTATGCCACTAACACACAGGCACCACCAACTTCTTTGATTTTCTCTTCTGCCTTTCTGCTGAAGAATTTTGAGTCTTGTCTGCTCACCCACAAGTGTCTAGAGTTTATCCATATTCACTGTAGGACAGAAGTGCTGTTTTTTCTTCAAGTGGTAATGCCTCATACCAACTTCCCCCAAATAACCAGGATGATGTGTGTGTTTAGTCGTTTAGTCGTGTCCGACTCTTCGTGACCCCATGGACCATAGCACGCCAAGCACTCCTGTCTTCCACTGCCTCCCGCAGTTTGGTCAAACTCATGTTCGTAGCTTCGAGAACACTGTCCAACCATCTTGTCCTCTGACGTCCCCTTCTCCTATTGCCCTCAATCTTTCCCAACATCAGGGTCTTTTCCAAGGATTCTTCTCTTCTCATGAGGTGGCCAAAGTATTGGAGCCTCAGCTTCACGATCTGTCCTTCCAGGGAGCACTCAGGGCTGATTTCCTTCAGAATGGATAGGTTTGATCTTCTTGCAGTCCATGGGACTCTCAAGAGTCTCCTCCAGCACCATAATTCAAAAGCATCAATTCTTCGGCGATCAGCCTTCTTTATGGTCCAGCTCTCACTTCCATACATCACTACTGGGAAAACCATAGCTTTAACTATACGGACCTTTGTTGGCAAGGTGATGTCTCTGCTTTTTAAGATGCTGTCTAGGTTTGTCATTGCTTTTCTCCCAAGAAGCAGGCGTCTTTTAATTTCGTGACTGCTGTCACCATCTGCAGTGATCAAGGAGCCCAAAAAGGTGAAATCTCTCACTGCCTCCATTTCTTCCCCTTCTATTTGCCAGGAGGTGATGGGACCAGTGGCCATGATCTTGGTTTTTTTAATGTTGAGCTTCAGACCATATTTTGCGCTCTCCTCTTTCACCCTCATTAAAAGGTTCTTTAATTCCTCCTCGCTTTCTGCCATCAAGGTTGTGTCATCTGCATATCTGAGGTTGTTGATATTTCTTCCGGCAATCTTAATTCCGGCTTGGGATTCATCTAGTCCAGCCTTTCGCATGATGAATTCTGCATATAAGTTAAATAAGCAGGGAGACAATATACAACCTTGTCGTACTCCTTTCCCAATTTTGAACCACTCAGTTGTTCCATATCCAGTTCTAACTGTAGCTTCTTGTCCCACATAGAGATTTCTCAGGAGACAGATGAGGTGATCAGGCACTCCCATTTCTTTAAGAACTTGCCATAGTTTGCTGTGGTCGACACAGTCAAAGGCTTTTGCATAGTCAATGAAGCAGAAGTAGACTTTTTCTGGAACTCTCTAGCTTTCTCCATAATCCAGCGCATGTTTGCTATTTGGTCTCTGGTTCCTCTGCCCTTTCGAAATCCAGCCAGGATGATATTTGTCAAAATTAATTCTGTAGTGGTGCAAACCCCCCCCCCAGCATTGCCATGGCCTCCAGGATGCTTCCGGTGCTTGCCGATACGGCCATGGCCATGGCTAACACAACCCCTCGGTTTCCTGGTCTTCCTCAGTCTGGAAGGCATCTTGCTGGGCCAGTGTCAAAGGGCATAAGGTGGCCCTTTTCACAGCAGGGAAGCCAACACAACATGTGAAGTGGCCAGGCTGAGGGCAAACATAGCCCAGCATCCCAGGTAACACCGCTAATTCACACTCCAGAAGTCAATAGAAGCTGAAGCCTGCAAGACTGTTCTGAAGTAACACAATCTTTCTGGTTCTCTATCAGTTTTCCAGCACCAGAGGTTTAGCAAATGTCTCATCAGCAACAGGCTTTCAGAGCAAGGAAAGTACAGCAGGAAAGAGCTACTGCCCTCACATCCTGCTTGTGGGCTTCCCAGAAGCATCTGGGAGGAAAAGGATGCTGGATTTGGTAGGCCTTCACTTGGGTCATCTTGTGCCTACTCTACTCCTTGACACAGTGCTTTTTGCTGACTTCCACAGAGCCAGTGTGGCGTAATGGTTAGAGTGCTGGACTAGGACCTGGGACAGCAGGGTTCGAATCCTCACTCAGCCATGAAGCTCACTGGGTGACGTTGGGCCAATTAAATGTAAATAAGTAAATAATATTTAGAAAAGCAATCCAGTATAACTCCGGATTGGCTACTTTCTATCCAAGCCCAGTATAAAACTGTATTCATGACAAATATGTGTTTGCAAACCTGTTATTTATTCAGTTTAAAATGTTCTTTGTCACTTTTCTACTAAAATGGCTTGGAACAAGCATCAAGATAGTCATAAAAGTCCAGACAAATAATCAGCAATAATAAAATGCAATCTAAGATTAAGGTTTTGTTTTTTTTTTAGTAAAATTTGTTAAAGCAGAATTCAATAAGCACAGCATTAAAATCAACCACTAAAAGACTCAGAGAACCAAGAAATAAAAGGAAAGGATTGTGTATTTGGATTTTTGTGTTTTTCTTTTTATTGTTATGCTTTTGTGTTTATTGTGTCTTATTGTGCTGTTTGTTTTGGTCGTCTTTTGTTGTAAAACCAATAAAAATATTTATAAAAGAGAATCAAGAAATATTGATTCTGGTTGAAAACTGGTACACCCCCTCTCTTGTCTGAGTAAGATGTTCTATAAATGGGACAGCACCGGTGAAAAATCCCCCCCCCCTCAATATTATGGAAAATAGCTCAGTTACTAAAGAACGACTCGACAACTGAATTTTTCGACTTATGAATGGGGCAAATGGCCGCACGCTTACGAATTTCTCGACATCCGAACGGAAACCGTGGCGGTTTTAGATAGGGTTTTTTCGACTTACAAATTTTTAGATGGGGTTGCTTCGACTTACAAATTTTTCTGATTCCAATGCATTCCTATGGAAAATCGCGTTTCCAATGGGGCTTTTCGACTTACGAATTTTTCGACCTACGAAGGTGCCTTTGGAACGGATTAAATTTGTAAGTCGAGGCACCACTGTATTGTATTTTAATGTCTGTTGGAAGCTGCCCAGAGTGGCTGGGGAAACCCAGCCAGATGGGCAGGGTATAAATAATAAATTATTATTATATTATTATATCCAAGGTAAATACATTTTGCCCCCTGTGGAAAATAAGTATCAACCTCTTCTCATTTGTTTGTGTTTGGTGGAGATGTGCTTTTGTTGATGCTGTTATTAACAATTTGGTTCTGTTGGCTATGTTTCTGTTCTTGTTTTTATTATGTATGTTTTGTGTGGCAATATGCAATGTTAATTAATTAATAATTTTAAAAAGTGGTGCTGGAACTCACCCTTGTTCTCTTATAATGACAATGGCTGGAACTGGGGGAAAAACGCCTGGTAATAATAATATAAAGGTTTTTTAAAAAAACAAGTAAAAAAAGCCCACTTAGCTATATTTTTAAAATATATTTTGTCCCCTTTATTCATTCGACCTGCTTCAGGTTGCCATTCTAACCAATGAGATCCCAACTTTCTGTGTGGAAGATAAATCTTAAATTGGGATCTCAAACTCCACCCCACTAGAAACTGCCCCCCCCCAATATGAAATCATCACAGTACTGTACCTCTCTTGTTAAATTGTTACACCTGGGAAGTGTTTCATATTTAACTTCCCACCAGGAACCACTAGGTGTCACCACTGTGCAATGCTGGCTTCTAGTGGTGGCACTTACAGAGCACAAGGACTGAGAAAAGTGTTTCAGCCCCATTAGGGAAGTGATCAGAATGTTTCTGCATGTGGGGCTCCACATGGCTAGCAAATTGCTTGCTGTGTGTGTTGTCCTCACTCCTTGGAGTGTGTCCACATTCATACCAGCAGCTGAAGTAGCATAGAAGCCAAGAGTACGAGCCACGATGAGCTAGAAGTCTCCTGATAGTATCTCAGCCCTGCAGTCACTGAGTGGCTTTGGGCAACCTACTTTTTAGCAGACTTCTAACAGACGAATAGTTATAGTTGTTCTAGGGATAATGTGTATGAAATGTGTTGCACTATATAATTGCTAAATAATATTGTTACTTGCCTCTGCCCCCCCCCCCCCCGCGCCCCAGGAAAGGTACATTCAATGAACCAAAAAACAGACTAAAAAGTGCAGCCTCAAAGAATATAGAAGATGGGGCATTCCGTACAGGAAATGTGAAGGAACTGGTAATATTTGGCAAAAATATTTGTTATTCTAAAGTTCCACCCCTCTCCTTCTCCACTAACCAGCATGGTAGCTAATTGGCTTCCTAGGTGGTTCCTCCTAGCCTTTTACAGAGCTGTTAATATTTTTATTAATTGCAGAGGTTTCCAGCTGGCCAGCTAGCTCATGTCTGGACTCACAAGAGAAATTAAGCTGCTGGTTAAGCAGAAATCTGACCCCCTTTTGACAAACTTTCTGAGAAACATTTTCAGAAAAGTTGAAAACTAGACATTTGAGACTTTAAACTCAAGGTTGGATGGCACCTTTTGGAAAGGGGTGGCACATTTTTGTTTATAGGAACTGACAAAGAGATGACAGATGATTGTAGGGCCAATCCCTGCATTCTAGGTTTTTTCATTGGCGGGTTCCTACCAAGTTATTCCTGTTATCTAATGCTTGTGGTTTATAAGGACTTTAGAATTATTTTAAAGATTTAGACCCAAATCAAATAATTTCCTGGGCAGTTTTCAACAGATTCAATCAACATTGAAGAACGAAGGGCAAGCAATTAACTGAAAAAATCTTTGGAAAACAGCAACCTGACTCATTGCCCAAAGTGATTCTGCAAAGGGATGACTTCCTTTAGGATCACTCCTTCTGTGCTGCTTAGAATTCTGAGAAAGAACTATAAAGGCATTGGGTGATATCCATTTGTGGCAACCTGCTTGTACAATAGACATTTCATGAGCAAATGGCATTTACTCTTCCCCTTGTGCTCCCAAAATATGCTCCAGGGAGTTGGGGAACCTTCTGGACCAGGCTGAGGTTGTTGCGTTGCAGGGTAAGATTAGGAAAGGGAGTTCAATTGCATTGGCTGGCAAAGGCACTGGATCTTCTTCAAGGGGTGAGAAACCTATGGGGCCTCAGGTGTTGTTGAACCACAGTTCCCATCACCCCAGACAACATGGTGGAAGCTACAGCTGAATTTCTGGAGGGTGACAGGTGCCCCACCTCTAATATAGGCAATGAACAGGGCCACACTACAAGCTTTTATCAAATTGTATATTGTCGTAACTATCATAGCTCACCCAATTCAGGAAATTTTATTTTGGTGGGTGGAGGGTGCTGGGAATTTTCTGTTAAGGTTCCTACCCTTCCTCACAGAACTTCAATTCCCAGGATCCCTTAGGAAGAGGAAATAATTATGACACCAATTTAGTTTTCGGGTGTGGATATGCCTGAGAATCATGGAGCAGCTTGGCAGCGCTTTCTCAAAACTACACGAATTTAACCCATTCCTGTGTCGCATTTTGAGATGTAGGAGTAAGCTAAGTTTCAGGGATGGTAAAAGTGATTTACAAATAGAAAATAAAGACTTGTCTCAAATGTGAGAGGACCACATTTGAGACTAGGGATCCCGATTTTCCAGGGACAGTCCCAGAATTACAAAAGCCGTCTCATGATCTTGGAATGTCCCTATTTCCCCTGCCAGTGCCATCACCGAGCTCGGGGAGGAAGATGAGCTGGCACTTGTCCCAAATGATGGCAGTGGTGGTATCAGCAGCTGTGAGGAAGCATCCCATTGCTTCTTCATGGCTGCCACTGCCAGCCTTGTCCATTGGGCACCATATAGCAGTTGCTGGAGAGTGGGCAAGGAGGAGGAAAGCCTGTCTCTGCCCAGCCCCATGTGAGGCACCGGCTCTGAGGGGCAGGAAGACAGCAGGGCCACCCTGCTTGGGAAGAAAGTGGGAGTGGAGCAGAGTGCTAGCAGTCTTGGGTTTTGTTTTGTTTTGAATGCTTTGTGTGTCCACCTCTAATCTAGCATTATGTGCTATGGAAGAGGGGGAGAAAATCTCTGCCCAGTCTTTTCTGTACCATTCATGATGTTATACAAGCTCTGTCCACCCCGTCATCTTTCTTCCTCTTCATTCAGAAGGTACTACAAGCCCTTTGATCACATTGGCTGCACTCTACTGCAACAGGCAGATGGTGAGCCTAGTGGGCTCAAGAAGGAGACATTGTTTTTCTTGCAGATATTTTGAGGATTAGCAAAATGGACAAGCGAGGAGTTTTCTCGTAGAGCGTCTTCTTGTTCAGAGAAGGAGTTCTGTCCCTAAGTACAATGGGCTGCACATTCCTGGTGGCTGTGAGAAAGCTCCCGGAAAGCTGGGCGTGCAACAGCTTCAGTAATTATGAATTATTCCATTGTGGCTATTAAAGGGAAAGTTGTATTAATTGCATTTAGGATAGGGTTTTTTTTTCTGGCCAGAGGCAAACCTGATCATGAAGTGTTGAGGCTCCAGAAAGCCTTTCCAAATTGGGAAGCTGCAGGCAGAGTTTATACAAATATCTTCAGCTTGTCCTGTTCTTAATTATAAGAACGCAACAGCAAGAACAACAACCCTTCTAGGTTAGACCAATGGGCCATCTAGCCAAATATCCTATCTCTAATTACAGTGCACTGGGCCTTATCCCAAAACAAAACAAAACAAACCTCACTCAGAATTCACTTGGGATTTGTGCTTGCACAGCATGGCTCACACAGCATGGCTCTCATGACATGCTAAGATTCAGGATGTCTCTCAGTATAGGGTGTCTTGGATTTCCCAGCCTGACGTCCACTGCTAAACATAAATTAATCAGCTCTGTTGATTATGCCTGCATAAATGCTTTTCCTGCCCGCTGGTTAATGTTGATGTTAGCTCTAAGAAGAGCACGTCATTTGGCCTGACCCTGCCCTGCTGTACTGCAGTTTATCTGCAGATGCCTTGCTTGCTTTCATTCCCCATGAATGCAACCCACACCTCCTCTATCTCCAGAATGTGAAAATGTAGCCAAGCCTGCTGCCTCCTTGGGGAGGAGTCCCTCTATGCCTGGTGCTAGCTTACCCTTTTGAAATATACAGCCAACCTGCCCATCTTCATTTGCCATCTCATAGATGTTGATCACATGCATACAAGACATACCTAGCTAAGGCCTCTCAACCAGGTGGCATCTAAGTGCCAGTCTCTGTAGCTTTCTTGGAATTGTTGCCCACATAAAGAAGAACATTGCTATGGACAGGTCCAAACAAGGTTCCATTTGTCGGCCGAAGCCAACCTGCCTATTAAAGTCCCTGCCAGTAAGACTTCGTTCTGTCAGGGTACCAGTTGCAGTCTGAAAAGACAGTAAATTCCAGGCCCAACAAGGATGCACCCAATTCATAGCTGCCAAGTCTCCCGTTTTCCCCGGGAAAACCCCTTTTTTCTTACCTTTTCCCGGTGGTCCCCCGTATCACTTCGTCTCCCGTTTTTCTCCATTATTTTCTCCTGCCGGCGGCCATTTTTTTTCTTTCCGATTTGCCCTTCTATGGGCACCAAAAATGGCCGCCGCCAGCTTCAAAAGTCGCATCTACGCATGTCCGGAAGTGCATAGACGTGACTTCCGGTGTTGGCGGCGGCCATTTTGGTGCCCATAGATGGGCGAAGCGACACCGGAAGTTGCGTCGGCACACTTCCTGACATGCGTACAAGCGACTTTTGAAGCCGGTGGCGGCCATTTTGGGTGCCCATAGAAGGGCAAAGCAACACCGGAAGTTACATCGACGCAACTTCCGGTGTAAAATGGCTGTCGGTCCCGGATTCTGCAGTCCGGAACTTGGAAGGTAAGGCACCCATACTAGTCAGATTCCATACTGGCTTTCCTACAAACCCACCAGAAGAGCCCTGCTAGATCAGTCGAAAGATCCATCTAGCCCAGCATCTTGTTCCTATGGTGGCCAGCCAGATGCCCAGGGGAAGCCCTCAAGTAGAACACAGAGTGAAACCGCACTCTCTGCACTTGCAATTCCCAGCATTCAGAGGCATACTGCTCCTGATAGAGGAGGTGGAACATAGCTATCATAGCTATTCCTCCTCCTCCTCCTCCTCCTCCTCCTCCTCCTCCTCCTCCTCCTCCTCCTCCTCCTCTTCACTATATTTATTAATATATTCCTCCCCAGTTGAGATTGAAGGCAGCTGACAACATTCACAAACATTGCAAAACACAAAGTAATCAAAACAAACTAGTTAAAAACAATAATTAAAGCACATCAAAGCACATTTAAAACCAGCAATTAAAAACAGTTTGCCCTGACAGCTGCTCACTGACCAGCATTGCCTGCACCTTAATTTTCAAAGGCTTGTCTGAATAAGAAGGTCTTTGCCTGCTAGCGGAAGGCTAACAAATAGGAAGCCAGTCTAACCTCTCTTAAGAGGGAATCCCACAACATGGCAGAAGCCACAATAGTTGCCTTTGAAAGCCTCATCCTCCATCCTTGGTTAGGCAAATCCTGCCCTGCCCCTGTCCAAGCTGGTTGCAACACCAGGAGTTACCCAGGGGCCTAGGATTTCTGAAATAAATAGTTGGCAACCCTATCATCTATAATTTCGCTAATATTTGGGCTTTACCAGTTTTCCTGTCCAAAAACAGAGCAAAGAGAGACAAGAGGGCCTTCTTAAACGAGCAATGCAAAGAAATAGAGGAAAACAACAGAATGGGAAAAACCAGAGATCTGTTCAAGAAAATTGGAGATCTGAAAGGAACATTTCATACAAAGATTACCATAATAAAGGACAAAAGTGGAAAGGACCTAACAGAAGCAGAAGACATCAAGAAGAGGTGGCAAGAATACACAGAGGAATTATACCAGAAAGATATGGAGGTCTCGTACACCCCAGGTAGTGTGGTTGCTGACCTTGAGCCAGACATCCTGGAGAGTGAAGTCAAATGGCCCTTGGAAAGCACTGCTAATAACAAGGCCAGTGGAAGTGATGATATTCCAGCTGAACTATTTAAAATTCTGAAAGATGATGCTGTTAAGGTGCTACACTCAATATGCCAGCAAGTTTGGAAAACTCAGCAGTGGCCAGAGGATTGGAGAAGATCAGTCTACATCCCAATCCCAAAGAAGGGCAGTGCCAAAGAATGTTCCAACTACCGCACAAATGTGCTCATTTCACATGCTAGCAAGGTTATGCTTAAAATTCTACAAGGCAGGCTTAAGCAGTATGTGGACTAAGAACTCCCAGAAGTGCATGCTGGATTTCGAAGGGGCAGAGGAACCAGAGAACAAATAGCAAACATGCGCTGGATTATGGAGAAAGCTAAAGAGTTCCAGAAAAACATCTACTTCTGCTTCATTGACTACGCAAAAGCATTTGACTGTGTTGACCACAGCAAACTATGGCAAATTCTTAAAGAAATGGGAGTGCCTGATCATCTCATCTGTCTCCTGAGAAATCTCTATGTGGGACAAGAAGCTACAGTTAGAACTGGATATGGAATAACTGATTGGTTCAAAATTTGGAAAGGAGTACGACAAGGCTGTATATTGTCTCCCTGCTTATTTAACTTATATGCAGAATTCATCGTGAGAAAGGCTGGACTGGATGAATCCCAAGCCGGAATTAAGAATGCCGGAAGAAATATCAACCACCTCAGATATGCTGATGACACAAGCTTGATGGCAGAAAGTGAGGAGGAATTAAAGAACCTTTTAATGAGGGTGAAAGAGGAGAGCGCAAAATATGGTCTGAAGCTCAACATCAAAAAAACCAAGATCATGGCCACTGGTCCCATCACCTCCTGGCAAATAGAAGGGGAAGAAATGGAGGCAGTGAGAGATTTTACTTTCTTGGGTTCCATGATCATTGCAGATGGTGACAGCAGTCACGAAATTAAAAGATGCCTGCTTCTTGGGAGAAAAGCAATGACAAACCTAGACAGCATCTTAAAAAGCCGAGACGCCACCTTGCAAATGAAGGTCCGTATAGTTAAAGCTATGGTTTTCCCAGTAGTGATGTATGGAGTTGAGAGCTGGACCATAAAGAAGGCTGATCGCCGAAGAATTGATGCTTTTGAATTATGGTGCTGGAGGAGACTCTTGAGAGTCCCATGGACTGCAAGAAGATCAAACCTATTCATTATGAAGGAAATCAGCCCTGAGTGCTCACTGGAAGGACAGATCCTGAAGCTGAGGCTCCAATACTTTGGCCACCTCATGAGAAGAGAAGACTCCCTGGAAAAGACCCTAATGTTGGGAAATATGGAGGGCACAAGGAGAAGGAGACAACAGAGGACAAGATGGTTGGACAGTGTTCTCGAAACCACCAACATGAGTCTGACCAAACTGCAGGAGGCAGTGGAAGACAGGAGTGCCTGGCGTGCTCTGGTCCATGGGGTCATGAAGAGTCGGACACGACTGAACGACTAAACAAGTTTTCCTGTTCAGGAGATTGGCTAATAGGGGTGCCATTAAGAAACAGAGAGAGAGAGAGAACAGATTACCAGGCCATTAAGAGCGACTGACAATGCAAAGACTGTCATCACCATTCCCTGGCTCTTGAGTAGTGGACAGAGACTGGAGAATCAGGAGGGGGAAGTTGCCAGGGTTACAGGAGGTGTGATGTCGCTACAGAAAAAAAGGGCCCTTTTGCAGGTGTTTTTTTTTTTTGAAAAGAGTGAGGAGAGCAATAGAAATGTTTTAATAAATACAGTGGGACATTGCTGTATCTAACAGCCAAACTATGCAGTGAATATCAGCCATGTCTCACCTTTCAATCTGAGATAGGGGGTGTAGCATTGGGAGAGGGGGAATTAACTCTCCCCACCTACATGCCACTTTCCCATTGAAAATCACCTTCCTGTAGCTGCTATTAGTCCAGTGGGCATCTATATATTTTGGTCCTTACAGTAAACTGGCAACTTTGGACAGGAAAATAGTGCCTGGGGAAAGAATTATATCCTCAGTACCATGGTCCTAATTCAAAGTAGCACACACACACACCCAGCTGCTATATTAACACCTTTTTTAAAAGGAACTCATATTCATGGGTGTCACGGTGGCCGGAGAAGGCTACTTCAGAGTAACGACTCTACACAGCTCTGCATTTTGTCTTTTATTGGTGCTGAGTATTTACAGTGCTAATGGCAGTGCTATTTACAAAGACACATCTGTTCAGCTTGAATCAGAACCTCCAAGTGGCTTTTGGCGCGTCTTGCGCCAGCATAACAACTTGGGGAGACCCATCCTCTTCCCCAGACGCTTTCTGCGCAATTCCGGAGTTGGGGGGACGGGTCTGCCCCCCTTCCTTCCCCCTTCCTGTCCCACCTGGGACGAAGGCTCTTCTACCCTGCCAGAGCCTTGGACACCACTTCCTGTTTCCCCACTTGAGCTGGAGCTTTCCCTCTTTTCAGCCTCGCTCGGGGCTGGGCTGGAACTCAGGAGGGGAGGGGCTTCGCGATATCCCTTGCCCCTCACAATGGGTTTCCTGCATTATGTCTAGTTTGGCACTGATTCACACATGACTGCTTGCATTCCTCTAAGCTCATCACCCACATCTCTGGTCATGTCAGCTGAAATGATCCAAACTGCACAAGGCTCAGACTCTTGTCCCATGAATTTTGTTATCAAACGGGTATCCCGAAGCTGAGCTCCATAGAAAAGATTCGTGCCTTCAATGTAGGTGGCAAATTCGTCACGGTGGGCAGGACATGACTCATTCTCTGGGAAAAGGCCGCTTTAAAAAAAAAAACCAACCCAGTCTGTTTACCATCTCTTTTGGATAGTGTTTGGCATGTGCTATGAATCTCATTTCCTACACAGATGCAAAAGTTGGTACATAACCCTTCTGCTCAATTCAATCTGCCACTTTCCTCTTGGAGCTATAAATATTGACCCCTGCTGAAATTATTACTCTGGGCAAGGTGAAATTTGACAAGGATCAGAAGCTGAAATTGCACATGTTGAAAGTCTTTCCTACCCACCCAACCTTCCCCAGCCGCTAGCCAACAATAAGTGATCCAATGTAGTATAATTGATCGAATGCCTGAAATGGGCTGCGGAGACCTGGGTTCAAATACTCATTCAGCCTTTATAAACTTACTGGGTGATCTTGAATCAGTCTCTCTCTCTCTCTCCCTAACCTACCTCATCAGTAGAGAAGTATGGTGGGATAACTCCACCCTGAGGTCCTCAGAGTGTGACAAAAAAATAATCATTTTGTCTTCACTCTTGTACATATACTGCTGGAAGTGTTACACAAGACCTATAATTAAAGTGAAGAGCTGCCCACCCCCAGCAACGTTTTCCTCAGATATAAAAGAGTCTAGGTCTGCTATTCCCATGTGTGTGTTTTTTCCTGGGAGCTAAACACAAAGGGGCCAAGTCCTGTCTCCTTCGTGTCTATGCATCTATTACAATAACAAATAAGAGCTGCCTTGTGGTTCTGTTTGTCCAAGAAGGTGGGGAAATAGATGGATCAAAAAGAGTTGGGTCACACAGGGTGGTGCTTGTTACAGTCCGTTGGATTACTATAGGATGTGTGAGAGAGGACTAGGCAGCTGTTTCCAAGAGTCAGCACAACAAGTAATACAGAATGTTATGTTCACAATATAATATATCAGGCAAGTTAAATCTGGGATTTAGAGATGTGAAAAGGGTCATTTGTTTGAACTCAGTTAATCTGTATAAAAGGCTCAAGGTTGCTGGTCCCAGGACCCCACAGTGTCCCCTTCCTTTATAAAGGTTGTCTCTATCCCAGGATGTGGCAGCACTCTATAATGTACGTCTCCATTTTCACACCATGCTGCAGCCCCATAGCACTGTACTGAAGAGACATTACAACTCCCTAATTTCTTGCTAAGTTACTTTTGGCAACTCTACCTCTCTTACCTGAAACCAATTTCTGTAAGGAGGTTAAGCAAGCTTTCTTAACTCAGCCTTGCTCTCCTTGTAACCATATGGGTTTAACACAGCAGAGACCATCCCACCCAAAGGAAAGAAGAATCAGAAAATGCTCACAATGCTACAAGGTCTGTCAGTTTGCATGAAAGTTTGGCAGTGGTGGAGGCGGGCAGAAGCATGAAAGAAGTACTAGCCTATCTAGGTGATAGGCTAGTACTCATTAGGGGATTTTTAATGCAACAATAATTTTGTTAGGTCACTTTGCATATTGGTTTTTTAAAAAACAAACAAACAAACAAATGAGATGATCAACAAAGCAATCAGAATCAAGGTTGTGTTCATACACATGCATCATCCAAGTTAAGATTTTGCAGATAGTAATAAGAAATTCATGTTCTACTTTTCAAAAGCCAGTGAGATTCTTGGTGGAAGATGGAGAACAGAATGTTCGCCTTAGCTTCATGGGGGAGAATGGGTTTTTGATTTGCTATATTCAAAGCTTACCATGGCTTCATCATACCTTATACTTTGAGCGCGTATACCCAAGATTTTGCAAATGTGCATTTAAAAATGGAAACTGTGAATGTGACAAACAGGTGGTTGAAAAGCTACCATATATTCCCATATATTCCATGCAGGTATATATTTGCTTTGGCTCTTTGTAGGGTGGCAAACCCAGTTTTGCTGCTGCCTAATGTGTGTACTGGCCAAGATGGTTGTGGAAGGGAGAGATGGTTAGATGTGGTAGTGGTCTAAACATAATGAAGTTTGGCCATCTTTCCCTTCCACAACACATTGCATAATCTTCCCCTCTATATTTATGTAGGCAAAGCAACAGCACTGCAGAGGGTGACAACAACCTTCAGGAATGTAGTCAATTGTTAGAACCATTCAGCTGCTGCTCTTTGGGTCATTCCTCATATCTTGTTTTCTAAGGAGGGTTCACACAATATAGCCTTTTCTGCATGCTAACATTTGGCTGCCCTATGGAAAACTGGGTATTTTAAAAGTTACTGAAGATGCTCAACAAGTCACAGAAGCAAACAGAATTAACAAATTTTCTCTACCTGCTTTGGCCATTGCAAAAGTGGGAAAACAGGTAGTGAAAATTTATAATAATATTATAATATTATAATGAATAATAATAATAATAAATACAGTAATAATAATAATTTGTTATTTCTTTGTTTAATTTATAATTTATTAATAATTTGTTAATTCTGTTTGCTTCCGTGACTTGTTGAGCATTTTAAGTAACTTTTAATATAGGCCTACCCATCTGTAAGGTAACTTGTATATCTATTTTTTAAAGGAATGTTACATGAGTACCAGCTTCCTATACTCAAAAACTACTAGTTTTCCATAGGGCAGCCAAATGTTAGCATGCAGAAAAAGCTATATTGTGTGAACCATCCTTAGAAAACAAGATATGAGGAATGACCCAAAGAGCAGCAGCTAAAGTAGATGTTATACAACTTCATCTCTCCCCCCCCCCAAGTACAAACTTGCATATTAAGTATCTAAACCATTCACATTCTGTGAAAATGTCATCCTGCAGTAATGTACGTCACTGGGGATTCGATGCCATGGATTCACAAACAGATAATATGGAATTTAAGTGGTTTGTTACTGGCACCCAACAACACATACTGAAAAATTTAGACCTGCATATCAATGTATTTTATGGGTGGAAGTTGCTTTCATGTACATAGGGGAGAAATATAGTTTAGGCACAGCACATGCATCCATTGATCAGTCCTAGGGGGGGAAACTACCCTCAACACACCCTTGCATGTAGCACCCATGTAGCATGTAGCACCTCAACCCTTAAAAAAAATTAAAAGTAGCCTCAAGGTGGACACTTACACATTGTCCAAAAAAAGGCAAAAGAGAAGGGTGGTTTGTATAAATATGCATGTGTTGATTTATATGTGTAAATGCCATGTCATCGATGCTTGAGCTGAGATTCCTGCATTGCAGGGGGTTGGACTAGATGGCCCTCGGGGTGCCTTCCAACTCTACAATTCTATTATTTTAAGTATGACAGCCTCCAACAAAGCATAGCAACCCTACTTAAGAATGATGGAGACAACGCTCTGTGCTCTGTTTGCCAATGTGACCAAAGTCTAGGCAAGGCTTCCCTGCCTCAGTCTGCTGGCAAACCACCGATCTGGAATTTAGGATCTATTCTGACATCCAAAAAAAATTGCTGTGAAGGTTCACACTCCTTTTGCCATGCCTCAGAGGCTGGTTATAACCATCCATCCAAAGCGCTATCGAAGTTTCACACACCAACCTAGGGAAAATGAAAGCAAATCTTGAAATCCAAACCATACTTGGAAGGACGGTCCAATCTGGGTGCTGGGGGAAACCTGAGCTTGGTCCCTGCAAGGTTTTGCAATGCCTGTGGAGTCTGACTCAGTCAACACTGGTGCTGTCATAACTGGGTCACAGCCATGCCTGGTGCCTGGTTTAACTTAAGTCTTCCAGTACTAATAGGATCTGAATGCAGAACAAGACGAAGGGAAATTCATTTAGACTGAGTGGCAAGGTCTTTGTAGTGCCACATGCCCCGTTGATTATCAGGAGAGAAAGCCAAAGTTAATTACCATCTTCTCAGCTCTCAGGATGCCTGGCTTCTGAGTTAAGAGGAGGATATGATCAGTGACACAAATTGAGGTGTCAGTTGTAATATCCTGGACCCACCCAAAGTTGGAAAATGGGAAGTGGCAATTGGGAACGGAGAGGTGGGGATGGGGGAATCTGACCACTCTGATTTCTTGCCAGTTTCTCATTTTCCTAATCTTAAGTTCTATTCTTCGTGTTTCCACATCAGCTTGCAAAACGTAAGACAAAAAAATCCTCATGAAAATTCATCAGCATCTTAGTGAATACATCTCCTAATATAAAAACTTTTGCATAGCGATTGCGCTTAACCTATTGAATTTATCTATGTTATTTTCACCAATACATGCATTCTTCTGCACACTTTATCCCAGTATATGCATTTTTGGACACATTAGGTGCAAAATTCAGAGAAAAGCACATTTCAAAGGATGGGCATGTTTTGGTTCATGTATTGTTTGGAAAATGGAAATACAGTAGATTTTCCTTTAAACGCAAACTGAATCAAATTTCTCCCCATCCCCTAGATGGTACAGGGACCTGGCTTGAGAACCACTTACTAAATTTCTGTCAAGAGCCAAGTTAGTCTATAATTCTCCCCCAGTTGCCTGTCCAGTTCACCTAGTCTGCTCTACCACTTCTGAATGATCAATTCCTAGTATTATAACAAAATGTTTTTCAACAGAGCTCAATCATTTACACAAAGGTAGATGAACATCTGGAATACCTTTAACGTTGCTTCCATTTTCGTGCCTCTAGTATTATTTTCAGCCTTTGACTGTCCACCTCAGTCACTATGGTTGGATTGTTTACCAGATCCTTATTTCTGTTTAATGTTCTATATAATTCAAATCCTAGGAACTGAGAGTCCTCTAGATAAGATTTTCAAGGGACAAATGGACTGCAAGATGAATGGGTAGGTTGCAAAACCTACTGATTCTTCATCATCATCATCATCATCACTATTATTTCATGAGCCATCTTTTACATACATCTCAAGGTCAATTACAAGCGCACTATAAATACAGCTTTTTAAATAATAAATAAATAAATACTGAAAAACCACCACTACCAAATGAACACCTAAGGCAGAGACATTTTCATCCAGTTGGAAAATATTTTTATCCCACTCCTCCATCCAATATGATGCTAGCATGTTTCACCTTGCAGAGTAAATAGCACCACCTGCTGGCGAGGGGCAGATCAGGGAAATGGCATGGCAAGAGAGGGTTAACACCCTCCTCCTCTCGCACTCTAATCCCAATCTGAATTAGGTTCCTCTGTGGCCACATTTACAATACTTTTAAAAAACAACAACCCAAAACCAGTCCAACAACTGCGAGAGTGCTAATCACAGATCTCTCAACATCACATGTGGTTTGGCCCCTGAGCCAAACATACCTGGCTGCTTCAACCTTTCTTGAAAGGATTTTCCTTTTATCACTCTCACAGCTATTCTCTGAATGTCAGCAAAACAATGTTGGGGTAAGCCCTACCTGGCCAGATCCAACATGAGAGGAAGTTAAGTGTTCCAAAGGAAGGAAGACAGAGGAGTTAATGAGCCTTCCTTTTCATTAAGAGAAAATTAGTAGTAAAAGTAAAAGGCTGTTATGTGACTCTCCTCATTTTTTAAAAAATGTCAGGACTGTTTACTTAAGGGAGCAGCAGTTGCTTTTGACTTGGGTGGAAAACATGAAGTATATGCACACACACACACACATTCCTTCTCTATGATCTTCGTACGAAGCTGGTCCATGAAAGAGGCTTTATAGCTTGCATTTATATGGTGGGGCATCACTATCAGTAGTTGTATGAAGCTATGAGTCCTGAACTCTTTCTGGCTTTGCAGCAGACAAGATGGGTTACGATAGGAGTGAGACAAAATGCTAATTCCCACCCTAGGGCAGGCCTGAGTACAGGCTCTGATTGGCCATAGAAAGAGGCAGAAGTTTGGAAAGCAGTGTTGTATAGCAGTATATGCCACCTTGAGCCCCTTGAAGGAAAGGTGGGATATAAATGCAATAATAAATAAAAATAAACTGTGGATTTTGCTTGTAACAAGGGCCACTTACAGTGGGAATAGAGACCTCCAGGGGATTGGCCATTCTATGTCCTGTGGTAACAGGAGGACCTGAGAACATAATGTCTGATGAGATGTGGACATAAAACAGCCCATTAACCTGTTTTAGTCATTTTTAACTTGGTGGAGGAGAAAGTTTTGTTTTGTTTTTGTTTTTTAATTTTTTTATTAACTTTTCCCAAACAAACAAACAAAACAAAACCAATTTTTTTATACAATTCACCCATCTCAGTTCATTTCGCTCTGCCGAGCTGTGACTTCCCTCCCTCCCATCATTTGGCTTTATTTCTCACTCTTATCTCGCAGTTCCTTTTTACCCACATTTTAAATCAGTTCGTAGGATTTATTTCAGTCCTGCAAGTGTCTTTAAACTTCTACAGTTCTTCTCTATATAGTCAATGAATTTACTCCATTCCCTTTGGAACTTTGTCTCTCCCTGGTTACGGATCCCGCAGGTCAACTTTGCTAACTCTGCATAGTCAATCATTTCCGTCTGCCACTCCTCAATCGTCGGTATCTCTTGTAGTTTCCATTTTGGGGCTAGTAAAGTCCTTGCCGCGGTTGTGGCGTACATAAATAGTCTCTGGTCTCCTTTTGCTATCTCCTCTCCCATTAGTCCCCATAGAAAAGCTTCAGGTTTTTTTGGGAAAGGTATACCTAAACATCTTTTTCAATTCATTATATATCATTTCCCAAAATCTTTTTACTTTTTCGCATGTCCACCACTTATGATAAAATCCACCATCTTTGGTGGAGAAGAAATATTTGTGTCCAGCTGCCGCAAAATATGTGCCTTGCCTCATCCCATGCCATCCTTTTCATGGTACACCACCACTAGGAAGGCACCACCGCCTGCTGATGCCTTTTGAAGGTCCCTGGAAGCTTATTGATATTTTGCAACATTTGCAGTATTTGCAAATGCACAGGTTGGGCATACATAGAGGCACATGCCTTAAACACTCCCAACAGTCCACAGCTCCCACATCTGATCTCCAGGGACACAGGCAGCACCTCCAAAATATTTATAGATTCCAAAAGACAGCTCCCTGCTTCTTCTTCTGTGCCTGGGGCAGTTTTTTCCACTGAGCATACTTGAGAATAATTCCCACTGAACTCAACAGGAGCTTTATCCTAAGTAAACATATTTAGGATTTGGCTGCAATTCTTAATAGCTATTTATTTATTTTAAAGAAGCAAATTTGCTGTTGGTCCCATTATAAAGGCTCTTTCCCCCATACATATTTTTATTTTTTGAAACAAGTGACAGAACTTATCATTCGGGCACAAAGCTCTGCCTTCGCAAAACATAAGGAGATGGTAGAAGCCAGCTAAAAATCACACGCAAGCTTTCGAATGTACCAGAACTCTTCTCCAGGCTGGATGTTAAGCAATAAACAAATACATAAATGGGGAAGGTGGAAGGGAAAAGGTATTACTGGGAATGACAGAAGCTCGTGTTTGTAACACTCTCCAGATATAATGGAGGAGGCATTTTGCAAGCTTAATCAGGTTAGATAAGTCTGCAAAGCTCCTTCTCCCTTTGAACTGTTATGAAGTACAGACACAGGGTTCCAACAAGGCCAGCATCATCTTTCTATCTCCCTGTCTCTCTCACTTTATTTCTCTGTTTAACATCCAGCCTGAATAAGAGTTCTGGTAAACTCAAAAGCTTGCACTCCATGTTGTCATTTTGGGTCGGTCTCCTACACACACACTGCTTGACTTATGTATCTGCCTTGGTAGCTCAGTTGGTAAAGTATGAGATGCTTAATCTTAGTGTTGTGGGTTTGAACCCCATTTGGCCAAAAGATTCCTGCATTGCAGGGGGTTGGACTAGATCAGAGGTCAGCAAACTTTTACAGCAGGGGGCCGGTCCACTGTCCCTCAGACCCTGTGGGGGGACGGACTATTTTTTGGGGGGGCGAACAAATTCCTATGCCCCACAAATAACCCAGAGATGCATTTTAAATAAAAGCACACATTCTACTCATGTAAACAAAGTTCCCAGACCGTCTGCGGGCCGGATTTAGAAGGCGATTGGGGAGAATCTGGCTCCCGGGCCTTAGCTTGCCTACCCCTGAACTAGATAGTCCTTGCGGTCCCTTCCAGCTCTATGATGGTACCTTGGTCTACAAACAGTCCTGTTAACAAACGATTTGGACAACAAACTCCGCAAAACCAGAAATAGGTGTTCCGGTTAGTGAACTTTGCCCCGGAAGACAAACAGAAGCCGAACGGTGGAAGTACACTGGCGGCAGGAGGCCTCAGTAGGGAAAGCACGCCTCGGTTGAAGAACGCTTTGGTTTAAGAACGGACGTCCGGAACAGACTAAGTTCGTAAACCAAGGTACCACTGTATATTTTTATCTAATGAACCAGCTGCTTATGCTTTTCGACTCTTTTTTTTTTCTTTTAAGGCACCCATCATGCGTTTTCTATATGCTATACATAGAACAACCCAAAATATGGAGAATCCATCAACAGAATGGGCAGGTGGCCAAACACGACATTGTGAGACCTAGATGGCGGTACTCAGGTACTGAACCAAACCACCTTCCCTCTCGGAAAATGATCACCCTTCTCCTCTCTTTCCCTCGCACAATCTCACAGACACACACACCTTTCCTTAGTCAACAGGAGGTATTTCCTTTCTATTTCACTCCCATGCAGATCCCTTTTTTTTCTGAAGCAGGCTGGGTCCCAACAAGATGCTGCCGCGCCTGGGCCTCGCCTTCCCTTTGAACATGGGGGAATGTTATTAATTGCCCGCCCTGGGGGAACATTCTCGGCTGGAAACTATTCAGTCTCCCCGGGGTCCCTTTGTAGTGGGACCTGCGGCTGCTCCTGCCGGGAGCCAAGAGGTTCCAAGAACGGCTCCCACACGTACAGGTGTGCCTGACTCACTCCCCCCCCCACCCATAGGGGCTCCTTTCATTTGAAAAATCCTCTCCCTTCAAGCAGGGTTTAGGCAGCTACAGAAAAGTTCTGGGATGAAGACGGGCAGAAGAGCCAGGCAATTTTAACCGAGGCTGGGTGGAGTGGGGAGGAAGGCTCTACATTTTCCTCAGAACCCATTACCGGTATTTTTTGTCTGGGCAAGGGTCCCTTATTCCATGTCATTGACAAGCCATGGAACTAATGTGGGGTGCTCTGATCCTGTAGCTAACTGTTATGTTTGAATGATTTTATTTTTTTAATCCTCTGAGCAGCCTTGTAAGGTAAGTTATTTATTTACTTAAACTCAGATGGGTGGGGTCTTAGTAATAAAATTGTTATTAGTATTATTCCCTCAAAGAGGCTTGGAAAAGCAATATAATAAAATCACAGAGAGCCACAAAATATTATTATTAAAATGTATCTAATAATAATAATAATACACTGGAGGAGCCCATTTAGTCCGATGCATGACCCACAATAGGTTATACCACGAGGCTCTTGACTGGTTTTGCTGCAACAGAGAAATCCCCATGGAGTGCTCCAACAATGAACATAAGAACTGCCTTGCTGGATCACATCAAGGTCCATTTAATCCAGCATTCTGTTTCAAACAGCAGCCAGGCAGATGTCTCTGGGCACCCACAAAAGGCATGAAAGGGACAGCCTTGCTACCCTGCAGTCTGTACTACGAGCACCTCTGTACAAGGAAGTTCCAGTCAGCTACACTGGCCAACAATCATACCTGAGGATGTCATTCAATCTAATCATACCTGAGGGTGTCATTTCAGTCTAATGCATGGACTAGAGCACTCTTCAGTTTTTGCACTTCTCTGAATTTTGCAATGTAGTTACCTCAAACAGACCAAAAGTGTATCAGAAATACATGCTTTAGGGCAGTGTTTCCCAACCTTGTGCCTCCAGCTGTTTTCGGACTACAATTCCCATCATTCCTGACCACTGGTCTTGCTAGCTAGGGATGATGGGAGTTGTAGTCCAAAAACATCTGGAGGCACAAGGTTGGGAAACACTGCTTTAGGGTAAAAATGCATACTAGAATATATAAAATGGAACAAATATAATAGAAAACAATGCAATTTTCATTTCCCCTCCCCCATTAATCACAGACGGATGTGGAAACAGCACAGAAACGTCTTACGAACGAGCACATGCACAATAGACATGGATCAGAAACAGCAATCCATACATTCCAGTCAGGGGTGCCAACTCATGGGGGCTGAGCCCTTTTGCCGCCCCCCCCCCCGGTGCCAAAAATCAGGGGGTGGAGGAGGCAGAGCACAGAGCTGAGTGCGGCACGGCTTCAGTGGCCGACTCCTTCTCCTCCTGCTGCTACTGCAGAGGGTTGAAGCACCCCCTGCCAATGGCGGCAGCAGGAAGAGGAGGAGCTGACGGCCATTGAAGCTGCACTGCCACTGCATTCTTTTCTACCCCTGGCTCCTCCCAATGTCCCGAATTTGTGTGTGCGACGTTGGTACATCACACACACAACATCGGCCCCACCCCCACCCCAATTGCCGTCGCAAGCTGGCACCTCTGATTCCAATTAATAGGTGTTGACAGACCTACCCTTGATGAGTTTGCCTCATCCTTTCTAAAAGCATCTCAGCTTTTAAATATCATCACATCTTGTGGTAGTGAATTCCATAAATTGATCCTATATTACTGGTGCATCTTTCAGCACTGTTTTAAGGATTGCAACAAGGTAATGCACACGAAGCCCTTGGAACACTTGAAAGCTCTATACAAATGTTAAAGGCAATATCATTGTTATTTTGCATGGAAAAGAACCTCTTCGAACCTCTTCTGCCCACTCATTTCCATTGCGTTCTAGCCAAGTTCTTGAATTATTAGGGAAAGAGGGAGGGAGGGAAGCTTACAGTACCTTTTCTTTCCACACCATATAAAATTTTATGCCGTTCAATCATCCCCCCTTTCCCCCTTTTTTAAATAACAACGAAGAGCTAAGCACTTAAGCTTCTCCTTATTTTACTTTTATTTATTTCACAAAACTTGTATGCCACTTAATTTTAAAGAAAACCTCTAAGTGGTTTCCTTGTAGGGAAGTGCTCACAACTCCTTGACCATTTTAATACTCTGCACTTTTTCCAATTCTATAATATCTGTTTTGAGACAACACAAGCAGAACTATGCGCAATATTCCAAGAGCACAATCCTATGAATGTTCAATCCTATGAATATTCAAGGGAAAGCAAGTCCAGTGGTGGGTTAGAAGAGCTTCTGGAACAATATCTTTGTACCAGCTCTGTGCCCTGCCTGTTACTGGAAACTATGCCAAACCTGACTGTGTACTGTCCTGACTTTGTCCCTTGCCTGACCCTTTGTTGTAGACTCTGCTTGCTTAGCCTCTGACATTGGATTGGCCCTGGATACTGTTTTGGTTGCTACCCCATTGGTGTTGCCACTGGCAAGTCCCTTGTTTCCTCGGGAGCCCAGTGAGAACAGGATAGGTACTCACAGCCTGTTCAGAGCAAACCCCATAGATCTTATAGGCTGAAACCTGGCCAGTGCTTTCTCAAAAGTTCTAACTGTGACATCTGTAAAAATGAAACTTTCCTTTCCCTCCAAGCTCTCATCAACTGAGTTTCCCTCTAGGCTCATTAACGTGTTTTGACCATTGCAATATTTCCTTCTCCAGCCTTGACTAGGTAATATATCCAACACGCAAACACACACAAACACACAGAAAAACATTCAACAAACATATTTCTCCACTGAGCAACCCTAGCCGGTCCCATCCTTGTTTACTTCCACGGGCTCTTACTTTCTCCAGTGAATCAAAAACATACCGTTCAAGTTCTCCTCAGAACTTTCATAATCTATCATGTCCTTGTTTACCATCTCTCCTACACTGGTGCCATGATGACGCCGCGGTCTGTGCCAAAAATGACAGCATCTTCTAGCAAGCCCTACATTTCCTGCAAATATCCTGAAAATTCTGTTGCCTACCAAAAACAATGGCTCGCTAGTAGCGTGCTTACATCATGGTTTAGCATGCTCTCATTGTTTCCTATGCTTCTTTGTTGGGATTTGTCCTTTGCGTTTTCCTGAGCTACAAGACACCTGGCTCGACAGTAGTACATGTGAAAAGGATCTAGGGGCCTTAGTACACCACAAGCTTATCATGAGTAAACAGTGTGATGCGGCAGCAGCAAAAAAAAGCTAATGCTACCCTAGGCTGCACCAACAAAAGTCTAGTGTCCAGATCAAGAGAAGTACGGTAATAGTCCCACTCTTTTCTGCCTTGGTCAGACCACACCAGGAGTACTGTGTCCATTTCTGGGCACTGCAATTTAAGAAGGATATTGACAAGCTGGAACATGTTTAGAGAAGAGTGACCAAGAGGATTAAGGGTCTGGAAACCGATGAGGAATGGTTGAGGAAGTTGGGTATGTTTAGGTTGGATAAGTGGAGACTGAGAGGAGATATGATAGCCATCTTCAAATAACTTCAAGAAAGGAGATTCTGACTAAACATCAGAAAGAAATTTCTGACTGTAAGAGCTGTTCAACAGTGGAACAGTCTTCCTCAGGTGGTGGTGGACTCTCCTTCCTTTGGGGTGTTTAAGCAGGGATTGGATGGCCATCTGTCATGGATGCTTGAGTTGAGATTCCTGCATTGCATGAGGTTGGACTAGATAACCTTTGGGATCCCTTCCAACTCTACAATTCTATGATCCTGCAACATTTGAATCAGAGACCTTGTAGCACATAGTAGCACCCAATGTTTGCTACAGAAGAGGCCATGTATGAATTATGGAAGTTGAGCACATTTGCAAACCTTTTCTTATTTTTGATAATTTATTCCATTTCTACTCACCATTTGACTGCTAAATACACTAGGCCATCCCCAACGCTATATATCTGCCGATGCAACAAACTTCTGGGTGTGCAGTGGAACTTCCTCTTCCTCTCCTGTCTCCTCCAGCTGACCCTCCTCCCTGGGCAGATTTTAGTGATGGCAGAGGAAATGGAAGCCCCATACTACCAGTGGAACTATGCATGTGGGCCATACAGCACATTCAACACTTAAGAGGGCCTCCATTAGGGTTTAAACTAGATTGGACAGTGGCAAGCCCATGTTTTAGCTCATTGGTCACCATCAAACATATACGGACCTCCTTCAGATGATCAGTTTATTGAACATTCATCCTGCTTGCACAAAGCTTATGCAGAGGTTATACTATGCAGAGTCTTTATTGAACATTGGTTTTGCAGGGTAGCTATACGACAATGAGCACTCATCCTGATTTTCTTGCATAGTGTTTAGAGGGCTTCCCATTAATTAGCTGTTCATCCCTCACTTTCCAGTGCATTTTCCCATGCCTTTCCTAACTACAAAAAGCCAGTTACATATATATTTGTATTGTTGTGCTAGGGTGAAAGAGTGCTTTAATTGTGAAAACCTAATTTCCCAGTAAGCACTTGAATAAAACCTACAAATGAGTGGCAGGCTGCCTGTGCGTGCGTGCGTGTGTGTGTGTGTGTGAGTGTGTGTGTGTGTGTGAGAGAGAGAGAGATTATATTTCATGGGAAAAGGAACAGGTGTGAGGGGGGTGCTGATCCCTTCCCTTGCCTGTGCTTTTCCACCCAGAACCATCTCCCCCCCCCCAGCTGTTTTTCTCCTGGCCAGATTCTGAGACCAGTGTAAGCTACACAGGGAGAAAAGCAGCTACAGGCTGGTGGTGTATAGGAGAACATGCAGGCAGGGCAGGATTTGCTGCTCCCTTCCCACGTACCAGCCTCTTGCACTTTCGTTTGCCACAAGCTGCATTCCAACACATGGACTCTGGTGTTCCATTCAAAACTGCAGCAAGTGTGTGTGTGTGTGTTGATATAATCCAATATTGGAACTATGAAAGCCATTTTACAGGGTGCATCATTGGACTGGTTGTCACCGTAGCCATTCCTCAAAGAGAAAAACAAAGGGCTCAGAACTCTCTTGCATTCCACTGCTGCCTCCGACGTTCCCACTCATAAACCATAATTTATTTCATCTCAGGGCTGCTGCTCCAGATGTCTTTTTTATTATGCATTCATGATTATTTGTGCTCATGATGCTTTCGGGACAGTTACACACGACCCTTCTTTTACAGTACTGTTTGTCCTTCCTGTAAGCTTTCACACTACAAATGTTCCAGGCTTCTTCTACCTTTTTCTTTTTTTGCATCCTGCTTTCATTGCATCACCGTGCAGAAGTCCTCCAGCTGTAACACAGTGACCCTGAGGAAGCATCGCAAAACAATCAAGAAAGCTGAATGCTGTGTGGACAGTCTAGTATAAATCTCCTGATAATACACTATCATTGTGTCTGTCTGTTTCATGTTGCAGAATACACCTGGGGGGCTGGGAACCCATCCCGAGGGGCTCTAAGTGGGCCGATCTCTTGTTTGCTACACTGAAAAAAAGGACAGGGTGGACTGAAAAAACTCCAAAACTCAGGCTAGTTTGAAAATGTGAAGCCTTTCTCTTTGCCTGCTGCTTCCTGAACATGAGCAGGTGCAGCAGGAGTGTATGGCATTATAGGCTGCCCCCTGCCCCTCCTCATTCACCCTTCGGCATCCCAAGACCTGCCAGAATAAAAAAAACTAAAAAAAAAAACCCTTTTCAAAGCCAGTCTTAAATTCCTATAATCGCTAGTTAGAGCTCCTCACGCGCAGATCTAAGGGCATGAGCTCAGTGCTTGCAGTGCCCTGGGCAGATTTATAAGTTGCTTCTTCAGAAAGGGGGGGGCGAGGTGGAGAGGGAGCTGCCAGACTAGGCTTGCTGTGTTCCACTGTCCTCCACAAAGCCAGGGGGTGGGAGCAGCTGCTTCGCTGTGACCTGACCAAGCCACTAATTCTGCAGCGCTCCAGAGCCTTTACAGCCATCTCAGTTCTCGGTGCCAGCCCAAGGCTCCACCGCACTCTTCACCAGCACTGGGGTGCTCTGGGTTTTGCACCTAGATGTCCCCTCTGTGCTTTGCTTCCTTCACAAAGACTGGATGCATTTTTTTCCCCTTAAGCTAGGAGCACTTCTTTCCCGTTGAGCAAAAATTAAAAATGATGACATCTTGCTGACATGATGTCTTTCATCTACAGCACCATGTGTGGCTAAGAAGATCCACAAAAAGGCTTGTCTCCACAGAAATTTGAGCTGCTTAATTAACTTTGGTTTATAATGAAACTCAGCATTTCTGTAGCACTTCTGAGAGTTTAAACCACTTTGTGTACATCCTATTGTAATCGTCACAACAACCCTGTAAGGTCAGTAAAGGGATCTGGGTTGAAGTTTCATCTGAAGGTCCAGATGGGCCAAAGGCCCAGATGGGCCATTTGACGACTTGGGAAGGGTCCCCTTAGTTGATCTGCATCTTGAGGGGACCCTTAACCCTTGTGAACAATCATCCAGCACTTGCTTTGAATGATTCAGGACACATACCCTATGGCTATGCCAAAGCATACTGTCATTTGTAATCAATAAAGTTGGGGCCAAATTAATTCCAAGATCTTGTCATGTTGCTTTAGCTGCTACTATGTTACTGCCCCTTTCTGGTTCCCGGGGCACACTGTGCATGTGTCCACCATGGAACCAATTACCTAGAGGGGTAGTGGGGTGTCCCTCACTAGAGATCTTTAGACAGAGGCTCCTTCCGTCATTTGCCAGTGATGCTCTTGACTTTGGCTTTCCTGTCCTGAGCAAGGAGTTGGATTAGACGGTCTACTACAAGACTCCTTCCAACTCTCTTTGTCTAAGTTTCTGAATCCTATGCTTTCAATATGAGGTTTAAGGGCAGGTGCCTAGTGCAGGAGATTGCAATCCAATGCATACCTTACTTCAGGTGCCTGTGGGAAACTCGCAAGCAGGAACAAAGCACAAGAGGACTCGCTCTCCATCCCACAGCTGCCAGCAACACCACATTCAATTGTGACTTTAAAAAATGCATGTTGCACGGCTACTCCTTCCACCAACCCCCTCACAGTAACCTTCTGTAAACCAATGTGACTGCCCTTTCATCTTCCAGGGGATCATGGGAACTCTCTGCTGCCAGCCAGAGACAAAATGCAAGGTGACATTTGGTGTGGCGTGATCTGCATTATACCCTTTTTGTGCCTGTCTTTCCCTAAGATGCCTAACTGCCAGCTTTAGCATGATTAGGCTGAGTTCCAGTGGAACATCATGGAACATGTGATTTTCTTTCAACTCACATGATGGCTTGGGGGTCTGGTTGAACAGTCTTAGATCTTTCTGAATGCTAATCATGCTGTGGCAAGGCTAGATGAACGCGTTCATGTGATCCTGCCTATACAAGTACTAAATTTACAAACACACCATTCTAGCAATGGAATTGTATTACCTGATCTTGATTCTGCAAGGAATGAATGTGGGGAGAATGTCTAAGCTCCTTGGCTAGGAGTCCTAACAGCAAAGCATTGACACATGTACACAACCAGAGAAAGGGCTAATACCACCCACTGTTCCAACACCACTCTCGCAACAAATAGCACAAAATCTGGATTCCTAATTAATGCTGGAAACAAAGTCTTACGCAGAGCAGCATAGGCACTCTTATTGGTCCATTATGGCTTCAGGACCAAGATGTACTACTTGAGCATTTTTTTACAGCCTTTTCCAATTAAAATGTTGGGTTAGAATGGTTGAGCCACATGTCTAATCCTGGTTTTAGCCTATTTTAAATCTATGTTTTATTTGTATTATTGTATTCAGCCACAATAGTTTTATTATTGCATTTTAATTATGGTTGCTGATGTATTTTAGTGACTGTAAATCACTTTGTTGTTTATGAGCCTTTTAAACAAACAAACAATCCCAATATTTAAGGTGGCCATCTGATATCCTCTTTCCTTGATGAGGTGCCACATGGAAGAGACACTTTACAACCCAGGCCATCAAAGAAATATGCTTAGGTATTCCTCTGAATAACATGACTTATGTATGCACACTTACTCCCCAGAAAATGTGCATATTAGGATTGTAGCTGTAATGCAAGTTCTGGAAAGAACATTTTTGCTAAAAGAGGAACGTTGAGCCACATTCCTGGAATAATATGTAAACTGACTGAAATGGAGAGCAATCAGAATTGGTAAGGCATGTTTCACACGGGAGATACAGATATCCTAATTGTTTTGGTGTGCTAAACCCTAGTATGATGCCATCCATGGTCAGTGGGCTAAAAGGCAACCGATGAAGACATTATCACTTGAGTGTAGTGAGAATATTTCTGCCCCACCCTAGGAAGGAATGAACGCTGCTCAGTGCTATGCTGCGTCTACCCCATAACAGACATTGGGGTTAGAGATGACAGCTTCCTGGCAATTTCTTGTGCCAAATTCCTGTCATAGTTTGGTCCCAGTCTGTCCCTCACCCTCCAGTGCTGGGCAACAGGAGGGGCAAGTGAAAAGGTCAGAGCAAGGCCAAGCCCAGACTAACAGGCTCCTCTTGGGCGGAAGGTTAGTGATCCTCCATACTGGAAGCAGAAACAGCGAAGAGAGATGGGTGGCACTTGGGTTTCAGATTTGCAGGTGGGCTGCGAAATTCCAGAGACCCACAAAGAATATCAAAGCCATAGGAAAGCTCCTTTGGGAGCGCCTTCTCAACTGAATTCCGCTTGGAATTGCAGCGGAGTGAAGAGCCCTGTTTCAGATGGGCAAGAAAGCCGATTGGATCCAATTTTCACCGCTGCCCAGAGGGAGGGAGAGTACGCAAGCCAAGCGGGGGGAGGCTGCTGCTTCTTACTGTTATTTTTTTCACATTTCCCAAGCTGTTGAGTAAGTGGCAGTGGTGGTGGTGGTGAGGGGAAGCAACAGGAGGGGTTAGGGACTGGCACTAGGGCCCTGAGGCCTTAAGATACTGAGTTCTGTGCCTTCCTCACCCCCAACACCAGCAACAGGGCAGGTGAGTGAGTAAGGAGGGTCAATGATGTATTCAGTTCACTGGAACTTAATATAAAAAGAGCTGGTGGCATTCACAGTACTGTGAGCTTCCTATTTATATTAGGAACTTGCCCTATACCAAGGCAGACCATTGGCCCACCTAGTCCAGTACTGTCTACTCTGATTGGCAGCAGCACTCCAGTGTTTCATCCAATCAGGGGACATTCCTGGCCCTACCTGGAGCTGCCAGGAAGTAAACCTGGAACCTTTCACATACAAAGCATCAAAAGAAGATGCTCTGAACAAATGGCACCTGCCTTCTGTTTAATGGCCTTTTCTTGCCAACATTACTGCCTATGCCCTTTTTGCTCAACTGAGAAAGCTTATAACAATGACTTGGAGGAACTGGGCATTTAGATGCTAGAAACCAGCAACTGTATAAATAAGATACATTTATAAAGCAGTTTGTATAAATCTATAAGCCAGACAAATCCATAAACCAGTGTAGCTATTCTTCATGAATTCTTGATATCTACTCCATCAGTAGGGGTTGCTCTGCTGATTCACACTGCAGAGTTCTAGTCCAATGGGGTAAAGCTTGAGCAACGAGATCCACATGTGTCTAATCACGTTTAGATTGGAGTTCCCAATCAAGTTTAAACTGGGATGCCCCTGACAGCCTGAGGTGCAGGGCTTGGGAGGGAGGGAGGAATCTATAGCACCAAGAGACACTTGGTGATGAGAAAGACTCACACTTACAATGACCAGTTACAAGCAACACCTCTGAGTTTGAAATATCCACAAACAGGATGGGATCCATCCACTCTTTGGAAAATGTGACAGAAACTCTAACACAGGAGGACAGGGAAAAGGAGCAGATAGAGAACACCTGAAAAACCTTTCTATTCGAAGGATGGCCTTGGGAGAATCTATACAAGGATGCTTACCACAAACAGCTGTCAATGGCGCCACCACATGCCCAAACTAGGCAAGTGCCTACAAGAGGGATACGTTGCAAAGTGATTACTTTGCGACCCATCCTGCTGAACTCTTGAAAAGCTTTGCTCAGAAATAGGGTTAGATCAGTGTAAAGCAACAAATATTTCCAGATGCGGCAAATTCTGGTGTATCCTTCTTGGTCAGAGAAAAGGAGGCTGAAATATCCCTGGAAATGGAAAATTCTGATACATATTTATATCCCAGATGTTGCAACCTTCATGATTACTGCACTGTTCCTTTAGCTATGACGGCCAGGAATATGTTCTTTGTGATCTTGCAATCGTGCTAGAACTGTTACAAAACTCAGTAATAGCTAAGAGGCAAATTGTACATTAGTATGTGCAACAATGCCGCAACTCATTTTAAAAGCTAAACTACTTTAGGATGGAATTTAGACCAAAAGAGAAGGAAGCGATGCTTAACTCTTTCCCCACTCACTATTTATTTACTCCAAATTTTCCCCAAAGGCTTTTGCCTCACATGATTTTGAATGTATGTTTACCATTCTCCCTTGCACAGTTTAGTTCTAAGTTTATGGGTGTTGATGAGGCAAACTGGGCCCAGACACCTGATCCACCTTCTACATTCCTGTTCTTGTGTCTAGATTTTGTGGGTTCTCCTATGCACAGTTTATGTGTGCATCATCTAGTCTGGGTGTAGGAAGGTGGTTGTGATGACCTTGGGGCCAACAAATGGGGCATTTGCCACGTCTTAATTTCTAGCTGTGTGATAGCCAAGCTCTGCAGTAATGCAGTGGGACAGCAATAGCAGCTGTTGCTGTTGCGGTACAAGCAGCTTCAAGGCAACAGGACGGAAGGGTGAAAGTGAAGATCTGGTCAAATCTAGTGTTAAGAGATTTCTGCTGGGTTTTAGAGGCAGGATGTGTGAAGATGAATTTAAAAGGCAAATTGAGTCCCATAACAGCACTTCTCAGATAGCATCCTAGGATCAATGACATGACGACCTGCTCAAGCAGACTCCTCTGACCTAGTTATAACACCTGATGAAGGCTGGGGGCATCATGTGTTGGAGTGTGCTGTGCAAAACCAACACACTGGTCCAGAAAAAAGTCTGGTGCATCTCAAAGGAGACCGTATTCTGGTCATGGGGATGCATGATCTGGGGTAGCTCAAAGCTTACATGGGCACATACACTTCAGTTCTTTATTCAGGCTGTGTCAAATAGCCAGCTAGGAACCAGAGGAGGGCAACTAAAATGGTCAAAGGCCTGGAAACGATGCCTTATGAGGAACGGCTTAGGGAGCTGGGTATGTTTAGCCTGGAAAAGAGAAGGTTAAGGGGTGATATGATAGCCATGTTCAAATATATAAAAGGATGTCATATAAAGGAGGGAGAAAGCTTGTTTTCTGCTGCTCCAGAGAAGCGGACACGGAGCAATGGATTCAAGCTACAAGAAAGAAGATTCCACCTAAACATTAGGAAGAACTTCCTGACAGTAAGAGCTGTTCAACAGTGGAATTTGCTGCCAAGGAGTGTGGTGGAGTCTCCTTCTTTGGAGGTCTTTAAGCAGAGGCTTGACGGCAATATGTCAGGAATGCTTTGATGGTGTTTTCTGCTTGGCAGGGGGTTGGACTGGATGCCCCTTGTGGTCTCTTCCAACTCTATGATTCTAACCAGCTTTCCCCTCATTAATCCACTGATCAGTAAGCCTCCTTCTGAAGGATAGCTCATAAGACTCTTAATCTCAGGGCCGTGGGCTCAAGCACCACATTGGGCAAAATATTGCTGCACTGCGACGGGTTGGGCTAGATGACCCTCGTGGTCCTTCCCAACTCTGCAATTCTATGAATGTAAGATTTCAGGTGGCATCCAACTAAATTTTACCAGAGTCGACCCGTTGAAATCAATGGACATGGCCAAGTTAGGTCCATTGATTTCAATGGCTCCACTGAGTAAAACTTAGTTGAATGCCGCCCTTTAACTCCTGAGCTGCAGCTACCGATCCCGCCAGATCCATTTGCTGAGTGCCTCTGGATGTGAAGTGCGACGCGAGGCCAATATCCTAGGGGGTACCATGAGTGTGTGCAGCAGGGCCGTCTCTAGCAGATGCAGTGCCGGGGTGCAAATGTCCGCCCAGCGCACCCACATCACCACGGATAGTGTTGGGGTGGCTGTAGCTGTGCACTGCCAGCCATCCGGGGGGGGGCAACTCTCCCCCATGCCACTGCGGGACAGCGAGTGAAAATGTGCCCCTCCCAAGCCTCCTCAGGAGGAGAGCGATCCTCACAGAGGCTTGGGAGGGAAGCTACGCTCTCCTCCCATGGAGGCTTGGGATGGTGGGTGTGCAGGGAAAGGGGAGGCCGCTGGCAAAGCAGCACAGCTCCCCCACTTGCTAGGGTGCCCCTGAGAGGCCAGCGCCCTGGCGCAACAAACCACTACCACCAATGGGAAACTTGGCTCTGGTGTGCGGTTTACTCCAGCAAGTTCCCTTGTGTGTCACGCTTCCCAATTAGCTAGGATAGCATCCCTCTGAAATGGTGGTATCTTTCTTTCCCAACTGACTCATTCCAGGGGGTCCAACAGAGTATTGCTACTTATAGGCACCTCCCACTATTACTCTGAGGCACTAGGGAAATGGACGTTAGAGCAGCATCTTGGCTTGCTGTGAACATATATCTTGGCTGGGTCCAGGATTTTCCTTTATCGAAGTCCATGCACACTTTCCAAAGTGTTTAGGAGAAATGCACAGCAGGTGAGTTATCGCACTCAAGGAAGTCGGAAAAACCAGAACTGAGTTGAGTCATCTGCCAGTTTCTCCGCTCTAAGCACTAGGAAACACTGCCCAATATAGCACTGCTTAGTGGGGATGAGCAAACGTCAGCCCTCTTTGCCAGGTCTGCCGTGTAATTCTTTTCAACAGCCAGGCAAGCTTCACAAACTTTCAACATTCTCTCCTTCTATAAAAAGCAAAGCCAGGTTATCTGCATCCCATCATTGCTTCCATCGTGCAGGACAGTTTTGCGCTCGTCAAACAGTGTGCCCAAATAGACAAAGTGTCTTTCACAAGCAGCCTTCCAGCTCCTCTTGTTCAAAGCGAGAGCGCCCGTCCAGCCCTGAGAGGCAAGGAAAAGAGGCGTGCAGAAAGGCAACCCCCAGTTTCCAAGCCATCCTCCAGTCACCGAACAATGAGCAAACAAACAATTCTCCCGAGAGAAGACGTGAAACTTCTCAAACGCTGTTTGGAAGCCAATAAAGCAAATCTCCTTTACCTTGACTCGTTCAGGTTCACCGTACCCGGCAGAGCTGGGAAACGTTTCCCAAAGCTCACTGGACTTCCCAATTCGCTGGGAACTTCAAGCCGGATCCTGACGGTTCCAGACCCTAAGTCAGGGTTGCCTCTTGAAATGTTTGAAAGACGGATCCCATAGCAGTTTGCAGTAATTACTCAGTATAAATACTCCATTATGCTTCCAAACAATCAGAATCAGCCCAGCAAACAAGCTCTGTCTCCTCTGATCCGTAGCAATCAAGAAGTAAAGCATGCAGAACATCACAATATAAACAGGCTTTGCAGAGGACCACAAGGGGAGTGGGCATGAGGAGGGGGGGGTGTTAGAGAAAATCGGTTCTTGCCATATCAACTGCCTGCTTTTATTATTTTTAAAAAGTTATTATTGGTTCTAATTTGCAAGGGGAAACTTTTATTTCAGCAAAATGTGGCCTTGAAGACACCCAGCAGACAATTCGGTGCTCCCCTGCACACTTTCTACCACCGAGGAGGGAGAGAAAACCTCAAGGTGTGACAGTTTTGTACTTACAGGTAGGCTGTGAAGGGCCTCAAGCCCCCCGGCACGGAAGAGAGAGCCAGCTCCGAGCAGTCCACTGACAGCATGATACCATCTTCCTCGCAGTGGCACAGCGGAGGGCACGAGGAAGGCGCAGCGCCTGGTTCCAGAGAGGCGATCTGGAGAGCGCCTGGAAGAGACAGGAGAAGCCAGCACCAGGGCGACAGCTGCTCCATCCTGACTCCCGCGGCAGCAAGCATGCTGTGGGCTGCTGCTGCTGCTGCTTCTCCTCCTTCACCAACACTGCCTCTCTCTGTGTGTCTCTCTTTCTGAGCTCTGCTCCGCTCAGCGCGTGGAGGGAACCGACCCAACACCTCACAGGCAGGAGGAGCACCTTCTGAATCTCCTGCGCTCCTCCTTGGCGCAGCAAAGATGCAGGCAGAGAAGGGAAGGCATTGTTGAACGATCACGGTTATTGGGTTTCACACGGGCTGGGCTGGGCTGGGCAGGGAGCGAGAGGCTCGCATGGGAGGAGTTAAAGAGGAACTTTCTCCGCACTCCCTCCTTCAGGGCTGGCAGAAATTTCATTCAAAAGGAAAGGGGAAAGACCTGTTAGCAGCTCAGGAATTTGTCTGGAAACGTGTTTTTTTAAAGAGAGAGAGAGAAGAAGAAGAAGAACAGATACTGACAGAGCCTAAAACCTCATCAGACAGCAGATGCTGGGGGATGGAGGTGTTTGTGCCCCCCCCCGTGGCCCCTAAACTGGCCAACTGGAGGACACAGTCCATTTGCCAGTGTTGAATTAAGATTCAGTCGCCAGTCAAGAAGAAGGGACTCTCCCTTTGTCTCAAGCTGCAAAATATCTTGGGTTAGTCCCTTATGGGGCAAAGTGAGTTCTAGCCCACAAAAGAATCTTTTCCTGTAAATGTATTCCTCTTTCAGGTGCCAAGAGACTCTTGATTGCTCTCCCTATTATAGGGTCATGGTACTCTGTTAAAGGTGAGTCAGCTGAATCACATCCTGCCATTATAATGAGAAGTCAGGGTGGGAGGCTTTTCTGGCTTAGAAAATGGTGCAACGAACTGATTTCAAACTTAGCTGTGTAGAAGAGTTAAGTTTGAGAGTAATCCATACCAAATTTGGGCATAGGAAACGAATTATTTTGAATTATACAGAGAATAAGTGACTTTGCAAAGTTGATGGGTAGTATTTTTGGGTTTTTTTTGTTTTTCATCCATAGACCTGTTGTTGTTGTTTAGTCATTTAGTCGTGTCCGACTCTTCGTGACCCCATGGACCATAGCACGCCAGGCACTCCTGTCTTGCACTGCCTCCCGCAGTTTGGTCAAACTCATGTTCGTAGCTTCGAGAACACTGTCCAACCATCTCGTCCTCTGTCATCCCCTTCTCCTAGTGCCCGCAATCTTTCCCAACATCAGGGTCTTTTCCAGGGAGTCTTCTCTTCTCATGAGGTGGCCAAAGTATTGGAGCCTCAGCTTCAGGATCTGTCCTTCCAGTGAGCACTCAGGGCTGATTTCCTTCAGAATGGATAGGTTTGATCTTCTTGCAGTCCATGGGACTCTCAAGAGCAGGGGTCAGCAAACTTTTTCAGCAGGGGGCCAGTCCACTGTCCCTCAGACATTGTAGAGGGCAGCACTATATTTTGAAAAAAATATGAATGAATTCCTATGCCCCACAAATAACCCAGAGATGCATTTTAAATAAAAGGACACATTCTACTCATGTAAAAACATGCTGATTCCCGGACCGTCCGCGGGCCGGATTTAGAAGGCAATTGGGCCGCATCCGGCCCCCGGGCCTTAGTTTGGGAAGCCTGCTCAAGAGTTTCCTCCAGTACCATAATTTATATGCAAGCTAGACCTGCCTAGAGTAATTATTAGGGAAATATCCATCCATTTATACTGCACTTTTTGGAAAATGGTTTTTTTGAATTAGGTCAAGGGGAACACCTTGCACTTGCCATTACCCACGAGTTGTGGGGGATGTTTGTAGATTTGTTTTGTTTATTTAATTAAAAGGGCATTTTGTGGCCAGTGTTAATCAGTGGGAGTTCATAAGGATGCCCCCTGCACAGGCTCAGTAGGAACCTGTTGTGAGAGAAGGTTGTAGATGTGATGTTGAATGGACTGTGAATGCAAAGAAGGCTGGCTTGAATATGGCCATCAGGCTGGTTTGAGCACATCTAGGTCACTTTCGACCCTCAATTTGGATCAAAACTGGTTCGGGGGAAGATGCATCAAAATGCAGTCTTTCATAAGAAACAACAGGATAGATGTGAATTGTGGCTAACCTGTGTGCACCACTTCTTGAACCAGTAGTGAGAGTGCCCTGGGTGCAGGGTAAATGGGAGTGTGTACACAATCAAAGCTTGTGGCTGTATGACAGACAGAAAAAGATGCAAGGGAAGGAGAGGAGAGAGATATGAAAGTACTCACAGACCCAGGGCTCACCCTAAACAGTTCAGGTAAGGTAGGAGGTTAGAAGTTAAAAGAGATAGGAAGATGAAATCAGGGAGATGAGTAAACATAGTTTGAGAGCAATGGGGGAGGTAGAAATATTTCAGAGGTACACAGTAGCTGGATTTCTGATAAGCACATGAGAGCCTTCAGGGGAAAAAGTAAGAAAGAAGATTTAGGGGACTTGTGTGTGCACTTTTTCCTTCTGAATTTTCCCTTTTTCTTTTGTGAACCTCAAGGCTAGGCTTGCCAATTGACCTAAAGAAAACACCATCCTGGCCTGCCCCTGCCCCTTTAACAGTACAATGTGCAAATGTGAATGTAGGGCATATTAACCTAAATTAGCCACCTAGCTTGCATATAAATCTCTGCTCTTTCAAATGGTGTGTAATTTCTTATTAATGATACTATTTCTTTCTTTTTTGTTCAGCCAAAAAGTCTCCCCAGAGTGGCTTACATGCAATCAATGACAACAAGATAGTGCCTGCCTGCAGGCTTGCAATCTAAAAGATACAACACACAAGGAAAAGAGGAGGGAAGAAGAACAAGCTAACCCAGGCACCAATTCTTAAATAGTACTGTAGTTCTTATAAAGACCAGCTGGAAATAGTTTGGGGCATGAGATGATAAAGCTGATTTTTCAACAGAGCTGATAGAATGAATCCTGCTTCTCATCTCTCCCACTCAGTTTTCCATTGAGATTCTCATTTTCAATTTCAAATTTGCCTGCTGAGAGAGTTGCTAACGTAGCCTTCTCTAAATATAATACAATTACATTTACAATTAACCAAAAACAAATGAACAAAGAAACAAAACAACCTTTCAGTTTGACCTATTGTGTTACATGCTTCTCATGTTCACTCAAGCTACAAAATGAAGGCAAATCACAGCTGTTAGGGCCATGCAATTAATAGACACCTTATTTAGGCAATATTGATATGATATGGCATTATTTCCTGTTATTAATTCAAGCTTCACTGCTCCCTAGGAGCTGGATGGCTGTAGGTGGCAGAGCTAAGTCCCAGATTCCTCTGTTCAGCTAAAGCTACCGTCTCACAATACAACCAATACCATCCACACAGAATGATAGATATCAGTATTGCCTAAATAAAGGTCACACCCTTAACAGAGGCACTAAGAGCTGTAATTTCCTGGCATTTTTGGGGAAGCATGGGAAGCACAATCACGATTTATTTGTTAACTAAGTAAAGCAAAGCACTGGCACTTCCAATGCACCACATCTTTAGAGCTACAATGTCATATAAAGAGCCTGATGAAGTCCAACTAGATGGAAACATAGAATTGTAGAGTAGGAAGGGACCCTGAGGGTCATCTAGTCCAACCTCCTACAATGCAGGAATCCAACCTCCTACAATGCAGGAACCAAGCTTCTGAACCATTGCATCCATAAGTTTCCTTAACTCTCAATTCAGGGAAGAGGCAGTTTAGAGACAGACCTTATTGGTTGTTGGCATCCATTTGTCTTGAGAGACAATGGAGTGCGCCTCTGGGGGTGAAGTCAAACTGCTGCATTAGCAGCACTGAAATGACATCCCCAGGGTACAAGCTTGAGCAATGTGTTTGGAGGTCTACATAAAGGAAAGCAGAGCAATACGTTTGGCACCAGCTTGGCTGCAAGAGTTGCCAGAAGGAGGCTATTCCTTAGCCTTTAATTATCCCAAAAATATCCCGCAAGGCAGCGAAGGTTTAGAGTTTTCCTTCTCCTTGATGGGCTACCTTCCCAGGTGGACGAACCCCATCTGCCCCACACTTCCCTCTACAGCAGGCGCAGAAACCGCCTTCATGACTGTTGGACCCACTACTGGTTTCATCCACTTCATCCGCCGGAGCCTGTCTTCACTTGCAGGGGAAGTCCCTAACTCACAGAGGGTTTGAAACCTTAATCATTTAATTTCCAAACACGGGGGTGGATGGTAGAAAGGGATTTTAATCAAATAACCAGCATCAAATAACAGTTCTCTCTAAACAGTTAAGAAACTATGAATGAGAAGCAGCTTGAGCAATCTGTTAATCAGAGAAGCTAAAATTGGATCCTCCAGACCACCTTTCACCATAGGCAATGCAGGCTGTGGCTCCAAAAACTGGAGGACCATAGGATCCCCACTTGAGTTGATCAAATAACTCATCCTGACAGCCAGAGATTTATTTTGTATATTTTACCAGAAGTAAATATACACTGGTGGTATCTGGAATAGCGATGCTTGAAAAATCCATGTGTTCCCATTTTTTTCCTATCATCATCATCATCATCATCATTTATACCCCACCCCTCTGGCTGCGTTTCCCCAGCCACTCTGGGCAGCTCACAGCATATATCAGAACATACTAAAACATCAAACATTACAAACTTTCCGATACAGGGCTGCCTTAAGCCCTGTAAGGTAGTGTTCAATTTTATCATGCTGATTTATTCTCTGTGTAGTTTATTTGTATGTTCATGGCTCAGAAATGCTAATAATTAAGTGATATATAAACAGTGCTTTTTCTGGGGGGATGCAGGGGTACGCATGCCCCTAAACATTTTGTGAATCTTGAGTTTGGCCTCATTGAGGAGCAGTATTTCAATTAGAGTTGGAAAATGAGAGTACCCCTAAACATTTTTTAAAGAAAAAAGCACTGTATATAAATGTCTTAAAATAAATTAATCCAATACAAACTGGCATGAAACTATGAATGAGAAGCAGCTTGAGCAATCTGTTAATCAGAGAAGCTAAAATTGGATCCTCCAGACCACCTTTCACCATAGGCAATGCAGGCTGTGGCTCCAAAAACTGGAGGACCATAGGATCCCCACTTGAGTTGATCAAATAACTCATCCTGACAGCCAGAGATTTATTTTGTATATTTTACCAGAAGTAAATATACACTGGTGGTATCTGGAATAGCGATGCTTGAAAAATCCATGTGTTCCCATTTTTTTCCTATCATCATCATCATCATTTATACCCCACCCCTCTGGCTGCGTTTCCCCAGCCACTCTGGGCAGCTCACAGCATATATCAGAACATACTAAAACATCAAACATTACAAACTTTCCGATACAGGGCTGCCTTAAGCCCTGTAAGGTAGTGTTCAATTTTATCATGCTGATTTATTCTCTGTGTAGTTTATTTGTATGTTCATGGCTCAGAAATGCTAATAATTAAGTGATATATAAACAGTGCTTTTTCTGGGGGGATGCAGGGGTACGCATGCCCCTAAACATTTTGTGAATCTTGAGTTTGGCCTCATTGAGGAGCAGTATTTCAATTAGAGTTGGAAAATGAGAGTACCCCTAAACATTTTTTAAAGAAAAAAGCACTGTATATAAATGTCTTAAAATAAATTAATCCAATACAAACTGGCATAATATGCACCTCCTAGAATAATGTCCAGATTGGAAAGCAGCTAATCTTCGGATTTTGTACATCTCCAAATGTTACAATGCTGTCCTCAGCTCAAAAATAAGTAACAACATGTTTTTAAAAACTGCATATTTAGATATAAAATATGCTTAGAAATGTTTGCTTTTGGGAGAGATAAATTTAGAATAGTGCATGTGGTAAGGAAATACATATTTAACTACTAATTTTCATACAGATTTTAAAACCTTTTTTATTATTTATGCCAGAAATGAGAGGGAACAAATTCATGAAAGAATGGATGTGATGTTGAGATGGGCTGTAAGTAGACTGATTCATCCATCTCTGTTCTGATAATCCAGGTCCCACTGGACTTGCTGTCAGATGTCAGATTTATATCAGTTTTGCACCACTTTAACTCTCATTAATAACTCTGGAAAGACTCTTGGAATAGTGGTTTGGTAAAGGATGAAGTATGTAAGTACATATACACTTACATTCATTGCTGTATGTAGGGTATCTAGTTACTTTAGGAAACCTAGAGTATATATGTGAGGATTGTTAATCTTTGGAACAGCAGCTGTACAGTCATACCTCTAGTTACGTTCGCTGCATGTACATCACAGGTTACGAACTCACTGAACCCGGAAGTGCTGGAACGGGTTACTTCTGGGTTCGGCAATTTGCGCATGCACCGAATCGTGCGGTGAGCATGTGCAGATTCGGTGCTTCAGGTTCCATACTGCTCTGGAATAGATCTGGAATAGATCCCGTTCGCATCCAGAGGTACCACTGTAAACAAAAGTGCTTGCTTCTCATTGAGACCAAGGGATGAGGCAGGAATTAGAAAAATATTCATGCAGATAACCTTGATATAGAGATTCTCAACACCAAGAGGAATTAGCCACTAGCATAATGTACCCTGTTTCTCATATTTTAAGACATACCCATAAAATAAGCCATAGCAGGATTTTTAAGCATTCAAGGAATATAAGCCATACCCCGAAAATAAGACATAGTGATAGGCGCAGCAGCAATGCCGGCCGCAGCAGGAGGAGGAGGAAAAAAATAAGACATCCCTTGAAAATAAGCCATAGTGTGTTTTTTTGAGGAAAAAATAAATATAAGACATGTCTTATAATATGAGAAACACGGTAGTTAGGCTGGCATCTCTTCATCTCTTTTATTTGTTTCACTTATTGCCCTGCTTTTTCACCTGACAAGACTAGTGGAGTGGCATATAAAAACACAATTTTTTTTTTAAAAACAATATACACTAAAATCACATGCACACTTGTAGAGAGCATCATAATAAGGTCTTCTGCTGTCGACTTGGTGCCAGGCCAGCCTTATTGGGGAGTTCCAAAGACAGTGTGCCACCAGAAAAAGGCTGTGTCAGGGGTGCCAACTTGAATAAAATATTCTGGGGGCTCAGGTAAGCCCCGCTCCGCATAATCGATCACATGACACAGTGCAGACACACCATTTGTTTTTTTTTAAAACATAATTTTTATTAATTTTACAAATTACAAAAAAACGGTACATACATAAACATCTTTTCCACCTCCTTCCCACCCCCCTCCATGGGTCCTCCCCTGCCACAGAAGTATCCCATGTAAGTGAACAGTCAGAGATGGTCCATTTTATGCTTGGATTTCTGTCCTCCTCCCCCTCCCCTGTCCCCAAAGCCCCCCCCTGCCACCAGGGAGCTCCAGTAAACCAGGGCAGTACGCAGGAGGTCATCCATCCAACCATCTATTATCATACCAAAAAAAAAAAAAGTAAAAATAGAAAAAAAGCGAAAAAAGAGAAGAAAAAAATATCAAAAAAGAGAAAAAGACAATACAAAACAGAAAAAAAAATTTCTTTCATTCATAATTATTAAACCATATTTTGTGGGCTTCCCCACCCTCCCCCCTTCCCCGGTTTTCATCCCTTTTTTATCATCTTCAACAGTTTCTTATTTTGTAAAAATACACCTTTATACCTTATACTACTTCTAAATTGATTATTATCATTTTCACCTAATGTCCAAATCACTGAAAAATCAAACTCTCATTTTATCTTCCCGTGCCTAATTTTTACCCCCTCTATAAGCCTCCATATTTTCACATTTTTCCAAAATCAATTCACTTTTAAAACTATAACTATTCCCAATTTAACCTTACATCCCCGATTACCGGCTCCACCCCCCCAATCCAGCAAATTCCATAATCAGCAGACCAGTTATAAACCTGTTAATCCATCCTTATAATCACAACTTCACTTTCCCTTCACCCCACCCCCTGTTTACAATCTTTTGCCATCCAGGCCTCCATACAAGACCCCTGAGTTTCTTCTCTTCTCTGCATATTTTTTCCCTCTTCCCTGTGGGCATTCTGAAATTCCAGTAATACCAATCGTGCCCCCCTCAAAGGAAAGGCACTCCATCCAACTTTTTGTAGAGTAAAGTCATCATTTTTTTCGTGGTGGGCTTCATTTTGTGTTAAATCATCACAGTCCTCATCTTCATCTTTTCCTTCCAAATCACAGTCACCATCATTGTCATTCTCACATTCGTCTTCTTCAGTTTCAAAAACTTCATCTTCTAAGAAATCATATTCTGCCATCACCATCTGGAATTGTTGCTGTAACTCTTGCCGTTGTGTCTCCTCTTGACATAGTTCTATTCTTGCTTCCCACATTAAGGTCAAAACAGACCGCTGGAACTCAGGCGAATACCTTTTTGTTGACATAGTTCAATCCTGCCAAGGTCAAAACTTGTCACATGGGGTGGAATATGATCACAGTTTATTTTCTCGACTCCATTTTAACAAGCTGGCTGCATTCTTCAAGTCTTATTAAAAATAAAGTTCGAACTCACATTTCACAAGCATTTAAACCAAAAAAGAATTTCCACAAAGTCCAGAAATACAAATTGAAATAAAAATTTGACTTATAAATCCTGATCAACTCACTGGGTTGTCTGGGCTGCCGGCTCCCGAGGAAAAGAAAGGTTTTTCTTAGTCTTTACCTCTTACTGCAGGGCACTCACAACCACAGTCTCTCTCCCCTTTTACCCTGCATTTAGGGGAGATTCTCTTTGATGCCTTTGAGGGATCCTTTTAAATTGAAATCTTCTATTTACGGCTTCGGGTTTCTATTTACTGTCTCTTTTGTTGCCGTGGGGGGGGGGTTGGCTTCCTCTTTTCTCCCCTCTCTCCCAGATCCAAATTGTTTTATAATCCAAATCGTGAAATTACTTACAGTCTTATTTCCAATCGTTTTATTTTCAGAAGAATCCAGCACTCTCCGCCTTCGGCTTGAAGCTTCTCCCCGCTAGGATAACGTTGCCGCTCAAAATGGCCCCCGCGACTTCTACCCTCCTCGCTCCGGAGCTCTTATTAGAGCTAGCCGGAGAGTTGGGGAGTCCGGATTGGGGCTCTGCCGAGCAAAATTTGCCCCCGGGACGCCCTTCCCGGGGTTCTAAGGGGCGCAGCGTCGCTCTCGCTGCCCTCCCCACTCCTAGCAAGGACGGGCCGTCTCGGAGACGAGACGAGACCCCGCCGATCGGCGCTGGCGCTGAACCGGAAGCCCAGACACACCATTTGAATGAGAATGCCAATCTACTTTGTGGGGGCCGAGGCCCCCCGGCCCCTAGGAGTTGGCTCCTGTGGGCTGTGTCTCTGGTCACTGCCTACTCCATTTCTGATGGTGAAGGGACTTGAAGAAGGGCTTTTGAAATCATCTTAAAGCTTCTGTCAGGTTCACGTAGAATAAAGTAGCCCTGAAGGTAGCCAGTTCTAAGCATTTAGGGTTTTACTAGTGTTTTTTTTTTTAAATGAGCACTTTGAATTGTGTTGAGAAAACGGAGCAGGAAACCACTGGCAATAGACACACCTGCACCAGCTTCACAATTTAACCCCTGTGTTTTGAACCAACTGCAGTTTCCAGGTACAGTAGTCCCACTTAGGATGCATTATAAAGTTACCTGAGTGTGTGTTTGGCTTTGGCCCAGCTCTCTTTCTGTCCAGTAGAGGGCAGCAGCTGGCATATGACATTGAGCTGGCGAAAGGTGCTTTTGTGCCACAAAGGCCAGCTAGGCCTTCAAAGATGAGACTGGACCTAACAGCACCCCCAGGTGGTGAATCTGATCTTTTTTTAGGCAGGGCTGGAGAACCTCAGGTCTGGGGGCCCATTGTGAGCCTCAAGGCCTCTCTAGTCAAGCTTCAGGACTCACCTCAGAACAGCTGTGCCTGGCCTGGGATGTGCCCTGATCTTCATCCGTGTGCAGGGCTTGAGGTATCAGAGGTGTGAAATTCTGCACAGCCCACAGGTGTGAAACATGGCACGGGATTCTTGCTGCTGGCTGTGATCTTCTTGGGACCTGTTACTGTCCTCACCTGCTTCATTCCATTACCCTTAGCCCTGGGCATTTTGGAAGCATCTCCAGAGCACATACCGTGCTCTTGTTTGGCGTGTAGGTAGATTGAATGCTTCCCCCCCACCCACTCCGGTGGTGGGGTGGGCGTGGGGTGGTGTATTTTTCTGCTCCTGCTTTCTTCAGCGGGCACTTGTTGTGAATGTTGAGGCTCACATTCTTGCGGCTTGGCTGGAGGCTCTGTGTTCGCTGTGTCCCAAATGCACTCAGCTTAGAAGCTCTCGCTTTCCTTTGCTATTTTAGGGTATCTTGCCATCAGGTTCTACGGCACAGCTGTAGATAAGTGGCATGGATGGAGAGGAAAGGGAGCCAGATGCCTGGGGCTTTGTTTATGGACTAGCCCTCTATGTGGCTTGGAGAAGGCCACAGGGGAGCCATTTGCTGGACCAAAGAGGGGTGGGCAGAGGCCCTGGCCGGCTGCTCCCAGCAGGGCCATCCAGGGTTTGAAATGCCACAGGCAGCCCCAGTCAATGACTCCTGGATGCGTTCCAAGATGTAAACACAAGCTCAAGGCAGTGCAAACACACAGCCAGCCCTTAAATGGCCCAATATGGTTTAGAAGGTCATAGGCCAATGGTGGCCTAAAACCACACACATTCCATTCTTCTTCTTCTTTCTTCTTTCTTCTTTCTTCTTTCTTCTTCTTTCTTCTCCTTCTCCTTCTTCTTCTTCTTCTTCTTCTTCTTCTTCTTCTTCTTCTTCTTCTTCTTCTTCTTCCACTTGATTGCGTTAATCTCTGAATTTAAACTCATCCTCCTTGATCAGACTAATTTTGTTGCTAGAAGGATGACCAGTCTGTTGCTTATGCTTTCCCCATCAACAACAGTTATCAATGGTTTGCAGGTGAAATGATTCCAGAAAGAAAGGTGTATTTGTGTGTGCATGTGCATCAGAAGATAGATCTTCCCAGTGCTTTTTTCCCCCTAGGGGTACTCTCATTTTCCTACTCATATTGAAATACTGCCCCTCAATGAGGCCAAACTTAGATTCACAGCATATTTAGGGGTATGCATCCCCCCCAGAAGAAAAGCACTGGATCTTCCAACTGCTTAGCAGGTGCAGCATGAACAAATCAGGAAATAATGCAATAAATCCTATTTCTTACTGGACCTAGAAGAGGAGACAGGCACACTCTTGCACTTAGGCAAGTTTCTCATGGAGAGTCTTCTCTTGTTTCATCTATGTTGCTAACTAAATAGCATGTGCAAGTGTGCATGCATGCACCAAGCGTCACAATTGAGTGCCGAAAGATGACTATAGGTCCTGTGAGTCAGTGTTTCCTTGCAGGAGACACGGAAATAAAGCAAAAAGACAGTGAGACTATTAGTTAACTTTCATCTGGCTACTATAGCTGTGCATTTAATTAACCTTTAACAACAGCTCAGTATGCACCCATTTGCATGCTGCGAAAAGTTTCATCTGCTGATTTCTGCGGATCAAGCTGTTTTTAAAGGTACGACAGCCATTTTTCTCCATGTAGTTGTTAACTCTGGTGAGACACAACTAAGTCCAAAACTTGTTGGAATTGTTCTGGTTTGCAATGGGGGAAATTTGGGGTTTTAACTCGGGGGATCTCCCGGCTTGCAGTCAAAATGACCCTTGCCTTCCCAGCAGACTTGCCTTTAAAAATATATATATGACACCAACCTGTGCTTGGTCAAGCCCTATCTTCTTCTCTACATGCTTTTAAGGCTGATTTTCCAACACTGAATATCCATGCCAGGAAAAGCATCCCCTGTCGGCGTAGGCTGAGAGAGAGTAGCTTCACAGAGACTGTACTGGGAGGTTTCTGAATAACTCTGGCTTGAAGGAACATCCGTCTCCTACCTCCTTACCTAGTAGCCTGTGGACATCACTACACTGCAGAGTATGTTCTCAACGTGTCCAAAAAATCTGTGACCTGCTTTCATCTTTAGCAGATCGAGGGTGGAGCTTCATATTTATGAGTGCATGCATGAGTGTGTGTGTGCATGAGCATGTTTAGATAAATGGCAGCTGTGTAAGTGCAAGGCTAAGTGTGTCACCAGGGGTGCATACACATTAGTGAAGTATAAGAATAGGTTCATGTGTGTGTGGACGTGAGAGAGAATATATAGGAGCAAATAGACCTTTGCCTGCTCCCTGGCAACTATTGGGAATATTAGCAATGATTTCTTTGTGCTTCAGTCTGCTTTCGCTTAGAAATGATAATAATAATAATAATAATAATAATAATAATAATAATAATAATAATTTATTATTTATACCCCGCCCATCTGGCCGGGTTCCCCCAGCCACTCTGGGCGGCTTCCAAAAAAACAGAAATTCTAAAATACAGAAATCCATCAAACATTAAAAGCTTCCCTAAACAGGGCTGCCTTGAGATGCCTTCTAAAGGTCTGGTAATTGTTCTCTTTGACCTCTAGTGGGAGGGCATTCCACAGGGTGGGTGCCACTACCGAGAAGGCCCTCTGCCTGGTTCCCTGTAACTTGGCTTCTCGTAATGAGGGAACCGCCAGAAGGCCCTCGGAACTGGACCTCAGTGTCCGGGCAGAACGATGGGGGTGGAGACGCTCCTTCAGGTATACCGGACCGAGGCCGTTTAGGGCTTTAAAGGTCAACACCAACACTTTGAATTGTGCTCGGAAACGTACTGGGAGCCAATGTAGGTCTTTTAGGACCGGTGTTATGTGATCTCGGCGGCCGCTCCCAGTCACCAGTCTAGCTGCCGCATTCTGGATTAGTTGTAGTTTCCGGGTCACCTTCAAAGGTAGCCCCACGTAGAGCGCATTGCAGTAGTCCAAGCGAGAGATAACTAGAGCATGCACCACTCTGGAGAGACAGTCAGTGGGCAGGTAGGGACTCAGCCTGCGTACCAGATGGAGCTGATAAACAGCTGCCCTGGACACGGAGTTGACCTGTGCCTCCATGGACAGCTGTGAGTCTAAAATGACTCCCAGGCTGCGCACCTGGTCTTTCAGGGGCACAGTTACCCCATTCAGGACCAGGGAGTCCTCCACACCCGCCCGCCTCCTGTCCCCCACAAACAGTACTTCTGTCTTGTCAGGATTCAATCTCAATCTGTTAGCCGCCATCCATCCTCCAACCGCCTCCAAGCACTCACACAGGACCTTCACCGCCTTCACTGGTTCTGATTTAAAAGAGAGGTAGAGCTGGGTATCATCAGCATACTGATGGACACCCAGCCCAAACCCCCTGATGATCTCTCCCAGTGGCTGCATATAGATGTTAAAAAGCATGGGGGAGAGGACAGAACCCTGAGGCACCCCACAAGTGAGCGCCCAGGGGTCTGAACACTCATCCCCCACCACCACTTTCTGAACACGGCCCAGGAGGAAGGAGCGGAACCACTGCATGACAGTGCCCCCAGCTCCCAAGCCCTCTAGACGGTCCAGAAGGATGTTATGGTCGATGGTGTCAAAAGCCGCTGAGAGATCCAGCAGAACAAGGAAACAGCTCTTACCTTTGTCCCTAGCCCGCCGGAGATCATCGACCAGTGCGACCAAGGCAGTTTCAGTCCCATGATGAGGCCTGAATCCTGACTGGAAGGGATCCAAATGGTCCGCTTCTTCCAGGCGTGCCTGGAGTTGTTCCGCAACCACTCGCTCAATCACCTTGCCCAAGAATGGAAGATTTGAGACTGGGCGATAGTTGGCCATATTGGCCGGATCTAAAGATGGTTTTTTAAGAAGCGGTTTAATAACCGCCTCTTTCAGCGGGTCTGGGAAGGCTCCCTCATGGAGAGAAGCATTTACCAACCCGCGAAGCCCATCGCCCAGCCCTTCCTGGCTAGCTTTTATAAGCCAGGATGGGCAAGGATCAAGGAGACAGGTGGTTGGTTTCATTCGTCTAAGCAGCCTGTCCACATCCTCGGAGGTAACAGATTGAAATTGATCCCACAAAACTTGACTAGACAGGACTCTAGCACTCCCCCGCCCCGGCCCTGCTCCCACGGTGGAGTCTACCTCTTCCCGAATCTGAGCGACTTTATCTGCAAAAAACTTTGCAAAATCATTGCAGGAGATCATGTGGCCTGTACTGGGCCCGGATGGAGCAGGTGGTTCCGCTAAATTGCGAACCACCTGGAAGAGTCTCCTGCTGCTGTTTTCTGCAGATGCGATGGAGACGGTGAAGAATTTCCTCTTCGCCGTCGCCATTGCCACTTGGTAGGCTCAAAGTTGAGCTCTAGCCCGTGTCCGGTCTGATTCAAAATGAGTTTTCCGCCACCGGCGCTCTAGCCGTCTCAACGACTGTTTCATTGCCCTCAGCGCCGGGGAAAACCACGGGGCTGTCCGGGCTCCATGCAATCTGAGAGGGCGCTTCGGAGCCAGACAGTCAATAGCGCTGGTTAACTCCGCATTCCAGCGGGCCACCAGGGAATCAGCTGAAAGGCCATCGACATGGGATAAAACATCCCCTACCACTCTTTGGAAGCCAATTGGATCCATTAAGTAGCGGGGGCGGACCATCCGAATCGGTCCCACCTCCCTGCAGAGGGAAAGGGTTGCGGAGAAGTCCAGTTGCACCAGAAAGTGATCTGACCATGGCACTTCTTTTGTTTCGCTTTTACTTAATGTCAGATCACCAACATCCATAGAGGTAAACACCAAGTCCAAGGCATGTCCGCGGCTATGAGTTGGGCCAGACTTATTCAGGGACAGCCCCATGGTGGCCATGCTTTCCACGAAGTCCCGAGCGGCTCCTTGTAAGGTCGTGTCGGCATGGATGTTAAAATCCCCTAAGACAACCAAGCTAGGTGTCTCCAGGAGCACATCCGACACGACCTGAAGCAGCTCGGGCAGGGAATCCTTGGTGCATTAGGACAGACAGTGGCTGCTAAAATATTTGCACTCAAATCTAACAGTGCTGTTTCCTTGAACCCAATAGCCAAAATTTGTGAGACAGCCCACAGGGTTAGCCAAAGACATTCTGCTGCCAGAGGCAAAGGACGAGATGGTGCATACAAATTGGCACTCAAATCTTCCTTCAACTTTGGCAATGAGACAGTATCTTCAACTGCACAGAAGGGGCAGCAGGCTAGTTCAGGAGGTACAGGGCAGCTTGTGTGGCTCAAGCAACTCTGTCTGCTACACACACCTGACCAATGGCCATCTCTCTCTGTCTAATGGTAGGGCCGGTCTTGGCAACCCAGAGCAAGGCAATTCATTCACCACATTTACAAATGAAAGTTCCCAGTTTTATTACTGACCCTGTCCTTTTAACAACTATTCAATGCACATCAGTTAAGCAAGCGAAGCTTTCCCAAAAACTTTATCTCTGTGGCTGGGGTGGGAGGTGGGGAAGTCCTGCATGTCTGCATGTTGGGCTGCTGGTAGAGCATGAGAAGAGGGCCAGTAACGATGCTACCTGCCACCACGATTGCCATGCAAAGGCAGGACTCAGGTGAGGGGAGAGAGAAAGAGAGTGGTTGAGCTCTGGCCTGCTCCTGTGGGCTGTAACTCTGCCTCCCATTTCCTGGCGACACCCCCCAGCTCAGGTTGCTTATGCATTTCCCATTGTAGACTCCAATTGCTTCTTTTCTTTCCTTCTCTTTAATTGTGATGCTCTCGGGAGCCAGACACTATCTGGGGCCTTTGTTCCTTGCTTAGAGCAATCTCCCTAGCTTTGATCTCCATTTCAGGGCCTCCTTTTCTTAAGGCCATTCTCCAGGAACAAAACCCAACAAAGCCAGAAATCTAAGACTCACTTTGAGCAGTGAGCCTTCCGCCCACCTGCTTTGTCTGTAAAGCATCCCCAGAAGCTAAGAGGTGCCTGTGGAGGGAGGGGGGGGAGAGGAAGTATGACTTGCGTTCTTGACAGATGTGTAGCTTCCATAGCATCTGGCCTGTGCCCTCAGAGTTGAGTTTCCTCCCACCCTGGGATAAATTGCAAGGTGGCTTCCCAAGGAAAGGGATGACCCAGCCTCACCTGCTTTCGGCTAGGAGTAAGAATGAGATGAGGCTTGAGCATTAGCCACAGAATATCTATTTTCTGCTTTCATCACAACCATTGGGGATTGGGTCAGGCTTCTCCCTCTCTGCTTTAAATGGGTGGATCCTAAAAACACAGGATTGAGAAAGGAGGGGATATCATGTTCAAATCCATGTTAATAGGGAGGACCATCAACTCGTATGGTCGTCACGTTTTGTGCCAAGCAACCAGCTTAAAGTATGACACAAGCAAAGCCCAGGTGTGCCACATAATGATGCTGGTGGTACAACAAACAGCTCCAGGTGCATAAAGTAAGTGGTCGGGTGCAGGAGCAACCAAGGCCTGAGTAAGACTGGCGACATATTTCTTGTCTCTGATGAGTAGAATGAATGCAGGACTACAGTGGTACCTTGGTTCTCGAACTCCATCCGTTCTGGAAGTCTGTTCGACTTCCAAAATGTTTGAAAACCAAGGCACAGCTTCTGATTGGCTGATTGGCCCTGGAAACAAAGCTGACAGCCGAAATGGATGTTCAGCTTCCAATAAACGTTCGCAAACCAGAACACTTACTTCCGGGTTTGCGGCGTTCGGGAACCGATTTGTTTGTCAGCTAAGCTGTTCAGGAACAAAGGTTTCACTGTATAACTCCCCAGCAACCCTAACCACTGGCCATGTGGCTGGGACTCAGGATGGCAATGGCACCCACCTGAGAGGTGCTGGAACTAAGAGAATGAGGGAGGTGTTCATGGTGAGTTCAGGCACCTCTCTCTTTCTAGAAAAATAGCACTGGCTGGGACTGATGGGAGCTGAAGCCCAACAACATCTTGTTGGCCACAGGTACCCTATCCCTGCTCCAGGGCAGGTGTGGGGAACCGTTGGTCCTTTATATGTTGCTGAACGACCACTCCCATCATCTTTAGTCATTGGCCATATTGGCTGTGGCTGATGGGAGTCGAAGGCCAAGGGTTTCCTACACCACCCACCTTAGAGATTTGGACAAGGTCATAATTCATACATAAAACTTTGGTTCACTTTGTGGAAGTCTGGCTAGTCATGGCCTGGCTAAGCTGGATTGTGGGTTAGTTTTGCTGTTGCTGCAAATGCCCTATCGGTCATCTTGGTTGACCTACCTATTCCAAGGCAACGTGTTCCCATGCTGCCATTGTTCGAGCTGGCAGAACAGAGCAGCTTTGTGCTCAGCTACTCTCATGCTATGTTGTCATGCTACACTGTCTTGCATCATCCCTCCATGCTAACAAAAAAAAGTGGGAGGGGAGCAGGTTGTCCCTTTTTGTCAGAGTGTGCCTGACACTTTCCTTGCTTCACCGCTTGTAATTATGAACGAATTAGAGCACCATTGTCCTCTGTAATAGTAATTTATGCGCAGCATACCTTTGTTCACCCTCTCTGCTTTCATTCATTTAATTCCAATGGGAGTTGTGCATTTTCTCACATACAGATTGCTATGCATCCCAGTAAGTACGTCATCATCCCAAACAATCAATTGCCCTATTTGCTGTTCAGTTGTGTGTGAGCAAATAATTCCCACCATTTAAAACAATAAAGTGGCACAGGTTATATTGACCTTGGTAAATGTTTGAGCTAGAAGGAGGAAATGCAGGAATGACTGCAGAGAAGGAACTGGGAGTAATAGCTACACCTGCATAGTGTCATTAGGGCAAACAAGCCTACTCCCTGGTAGTTGCAGAGGCAGGAGATGCACATTGGGCTGGATTGAAAGATTCAAATCTCATCCCTACACATGGTCAAGGGTGTGTGAGAGAGAGATCACATATTTCCTCCCCACTCGTTGTTTTTATTATGTTTCTAGATATGCTGTAAGCTGCCCAGAGTGGCTGGGAACACCCAGCCAGATGGGCGGGGTATAAATATTATTATTATTATTATTATTATTATTATTATTATTATTATTCCCTCTTCCATCTCCAAGACCACCAGAAATCCATGCATGGGTATAATGCTTTAATAGGATATACATGTGCAAGATCCAATGTGTGTAGACCTGCATATTCAACTTAATTGGAATATTCCACTCAAAATCTGGGACTACATTGTGAGTTTGGGAGATATTGGAGAGAGTAGCAATGCTATGAGTTAGGAAGTGATGTGAGCAATGCTACAGCCACAGCAGGCACCATAACCTTCCAATAGTTTGACTTCACCCCCAAAGGCGCACTCCTCCATTGTCTCCCAACAGTCGGATGCCAACAACAACAACAACAAAAGTGATGTTAGTATTGCTGTCTGTGCCAAGTGTTTTGAATTCTTCTTCACACAGTGCCATATGAACCATTAGTTTTTCTTGCCATTGTTTGAAAATAATCCAGCTTTCCTCATTTGGTCCTCTAGAGCTGGATTCATTTGTTCTCTGTCTGAACTCCAGCCTGCAAGAGTAGCCACACTCTCTTGTGAACAATCAAACTTATTTCCCCACAAATGATTTTGAAGACAGTGCTGAGCTTTTACATTTGAAGTGGCTGTAGCTGAAATATTTCCCCTTGTTTAGTCTAGTAGTTACCATACTCTTAAAACTTATTTAAAATGTTGGCTCTTGGAGAAGTACTGCCTGTCTAAAACCAAACAGAAATAAGGTTAGCTGTATTTAAAAATTCTTATTTATGTTCCAGAACAAACAAGTGGATAAACAAAATAAAACAACATAAAGAAATGGGTTTTTAATTGACTGGCTGTTTTGTTAAACTTGTTCTGCTATGTTTTTGTCATGTTTTCATTTATTTTTGTTGCTTTAAGCATATACTGTACTGAAAAACCAGTACAGTATATAAATGAATCACTTAGAAAGTTGATCAGAGGTCAGGCTGTTTCCTTTACTTTAAGGATGGTTATTGTGGTTCGGTTGTTCAAGATTGGTTGACAGAAACAAACTACAGTACTGTATAGTGTCCTGAGATTTGCTCAGTGGGCACTGCTATGTATGATAAACATGGGTCCAGCTGCATCACCCTCAACTCACCAAATACAGTAGCTTTTGTTCCCTGAAAGGAAACTGCCCTTTCTCCCTTAAACCTGGAACTGCTTCCCAGCATGCCTCTGTGCAACCCCCTCCATTACTTCCTTCAAATTCCTCCTCAAAACTCATTTTGCCAGGAAGCCTTGTGGCTAGAGCCCTCTCCCCCCCCCACCCCCACTATAACATAACACAGCCTTCACCAACCTGTTGCCCGCTGCACATTGCTGGATTGCTGTAACTAATGCAAAGTATGTTGTGTAACTGGAATATTCTCTCCCTGTTTATAGTCCTACCTCCATTTCTGTCCATTGTTTCCTTGCGTTCGTTTTTGGATTGAATGTCCCTCAGAACACTGCTCTGTGTAAAGCCTCCATAGATAGCGCCATAGCAGCCTTCTCAAACCTGATGGCCTGCAGATGTTGTTAGACTGCAACTCTGATCCTCTCTAGCCAACATGGCCAATGGTCCAGGGTGATAGGAGTTTAACACCACCTGGAGGGCCCCAGGTTCAGGGAGCCTGTGCTGTATAGAAATCTGTGCTGTACAGAATAACAATTAGCAATCTTTGTCATGCAACATCTTCAATCATCATGTGCTGATTCTGCCTGGATCCATTCAAGCCACGTTTCCCAACAAGGGAACTATTCTACATCTTTCAGTTGTATATATTTGTTGGTTCCAAAGCCCTCAGCAATCCCTCTCTCTTCTTTACCTACGGTACCTGTCCTTTGGAATCCCCGCCGTGTGTGTGTGTAATGTAGATGGCAGCACTGCCCTCTAGCGGAACACCAATCCCTCTTGATGACTGAGGTTCCCTGACAGCAAGATAACCAACCATGGCTTAAGAGGGGTCTACACAAACAAAGGCTCTCAGCACAGTGGCTCCTCTCCTTTGGAGTACTGTCTGAAATCCGAGAGACTCTTACAATGTTGATATTTCTTCATCTGTTGGTCAAACATTTTTAGAGAACTGGATTGTGTTGTTGGTCATACTTGCTCTTTCAATATTATGAAGTTTTAATGATCTGATGGTACGTCACCATGATATTAATTTTATGTGTTTGTGGTTTATAAATACTTGGATAAATAAATAAAACCAGAAAAGTGTTAAATTTCATTTTTTAAAAATGAATAATTTATTATTACAAACCCCCTTCCCCCTGTTTTTTTTCTCTTTCAGAGAAACTAGGGAAACTCATTTCCATTTACAACAGCATATTTCTTTCAGCATACTCCTCAAGCCTCCCCCCTTTTTAAAAAGTGTCCATTCTAAAAACAGAGTTGAGAGTGAGCCAGTTTAAAGTAGAAAGAATTGGGTATGATGAGACCCAAAATGCAGAGGGGAATCAAATTTACCAAATAATGTCCTGCAATTTAATCCTAAGCATGTTTACTCACAAGTTAAACACCATTAAGTGCAATGGCAGATATTCCCAATAACCGGGGAAAGGATTGCAACACAGAGTTTTGGAGAGAACAAGCCCAGCTCTCAAGAAGGGGCCTAGCAGTGTCAAGAACCAAGACAGGGAGTGGAACAGAACAGAATCAGAGGATGTTGGGAGATCATGATGATAAGCCTAGTCTGCTTTCTGAGAGATGGTTCTTGATGGGTTTACCATGTGGACTGTTATGAAAACATGCTGAATCAAATCAAATGTTGCTGGACTACAGTTGCTGTAATCTCTTACCACTGGCCATGCTGGCTGGAGCTCATGGGAGCTGTAGTCCACAAAATTTAGAGGGCCACTACATTAGCTGTCCCTGCTATATCCTTTCATCTCTGGATATACTCATCCTGCATTAATTAGTCTAATCCATTAACAGTGCAACCCTCCACTCAGAAGTTAAGCGCCACTGAGTTCAGTGGGAATTACTCCTGGTATCTGGTATAGGATTGCAGCCATGTAAGCACTTACACAAATAGACAACTCCCCTCGGCATTGAATTCCATATGTCATTTTTACATTGTGCAAAGAGGTCCTTGGGATATCCTTGAACTAGCTTTCTATTAGTTTCATTAGACTGGATACTACCATTCTTTCGTTCTGTGTAAACATGCTTAACCTCTTTTTACTCACTCTTGCTGCATCATAAGGTTTCATAAACTGACGACGGTTTAAACTTTCCTTCCCTGTGTGCAAGATGATCCATGCTTATTTCGGAGGTGCTTTTGTGAAGAAGATACTCCAACTTAGCCAGTGCTGTCCTGTTCTTGATGTCATGCAAGCTGGATGAGGATACTGTCCAAGTCTGCTTGTGCAAGGGAATCACCCAGATATGGTGCACCGGGGACTGTGTCAGTCTGACAAATTGATTACACAGACCCAGCTTTGCAAGTCCCACTGGCACTAGGGTCAAAAACAGGAAGTATCAGGCATGTGGTAGCAGAGAAGCTGGACCATTGGTTGCCCTGCCCATCACCTTTTTCTACATCATCTCCCGCTGTATCTCTTTCTGGCATAAGTTATCCAAAAGGTTGTCATACTTGATAAGACCTCTTGATTCCATTATTGTGGTCCCCATGAATTCTGTCAGTGTATGAGAACCTTGAGGTTCTTCAGAATTCCAAAATGCTGAAACCAGGCCAGGTAATCTCAGGAAAGCTTCTCCCCAACCCCTCCCCACCAAATCCATCCTGACCAAGGGGATACATGGATACCCGTGCCTTTCTGACAGCAGATTTAAGTTCCTTGTAATCAGGAGACAGGAACAGCGTAAGCAGCTCGCTGTTCTTGGCTCTTCTTATTTCACCACTCTGCTCTTGCTAAGATGCAGCTGCTCATCTCCACATAGGATCACTTCCATCCTGGCTATGCCTACAACACTGTTGTGCTTGGTGCTTTCCACCCATCTAACAAAGAGTGGCAACTTAAACTTGCTTCTGGGTGATGATGTCACGAATGCATTCGTACAGATAAATGTACTTATCCTAGAAAGAGAGAGAGAGAGAGAGAGAGAGAGAGAGAGAGAGAGAGAAGCAGATGAGAGGGGATAGAGAGATTAGGAGCTCTGTTCTCATCATCTCCCATGGGCAATCAAAGAATCTGTAATAATACTCCAAGGTCAAGAGGGAAAACGCAGCCAAGGATTGCCATCACAACAGGCCAGGAATTAGGTCCAGGAATCTACAGTGAACTAGGCAAGCATGTTCAGCTAGATCAAACTGCTAATGCAGCAGCAGGGGCACAAAACCACACTGTGGAACCCCTTGTAGCTGCTCTATGGCTACAGGAAGCATGCAGGCTGCATGTGTGAGCATCTCTGCAGCTAAGCAGTTTGGACACTAGGGAGGGCCACATTCTTCTCCTCTGGCAATGTCAGAGAGCTCTAACTTGGTGTGTATGTGTGTATGCAATTTAAGTTGTATGGTACACCTGTGCTGCAGCTTTCGGTCTGTGAGAAGTCCTGCAATACACAGGATTTCACTCAGAAGGGCTTGAGCACAATGCCCTCTAGTGGCAAAACTGCGACAAAGATCAGCTGATGTGGAAGCAGCCTAATACTGCAGTCTTGGGCATATGTACCTGACATACACAAACCTTTTTATGCAGTAAATGTGCATTTGTCCCTCATTTACTGCACAGAGGCTGGACATCTGCCCTAGAGGCTGGACATATTCCCTGCAGAAGATACTGCTGCTGAGACTGCATTTTCCCAGCGCTTGAAATTGCAATGGTTTGTCATGGGAAAACTGCAGTTCTTCCCTAAGGTAGTATACTTATTGCTATAGTGGTACCTTGGGTTACAGACGCTTCAGGTTACAGACTCAGCTAACCCAGAAATAGTACCACAGGTTAAGAACTTTGCTTCAGGATGAGAACAGAAATCGTGCTCTGGCGGCGCGGTGGCAGCGGGAGGCCCCATTAGCTAAAGTGGTACCTCAGGTTAAGAACAGTTTCAGGTTACGAAGGGACCTCCAGAACGAATTAAGTTCTTAACCCAAGGTACCACTGTATTTGATTTGGTGTTCCAAGCATGGATTGTACCTGCGCCAGTCACTGGCCACTCTTGGCTACTGATTGCTATTAGTGTTGGTCACTCTTGTATACATTTCAGGAAGCTCCTAGAGATCCTCTTCCCCAAGGATGGAATTCAAAGATGCACTAAGGAAATTGCTCCGTTAGTGCAAGCATTTCTGCTTGACTGATGGGGCAATCCTTCCTCCATGCGCTGTTCTGGGTACTTTCCTGACCACTCCATTGAGCCAATTTGGGGGGATGCACAGAGGGGGGAGGAGGGAGCCCCATTGGGCTAGCAAAACTCATTACAGTCATCCTCTAGTACAACTATTTAGTTAAATCCATCCTCCAAAGTCTTTGGAGATTATGCACTCTCCCTTTCCTGCACAGCATCACGACTGTATCTAGCCTCTTTGATTTTTTTCAAAAGATGAACAGCAGCAAAAAATGATCCCTATCCCCTACCCCCCCCCGTTTCTATTACATGCAGATGAAATAAATATCTCACAGAGTCAGAGTATGCGGAAGTATCCCACAAGGGATGGAAAATGCTTTGGTTGATCATATGGAAAAGCCTGAACTGAAAACCTTGTTGACATCCCTCTGGCTTTGGTGAAAGAAAGCAGGTCCAAAAATATCTGCTGTGTGAAAACTGCCCAATATTTCCCAGCCCTTCATGAATAGGGGAGAGGTGGTGGTTGGAGAGGGGGAGAGGGAGCTGAGCTGTAGAGACCCACCCAAAGGCCTTGCTACAAGATCAGACGGAGTCATTACTGGAACTACCTACTTCCCCACTTTGAACCATGATATTGGATAACCATGCAAAAAGTTTACCCCAGTACAGTAAAGGGAAAGTCCATCAGGGATCCCATGTCCTCCTTGACTAGCTTTAGGGAGAAAATAAAGCAACAACAGGTCCTGCAGAAGGACAGAGCATGGAACAGCATAGTGTCCTTTGGCCTTGACACACCTCTTGGCTACATAGCTGCCAAGTCTCCCGTATTCCCCGGGAAACCCCCGTTTTTCCAGCTGTCCCCAGCCGAAAAAAACGGATTTTTTTTTGTTTTTCCCCAGTTTATTCTGGCGCCGCGGCCATTTTGGAACTGGGCGGAGCATGCTCAGAAGTGACTTTTGATGCTGCTTTGCCCAGTTCCAAAATGGCTGCAGCGCGACTTCTGGTGCGGCGGCCATTTTGGAACAGGGCAGAGCAGCATCAAAAGTCGCTTCTGAGCATGCTCCGCCCAGTTCCAAAATGGCGGCAGTGCTACTTCTGGTTTGCTACTTCCGGTCCAGTCCCTTATTTCTCAGGCCGGAACTTGGCAGGTATGCTTGGCTAGAGGCCTCCATTGCTGATCAAGCTTCCCTTTTTGCCCTTTACCTACCAGTGTTGGAGTCATGAGGCAGCAGCTCCTCACCAGCCTCAGAACAACACCATATACATCCACACTCTTTTCTCCTTTCAGCTGCTGCAGCAGAGTATCCAGGGCAATCAGCACCCCGATCTGGCCTACACCGCCAGAACTGTGAAAGAAAAGCCAAAACAAATAATTTTTTTAATTAGTGCGCCCTTCAGCACAGGACAGTTCACAATACAATAAAAAAATACCATCCCTAAAACCATTAACCACTGGACATTAGTTAAAACCAGAAGCTTATAATTCCTCCCGTCAACACAGCAAATGACAATCACAACACAGGTGATCCTACCAAAACATCAGCATCACCCAAACAGCTGGATGGATAGGCACGTCTTGGTCACAAAAACTCAAGTCATGAGGCAGGGAGTTCCACATACTGGATGCCACTAGATAGAACCAGCAGGGGGTCAGATTGTAGCCCTTTTACTGATGGCTTATCAGCTCAGTGAAATGGAAATGCCTACATCTTAGGATTGGCATATGCCCTCACTGGTGCCATATGCAGCGGAAGAAGGGCTACCTGCCCAAAAGGGCTGCCTGCTGGGCAAGAGCCCAAGGACGCCAGGCATGGAGAGGCAGGGCCTTACTTGCAATGCAGGACCAAGGGATTTGTTCTTTTCCGATATGGCACCAGTTGCCTGACAGTGGTGAGGAAGCCCACCAGGATCTCAGGGTCTGGAAATTCCTCTCCTTCCCCCAAAGGGAACCGGAACCGTTGCAGCAGTCTCTCCTTGGCCTTTTTCTCCTAACAAAGTAACAAAGACATTATGATAATCGATCTAGCAACCAGGGGCGTAGCCAGGATCAAAACTAGGGGGGGGGCAAGCCATGGTCGTTCAGGGGCGGGGCCAAGGCACGGGAGGGGAGGGGCCATGAAGTGGGAATGTGGGCGGGGCTACAGGGCCAGCGGGCCCGATGACATCGTGGCGGCGGCGGCCACCTTGTGCTTCTGGGGCTGGCGAGAGGGGGTTGCTACCCTGCTTGGCTGGAGAGGACGGGAGGGTTGGGCAGGCGAGAGGTGGTGGCAGGGCAGGCGAGGCAAGGCACGGCCGCAGCCACGGCGGCTTCGAGGCGTTGCTGCATATCAGCATAATATTTCAAGCATGTCGTGGGTTCAAGCCCCACCTTAGGAAAAAATTCCTGCATTGCAGGGGGTTGGACTAGATGACCCTTGTGGTCCCTTCCAACTACAATTCTATGATTCTATTGATATATTACCATAGCATATGCATCATTCTGCTTTCTTTAATTGTCCTAGACATAGCAGCCAACTCCTAGAGGCCTAGGTGCCTTCCCCTCCCCCCAATTACTGGTAAATACCGTATTTGAAAGAGTCACACACCCCATGTTGATGGGCTTTCTATGTGGGGCTTATCTCCCCCCCCCCGTATTTTATTAAGGATGGAAGAGGGAGGGAAGGAAGGAAGAAATAGAGAGAGGGATAACTCATATTTGTGGGTGCCTCTGGGTGACGCTGTGATGCTGGAACTCTGCAGCAAGAGGAAGATACCGGTACGCCTGTACAGGAGCCTTGTAAGCAGCTTTCTCTCTGCTTGATTTACAGCAGGCACGTCCAACAGGTAGATTGTGATCTACCAGTAGATCACTGGATGTCTGTGGTAGATCACTGGTAGGTCACTGGCACCCCTAAAAAAAGCTCACCCAAAATTTTCCTCCTCCCTAAAAAAAGTTGAACTATGACCTGAAGCCCTAAACAAAAATGGGCCTCCCTCCCTCCTAAAAGAAGCTCAACAAGTTTGACCTAACCCCCCCCCAAACAGGGCTTCCCTTCCTTAAAAAAACTCAACAGCTTTGACCTGAACCCCCCCAAAAGGGGGTAGATCACTCCCAGTTTTAAACTGTGAGTAGATCAGAGTCTCTTGGGAGGTGGCCACCCCTGATTTACAGTATACAGATGCAGGAGGAGGGGCAGACTGGAATACCACTGCTTTTTATAAACATCACTGTGTCTGTCAAAGCTACAGCCCCCCCTTTCTTATTCACTTCGTTTTAGCCTTGCAGAGCCACCTTAGTCAAATTGAATCCTCTGCACCCTCATTAAATCGTCATTAGTCTTAATGCGATTCCTGAATGCTCATTAACAACTTCCACTGAAGAACAATAGGGTGAAGTGGTCAGCTATCGAAACTTGCCTGGAGATATCTGCTCCATTGTCTTAACTGCTTAACTACTGGCAGCCACTTTGCTTTATTTATTTGATGTGTTTTTGTTACAGCTTCCCCCCCCCCCCCCCAGCAAGCGGAGACTTAGCTACTCTTGCTAAAGCAAAGCCCTTTCCACTTCAGTTTTTGGAGGGGAAAAGTGCTGGTTATGGTCTGTAAAATACATTAATTTTTTGCTTCTGGGTGGGGGTAACTGCCCCCCCTGCCCCCCCTGTCTACACCCATGCTAGCAACTGTTTGGGAATGCAGTGTAGAGGGCAGGCCAACGCACAAATGAAGAATTCTGTGTAGCTCAAAAGCTTAGCTACGGTGACAAGGAGTTCTCCAATTAACACTCCCCACAAAACACACATGTCCAATGATATTGCTTCATTGTTCTCCTTGCCCTTGCCCACGGCCCCCTGGCTTCCCCCCACTATTCCCAACTCACGTACATATTTCAGTCTCAGCTGAGTGCATGACCATCCTGAAACAACCTTCTCTGGGCCTTGCTGTATGGTCAACGTCTCTGTGCACACAGGTTCACCCTCAGAGGGCCAGCACGAGTTGTCTGGAGCCTACACATACACACATAAAAAATAGGGGTTGTACAGTAGTTGCAGTTCCATTTGCCCTGACCACATGGTGCCACCATTCAGATATAGCCTCCAGTTACATGGGAACCACTTGTGGAAAAGCAGTTCTTACACAGCCAGGATTCTAAACAGCACAGCTCTCAATTCCAGGCACCCAAACTGAACCTGTCCTATAGTTCTGTGCTAAGGCCCCGGCGATTGCAGCTATCCCAGAAGGACCTGCCTATAATTCTGTGGATCTGCATAATGCATAATGTGGGTCTTACGACGGGGCTGTTCGTCTGTCCAGGTAGTAGAGTGATGATGGTGTGGACTCCATGTTCCCAGACCAGCCCCCAGAATTCCTCCAGAGCCAGTTTGTCAGGTCCTTCAATAGCTATATAGTCCTTGGCCGAGTTACAGCCCTGCCAAAAGAAAAAGAGAAACAGAGTCTCATTTAGCAGAGTTAGCCAAGTGCCAGCGGCAGAAGGTAGGCCTGGCCTAAGCTTGGATAAGGCGTATCCTAGCTATAGGAGTAAGTTGCAGGTTGTGGTATCTGTAACTGCCTTATTCTCCCATGGAAAGTTAGTTGGAGATGAGGCACCAGGAGTTGCTGGCAACTTTAGTGACAGATCAGAGGGTGAAATGAAAGCATCCTTTCTTTCTTTCTTTAAGTACAGTACTTGTCTTAGACTAGATTTCTTGGTCTTGATAATCAGGGAATTTTGTGAACTAAACTACCTTAATAGATTGTCGAGGTCAGCCTGCTCCAACCTGGTGTTCTTACATTTGGCCATGCTGGCTGGGGCTGATGGAAGTTGAAGTCCAACAAATTTGGAGAGCACCAGGTTAAAGAAGGCTGGCCCAGGTCAATGATTCCCAAACTTGTTGCTATATAGATTCCCAAACAAGGTATTATATTTGAAATTTACTTGCTGTATCCCTCATCCGGAAGTCAGTTCTCTATTCTCTTCCACTGTATTATCTCCTATATCCACCACTGGCAGGCTAGTCACAAAGTCCCCACAATGCACTATTTGCTTTTACTGTAATTACTTAACAATTATTTGTAACAAGTCGTCATGTGCTTGACCCTCCTTTGTCTCTGAATATACTTTTGCCAATGGAACCTCAAAAAGTGTTTGCCATTTTTGCACAGTGGCACTTTAGCAGGTCTTGTATTAATTTCAGGGCCTGCAATAGTTTAATCGGTAGAACATGAGACTCTTAATCCTGGATTTGAGCCCCACGGGCAAAAATATTCCTGCATTGCAGGGAGTTGGACTACATGACCCTCATGGTTCCTTCTTACTCTATGATTCTATGATTTATTGAGTAGTTTTTGTTTTTGCACACTTGGGCTTATTTCCCTTTAAGTGGCATTCCTTTTACACTTGTACATTTTGTCCAGTTTATCAATATTATTTTGATTTCAAATAGTGTTTGAATTATGGTGCTGGAGGAGACTCTTGAGAGTCCCATGGACTGCAAGAAGATCAAACCTATCCATTCTGAAGGAAATCAGCCCTGAGTGCTCCCTGGAAGGACAGATCGTGAAGCTGAGGCTCCAATACTTTGGCCACTTCATGAGAAGAGAAGACTCCCTGGAAAAGACCCTGATGTTGGGAAATATTGAGGGCACTAGGAGAAGGGGACGACAGAGGACGAGATGGTTGGACAGTGTTCTCGAAGCTACGAACATGAGTTTGACCAAACTGCGGGAGGCAGTCAGGGCCGTCTTAAGCGGGTCAGGCGCCCTGGCGCCGTGGTGCATGGATCGCTCCGGCACCCCCGCCCTGCCCCGTTTCTTCCCGCGGCTGGTGGGCGGGCACAGCGTGGTTTCTGTGCGGCTTTGCCGTGCAGCGCCCCCTGCCGCCCCGGCGCCCTGCGCCACCCAGCCTACCCCTAGAGCCGGCCCTGGAGGCAGTGCAAGACAGGAGTGCCTGACGTGCTCTGGTCCATGGGGTCATGAAGAGTCGGACACGACTAAATGAGTAAACAACAACAATAGTGTCCTCAATAATGCCCTGCTTTTAGTCATCCAGAGATGTGAGTGCTTTGTTTGCCACACTCTTGTCTAAGTTCTTACCGTATATACTCGAGTATAAGCCGAGGGAAATGCAGCAGCTACTGGTAAATTTCAAAATAAAAATAGATACCAATAAAATTACATTATTTGATGAGGCATCAGTAGGTTAAAGCGGGCAGGTTCTTGCCCAGTACGGCACGGACAACACAGAGGCTGCCGGCGTGCAGGAGAAGAGTGGTGATATCAGCAGTCATTGGACCACCCACAGAGGCTGTCAGCGCCCACAGATGAGCAGGAGAAACCGGGGAACACCCGCACTGCACCAGAGAACAGGTAAGTGGGACCCTCACTCGAGTATAAGCCGAGGGGGCTTTTTCAGCATTAAAAATGTGCTGAAAACTCATCTAATACACCAGTATATGTGGTAATTTAAATACTGAGCTTATACACGAGTATATACGGTAATTTAAATACTGAGCCAAGGAACAGTCAGGACAAACCTCTACAGGATCTACTTGTTACCTTCTCACATCTTGGCAGCAGTTGAGTTGTACTTGTTATGACCTAGCCTTTTCTCTCTCACCAAACCAAGGAAAAACACATACAGTGGTACCTTGGGTTACAGACACTTCAGGTTACAGACTCCACTAACCCAGAAATAGTATCTCGGGTTAAGAACTTTGCTTCAGGATGAGAACAGAAATCGTGCTCTGGCGGCGCGGCAGCAGCGGGAGGCCCCATTAGCTAAAGTGGCACCTCAGGTTAAGAACAGTTTCAGGTTACGAATGGACCTCCAGAACGAATTAAGTTCTTAACCCGAGGTACCACTGTACATTTATTTCATAACATTTCATAAAAAATTATATACACCTCTTGATTGCAAAAAGGGGGGGGAACCCTCAAAGCAGTGACGCAAGCAACTTATCCATTCTATAGGAGTGCAGCATGAAGCAAAAACATCTGGAGTCAACAAGAGGACCCGAAAGAGGGAAATAAAATTCATGGTGAACTCACAGGGATGAGCCAGACATTCGTGAGGTCTGAGAAGGGATCTCGATCCAGCTGCGAGAACTTCACTTTTGAGCGATCATCTGCAAAACAGCCTTTGTGAGAAGGTGGAGGGTGGGGCGACACAGCGCACCAGGCACAGCTCAGTCCTGCGCAGCAGAATTTCAGCTCAGCGCCTTATGCCCCACCCGTAATTCACGCACAACAACAATACTAACCACAAGACACGTTACTCACAAGAGTTCTTGCTTGAGGGAAGGTTGATCTGTTGGTTGCCACTGCTAGAAAGTGGTACTGCTGAATTGACTTCCTCTTTGGCAGCCTCCAGGAGCATCTGCTGATGGGGAGAGGCAAAGTAGAAAAGAGAGAGAGAGAGAGAGATGGAGAGATAGGTTGGGGTGGAGTTTTCACTATGATTGAGCATGCAGGATCGCTGACCCCAGAGTCAATGGTGGGGTTATTCAAACTAAGTACTTTAATGATTGATACAGCTGCTAATGCAGAGATCTTCACAACATTCATTCTGAAGAGTTAACCACATGCTACATGTAGCTGGATGTATATTTTCACAGCAGTCTCTGAGGCTGTGCTTTGCAGTGGAGAGAGAATGAGAGGGAACTGCTTAATACCGTCACTTCGTGCACGTTTCCACTTGGGGTGAAAGATAGGGATATATCTCTGCTGAAACTTGAAGTTTTGGAACTGCTTTCAGTTTTAAACATTGCTGGGGGAAAGATACATATGGTTGTGTGAAAGCTGTAGTTTGGCCCTACAGTTCTACAGTGATCCGTCAATAGTTTCCTTCTCTTTTCCACAGCACACTTGGCTAACAACCACACCATGTGCTTAAGGCACATTTAAAGAACTCTGGGAATGGTAGTTTACTCCAGAGCTACATTTCCCAGCACCCTAAACAATTACAGTTCCCAAGATTCTTTGGAGGAAGCCATGTGCTGAGAATGGAAAGTACAGGAAGAGAAAGGCTGAATAACTACTATTCTCTTGCTTCAATGCAAGATTTAAATAAAGTTTCCAGGACAAGGGTTGGCAAGCCTACCTGTCAGAGATGGCTACGGCTACTCTTGAGTAAAGACGCTCCACTCCATCTTGTCTTTCAGAGTTTTATTGTGCATGCTATTTACAGTGCAAGAACATCATCAAACATGACTGCTCAGTCTGTGTCAGAACCCCACAATGGCTTCCTGCGGGTTTTTGCCCAGCATAAAAGCCTGGGCACCCCAAAGCGCCACCCCCTGGCTCTACGGGTGGGCACGTGCCTCAATTCGGGCGTTGGGGGCAGGGGGAAGGGCCGCCTTCCTGGCTGCCCTGTGTCCAAAAACCCTCCGTGCTCCTCCTCCCCTATCCCTCTCTCCGAGTGGTGCTGGGGCTCTGGTACATGAGACAGCCCTCTCTCCACTCCACTAACTTCCTCATTCCTTTCTCCTGACTCGCTGCTTGTGCTGATGCTGGGCGAGGAGCTGGTGAGGATGATTGGTGGCGGCTCTCTGTAGAGAGACCCCCTGACACTACCCAACAAAGTTCCCATGAAAAGTCTTGTCTCTGACGTGTTATGAGACTTCTCTCTGGGATGTTCAGTCTGCAGTGGCTCATCTTCACATGAACATCAGCCCACTTGAAGCTGCATGGATGAACCAGCCCTAATAAACTAGAGGGAACCATGTAGGTGGTAGATCTCCAGCACTCAGGCTACCTGCTGCTTTGGGGTCTGTGGTGTTGAACCAAGAGGAAGCAGACAAGAGGGAGTTCCACTGCTTGCAGATGACATACCGGTATTATACTTTTTGGCAAGGTGTGTGGCTTCAACTTTGTGTTCAACCAGATGCAGAGTAGCTCAAGGTGGGAAGTGTATGTGCCAAGGGGAGTGGAAGTCCTGCTTGAGCCTGAGCTGCCCTCATGGTGATAGTCGTGCATCTCTGATGCAGGCCAATCTGGATACCCACATGGCATGGTGGAGTTGGAGCATCCTTAAAACCCAGAATCCCTGTGTGGCCAACTTCTTACCTCATATTCTCTTAGGAAGCCAGTGTTTGCCTTGGAACTGTTCTTTGCGTGGTGCTGAACAAAGTTCTTGAGAGGGACTGGACGGGAGCTTGAGAAAACATGAGAGACGGGTTTAATTATTCAGCTTCCCCATTCAATATCCCTATAGCATGAGCTGATGGCACAGCTGCATTGAAAAAAGAACAAGACACTGTTGTCCCAGGAGATTTCTTGCAACTCCTACTGAACAAGAAGCCACTGCTGCTATTTGACGCAGGCCATGCCTATTTGCAATGAGTGTGGTGCCCTGGTTGCTGGTCCCTATAGACCTTTCTAGATGATGAATGGGCAAACAAACAAACAAACAAACAGGTTTTCCCCCTTTGCATTATACTTGTGCTAGCTCTGATCCAGCAATGTAATAGCCTGTTTGCACATATGGGTGGGGAAGAAGGAGTAGCCTCATTGCTGGGGATAATAGCTATGTTAAGCAGGGGGAGGAGTTACAGGTAGGTAGCTGTGTTGGTCTGACGTAGTCAAAACAAAATAAAAAAATTCCTTCCAGCAGCACCTTAGAGACCAACTAACTTTGTCATTGGTATGAGCTTTCGTGTGCATGCACACTTCTTCAGATACGAAGAAGATATGAAGAAGAAGGAGGAGGAGGAGGCTTAGAGGAGAAAACTATGCATTCCACTGGTATGGAAAGGGAAATTAGGTATAAACTTACAGCTCCACTCCAGACAGGCCAATCTGTGGGTCTTCAGAGATCTTCTCTAGGATGCAGTTGTGCAGGAAAATGTACTGCCCCTGGAAGAGAAGAGCACACATTTCATGCACAGAGAGATCCTGAAAGCACTGCAGTGCACCTTGAACTAGAAAGGCAACCAGGTCTAATCATTATAATGTGCAGCTGGGAGCTTCAGGCCTCTATTCCTGATCTCGTACTGACTTGCTGCAGCATTCAAATCCTCATCCTTTGCCCTTCAATGACAAGAATAACATAGCAATCCCACCATGTAGCTAGGCATATGCCAAAGAATGTCTGGGCCCCTCCAGATGACCCATTTATTCAGCATTCATCCCAATTTGCTTGCACAAAACTTACACAGAAGTTTGACCATATCCTATTTTATCCATTTTAAATACATTTCCCTGCCACTTTCTAAACAGCAAAAAGTCCATTTATTATTATTTAAGTGAACTTGTTGTGCAAGCACAACAGAGCCCTTTAATCTGCTTTAACTGCACAAACCTAAAGATTAGGTGTATGCTTGAAGCCCTCCTGCAGAGTAGTGACCAGCTGGAGGCAGACTCTGTGTATGTACTGTAGCTTATGGAGCATGCTCAATGAACCAATGAACAAAAAGGGCAATTGTCTGGAATACTTCCTCAGCAACATCCTAGTGCCGACTAATGCAAGCTGATCTTTCCACGGCCTCTATAAATAAAATAAAGAAGAAGCTGCTTGCAAACTAGTTAACAGCCAATGCTTGTACATCATCCTATGCTTATTTTTCAGTAACTGCCCATTTTGTTCATTTGCTTCTCCACATGCCCATAGAAGATGCCCAAAGGATCCCATCCCTTCATTGAAATTAAGCTTGAAAGAAGCATTCTGTTGTAGCTACTAGAACAGTTTGCCATGTGCTCTTGGTTGCAGTGTGTTTGTGTGTGTCTGTGTGCCTGATGCCAACATCAGCTTCTCTGCTTTGCCAATGTGCTTATGGACTCCCAGAGGTTGGCTGCTCCTGCTGTGTCTTGGGCCCTCCCCAAAGCCCCTCACTGCTGTTCCTTCTAGTTTCTGTTGCCCACTGTGTCTCTGGCATCTCCTCCATCCCTCCGCATTGGCCACAAATACCCAGCAGAAAGGGTGAGGCCATCTTGTGCCATTGAATGATTCCATGCCAGGGCAACCAGCGACCTGAGAGGCAGCTCTGAGTTTCTCACCAGTGTCTGAATCATCCGGTGGCGGTTCATCCGCAGGCTGTAAATGGTGTTGAACACATCCACCACCTTCTCGTACTTCATCTGCTGCAGGAGCCGATCCAGAGCAACGAAAGTCCCGGTGCGTCCCACACCTGCACTGCAATAATGCAGGGAAAGAAGAGGCTCTTTCACACAGCTCAACTTGGAGGCCTTTATTCCTTCTCATTCTGTGCTCCCTACCTTTTTTTGACCCCAGCAGTCAAGGAATTTGGGCAAAGAGGACACCTGATCATGCCAACCATGGCAAGGCAATGATGTTTACCAACGGAATGGCTTCATGGCAGCATTTTTCTCGATGTTTCGTTGCCTTTGCAGATTTTGGTAGTGATAACCAGCCAAGTGGGTTGCCTGAAACTTACCTGCAGTGTACCAGCGTAGGCCCAGATTCCTTTGCACCCTGCATGTGTGCTCGCACCAGCTCTATAAAGGCAATCATGGAAGCTGTGGACTCAGGAACACCATGATTAGGCCATGCTGTGTAGTGCAGGTGGGTCACTCTCCTTTCCATGTCCAGCCCTTCCTGTGTGATAAGAGATGTCCACATTAGTGCCCGCGGAAGCAGCTCAGGCAAAGTCTAAACCTGAAATTGCAAGAGAGGAAGCACCTGCCATTAAACTGCCTGAGATATGCTTCTGCTGATTTTGGGTACTACAACCAAGAAAGCTGGTCCACAAGCTTATGAAGGATGCACTCTTTATCCCAGATTTTATCAACCGTCCGCAAAAGATGAGAGCTTTGCCTTGTTTCCAGCCATTAGGATTCCCCGGAGCACCACAATGCTGCAGTTTGTATTACATTTGCATTTTTGATTGGGCAAGATTATTGGGAGGTGCCATGGGGGTATTTCTGGTCTCCTACTCACATGTTGGAGCTTGAACTCCCGTGTGGTCCACTCATCTGCAAAATTCTGAGCGAGGAGGTGGATGCTGATCTGCCCAAAAGAGGTAGGAGAAGTGTCCGAGGGCCAGTAGTATTCACACAGCACCTAGCGAGGGAGATGGAGCTGCAATTAACATTTTCAAAGGAAATGGGAGCCTTGTTTCCTTACATATTGCTCCTGGCTATCCTTGGGCAACGTGCTTGGTGGGTTCTACAGTGCTGTGCACAACACATACCATCTGCCCTGAAAACAAGCCGCTTGGAATGCAGGAAATGTCAAAACCACTTCCACCATGTTTTGGAGTCTCTATCTGCACTCCTTCGTATAGTATGCTTCTTAAAAGTAACCGCACAAGATGGGAAGAGCTCTCCCTCTTTTGGCCTCGGCATTTTTGTGTGAGTAAGCAGCACAGTAAAAATAAATAAAAAGAATGGGATTGAGTTACAATTTTAGCTTGTTATTATGTCACTATTTAAATGAATGGTTAAATTAGATTGTTTCAATACCAGTTGCTGATTGTTTTGTGCTGATCAGTCAGTTTTTATGGATATTTTATAGTTATATTTGGCGACTTGTAGTAGTGGTTTGATCATCGTTAGCTATCCTGGGCTCCTGTTTTGGAGGCACAGCAGGATACAATAGCAGCAGTAGCAATAAAAACGCTTTCAATATTTTCTCTCTCCCATAGATCTTTACCATGAAGCAAAACACAGCATCAGTCCCACATTTTCCGCACACTGGGCTATGATTACTGTATGTGTCAACTTGTAGGAGTAATATACCACAGTCGTTAACGTAATACAACTTTCTCTTCAGCTGTCACGCAATGATAAATCATTCCTATACTTCTGAGTAGTCCCATTGGCCAATAGGTTCTTCTAATTTCATGTAGCCTTTAATTTGTTTTCCCCCCCCCTTAACATTCATTATTTAAGAAAAGTTTATAAATTTTTGATCAGCTACCACCCGCAAAAAGATGTTAACTCAAGCAATTAGAAATGCGGGACTCTTAGCTTATATACATAAGATCTCAATTGTTATCATGCTTTTCTGCCTCTGGGGGAGGGGGCAGAAACTGCTGGGGATGATTTTGAGTGGGGAAATGGCTGGTGGGTAAAGGGTGAGGCACTGATCCTTCACTCAAGATCAAAGCCTCCCAAGTCTGCTTTACTTTTTTCTGTTGTTGTTGCACACATTTTCATATAATATCTACTTTTGGCCCTCAGAATTCCCTTCCACTAGATATAAAGCAACAGGCCTCTGAGAATACTGATGGAAAGAAGTATTGGTCCCAAGTGGCCATCAAGACTCTCCCACTGACTGTGTGAGGGTCACTAATGCTAGCATGCTGCAAAACTCTTGTTCCCTAGACCATATACAGTAGGGCAGGGATGTGGAACCTCAGGCCAAGGGCTGAATGTGGCCCTCCACGTTTCTCTATCTGGCCCCCCAGATCTTCCCCCAAGCCAGTCCCTTCTCTCAGTTCTCATGGGCCCTGCTTTGTGTGTTTTTACTTGGCTAGAATATGCATTTCTGCTTCTTGTTTGTAGGGGTGGGTGATAGGGAAGGGTGCAAGAGTAAATGAACATTGATTGCTCCACCTGCTTCTGCTTCTAGACCCGCCCACCTCTGCCATGTTGGCCAAGAAGGGAAAGAGGCCTATGGATTGAAAAGGGGCACCCCGCCCCTACAGTAGGGGCTTCCGTCAGACCTACTCTTCCATTCTCCATGCCCACAGTCAGCATGACAATGGTGCAGATGTGCTGCTCCCAGACGAGCCGCCAGAAATCATCCAGGGTTTTTTTCAGGGGGCCCTGTGTGGCGATGAACTCCTGTGGGGAGTTGTAACCCTGCAAGAATGAATGAGCAGAATTAGCAATCGCAGAATGCTTTTCTTGAATCAAGAAAGTATTGCTTAGGTTTAATTATTCTGTCCTGTGGGGTTTTTTTAAAATAAAAAAAATAGAGCAAAGTTTAGTTTCCACCTTGAAAGAACTTTGGGCACAATCCAGCAAATGTCAGTGCTGACCAAGGCCTACTGAAAGCAATAGGATGAGTTTTAAGCTTGACTTGCTTTGGATGGTTGTAGTTATAGTATTGCAGAAGAAGAAGAAGAAGAAGAAGAAGAAGAAGAAGAAGAAGAAGAAGAAGAAGAAGAAGAAGAAGAAGAAGAAGAAGAAGAAGAAGAAGAAGAGTTTGGATTTGATATCCCGCTTTATCACTACCCGAAGAAGTCTCAAAGCGGCTAACAATCTCCTTTCCCTTCCTCCCCCACAACAGACACCCTGTGAGGTGGGTGGGGCTGAGAGACTTCAGAGAAGTGTGACTAGCCTAAGGTCACCCAGCAGCTGCCTGTGGAGGAGCGGAGACACGAACCCGGTTCCCCAGATTACGAGTCTACCTCTCTTAACCACTACACCACACTGGCACACTGCAGATGTTTGCTATTTCCTCACAGCAGCCTTTGCCAACTTGGCCCTTCCAGATGTTTTGGACTACAACTCCCATCAGCCCCAGCCAACATGGGTGGCGTATAAATAATAAACTTGTTGTTGTCATCCAAAACAGTTAACAGTGTTTCAGGTCTGTTTGGAATGCGTTTATGATACAGAGCAGCCTTCACCAACCTGGCCGGCTCCGAATGTTTTGGACAACATTGATTGTGACGTTCATTTATATCTTGCATGCTTATTTATGAACATAACCAAATAAACTTCTCATGTAACCCATTATTAACAGATGAAGGTACTGATGTTTAGCTGTATGGATTCAAATTGAGTACCTTCTGAGCCATCCTTCTGCTTTAGCAAAGTTATAGAGATTTAATTCTCCATCCTTCAAGAATATTGTTGCACATTCCTTACTGCACCTTTCCCCCATTATTTTTAAACAGCAAGTTTTAAACCCTTCTAATAATGGAGGAAAAACATGGTGAGCCATGCAATCCTATGTTCACCACTGTCATACACCAGGACTACAGACAAGCTGGTGGAAAACTCCATTAGTGTCATTGTGAGTTACCATACCATGCTGGTAACTCCATCTCCACACCTGGTAAAGGCACATTTTCTAATGCAACTCAGTCAGTGGATCTGTAGGATAGCATCACACCTTAAAAGGCTCAAAATCCAAAATGCTTCTACATTCCATATGCTATGCACAACGTTCAGCTCAGGATACAGGGAGTCAATAGCGATCAAAGATGGTCTTTGATCAAGGGTTCAAGAAACCCTTAAAAAGTCTTGGATTAATGTGCTTTGTGGGCTCTTCTAGAGTGAATGAAAGGCCCACTGGCTTCCTCGGGTGATCTCACATTCTCCAGGCCACAAAATGCAGTTGGCACAGTCCTACATGCTTAAGTTCATAGAATGCAAGTTCATAGAATGCAGCCTCACTGGGCTTGAAGAAACCGGAAGATCAGATAGCTCAACCTGAAACTCTGAGAAAGATTTCTCAGTGCACTACGCCATGCCTGCACTATTAACACACTCAGAAACCAAGCCACATCATGATGCATGCTACAATGTGCCACAGAGAGCTGAAGCGAAGAAGGTAGCTTCTCAGCAGAAGTCACTACACTTGGGATGGGGAAACGGTGGCCCTGCAGATATTGTTGGGACTACAGCTTCCATAATCTCTGATCATTGGCTATGCTGGGTGATGGCTGATAGCAGATAGAATCCATCAACATTTGGAGGGTCACAGGCAGGGGAGTAGCGTGGGAGGGGCAAGGGGGCCGTGACCCCAGGCACACAATTTTGAGGGGGCGACACACAGGGGCCAGCTTCCGCAGGGATCTCCATCGTGCCCAGGTGTATCCTGATGGGCCCCATCCCTGGCTCCCTGTCCTTCCCTGCCGCCGAGCCCTGCCTGGCCTTGCTACCACATCCATTCCCCCCTCGCTAAATGGCCACCCAGCCAGCACTCCTTTGGTCCTTGCTCTGCACACTCCTAATATATTCCATTAGGGTTTCATTGCTTTTTAAAAATGATCACTCCCCTATGTTTTTAGCTGTTCCTATTTTATCTGTGAACCACCTTGAGTCCCTGTTTGGGGAAAAGGCAAGGTAGAAATAAATATAATAATAACAACCCCCATCTCCATGCACTGTCCCTCAGCAATGCTTTGTGTTGACAGCAAAAAAACCAAACCAAACCAAAAGGAATGTGAAATGTTTAGCCTCCGATCTCCTTTGTCCCTTAGCCCTCTGGTCCTCTGTATATAGCATCCCTTCTCCTTACGTGGTGAACAATTTTTCAGTAAAAGAGGGGCTGCCAGGAATGAGCAATTGCATAGATCCTTGTTTGGCACAAGACAGCCTGCCACCTTTGCCTTATCTGCTACTGCCTGCCACTGCTCACATTTTTACAAATACAAAAAGAGCCTCGCTGGATCAGACAGATCATCTCCTCCAGTATTGTGTTTCCAGTAGCAGCCAGGCAGGCACACGCTTTTTTAGCCAATGCAGCCTGCGAAGGAGACACAGATGCTCTTGTGCCAAAGAGGTTTGTTTTCTAACTTTAGGTGTTAACGTGCAAATGAAGCACAGTGTCCTTACACAAGCATGCAAACATGACTGCTGTGCTATTACGCACGCATACCATGTACACTCAAGGCAGATTTGGGTGTGCAAATACAAGTGCTGCATGCACACACACATAAAGATGTGCTTTCTAGCCATTACCTGGATAAATCACCAGAGAGGCATAAGGGAAACATCCAAGCTCTTTAATATGGAGCTGTAAATAGCAGGAGAAAGAGGAAAGACAAGTGAGAGTTTTAGAGCAATGGGGATGCTCAGGGAGTGCTCGCTCCATTCAGTCCAAACCCAAACATGTTCTGGGGGGAAAAGCTCTGCAAGTCTGAAGAAGATGGCAGCCACACATGGTGGTGATTGGCTGGCCCCTGCAATGTCACTAGGACATATTACCCAGTTTCAATCACCAGAGCAGTTTTGAACTGGTAAAGTTTTATTAAGAAATTAAAAGAGGGTGCATATAAATACAGTGGTACCTCGGTTTAAGTACACAATTGGTTCCGGAAGTCTGTACTTAACCTGAAGCGTACTTAACCTGAAGCGAACTTTCCCATTGAAAGTAATGGAAAGTGGATTAATCCGTTTCAGACGGGTCTGCGGAGTACTTAAACTGAAAGTACTCAAACCGAAGCATACTTAAACTGAGGTATGACTGTATATGAATGTTCATATGGTGATTTTTTTTAAAAAGTAGACAGCCTCCCTGAAGCTGTGGGTGGGTGGCAAGACTGATGGTGACATAATAAAATTTGCTTTCATCCATCTTTGTCAGTTTATGAAGCCAGGCCCATCTTGCAGCTGAGAGACATCTGTGGCTTCTCTTCTGCTCTTATGCCTGCCTTTGCCTGGAGATGGACTAAAGTAAATTTGAACTGAGGAGAACATGGTGTCCATGCCGGAGTCTGCTTCGAGACCATGTTTACACTCATGTGGAAGTTATGATATTCTGACACCTTGCTCAGTTGTCCCATCCTCCCCATCTTTTGCTTTCCTTTTATCCTTGTCTATTTTGTATTACCTTCCTACTTACTGAAAGGGGGGGGGAAACCACCCTGGTTTTTCTATCATTCCACAAAAACCAAAGACCCTAACAATATAGTGACAGAATAAAATTATTAGAAACGTCTATTTGCTCCACATGATATACCTGCTGTGTCCTAACTGAAGCTATTGTGACACAAATTCAATAAAGAAATAAATCTTGTTCCCAACTTTGCAGAGTATTCTAATGGTCAACCAGGCCTCCTGAGATTAGGTTTCATTCCTGTGTGATGTCATATGTGAAGATCTTGCTGGAGGTGCCCTAACACCCTGCGCCTTCCTATGAGATGCCAGTAAGGTTACAGAAGTATTCAAAGAACTCACTGGCACAAAGTTGGCATTGATGTAGTCAGAATGTGGTTCTTCATCCAGCAGGCTCAGCTTCACTCGGGAGTAATCATCTGCACAATTACAAAATGTTACATTAAATACAAAGTTGCTAATACATATAAACCAGGCATGTCCAACAGGTAGATCGCGATCTACTGGTAGATCACAGGGTGTTCCTGGTAGATCATGGTTGATCTCTGGCCCCTCAGTGATCTCCTTACAAAAAAAGGGCGGGGAACCCAACTTTGGCTTCCTAAAAAAAAAGCTCAACTACTTTGACTTATTAAAAAAAGCTCAAGCTCCACAACATTTGCTTTTTACAAAAAGCTCAAGCTCCACAACTTTGGGGAGATCACTGGCAGTCTTTTTATGACAATGAGTAGATCACTGCCAGTTTTTTTATACTGTGAGTAGATCGCAGACTATTGGGAGTTGGACGTCCCTGATATAAACCAATATAAATTCACTGCTCTCTCTGATGTGCGTCTTTACCCACCGTCCAATCCACATACAGAGTTTCAGGAAATAATATGAGACAAGGGCAGCAAATTCCAATCATGGCTTCTCTCAGGATTTTGAGGTAAGTGCTCCTCTCCTCTGATCTTTCTGTTTACAGAGGACTGTAATATTCCTTTACAGCACGCAAAGGAAGAAGGTACACTGAAGGCAAAGGTGGAATCAGATTCTCCAGGTTCCAACTTGGCAGCCCTGGGGAAGAGTTTGCAAAACAAAGAAAAGGTAAAACTGTGAAGTGCAAATATTTAAATGTATATGCACCAACAACCTTCACATATACAAAGAGATTCAAAAATGTGTACAAAATCTCATGCTCAAAGTCTTAAAAGTCCAGTATAAAGTGCAATAATCAAGTCCGATAATAAAGTGCTACGATGTATCATGCGTTCTTATCTCTTCCCATGCATTCTTATCTCATCCGACGGGCGGCTAGCTTCTTCCCCGTTTCACAGGAATGGTTTCCTTATATAAATTTATACAAATTTATTACTTAAGAAAGAGTCCGCCCTCTGAGGAAACCATTCCTATGAAACGGGGAAGAAGCTAGCCGCCCGTCGGATGAGATAAGAATGCATGGGAAGAGATAAGAACGCATGATACATCGTAGCACTTTATTATCGGACTTGATTATTGCACTTTATACTGGACTTTTAAGACTTCGAGCATGAGATTTTGTACACATTTTTGAATCTCTTTGTATATGTGAAGGTTGTTGGTGCATATACATTTAAATATTTGCACTTCACGGTTGTTTACCTTTTCATTGTTTTGCTAACATTTCCATGTTGTCTGTTTGTTGCTGCTACTCTGTGGAAGAGTTTAGCCAATTCTCTGCTTTTTGTGTGCAAATGTGACGCAAAAGTTGGCAACATTAACCCCACTGTGTGGGAATCCCTTGCAGACGACCACAGTGCCTGGTTGTGTATCCATAGCAGTGACCAGAGGAGGAATGATGGCTGGGATAAGCGCAGAGATGGTGCATCTGCAGCAGCACAACCAGATGCCTTCATTTGCCCCAGCTGCAACAAAACATGTCTCTCCTGCCATTGGTCTCTACAGCCACAGCAGGTGTTACAACCATCCAACAGCTTGACTACACTCCTCCACACTGCTTCTGAGACAGATAGATGCCAACCATTAAGCGGTACAGAAATTAAATAATTAATCAATCATTGTGCACACTTTACATGTACAGATCGCACACACGTTCACTCCACCACACATTTGCCAGGCATACAGCTCACACATGTGGTCACACTCATACACATGCAGACGCATGCATGCACACCATAGTGGGATTTACCGCAGAGGAGTGGGGTGTAAGGCAGAGGAAAAGGCAAAAGGATGAAGAAGGAGGGCAGGGGCTAAAAGTTGCATGAAGGAGTAGCCAACCGTCTTTCAGCTCTGTTACAATTCATGGGACAGGAAATGGCTAAAACGGCAGCATCCAATAGATTTGTAAAATGCATGAAGCCAACCAGAGAAGGGAGTTTGCCAAGATAAGCCAACTAGGAAGAGGGGACAAATTAGCTATACATAATTCTGTCCAAAACTTACATGGTAGAACATGAGGATATCGATTCTTGGAGATGTTAGCAGGCAGTTCAGCTTCCGTTTTTGGCTGCTCTTTCCCTACTTCCTTCAGCTCCTGTGGGACAGAAGGAGAAAACTTTTCTCAGCAAGATCCCCTATGTCAATTTGAGCCAGGTGCCAATCTCATAGGGGGTTTATTATTTGTTTAGAATATTTATCTCCCGGCTTTATAGCCTGAGAGGCTCTCAAAGCAGCTTACAAAAGATTATCGCAATTAAAACAAACCACATTCAAGTCTGGTATCAAGGTCAGAGGAAAGCCAATTTATTTGGGTTTCCCCCCTGCCAAATAAATTTAGAAATATTGTTTTTCCATTCTTTGAAGCAGTCTGAATTCTTTAGAATTGGGATTGATCAGAATAAAAACAGCATCCTGGGCAATAAATTTATTTTAGTGGCTGAAATTCTACGGTACCTAGCAGAGAGAGCTTCATTATCTCCTGAATCTCCAACTCTTTCTTAACCTCTTTCCACAATTTAATATAATTATTTTTAAATAAGTTGCAATTTCTTGCTGTCAGCCAGATTCCCAAATATCTTACTTTTTTTTACATATTTTCAAACCAGACATTTTTTCTAACAAATTTTTCGACTGATCATCTATGTTTTTAACCAACATTTGGGTTTTATCTGAATTTATTTTAAAACCTTGGCCTCTTCTGGTTTGACCATTGTTTAATATTTGAAGCTACAGTCGTACCTTGGATCCCGAACGCCGCAAACCTGGAGTGAGTGTTCTGGTTTGCGAACGTTCTTTGGAACCCGAACATCTGATGCGGCTTCTGTGGCTTCCAATTGGCTGCAGGAGCTTCCTGCAGCCAATCAGAAGCCGTGTCTTGGTTTCCGAATATTTTGGAAGTCGAACGGACTTCCAGAACAGATTGCGTTCGACTTCCAAGGTACCACTGTGTAGTGGTGGTTGGGCGCGCCATGAACATAGCCTCTCTTCTGCCTGAATTTATAGTAGTCAGCACATGCTGGCAGAGAAATATTCCTCCTTCTAGGTTAACTAGCACCTACTGATACCAAGTAACAAGAAGAGGAGTCTGCACGCTATTCAATATTATGTTGATTTGGGAGGAGAGGAGAAACATTTCATGCTCACCTGCCTTGGTTTTGATGGACATTTCATAGGTAGTGAAATTTAGCTCTAATAAAAGCATAAAACTGGCGAAATTCTGCAGCCTGCATTCAATGATGATGTTGTCTGACTGTGGCATCACAGTCAGCCTGGATTAAATTTGAAGAAGAGGGGAGCACTTACCTCAAAGTCCTGAGAGAAGCCATGATTGGAATTTGCTGCCCTTGTCTCATAATATTGCCTGAAGCTCTGTATGGGGATTGGCCGGTGTGTATTTCTGCAAGAAATAAAGATGCACATCAGAGAGAGAGCAGGGATCCTCTTTTAGGCACAATGAAGATACCAAGAGGGTGGTTCAATGTATATACACAACAAGTTAGGTAAAAATTCAGGTTCCCTTCCGGTAAGTCTCAAATTACGAAGACGAAACGTTCTTTTGCAATAGAAATTATATCAGCAGGCATATGGCAAACTGTTATAGTAGCCAAAGGAGGATATCTGCCCATTGTTTGAAATGAGAATTCACCATAACTTCAGTTTCAAGGTACGGCATGGGGGAGAAATGCTTATCTACCTAATACACATTCTGAAATAATACATGAACTGAAACAGAGCCATCCTTCGTGGAAACTCACCCTTCTCTGAATTCTGCAATGCAGTTCTCCAGCCAAGTAACATGTACAAAATGCACATGCCAGGGGAAATTGAGATTCATATATTACTGAAAATAGCATACTCAAATGCATTATATTACATAAAAAAACTTTTGCAGAAGATTCACCCATCCCTACAGGAATCTCCTTGCAGAAGAAGAAAAAGAAGAGTTTGGATTTGATATCCCGCTTTATCACTACCCGAAGGAGTCTCAAAGCGGCTAACAGTCTCCTTTCCCCTCCTCCCCCACAACAGACACCCTGTGAGGTGGGTGGGGCTGAGAGACTTCAGAGAAGTGTGACTAGCCCAAGGTCACCCAGCAGCTGCATGTGGAGGAGCGGAGATGCGAACCCGGTTCCCCAGATTACGAGTCTACCGCTCTTAACCACTACACCACACTGGCTCTCTCTTGCAGGACAAGAGGTGGGAAGGAAGTTGTTTATTTAAAAGTTGTGCCTCATTTTCTGGGACTAACATAGAAGTAAAAGCAACTCAGCCTAGAGCAAGCTGAAATCCCATGTGATGAGCCCTAGAGGGAGAGCTGGTGCCACAACACCTCCTTGCCAGGATAGACTGGAATGGCCAGACCCACAACTCCTCCTGCCCCAAAGCCTGGCTTGTTGCCTATGCTGTGGCAGAAGATGACACTAAGTCAGCAGGGGAGACACGAGAGTAGCTTCACTCACCTTGGGCTGTATGTGGCCATTTCTTGGGGGGTGTTACCTTTTTTCATTCTGAAAGCAAGGCACATACATGCAGGTGGTTAATTCCTAGTAGGGAGACAAGCATCTTGTTTACTGCTGACTCTCCCACCTAAAGGGAGAACTACATGTGTTCCCAAACTTCTACGTGTTGTTGAGGAAACACGAGTGTGCTTGGGCTACGGGGGGCATTTTCAATGCGACATGTTGTTGGTTATTCTGTCAGTGCCAGATGGAATGATCCCCACCCCTTTCCTTGCCTCGTACACTGCCCTGGGGGTTTCCCTGCTCCCCGCAAGTCAATAGGGGGGGTGGACCAGGGATGGTGGAAGTCGTTGCATGTGTTTCTTCTAGCGGGAATTGTTAGCTGGAACCTGCCCATAGTTTCTCACTTGTTGGATATTATGAATGTGTGTATTTTAGAAACATTCAGAGAATCTATCTAGGGCCATTATGTGCTCGGAAAGAAAGCATTTTTTTGTGGGAGGGAATATGGGAGGGAGAGGTAGGACAAATCCAGCTATATCCCATAATAATCATTGATGTAGATGGGAAATGGTGGCATGGTAGCAAAAATAAAAGCCATAAAAGGAATGAAATGCCTTTTGTGATTTGGAAGGATTAGTGAATTCCACATGCAACAAAAAAACAGGAAAGCAATGACCAAAAAATGCAAGAAGGCTCTTTTCTGGAAGCACCCTAGATTTACTCAAGGTTTGCCAGCTAATTTCCAGGCAAACTCCAAAATAAAATCCTGCGTTGTTTCACTCCTTCCAAAGCAGCAACCCCTGCAATTGTCCTCACCTCCTTGCTCTCAGATGTTTCCAGTAGACCCATCCAGCAATTGCTGTGACTGTCACGAGGAATCCCATAATGATCCCAGCCACAACTGGGGCAGATAAAGCAGCAGAGGCTGCTGAGGTGTTTGCCGCTGAACACAAAGACAGTGAAAGGTACAGTTGATATGAGACTCCTCCCTTTCTACCCAGAGGTTTAGGCAGCCATGAGAATATCCCTCACATGGAAATCTATCACACATATGGCACTCACCAGGAATTCCTGCCACCCACCACTTCACTGTTTAGGAAGCATCAAGATTAACATACCAATATGATTGTGAAGGAGGCTGCACTCCTGTACACTTCTGAATAGACATGTGTAGGATTGTACTGTTCATCATTTTGAAAGATACACAGGAGGTGCCAAAAAGGACCCAGTGAAATTGGCTAAGAAACTAGAGGCTTAATTAATCCAGAATGCAACCAGATGAAGAGATATATTTCACCTGAGAATGCTGTGAATGACACTTTAGGAGCCCGTTGATTGTATCTGGTGAAGGCAGCAATGCTGAACCTATAACAGAACAAAACGGAGAATTTATTCATTTATTCATTAATTTATTACATTTATACCTCACCTTCCTTCCAAATAGTTCAGCAGTGTAAATGGTTCTCTTCCTGCCCCTTATTTTTCCAATGGCTCCACAAGGAGTATTACGCTGAGACATAAAGGATGACTCAGGGCTGTATACCATCATCAACCACTATTCTATTCTATTCTATTCTATTCTATTCTATTCTATTCTATTCTATTCTATTCTGTTCTAATTTTTCCTGAGTGGTAAATTTTATTCCTATAACATTTTCAGAGCTGAGCTGAAACAGCTATGCAATGATTCATAAGACTTAAGAATGAGCTTAGTTTGTTCCAAGTTGAGCTTGCCTAATTTCACACCCCCGTGTGCAGAGACGGTCTACCAGCCTTCTGCAACATGATGTCCTCCAGATGTTATTGGACCACAGCTCCCATCCACTCCAGCCAGCATGGCCAATGGTCAAGAGTAATGGGAAGGCTGCATTATATTTTTGATTAGCAGTTCCTTGTGGATCTGGAGATGGAACATTTCCATCATGCCTGCTTGTGAGCTTCCCAAGTGAACCAGGGAACATGACTTTGTGCTGGAACTGATAGACCTTTAGTGTTCCGTTTAGGCACTTTCTTATCTTCTTACCTGTACTGTGAATCTTTTTTCAGCTTCCCATTGCAGGTCTTTCGAGAGCGGCTGCATTCGTCTGCACCCACTGTCACTGGCCAGGCCTTGGGACTGGTGCTGTCATTGAAATGAAATGGGTTTGGCACCAACAGAGCCAAGTAAGAGTCTTCCTGCCCATAATAGTGGTCATACCATGTGCGGGAGATGATATCTTGGGTGGGCCTCAACACTGGAGATACAGAGAGAGAAGTACTGCAACGTTATGATCACGGGGGGCATCATGAATCCCCTCACAAGGATGGCCCACGGTGGTAGCAGATACGTACAAGACTCATTAGTGGTGGCAACAATTCCATAATACTCTATGAGGCCATTTTCCTCACTGAACATATCAGGGGAGATGATGACTCTAGAAGTGGCGTCAAACTGGGGGGTGTCCATTCGCACAGGAGGCGGGAGAACTGCATTGGAAAGCCAGAAAGGAAGAGGTATTAGGGTATCACCAGCAGGTGTGCATATAAATAAAAAGTTTAAATAACATATTTAAAGTGCTCAGTATTTCACATCTCTTAACTATCCTCCTATCCTGTCTGTGCATCCTCTTAGGCCTCACCTAGTTACTCTACTAGGGACCCAGGTGGCGCTGTGGGTTAAACCACAGAGCCTAGGGCTTGCTGATCAGAAGGTCGGCGGTTCAAATCCCTGCGACGGGGTGAGCTCCCGTTGCTCGGTCCCAGCTCCTGCCAACCTAGCAGTTCGAAAGCACGTCAAAGTGCAAGTAGATAAATAGGTACCACTCCAATCGGGAAGGTAAATGGTGTTTCCGTGTGCGGCCAATAATGCGAGATGAGCGCCGCAACCCCAGAGTTGGTCACAAATGGACCTAATGGTCAGGGGTCCCTTTACCTTTTAGTTATTCTACTGCACCCAGGATCTACCAGCTGCCACTGCCTGTTACCTTCTGTATCCAAAGCCATTGCTCAACCACTAAGTTATGGCACTTCCAACTTGTGGCAACTGAGAGACTGGAAGACACGTACCTTCCACAGATGTATTGCAGAGCAGTGTCACGGCTGGGCCCGAGATGCCATTTCTGCCCACAGCACTAACGCTGATTTGATAGGAAGTGTTTGAGAACAGTTCTGTCAGAGTGACATCAGCCCTGGAAACAGCCAAAGGAAGCACAGGCTGCTGCTGGCTTCCTTGGGGAAACTTCTTTGCTGTTAGCTTATAAGACTCGATATCACCCTCAGGGATGGTCCAGTTCAGAAATATACTTGTGCTGTCAGGCAGACACTGTGGGTCCTTCACCTGTGTGGGCTCTGGAGAGACACAACACAAAAACTTGAGTAGTCACAGCTTGGCTGTCTCTGTGACAAGCACACATCCAGCATAGCATGGGATGGGCCGTGGTGGCCCTGGGTGTGTTTTTCTGGGGGGCACTGCCCTCAGCGCATCAAGACACATTCTGACGCACCGTAGGGTGGCTAATGGTTGCAACAGATTTCCCTACACCACCTTCTCAAGTCCATGAGTTACAGAAGGGAGTAGTTCTTCTTCACCTCACGGTTGCTGCTGTGGTGATCAGACCTAGCACAGAAGGTGAGGCCTAGTTGGGAAGGACGGAATCTTAAATCCTAAACAGTTTGTCTCAGATAAGCAAGATGTTCATAAATTCTAAGGGGCAGTATAATTTATAGGTTTGTTGCATGCAGACATATGTATTTTGGGTTTTTGTAAGTGTTTCTCATTCTCTTTTCACATCTTCTTCTTTTGGTCCCAACTGTTCTGGGAAATAGAAGCAAATTGCCTCTGTGTCTTCACTGGGGAGCACATAGGTGAGATTTCCTCAGGACACTAATACTGAAAGAAGAGGGATGACTGAATATTGGGGCTTTTATAAAAGAAAAATCAGTGATACTGTTGCTTTGTTACCATCATATTTCTCTGCCCACTCTGTATGATATTAAGTCCTCTGTCAAATAGTTATAGAGCTGGTCTTCCCCCACTGCCATATAGGGGGTGGGTGCAGAGCAAAATTTAACAAATGACCAAGAGCAACTGACTTTGAAGGCTAAAGGCAGTAGGACATTGTAGCCAACCAGACCCATCAAACAAGGGGGGGGGGATTTACATAAATGATAGGAAGAGTGAAGTTAACTCCATGAAAAGAGGAACAAAATTGTGAAGATTTCTGTAACTAAAAAGGGACAGACAAGCACAAAGCTTGATGCATGAGAGTGCCCTATGATGAAAAGAGTTCTGGATTTTCTCCTGGAGGAATGAAAGATTCACCAGAACCCCTCAGGGAATGATAGAGCCGAGGGTATGTTGAAGAAAGCCTTTATACTAAAGGGAAAGCAGTGAGCAATCTCACCAATGGATAATCTAAATGTGTTTGGTTGCATTGCATTGCCTCTGAGGCTGCTTCCATACCTGTCCTCTGAGACTATATCCAGAGAAAATTAGAAGGTGGGACATGTACACAGTCTTTAAGACTTTGCCACTGCCAACACAATAAAAAGAAAACAAAAGTCCTGCAAGTTCTTGCCACACTCTCTTGCCCTGGGACAAGTGCATACCTACCTATTGGCATCACCACGGTCTCAGAGCTGCTCGTATATGGTCCAGCGATGCAGTTGAGGGATACGGAGTAATTTCTCCCTGGGAACAGTCTCTGGAATACATGTTGGACCTGCCACTGGGTCAAGGCATGGTGCTGTAGCATGGTGCTGTTGCCTGGGTGCCACAGCTGCAGCTGGCAGCGCTCTGGCTTACTGAGAGGCTTTGTCCAGAACACAGACAGTGCAGGTTTTCCCTTCTCTGCCTTTATGGAGAGTTTCCGAGGAACCCAAGGATCTGTGGTGTACAAACAATGCAAGAGAGGGTGAGTTAGATGCTAAAACTACAGAGCCATCTGCTTTGGGATTGGGGAAAACAAACAGGGAGAGAGTTGGTCTAGAGGAGCTGTCATTGACGTTCAATAGTCAGAGCAGTGGTGCTTGTGGTATCGTCCTGGAAGAGGCTCTGAGATTAGGATAGGCCCCCAGACGTCCCCGGTTCCCGGGGACAGTCCCCAGATTCACCAATTTGTCCCCGGACAAAATCTGTCCCCGGAATGTCCCTGGATTTTAATGTCCCTGGATTTATGCCTGGGGACTTCTGGCGAGGCAACATGGCGGGCGCCATTGCAGCGAGCAGCACCAGAGGTCCTGGCCATGTCAAAGTTCCAGCCAGCCAATCTGCTGGCTGGGGGGGGGGCTATTTAAACTGAGGCACTGTTTCCAAGGATGGGAAAACCCCACATTTAAAGGCGGAAAGATCCATGCTGGGATGGGGAGGTCACCATATGGACACCCCTATATTAATGGGGAGTCAACTTGGTTCAAATCCACATTTTGCTCCAGTGTGAACAAACCCGCAGGAGTGCATTAGGATACTCACATGTCCAGTCACTGACATTCTCTGCTGCTATCTGGTAAGGCCCTGCCACAGCAGCAACTTCTAGCAAATATTTACTTCCTGGATTCAGGCCAATGAAGGTGAAATTAGTAGCATCCTTCATGACAGATGTCTTGGATGCCACAGTGCCTGACCCAGCGTAATAGAGTGTTAGTACATAGCCATCTTGGTTTCCTGCGCTGCGTCCCCAGGAAGCGCTCAGCTTGTCAGTCTGCCCTTTGTTTGACAGATGCACTGTGTGAGGAGGCAGAGGACCTACCAGAAGAGAAAAGCACCCTGGATCAGCCATGAAAATGTCCCCCTCCACTTCTAGAGGAGGGAGAAAGGTTGTTTTCTGCTGCTCCAGAGAAGCGGACACGGAGCAATGGATTCAAACTACAAGAAAGAAGATTCCACCTAAACATTAGAAAGAACTTCCTGACAGTAAGAGCTGTTCGGCAGTGGAATTTGCTACCAAGGAGTGTGGTGGAGTCTCCTTCTTTGGAGGTCTTTAAGCAGAGGCTTGACAGGCATATGTCAAGAATGCTTTGATGGTGTTTCCTGCTTGGCAGGGGGTTGGACTGGATGGCCCTTGTGGTCTCTTCCAACTCTATGATTCTATTAGCAGATCCCTAAGTCACATCTGGGAGACTTTGTGTAGGGTTACAGTAAGAAGGAAAGCAAAAGATATCCTTCCCCAACCTGGTCCCTCCAATGTTTTTGATTACAACTCCATCGACCATGCTGGCTGGGGCTGAAACACCTGGAGGGAATTGGGTTGAGGAAGGTTGAGGTGAGCACCCACAGGCTCCCTTCAGAGTGGTGAAGAGAGATTCATCCAAACTAACTCCTTGCAGTGGGCCCTGGCAAACTTTGCTAACCCTTGGACTCTGATGGTCTCTTTGACTCCATTGTGCCCTGGCTCAAGGCTATGCTAGTGAAGTGTGTCCTGGCTCAAGGCATGCTATTGAAGTGTGCAGGCTGTGAAGGGCAAAATTACTGATCTGAGGCTGGCCTGCACCCAGAAGGTGGGGCTGTTTTAAATGAAATTGCAGATCAGAGTTGTTCATGTGAATAAAACGGGTGAACCCATTTAATCCCATTTCTGGTTTCCTGTGTCTTCATCCTGAGGTGGCAGAGGCAATGATAGGATTGTTTCCTGGGCGATAAGAGCAGCCAGGCAGCCTCATCGTTTTGTCTCCTAAATGCCACAGTGCTGCTTTCTTTCACAGCAGGCTGCAACACTCTGCTTGGAATGAATTGAAAGGTTGTTCTGCTGACTGTTTCCCTCCCACAGAGAAATTGACATTCAGATTGAAATTGCAGGTGTCTGCCTGATCTACTCACTTGTCCAGTCACTGACATTCCCTGCTGAAGTCCTATAGGGTCCTGCCTTTGAGATGATCTCAAAGAAGTATTTGGCTCCTGGTGTCAGACCTGAGAAGGTGAAACTGGTGGCATCTGTCCCCAGAGATGTTTGTGCTGCTGTGGTACCAGATCCTGAGCGATACAAGTTCAACTCGTAGCCATCCAGTCTACCAGAGGCTGGTGTCCAAGCCACACTCAGCTGGTGTGGGTGCCTTTCATTCCTGAATTGCACAGAGGTCGCAGGCAGAGGAGCTGTGAAATAGTAAGAACTTGCATGAGAAAATAAAGGGCAGTGACTGAAGGAACAGGCTGCTTATTGTAGCTGCAATATATGGAACTATCATAATTATCCAATGGGATCTGCATGGCATAGCATGCAGACAGGACTAAACTATCAATAATAGCTCAGGCAGGAAGAGAGAATTAAAGATTGGTCCAAGTCCAACTCAACCTTTCTCAAGACATTTTTAAAACCAATTTAAGGGCCAAAAAACTTTGAAGCACCTGATTCAGTCCACCTTTCTATATAACATAGATCAGAGAGTCTTATGTCTCATCCCTGCCGCCATTTTGGATCTTCTGGAGAAATCTCTGTGCATGCAATTGGTCAAATGCTGGGAAGATGTCTGCATACACACATAGAAAGGATAGGTATTATATATTGTGTGTGTGATTGTGACCTGTGTGATTCAGTGACTGTCCACATATCTCCCCCATGTGAGCCACACGTCTAGAGAAGATCAAGCCTTTCCACTTCCCCAAACCTCTCACATTTCCTTCCCTCTAATGAGGCAAGATGGTCCAGGCTAGTAATACCTCAACATGAGGGGAAATCCTTCTGTTTTATCATGTGGAATTTAGTAAGGGGGCAATTAAACAGAGTGAATGATAGGGTCAAGGATGAGCTGAGGCGAGTGCAAGTGGTCTTTCAAAATTATCCATCTTATAAGTGCACAGAAATTTTGGGGTGTAGGCCATCAAATTCCTCCAAGTAGAAATTCAACAACACTTTCTCAGATGTGAGGCTCACATCTGGTCTTCTAGGGAGGCAAGAACAAGAAAAATCTCAGAAATTTTCTCAGGAAAGAAAAGTCTTCTGAGAAATTTCAGTTCAGCTCTAGACCCAGGAGAGAAGAGATGAAATGGGCCACTGAAGAAGAGAAAAGAGGTTGTAGGGCTAGAACTGTACAAGGAAGCTGCATGGCAGATGGTAACAGATGGTAATTCCTCAACCTTGGGGTGGGACTTAGCCTGTCAGACTTACATGTCCACTCAACAGCAATGGTCGAAGGGGCCTCAGCTTGGCCTTTCACCGTGATGACCTGCACAGCAAACTGGCTTCCTGATGGCAAACCCGTCCAGAGGAAGTCCTGGGTGCCTGGCCGCACAACCCGAACTCTTTCCATGCCTGGAGGCACTAGGCTATACAGGACCATCCGGTAGTGGTCTCTTCCTCCTGGAGGCTCTCCCCAGGCTGTGTATAGCACAGAAGAGTTGCCCATGTTACTCAGGGTCAGGTTCACAGGAGCAGCAGGGGCTTCCGGAAAAGAAGAAGAAGAGGGTACATTCAGACACAAAGGGCCTTTGATTCCCATGGCACAGCAACACCCCACACATCTCACAGTGATACAGCTGGAGCAGTAGTCGACTTCTGCTAATCACAAGCCCAGCGCTAAAGAGAAGATCAGTCTATGCAATGGCTACACGAAAGCAGAGTATGAAGATATCTGACAGTTACTGCAGATCTAGTGTCTGACTCATGCTGCAGGGACCACCCAAACCTGCTCAAGTCTTTTGCATCGGAATCCATTCAGATGTAACTCCGTAACACTGTTCGCTATCATCAGCTGCATGGGTTCAATTATTTCTCACAGATCTTCTGCCATCCAAGATGTAACACCCTCTCCTCCCACTGGATTGTCCACCCGACTCACCTGTGCAGGCCGTGCTGTTCCGAGACGTGGAGCTGTACGGTCCAGCCAGTGACCACACTGCAACGAGGTAGCATATGCCTGGGGTTAGCCCTTCTATGGTGAGGTTAGTGCTGGCTTTATCCACAGCCATGTGGCTTCTGGTAGCTGTGGAGTCCTCTTCAGACACAGAGACCATGTAGCCATCTCTCTGTCCAGCTGGGGCCTTCCACTGCACTGTCAACACTGAGGAGCTGTGGCTGGTCACCCTCAGGGCAAGGGGCATCAATGGCACTAGAAGGAGAACCACAAGGGGTTTCAGGAAAGAACTGTTGACAGAGAACACAGTCATGTCTGAGGGTACAGCCGTCTTGTTGATTTCTATGTTGTGCAACCCCTGGCAACTTTTCTAAAGTTTCTAAGTCCTTTGAGATATGACACACAAGCCATACAACAAATACAGGAGGGAAACAGCAGCAAATAAGTTCTGAACAACCCCACAGGCAAGGCAAGAACCTGAGACATCAGCTAGTACCACAAAATGTCAGAGTAAAAAGTAATCATGAAATAAGAACAAGAGTCAACACGACTCTAAGGAGGCAAGAGGCTTAGCTGGAGCCAATGCCCATTTGCTCCTCCCATTGCAATTTGCCTTCGTCAGTGGCCATTCCACCAGGTCATTAAGTTATACTAAAGAAAAGTTGGGGGTTGTACCTTATACGTCAGATCCACCGAAATCAATATTGGCTAACTTAAGTTCATTGATTTAAGTGGGCTCATTCTGAATATGACTGTTTTAGATGGATACAACACTTTGATTCCCTCCCCTCCCCATGTTCCCTTCTGCATTATGATATTTCAGATTGCAAGTCAATATTTTAGACTGTAAACCACAGCAAGCATAAAGTTTGTGTATGAATGTCAACAAACACGAGGAAGCCTATTCAGCATAAGGGAAAATCCCTTAAAATAAGGGATAACTTGGCAGCTATGCTTAGTGTTGAGTGCGAACCTAACTAGAATGTTTGGCCTGGGAGAAAAGAAAGAAGGGAGCAACAATGTACCTGTGTAGCCAATGGCTGTTTGTGAGGAAATGTGGTGTGGTCCAGCTCTGGAGATAATCTCAACCCGGTACTGAGTCCCTGGCACCAGGCTATCGAGGGTCACCTGGGTAGTTCCATGTGGCACTGAAACATTCCGGATAACGGAGAGAGATTCACCCAAGTAGAGCTGCACCCAGTACTCTCGTCCTCTTCCTGATTCCATCCAGCTCACAGTCAGCTGCTGGGGGCTCTGGCTGCTTTTCACACTGACATTAGCCAGAGATAGAGGATCTGTGGTTGCAACAAAAATTGTGTGTGGGAGGGACATCATGGTGGGGTAAGGAAGCAGGCACATAGCTGCTTTCACAGAGGCATTTTGTGCTAGCTTTAATGTGACATGTATCACTGTGGCATCTTGGGTTGCATCACATCACCATGAGGCTTTTGCCACCTGCTTGCTAAATTCCTAGATTTACACATTCTGTGGTTTAACCAGCAGTGCATTATTGACACTCAAATAATTTTGTTCCAATGCTACGTTACTCAACCTATTCCATACCCTCCAACATTTCTCCGATGGAAATAGGGACATCCCATTCCATAATGATAATTTTACTATTTATACCCCACACATCTACCCCACACATGCACTCTGGGCAGCTTGCAACATATATAAAAACATTACATGCTTTTTAAAAATCAAAAACAAACAAACTTCCCTATACAGGATTGCCTTCAGATGGCTTGGTGGTTGGATAAGTCCATACTGTCCAATATTTCTTCAATGAAAATAGGGGCACCCTAAGTGGGATATTCTGGGATCAAATCAGAAATTGAGGCACCTTCTCTAAATCAGGGACGTCCCTGGAAAATAGGGACACTTGGAGCATCTGCTATTCTTGGGGTTAACAAGAGACTGAGATTGCACCAAATGCTGGAAGCTTAAGAAAGTCTCACTATTGAGGCCTTACACTGTTCAGAAATTCTTTTGATACTCACATGTCCATGCAGAGACCACCTGTGCTGAAGCCCGGTATAGTCCTGCCAGTGCTATAACCTCCAAGAAGTATTGGTTGCCAGGAAGAAGGCCCTCGAAAGTGAAATTCTGCATGCCTGGCCCAATTGAGATGTTCCTCTGCAGAGGATGCTCCTGGCTGTAGAATCGCAAAAAGAGCTGGTCTCTGTCACCTGGAGCCAGGTCCCAAGTGGCAACAAGACTGGGGGACCATCTGCTACTAGCCAGTGTCACCCGTGAAGGAGGCAAAGGGTCTGAAAAGAAATGGATTTCTCAGTGGCTTGTCAGCACCATACAGCAATGCCAGCCCAAGACATTTGCTGTCTGATGCAAGGGACAAGACAGCATCCTCTTCCCTAATTCTCGTACAGAATTCTGGGTAAATAGGGAGACTCAGTGGAAATCAACCAGGGACAGAACTTGCTGGGAGAACCCTCAACTACTTCTCCAGAAAATGGCATACTCACATGTCCAGTCACTGGCTGTTTGAATGATGGATGGATATGGTCCAGCCACTCCCATCATCTTCAGAGTATACTGACGCCCTGGGATCAGCCCGTCAAAGGTGACATTTGTCCTGCCCTTTGTCGCTGTTACATTTTTCACCACCAACTGGGATTTCGTTTCCAAGAGAGTCCCTGCATAATTGCCTCCGACCCCAGAGGAACTCTGCCAAGAAGCCCGTAGTGACCTGGTGCTATGATCGCCATTACTGAGGCTCAGATGCTCCGGAGGCAAAGGATCTGAAAGGAGGAGGAGAATTTCAGGCATTTTTAAGGTTTGTCTCCAGCTTCTTCACCCCTTTGCCTTTGGAAGCCTTAATGCTGCCTGAATAATGACACCAAAGGTGCAGTGGTCCTTTGGGGAAGCTGAGGCTTTGAGATTTGATCAGATCGACTTTATTATTTGCTAATTTGTTGAGGACATATAGCAGCAGTGGCTAGGACTAAGGTGAAACTGTTCAAACTCCCTCCTTACTTTTGCTTCCACCAGGAGGTGTAATACTGCCTATATTCACAGTACTGAAATGTTGTTCTCTTGTAATGTTGTTACATGCTGCTGTTTCATTATTGTGAAATACTTCTTGTTGATTTTGTGGTGTATTGCTGTCAGCTGCTTTGAGCATAAGTGGAAAGGCAGCACACAAATGAAAAGGTGGTGATGGTGACGATAAAGGCGAAAGTGTGAAATGTCAGTCCAGTGCCACCAGTTCTAAAAGAGATCGTGAGCCTTTCAGCTCTAAAATCACCTCCTCACTAAGCTCCAGGCCCTTGGGGGTGACTGAACTTTGACAGGGCCCAGCTGTCTCTCTTGCACCCACCCATATCCCTTTCCCCTTCAATTACCCAAGGAAATTCTTAAGGCCTGGACCTGGCAACCGTGTGCATGACAGCCTATTGGTCTTCCCATGGCACTTACATGTCCAGTTGCTAAGGACGAGGGGCGGGGAGATGTAGGGCCCAGCAATAGTGGAAATCTCCCAGGAATAGCGAGTGCCTGGTATTAACCCTTCGTAGCGCAGACTGTTATGACCCTTAGGCATGGATTTGTTTTGCACCAGCATGTGGGGTTCCGTGGTGTACAATGCTGCCATGTAGCCAGTCCCAGGTGCCTCCTGCCAGTGGGCACGGAGCATGTGGGCACTGCCTTGGCTCGACAAGCTCCCACCTGGCGGAGCTGCAGGATCTGGAAGGGGGAAAGACAGACACAAAATTATGCACAGGGCCTTCTATTAAAGGTTTGGGTAGATCCAAAGTGGGGAGCACCTGTTTGGGAGTGTAGAATGAAAGGGTGACCAAAAAACCACAACCCTTTCCCAGAAGACTCATTGTGATGTTTCTCCCACCCCAGCTTCCAGGATGGAAGATGTACATAATTATCAGAATAGTCTCCTCTTCAGGTCAACTCAAAATACTGGTATTTGTTTTGTCTAACACATAATAACTAAAGCCCCAGCCAAGACAGAGAACTGTTCTCTGGAAGTCTCTCTTCATTGACCCTGACAGATGGTTGGGAATGTTAAACAAACAAAAATCTTGGATTTCTATCCTGCCTTTCTCCCATTATGGAAACCAAGGCAGTGCACATGTGGTTTCCAGGCAGTCACCCATCCATACCCAAACCTGCTTAGCTTCAGCAAGCTGGTGCTCTCATTTGCCTTTGAACCATACCCTATGACCCTGTGATGAAGGAACCTCTTTCCATGGTCCCTTAGGTTGAGATTGATGAAGCATCAGTGTTGGCGCTGAAGACAGTGAGGGCTGGAGTCAACTAACGGGTCCCCACTAGCGCAATGGGTTTTCCCCCACCCTCTCCACCCTCTGTGCCCTCATCTCCAATTGGCTCAGGGGTTGGGGGTTGGGAGAAGCCCCAGAATGGTGTGGGGGAGGAGAGGAGTGGGGAGATAATTCCAAGTAGAAATGCTTGCACTGACAGAGTGATCTCCTTAAAGCTATCTTGAATTCTTCCCTGTGTGTCCTCATCACCTTACCAGGATTCCCTTCAGTCAGGTAACTGAAATACCCTCCCACCCAAAACCAATATCAGAGCATTTCTATAGGAGCCACTGTCTCCCGGCAGGATCTGAACTTCAAGCCCTGCTTACATGTCCAGGCAGAGATGCTCTTTGTAGATGCTTTATGGGGTCCAGCAACAGCGGTCACCAAGGCAATGTAGCTTTTCCCAGGGCTCAGGCTTTGGAAGGTGACCTGTGTGCTGTTCCTTGCCACCGATACATTTCTGACAGGTGTCCTGCTCTCCCCTTCCTGCAGAATCACCAGATAGTACTCTCTTCCTCCAGCTGGTGAGTTCCATGTTGCTTTCAAAGTGTTATTTTTGCCACTGTTGACCAAGCTCACATTGGTTGGTTTCAGGGGGTCTGGGGAAAAATTGAAAGTTCACCATTAATGAATTGCCATGAAACAGGGTATTGTCAGCCTTCCTGAACCTGGTACTGTCCTGATGTATTGGACTACAGCGATGATCATCCCTGACTATTGGTCATGCTGGCCGGGGCTGATGTGAGTTGTAGTTTGGAGGGCACCTGGTTGGAAAAGTGTGATGTGGTAATGGACAGAGCTTATGTCTTTCTTAATTCAGAGACAACATATCATTTTAGGTGCTTTAGGAATAATCAGTAAACAGACTGTGATAGCTTTCCAAACCCTCAGCTGCTCAAATGATTCAGAGTTCTCCATCTCAGCTCTTAGGATAATTGAAGGGTCAAGGTAGCACTGATAAGTGGAGCACCATACTGGAGGTTTGACATCTATTTCAGATGCATATCTGAATGTGATGTAAATAAAGGGGAACGTTTGGGGTGTAGCTGCTCTGCTCTTGAGTTCTATGAGAAATAGGGGAATATTTTGAATGAACATTTACAAACACACACAATGTCAAGTCTCCCTGACGGCAACTACAGTGGATGTAAGGGAAACCCATACTTCAAAGGAAGGAAATGAATTTAGTTGCTTTGCATAATACAAGTGAGGAGAAAACCAAAGGCTCGATTTGCAGGTAGCTTGGATTCCCCAAACATGAAAGCTAGTCAACTGGAATATAGGGATGGCCTTTTAGAAATGGTCATTAGGATCTGAAGGACCCTCCTTCACTAAGAACACACCTACTGACTGGAAAAAGTCCGGCTGACTTCTGGAAATTCTCAACTTTATCGGCACAGCTTTGGTAACGTAAAACACAATGTCTCTTGTTCATGTATTCAGAAAATAAAGTATGGAGCCTCTATTACAGTAGGTATACACAAACACAGAATAATACAAAAAGAACAATAAGACTGTCTTTATTTCACAGCCTTTATTTCATGTGTTTTAGTTATCCCTATTAAACCGAAGCAGATCAAGCTAGGTCTCTCAGAATAAGGACTACCTGTTATTGTAACCCTGCCTTATTCTGTTTCATAGGCTCAAAGTAGCCTCTCATTCCAGTTTAGGCCTGCCTACCTGACTCCCAAGTGCCTTGAACAGTATTCTGCTGCATACTCACATGTGTAAGCTGTGACATTGGGCCCCTCTATCAGGTGAAGCCCAGCTGCTGCGCTGATCTCTAGGCGATAGGGGGTGCCCGGCTGCAGGTGCTGGAAGACGTAACTGGACAGGCCTCTCCTGAGCGACACTGTGCTGCTCTCGGCTGCAGTATGGAGGTTCTGCAGAGTGAGATGGAGCCATTCTGCTCCCTCTGTTTTGGCCCATGAAGCTGTCAGACTGGAGCTGGAGTTGCTATGGAATGCCAGTGCCTTGGGGGCAACAGGAGCTGTTGGGACAAAAGAAAGCTGAAGGGAGTCATCACTCACTACAGGAAACCACCTGCTCCAAGAAGAGGGGTCGCTTTTCAAAGATGCCCCCACTCCATGGAAGTCCCCAGTCCTCAGAAGAGGACACTCCAGCACCCTTGCAAACAAGTCAGTCGGTGAAAGCAGCTAAGCCACTGACATTTTTTTACTTGCTTGCCTTGCTCACACATACGTGTGCCAATTTTTGATGGCACGCTGATAGCCTAAAGCAGAGGTGGCCCTGCAGATGTTGTTGGACTCTAGCTCATATCAGCCCCGGTCACCATGGCCAACAGTCAGTGATGATGTGAGTTATAGTCGAGCAAGAGCCACAACTTCTCCGCCTTTGGACTAACGGAAGAGAAAATGATCAGTTTAGGGATATAAGAGCCCCACCAGAGCTGGCTGAAGTCCCATCTGGCCCAGCATCCTGTTCTCACTGTGGCCATGTGAAGCCGGCAACCAGAACCTGAGTGCCAACAGCAGCGTCTCCCAGTGACTGGTTGTCATCTTTTCCTGCCTGGCTGCTTGAAGGTGAGTCTTACTCCATAGACAACTAAGTTGTCTAAATTGCCTATCTAAATTGTAAGTCGCCTTGGGGACTGCACTGAGCTGAAAGGCAAGTCATAAATCACTTTATAATAAATAGATAAAATGCCAGGCCTCATAAGCTCCACGGGTGTCATAAACTAATCTCAGGCATGGCTAATTAGCCTGTTTACTTTCTTTTCCCCTCACTACTCCTTGAGCATGCAGGAACAATGAGATAACATAGCCCCGCCCAGGTATCTGATTAATTTCTGGAGACGCTCCTGTCTCTACAGAGTTGATTTTATCCTCCAACAACCCCCTCAGGTCAGAGTAGCAACTTTCCATACCGGTCCATTGACGTGCACTGGTGCTCGCTTTGGAATATCCAGCCAGGGTGGTGATTTGCAGGGCATATTCACTGCCAGCTCGCAGCCTCTCAAAGCGGAAGGTGGTGGCCCCTTTAGGGAGAGTCACATTCCTGGCAGGTGCCTGTGAGTCTATGTGGTACAGAACCAGCTGGTAGCCATCTTTCCCGCCAGGAGCTTCACTCCAAGAGGCTACCAACACAGAAGGGCCATCATAGCTGAGAATCACATCCCGCACAGCTGAGGGAGCTAAAACAAGAGGAAGGTTCCAAAACAGAGTTGCCAGTCAGACCCAGGTGGCGCTGTGGTTAAACCACTGAGCCTAGGGCTTGCTGATCAGAAGGTCGGCGGTTCGAATCCCTGTGACGGGGTGAGCTCCTGTTGCTTGGTCCCAGCTCCTGCCAACCTAGCAGTTCGAAAGCACGTCAAAATGCAAGTAGATAAATAGGAACCGCTACAGCGGGAAGGTAAACGGCGTTTCCATGTGCTGCTCTGGTTCGCCAGAAGCAGCTTTGTCATGCTGGCCACATGACCTGGAAGCTGTCTTCGGACAAACGCCGGCTCCCTCGGCCAATAATGCGAGATGAGCGCGCAACCCCAGAGTCGGTCACGACTGGACCTAATGGTCAGGGGTCCCTTTACCTTTACCTTTAAGCATTTCAGAACATTTACCTGATCCCCAAACCTGCTCCTATCCCTCTCAAATCCTGACCAGATTTCTAAAGTATTTTATGTGAGTTCTGTTCTAGCCCATCTGAGGGTTGCAGTTGGAATTGGCCCCACAAAGCATAACCAACGCTCAGGGATGCTGGGAGTTGTACTATAACAACACTTGGAGGGTCACAGGTTCCCCACTGCTGAACTGAAAGATGAACACTTCACAGTGAAAGTCAAATAATGTTTACTCAGAAATAAACCCCACTGTGATTGGGAAAGTGCACCTATGATTGCAGGCTAAAAGCCTCACAGTCCTCAGCTTAGCCTTACGTAAACTCAGCCTGCATGCAGACACAGGAAACAGGAAACAGGGTGTCTATAGGTAAAGAAGTGCTGGGCTGTTGCCAGGGCCAGAATTAAGTATCTTGGTGCCTAGGGCAAAGGACATGAAACACATCTTTAAGTCAACCCCCCCTATTTTATAATGTAAAACATTAACACCAGTTATAATAAAACGATAAACAGCAAGACTTGGATAGACACAGTTAGTGAATATTCATGGATTATTTTAGGAGGTCTGATGACTCTGGAACTGGGAGAACTGACAGCGCCTGGTGCTTCAAAGCTTTGCCTTTCAGATTAAGGCTGTGTACACACTCTGCCTCTGAAATGCACAGCTGCCATTTTATCATGGCCTGCTTTTTTACATAGGACTTTGCAATTGTGCACACCTTTATGCAATGGCACCAGGGGCGTAGCCAGGATGAAAATCAGGGGGCAAGGGGCTCCCTTCTCCCTTGCCAGCTTTCCCTCCTCCCGCCCCGGCGATCGCGGAGGAGGGCAGGAGCGAGGGGGCGCCAGGATCAGCCCGAAATCGGGCTGCTCCGACTCCCTCCTCCCCCTCCGCGATCGGCAGGGGTGAGGGGGAGCCAGGATCACCCCGAAATCGGGCTGCTCCGATCCCCTCCTCCCCCTCTGCAATCGCCGGGGCAGGTGGAGGGAAAGCCCCAGAGCCGCGCAAAGCGGTTGCCTGGCTTTCCCTCCGCCCGCCCCACAGCCAGCCAGGGAGAAGGGAGACGGCACCGGGCGGGCAGCGGGGCAGGCTGGCCAGCGGCCCTGCTTCTAGGGGGGTTTGCCCCCCCTGCCTACGCCCATGAATGGCACAATCTAAAGTCGCAGCTGCTAACCAGGTTGTCTGTAAAACACAGGTGGGCATGTTTTAAAATTAGTGTGCAACACTACTCTCCTGAATTACTGTGTCCACAGACTTTTTATTTTAAAAAAAAATCTGCAGTCTTTGGAAACTGGTGTGCTAATATACCACCATACAGAGGCAACTAAGGTATGATATTGCTTCCTGTTTTGACTATTTCATTCACAGACAAGTTAAATACGGGGAGGGGGAGTGGCACAGTCCTGCAAGGCCAGAAGGTCTGCCCCAATAGGAGGGGACCTGAGAAAGCCTGCTCTGTGTACACACGCTGGCAGCATGCACTTGAGAAGCGCATTCTCAGCACAAAACGGATTATAAGCACTTCAGCAGATCAACCATGAGTGTGGGGGCAGGGATGACATGGGGATGATGTCATGTGTACAGGACCCAAAGAAGGTTTCTGCATCCAGCACCGAATGCGCATTATCACGCAGTATGTACACACCCTAAATATCTGCAGGATTTAAATCATTACTACAACCAATAATCTCACCCAACGCATTATTTTTTAAAAAAGTAAATTTCATTTTAGTAAATAATGCATATAACATGTTTTACGGTACCTTCATTGGAGGTTTTGAAACAGAGGTTGGAAGGCCATACTTAGCTGGGGTTGTGGACTAGAGGACCCTTGGGACTCCTTCCAACTCTACGATTCTATGAATTATGATTTTGGTGGGGACTTGGATCAGGTGCAATCCTACCCTAGCTCCCGCCCTGGTTGTTGCTACACTTCGGAGGCACTTTCACAAGCACAAACTGCAATGAGGTTCTGCTACAGCTTGAATGACAATAAAAAAGCACTTAAATGGTAACATACACCACCTCAGGTGCGTGGCTGTGGTAAGAACAGTTTTTGTGAAAACACAGCATTCAGCAAATTTCAGCTGGTGACTGATACACGAACTTCTGCGATCAAAGGAATTTTCCATAAGCCTGGAAACACTTCTCTGTAACAGAATTGTCTGGGCACAGTTTGTCTGTAATAGAACGACCCATATCAGTTGCTCCAACAGAAAACCTTGGGCTGTTTCTGCAATTAATGGCTCCCACTGTTCCAAAGTCCACAAGGACATTGTGAGACGGTTGTGGTACCATTACATTAGGAATAGGCGTGGAATAACTCTGAGTTAACTTTGCTGCCAGATGCCTGCAGAGCCTGACAATTGCACTCAGTTTCTGTGCAATTCACAGGGAAAGTTTGCAAATCAGTTTGCCTTAGTTGATTTCAATATCATGTAAATTGCAAGCCAGGGAGGAAGATAAAAAAAAAACCTTCTGCAGCTGTACAAAAGAATAAGATGCAAGATGCAGAGTGGTTTGGAGGATAAGCTGTGATCCATCTTAAGAAAACTAACTTGGTAGCAAGTTTCATTCTAACTAATGAGACTTTGCTTCCAAGCAGAAAATACTTAGGATTGCAGCGTTAATAAAAGCAATGTTGCATGCGCAAAACAACATGTTGCTTTTAGCTATATGATTCAGATGTTTCTGGACTGAAATGGCAAATGCTGAGAATGGATAATGAAACAAAGTATTCCCCCTCCCCAGCAAAGCACCTGGAAGTTGTGAACAAGAGAGTATAGTGTTGCATAAACGATGGGCCAGACACAGATTTTATTGGCCCAACTTGGATGTGCAAGCAGAAAAAAATAGCCAGATGTTGCTGCATTTGTGCTAAATACTGAATGTAGAACCGCAAGTACATCATGTTATATTTAGCACAAATGCAGCAACATCTGGCTATTTTTTCTGCTTGCACATCCAAGTTGGGCCAATAAAATGTGTGTCTGGCCCATCGTTTATGCAACACATCGTTTATGCATAGCCTCCCAGAAGCATCTTCTGCCATGTACTTTCAGACTCTAAGGAGGATACGAATGGCAGAGGGTATTAAATGAAAGCAAAAGTCCTAGGTGGCTCCGCTATCCTTTCCTTTCTTTATGGGTAGCTGGTAGCTTTGACAATGAAATGGCAGCTTTGATTTTTGAGGGCAAGGCTTAATGAAATAGTGGAGGCTTGACAGCCATCTGTCAGGAATGCTTTGATGGTGTTTCCTGCTTGGCAGGGGGCTGGACTGGATGGCCCTTGTAGTCTCTTCCAACTCTATGATTCTATGAACTATCTGCTCTAGTGCAAGGCATAGTGCTAGCCAGGTGGGACTTTCCTCCATGGCATAGCAGCTCACAAGCCAGGGTGGTTCGTTGCTTCTATCCTGACCCACTGAGTTGTTCTTTTACTTGTTCAGTAAGCTAGAAAACATCTGAAGGCAGCCCTATTCAGGGAAGGTTTTAATGTATGAAACGTTATTATTTTTTATATTTTGCTGCAAGCCGCCCAGAGTGGCTGGGGAAACCCAGCCAGATGGGTGGGGTATAAACAATAAAATTATGATTATTATTATTATTATAGAAGTGAGCACTTTCAACTTTTGAAGAAAGCACACAGCCAGGAATGTCAAGAGGAGGCCGCCATTACACAATGTGGCATGCAGAGTCTTGAGTGTGTGAATGAAAGCGAGAAAAGGCAATGTCCATATTTCCAAATATAAACCAACTCTATGCTCAGAATAGCCTCACATGGCAAAGTAGATGCTTTTGGCTCCCACTTACCTGTCTGCCCAGTGACTCTCCTGCTGTAGTTCCGTGCACACACCAGCAGCACGGTGACTTCAATGCTGTATCGTGTCCCAGGAAGCAAGCCCTGGAAGTCGAAACTGGTGGCATCGAGCCCAGCTGATCCATTCTGCAGCAAAGAGTCTGTCTTGAAGTCATAAAGGGCTAGTGAAAAGCCCCGGACACCTCCAGAGGGCCTTTCCCAGGTCAAGAGGAGGTAGTCAGAGCGGCCTTGGCTGCTGATGCTCACATTCAGGAGGTGTCCTGGGGAAGATAAACCATAAGGTGCTCAAAACTGTATTATCCTTCAGGGCCTGCTGTCTTCAGCCCCTGGTCCTGAATGGGGTAACTGTGCCCCTGAAGGACCAGGTGCACAGCCTGGGAGTAATTTTGGACTCACAGCTGTCCATGGAGGCACAGGTCAATTCTGTGTCCAGGTCAGCTGTTTACCAGCTCCATCTGGTATGTAGGCTGAGACCCTACCTGCCTGCAGACTGTATCGCCAGAGTGGTGCATGCTCGCTTGGACTACTGCAATCCCTCGCTTGGACTACTGCAATGTGCTCTATGTGGGGCTACCTTTGAAGGTGACCCAAAAACTACAACTAATCCAGAATGCGGCAGCTAGACTGGTGACTGGCAGGGGCTGCCGAGACCACATAACACCAGTCTTGAAAGACCTACATTGGCTCCCAGTACATTTCCAGGTACAATTCAAAGTGTTGGTGCTGACCTTTAAAGCCCTAAACAGCCTCAGTCCAGTATACCCGAAGGAGCGTCTCCACCCCATCGTTCTGCCCAGACACTGAGGTCCAGCGCCGAGGGCCTTCTGGCGGTTCCCTCGCTGCAAGAAGCCAAGTTACAGGGAACCAGGCAGAGGGCCTTCTCTGTAGTGGCACCCACCCCGTGGAATGCCCTCCCACCAGATGTCAAAGAGAATAACAACTACCAGACTTTTAGAAGACATCTGAAGGCAGCCCTGTTTAAGGGAAGCTTTTAATGCTTGACACAATATTGTATTTTAATATTTTGTTGGAAGCCGCCCAGAGTGGCTGGGAAAACCCAGCCAGATGGGTGGAAAACAAACAAACAAACAACCCCAAAGCCTGTTCTCTATCTGACATAGATCAATAACACCTTCATCACCTAGGTGAGTAGGCAATGCGATGCTATCCAGATGTTGTGGGTTCCATATTATTATTTATTTTTAAAAAATAATTGTATACCATAAGCTGTCACAGACACACACAGAGACACTAAAAGGCATATAAGAATTTAAAAACAGATCATGAGCCAACTATGTTTCTTTGTTGACTCTATAAGTGTGGCAGCACATAAAAGTTTTCTGCAAACACCTGTTGGATCTCTATTGGAAGAGCATTCCACGTGACTGAGCCAGTGACATTAAAGGCTCAGTTTCACGTTGATGTCAAATGAGCCACACAGACTCAGGGGAGTTCCCTTCATTCCTGACCACAGGCCATGTTGCCTGGGGCTGGTGAGAGTTGCAGTCCAAAGCAAACTGGAAAGCACAACATTGGCTACGCCTGATCTGGGCCAAAAAGTCGGAGGCCCTTGAGATATCAACAAAGCCTCCTCACTCTCATGCTGAGCCTGAGCGAGAATGGTTGGTTTATAAAAAGGAACAATAGTATGGCAGGCAAATCCACTGCATTAGAATAGTCATGTTTTAAATCTTTAGCATCTACAATTGCTAAACACCAGACAGGAAAATCATAAGTTGATCTGCTAAGACCACCAGCAATTTTGAAGCGGTCAAAGGGGGGGGGCAGCACTACATGATTCATTGCCTGTAGTCAAGCCCCACAATTCAACCACATTTGTTCCAGCTCCTTAGAAAGGAACTCAATATTTACATCAGGCATTCCTGAAACTGATGACACCCTCAGCCTGAAATGCAAATAAGAGACTGAAAAATCCAGTCCGACTCCCAGGCACATCCTTCTACGAGTCAGATCCAGAAGAGAAAATAACTTGTCACCTATGGCTCCCAGATAAAGGTGCCCCAATGCATCATGAATGATCTACAGCCTATCCTGGACAATTCCACAGGCCTTGGGTGGTAGCCCTGTCCACACTTGCAGAAAGCCCCTAAATTGAAACTGGCTAGCCACTAGCAACAAGTAACCATCAAATGGAGTCAGAAACCTAAGGACCCGATTCTGCAACAAACCCAGATGCCAACTCTACCTCCGTTTGCATACAAGCAACAATATTACAGACATCATCCATAAAGCCAACCATACCATCAGGTGTTCATTCACCTGCTCATCTTCCAATGCATTATGTGTAATTTTTGTAATGCCTTCTGGTGTCTACCTAGGACAGGCATCCCCAAACTTGGCCCTCCAGCTGCTTTGGGACTACAATTTCCATCATCCGTGACCACTGGTCCTGTTAGTTAGGGATGATGGGAGTTGTAGTCCCAAAACAGCTGGAGGGCCGAGTTTGGGGATGCCTGACCTAGAACAAGCAGGTCAGTCTCTACAGAAAAGAATAAAGCAACACAAAAATGGCAATATTCAGAAACCATTGGCAGTGTTTAGAAAACACTTTGTTCCTAACCTAAAAGCCATCATTTTTCTGTGAAGGCACTTCATTCCAGCGTGAAATGGCATCAACATAGATAATAGTTTCCTCTCCCACTGCAGGTAGGTAATTTAAACATTAGCATAGTGAAGCTAGGAAAGTTGTGTTATTGCACATTGCTGTTGTGATTGGCCACTGTGTTTATTTTGTTGACATATAAGCTTTGTGCAGAATCACCATAGGTTATAGCCCTGTTCAGGCAATGGGGCATGTTTTTGTGCGCAATGGTGGGACGTGGTGGGTTTCATCCAGTCATACAAGTACTGAAATCTTTGTCTGCAATGTGTATGCACATGTACATGTGTACGGACATAGGCAGTGAGAACATACATACTGCAGAAGATGCATTCATTGTACCAAGATCAGCCTATGTAATGAGTTGGAGCCACCTTCTCAACTCTGGCATTGCTGCAGCTTACCTAGATGGGACTGGTGAGGATGGTCAAGTTAGGGCTGCAACTGTGCAGTGGTGAGTGCACCAGATTGGTTCCATCAGTGCACTTGTGCAGGTCTGACCTTACCACTGCCATGACCCTGTCCTAAGAGGTTCTGTGGCTCCACCGCACCCCACAAGCTGCTACTGCATTGTTGTTGTTTAGTTGTTTGGTTGTATCCGATTCTCTGTGACCCCATGGACCAGAGCACGCCAGACACTTCTGTCTTCCACTGCCTCCCGGAGTTTCGTCAAATTCACATTGGTAGCTTCAAAAACACTCTCCAACCATCTCATCCTCTGTTGTCCCCTTCTCCTTGTGCCCTCAATCTTTCCCAGCATCAGGGTCTTTTCCAGGGAGTCTTATCTTCTCATGAGATGGCCAAATTACTGGTGCCTCAGCTTTAGTATCTGTCCTTCCAGTGAGCACCCAGGGTTGATTTCCTTCAGAATGGATAGGTTTGATCTTCTTGCAGTCCATGGGACTCTCAAGAGTCTCTTCCAGCACCATAATTCAAAAGCATCAATACTTCGATGATCAGCCTTCTTTATGATCCAGCTCTCACTTCCATACATCACTACTGGAAAAACCATAGCTTTAACTATACGGACCTTTGTCGGCAAGGTGATGTCTCTGCTTTTTAAGATGCTGTCTAGGTTTGTCATCGCTTTTCTCCTAAGAAGCAGGCGTCTTTTAATTTCATGACTGCTGTCACCATCTGCGGTGATCATGGAGCCCAAGCCTGATATTGCCTAAACAGAGCCTGCCACTCCTGCATTTCATGCTATTTGGTTCCATTGTTTACAATCTTTCCCCTCTATGCCCATGTATATCCACTAACTGTGCATAACTCTTCATGCATCAGAAGATGTGAACTCTAGTCGATGACAGCTTATGTCACAATGCATCTGCTGGCCTTTCAGGTTCCACAATACTTTGGTATGCCCCCCCCCCCCGGTGGAGATAATTATGAGTTTTGGATGCAAGATCTGCAAACACCTTGGGTGGTTTCATTAGGTGAATTAGCAGTCTAAGGCAGACCTTGCCCTGCTCCTTTCTAATTCTAACCCACTGTGGAGAAGTATCTACATAATGAAGTCTTAATGTGTTCCTAGGATTGCAGTGTAATTCTCTCTGGAAACAAAGGCTTTACTTAATGCTTTGCTGATGTATTAGAAGTGTGTGTAATGTTCTGTTTACCTGCTTGCCGGCAAAATCTGTGTGCAACCTGTGCTACTTTTGCATGTTGTAATTATTAATATATTCCTGGTGGCTTGTGTTGAACTCACCTATGTGGAAATTCTGCATGCTGCAATTAATGGTTGAGCAAACATGGATCCAGGTTAATTAATATTTATAAAAACGTCAAGGTTTTATAACTATATAACCTTTAGAAGACATCTGAAGACGGCTCTGTATAGGGAAACTTTTTAATGCGTAATGTTTTATTATGCTTTTATTTACGTTGGAAGTGACCCAGTCAGGGTATGATGATGATGATGATGATGATGATGATGATGATGATGGAAATGCTAGATCTGTGCAGTCCCTGAGTTAAGAGAATTTGGCTTGACTTGGTTGCCGCGAGGAAAGCAATAATAACTTTTGCCAATACGTTTTGGACCTTTCCTTCACAATATTCTCCACCCCTGCAAGTATTAGGTAGCTTACAGAATTCAACATCTATTTTTATGGGAAAGGAGAACACTTGTAGAATGCTGCTGTCACTTTTCATGATCTTGAATGTGCCCCTTGCTTGCCTAAACAGATCTGACACTTAACAGTTCTTTGTTTCGCAAAGGCGGTTCAGAAGCTTTTGTTTACTACTGTGTATCTCTAGCTACTTGAAAACACACTGAAATTCATACACAGAAAAGGTGAACAATAGTTTGGAGAATCGCCTGAATAAGGGAGGCATAATACAATTTGGCACTGGCTCCAGGTTTCTTTTTACCTAGAAACAGTCTGTAGAAACATGGTGCCGGGAAAAGAATATTTTCCTAGGTACGTGCATTGCTGCATGGAAAGTGGTAGTGCAAATGTCACAAACACTTATAGGACATATGATACAGAACTTGTGTTGTGTTGTGGACAAAGTGTAAGAATACGACAGAGGAAACCTAGACTCAGTCATGAAGCTTAGAAGGTGATGTTGGCATAGTCACTGTCCCTTAAGCCTTAGGTACAACCCTGGGTGAGGATAAAACTGGGGAAACCATGAATATTGCTCGGAAGGAAAATTAGAGACCGCAACACAATCTCCACCCTCCTTCCTTCATTGTCTACTATTTTAATTAGACACACTCACACTCACACACATAGTAGTAGTACCGGTAGTAGTACCCCACCCATCTGACTGGGTTGCCCCAGCCTCCTATAAAGGGTTTGCCGTCTCCCAACATGCACAATGAGCCAATTCTTTTTAAAAGTGGTGGACTGTAGGAATGCCACCACCACCCCGGCACACACAAATGCCACAAATAGTTTTCAGTGACTCTTTGGATTAAGGAGGGTTTTTCAAGCTGTGTCCTTCCCCATGAAGCTCAACCCCATAAAAGCCAGGTGGAAGTTGAAGGCTGAGCTGCACTGGGGAGAAAAAGTATCTCCCCCTCTTCTTCAGGGAAAAGAAGGTGAGAACATTGAGGGACACTTTCCCATTACATTCTCACACCCTTAGGTCTCCCTCACGCCCTCACTTTGTCCCTTGGAGCGATCTCTAGGGAAATATATCTGGCTCCAGTGGATATTCCAGTGATAGTCCAGATTTCCCTGTCTGGGAACTCCCAGGGGTGAGGAGCAGAAAACTCACCTTTCTCGTCAGGCAATCCTTCCACTCCTGGATTCCTTTGCCAATCTGTTTGGTTGCATCTGTCAGCCTATGAGATTGAAATTAGTAAAATCCTTAGTGGTGTCTGGGTAGAAGCAAGGCTCAGAAAAAGACTGCATCTCTATTCTGCCATAAAAACAAAGAGACACAACACCTCTAATGTTATGGCACCCCAGTGGTGTGGAATCTGTGACCCTCCAGATGTTGCTGAACTCCGACTCCCATTGCCCCCAGTGAGCATGGCCAATGGTCACAGATGATAGGGCCACAGGTTTCCACGCCCCTGAGATACCCACCTCTATGCCTGGTCCCTCACACTTGCAGTATGTGGAGGGGGACACCTCTCTGATTAGAATCACTAAGTCCTGCCATCCCTATCCTGGTGCCCTCCAGATGTATTGGACTCCAGCTCCTATCATCCCCATCCAGAATAGTTAATGGCCAGGGATGGGTCCATGAATCTATTTTAAAACAGAAGTGCATCCTCTCTAGACATTGCTACCACGGCCTCAAAGGGGAAGAGAGTTTGCATCCAAATGGATGGGCACAGCACGGAATACCTGAGTGGTGAAAGGCTACATCTTCTTTTCACAGTCAAGGGCTCAGCGTTGACCCTTCGTTTGTCTGCTGTCGAGAGCTGTCCAACTACAGATCCTACCTAGACTGGCTTACAGGAACTGTAAGGTCTTGCTGCCAGCATCCCTTCCCAGCTTGGTACGTCTCTCTGGAAGCCAGACTTGTTGCTGGGCACAGCCAAGCCCTGCCTCTTGCATTGTTTCTCTTTGTGGCATTATCCAGGTTGCTTCCTTTGTAACAAGGGTCAGGTCATTATGCTGCAGCTGTAGAGGGCTCCCCGGTTCTCCCCATTTTGGTATGTGGCCAGTAAAGGCCAGTGCCTGAAGTAAACAATTAGGGCCAAACTAGGCATAACATGCAGTCAATGTTCCCTCACAGGTGTTTTTTATACGTGTGTGTGTGCAACAACTTTATAAATCTGCATACAGTATGTGAACATAAATAGAGGAACAGTGATAGGAAGGTGGTATGTCTTTCCCCACTTTTACCAAAAGCTAAGATACTTGTGGGTGGAAGAACAGTTGGGGGGAGGGGGGAGATTATAAATGAAAGAAATGGGGGTGGGGTCAAGCACACGGACACCACACTTTCCCTCCACTTAAATTTGTAACCTCCTAAGGCTTTTTTATTTTTTATGATGGGGAAAGTTACACCCAACTGCATAAAATGTGTAGATTTTGCCTCCACTCTAGTTGCAGCCCTATGGCGATAGTTAGGTTGGAGGAACATGAAGTTGGAAAAGCCAGGAAGAAATGATCTGTGGGAGTTCCTCCTCTTTGCATCAGGTTGAGTTTAAGCTCTGCTGTCCTAATTTGGCTCCTAATTTTACAATGAGATTTGGACAAGAACAAAACCCCCTAAGATTTGCTTATCAGGGTCTGACCAAAAAGATTCCCCTTATCCAGCATTCTGTCTCCTATAATGGCAACCACCAAGGTTGCCAGCTGAAAGGAACAGGTCTGCTTTTCACAGCAGGTTGATGTGTAGAAATCAGTGGGTACAATGTTTGTTTTTTTGCAGCATGGAAATAAACATTATCCGGGGCCAGATTCAACTAACTGGTCCTGCTAGCAGAAGCCCATAAAAGGGCACAATGGGGCTTCCCCCCAACCCAACAAATTAGTGCCAGTGGGGGGTCAGCAGGACCCCCCCCCGGAACAGCATGTATGGGGAGATAATTTCATTGGGCAAGCAGAAATGCATTCTGATGGAACGTTTGTAGCAATGTGAATTCCTGAATTCCTCCCAATGTCTGTACATCAAGTTGCTGTTAAAGGCACAGCTACAGGGACTGGAAAGGATGGAAGCTGGCAACTCTCCCAGCTGGATGACCCTGGATTGCTCACTACTAGCAAGGCATGCTGGAATAACTTTCTCCTATTGTATCCCTCCCCCCAACATCCATTAATCCTGAACAGTGAATTTCTATTCATGAAAGGTGGAAGGAAGTTCTGTCCTTCAAGATTATTACTGCATGGGTTTCTGAAAAACGGGCCATGCCAGACTAATCTGATCTCATTTCTTGACAGAATTACAAGCCTGGTAGATGAAGGGAACGCTGTGGATATAGCCTATCTTGATTTCAGCAAGGCCTTTGACAAGGTGCCCCATGATATTCTAGTAAAGAAGCTGGTAAAATGTGGGCTAGACAATGCTACCATTCAGTGGATTTGTAACTGGCTGACTGACCAAACCCAAAGGGTGCTCATCAATGGCTCCTCTTCATCCTGGAGAGAAGTGACCAGTGGGGTGCCACGGGGTTCTGTCTTGGGCCCAGTCTTATTCAACATCTTTATCAATGACTTGGATGATGGGCTTGAGGGCATCCTGATCAAGTTTGCAGATGACACGAAATTGAGAGGGGTGGCTAATACCCCAGAGGACAGGATCACACTTCAAAATGACCTTAACAGATTAGACAACTGGGCCAAAGCAAACAAGATGAATTTTAACAGGGAGGTATGTAAACTACTACACTTGGGGGGGGGGGAGATGAAAGGCACAAATACAGGATGGGTGACACCTGGCTTGAGAGCAGTACATGTGAAAAGGATCTAGGAGTCTTGGTAGACCACAAACTTGACATGAGTCAACAGTGTGATGCAGCAGCTAAAAAAGCCAATGCAATTCTGGGCTGCATCAATAGGAGTATAGCATCTAAATCAAGCGAATTAATAGTACCACTGTATTCTGCTCTGGTCAGACATCAACTGGAGTATTGTGTCCAGTTCTGGGCACCACAGTTCAAGAAGGATACTGAAAAGCTGGAACATATCCAGAAGAGGGCAACCAAAACAGTCAAAGGCCTGGAAACGATGCCTTATGAGGAACGGCTTAGGGAGCTGGGTATGTTTAGCCTGGAGAAGAGAAGGTTAAGGGGTGATATGATAGCCGTGTTGAAATATATTAAAGGATGTCATATAGAGGAGGGAGAAAGGTTGTTTTCTGCTGCTCCAGAGAAGCGGACACAGAGCAATGGATTCAAACTACAAGAAAGAAGATTCCACCTAAACATTAGGAAGAACTTCCTGACAGTAAGAGCTGTTCGGTAGTGGAATTTGCTGCCAAGGAGTGTGGTGGAGTCTCCTTCTTTGGAGGTCTTTAAGCAGAGGCTTGACGGCCATATGTCAGGAATGCTTTGATGGTGTTTTCTGCTTGGCAGGGGGTTGGACTGGATGGCCCTTGTGGTCTCTTCCAACTCTATGATTCTATGATTCTATACTAGTTGTCATTGAACAATCCTGACTTTTGACATTCATTTTTAAAGGTATTTATGCTAGTGCGGCCATCATTACAGCTTGTCGGAATGATTTCCACATATGAATTGTGTGTGATGATGCATACTGTTTTGTTTGTTCTGAATATGCTGCTGAATATCATGTTATCAAAACCAAGATCTAGTGTAGGCGTTACCAACAAGGCACCCTATAGACATTGCTGGACCCCAGCTCCTATTATCACCAGCCGGTATAACAAGGGTCAAGGATTATGGGAGTCCAACATCTCTGGACTCCCAGAGACCTACCCAAATGAAAAAGAGGATTTTCAAAGGCTTGCAAGTATGTAAATCTTATGGTTGGAATAGCATCTCATGCAATGCATCTGGGGAATTCTCACAAGTGGCAGGACAATGCAACACCAGTCCCTGTCCTCGGCCTCACCCTGCCTCCAGGAGGGTTCTCATAGCATGAAGAAAGTGATCAGGATCACCAGGGGAATCACCTGCCTGGCTGAACAACCCTCTCTAGAGCGGAGCCGACATTTCTTAGAAGATAAAAAATGTGGGTTTTTTTCTTTCTTTCTCTTATTTCATTCTTCCCCCTCCTCCCAAAAAGAGAAAGCTGTTTTGCAGAATTTTCTGCTAATATTATCCACCTTTTGTGGTGCCATCATTCCCCTCCATCTCCTGCATGATCCCGAATGATGCTAGGACCCTTTGGCAACAAAGCGGGTGGGGACCTGGGGATGGAGAAGTTGGGCTAACTGCCACACCTAATGATGACATATAATAATGAGAATAACTTCTCCTCTCTCTGGAGAAATGCTCTGAAACACAAGTTTTTTTCTGTACACAAATAGAGTGGAGAATTTGGGGAGGCCAAAATCCTGAACTGGCACATGGAGTCAATGAACAAATCAGACCAAAAGCCTATCTAGTCCAGCATCCTGTTCTCACAGTGGCCTATGGGAAGGACATGAGCTCAATGGCCCCCTCCAACAACTACAGTGATACAGTCTCTGATTCAGGCAGTAGTATATAAGGCCATTGTGGCTAGTAGCTGTTGATAGCCTCCGTGAATTTGTTGAATCCCCCTTTAAAGCCACCCAAGTTGGTGGCCATTACTACATCTTGCGGTGCTTCCTTTTGCTTGTCCTAAATGTCCCAATATTCAACTTCATTGGACAACCCTGGGTTTTGGTTATTATGAGAGAGTTCTAATCTTCTCTCTGTCCACACAAGGTATAATTTCCATCTCCTACATCCCTCCTTGTTTGCTCCCCCCTCCCCAGAGCAAAGAAAGGCCCCAGGTGTTGTGACCTTTCCTTGTACAAGAACTGACATGGCCCCTGATCATTTTGCTTGCCCCTTTCTGCACCTTTCCCAGATCTACAATATCCTTTTTGAGGTGCAGCAACCAGAACTGTACACAGTATTCCAGGTCTGGCCGCAACGTAGATTTGCGTAAAGGCAAATTTCTACAACTATCAATGCATTGTGAGGGGGAAAGGAGGAACTAGGCCCTTAATGGAAACAGGTCACAGAGCTGCGCCTGATGAGGGTTCATGTGCTCCAGGCGGGGTGTGTGTGTGTGTGTGTGTGGGAAGCATGCATAAGTCCGGAGAGGCTGGCAGGAAACACCCAAGTAGGACTAAAAGTATAGAGTATAAAGTATAATAATGAAGTTCATTCCAGCACAGACTCAGCATCCAGACTAGGAACTCGGTGTGCTTCTGAGTTGGGCAGGTGAAGAAGAAGAAGAAGAGTTTGGATTTGATATCCCGCTTTATCACTACCCTAAGGAGTCTCAAAGCGGCTAACATTCTCCTTTCCCTTCCTCTCCCACAACAAACACTCTGTTAGGTGAGTGGGGCTGAGAGACTTCAAAGAAGTGTGACTAGCCCAAGGTCACTCAGCAGCTGCATGTGGAGGAGCAGAGACGCGAACCCGGTTCCCCAGATTACAAGTCGACTACTCTTAAAACCACTACACCACACTGGCGTGAGGTGTGAGCAGTGGCAGAATGTGCCACACACACTGAACACCAGGGCAATTACTCACGACTAGCTCCCATCTCTGTTTACAGGCTCACTGTGTGGCTTTGCCTCCTCACACAGGAAGCTACCTTTTCCCAAGTCAGACCCTTGGTCCAACCAGCCCGGTATTATCTATTCTGATTGGCAGCAGCTTTCTGGGGTTTCAGGTAGGGGTCCATCTCCTACCTGGAGATGCTGGGGATTGAACCCGAGACCTTCTCCATGTGCCCTACTCCTAGGCCATGCCCCGTTCCTGAGCACTGTGAATCCCCATGCGCCACAATAAGTGTCTTCCTGTCCTGTTAACACACTGCCTTGGCACAGGGCTCTGTGGTCTCATTTAGAGGAGAGGCCGGGGGAAGCTCCTGGAGGGAGCCAGGCTTCTCTAATGGGCAATGGTGCTAATTCAGTGCAGCTGTGTGGCCAGCAGGCAGGAATGCTCTCATCCCCCAGCGGAGCAGGGAAATGCAGGCTGACTATAACTCGGAGGAGCCGGCCTCCACCGCCAGCAAGGAAAGGCACTGGGAGAGGGAGGGAGGGAGAGAAACGTGGACTCACCTCAACCACAGCTTGCAGATGCCCCTGCAAAGAGGCCCATCCCATAGGCGGCAGCAGCAGCAGCAGCCACAGCATCTGGTGGAGAGAGGGGAACGAGGAGCAGAGAAAGGCAGCCACAGCAGAAAGTTATAGTCCTCTTCGAAGAGCAGCTGCCCTCCTCATCCAGCTGTCCCTACGGCAACTCCTGCAGACTTCCCTCGCTGGCGTGTGACATCAGGGCCCTGGCATGCAGGATGCCAGCTACAGCCGCCAGTTTACCAGGGAGTTCAAAGGTGTATGTGTGAGTTTGCGAGAGGCTCTGCATTGAGAGGACGCGAAGCGTGTGCCTGTGTCTTTGAGAGAGGGAGAGTGTGCTGCGTTCCTCTCCCTGTGCGAGAGAGGCTGTACGTGTGTGGCTGCGTGTGTGAGCAAGCCTTGCCAGCACTGTTCCTCCATGTGGGAGTGTCTGTTTCTATGGGTGTGTGTCTCCAAGAGGACGTCTTTTGTCCTGGGTTTTTGTTTTGTTTTTTTAGACATTTTCTTTGAGAATAAGTTTGTCGAAGTTGCTGGGGAGGGACAGGGGGGTTGTTTACTCTTCTTGCTCAGGGTGGTAGAGTAGCCCAAAGAGAAATGTGTGCCTGTTCTCTCTCTCCTGGAATGAACAGAAAGCAGCTTTGACCCACTAGGAGTCTCAGATCCCATAAACTCAAAAGCTCCGGGGTGGTCAGTGGAGTTTGAAGAACAGTGAGACTTCAGGCTGACTGAGCCAGAACTGTGATACAAAAAAAAAAAAGAGCTGAAAAGTTCACTGAAATAAAGAAAGTAAAAAATTGGTGATTGTTTTTTAAAGTAATAGCGAATTATGGAATACAAGAAGAAGTTAGGAAGATTGGAAATCTTTAGACGTGGCTGAGGGAAGTCCAAAAAGATTGTATAAGATGTGAATGAATGTTAAATGATGTATGGAATGTATGCAAAAACTTAATAAATATCAGATAGATAGATAGATAGATAGATAGATAGATAGATAGATAGATAGATAGATAGAGATAGATATAGATATAGATTAGATATAGATTGTCCTGGATGTAGCTGTTTTTCATAGCATTTCAGAAAAGAGTTTTGTAGTATTCTTCAGAGCTATTCAGTCATTATCCGGACATTTTAGATCAATAAAATATTCTGCATCTGGTTACATTTTCATATCAACCATTGACAAGCTTTGACCATCAAGCTGATGATGTGCTTGAGTTTCGTTGGAACAAGCATCTCCCACTGGTTGTCACTCTGGGAAAGTAGTGTTTCAAACACTGCTGAGAGTTTGAATACATACACTGAAGAATACATATGCACACAAAAGCATTACAAATTGTGAATCATGCACACAGAACAAGGCAACTTTCAAACATTTGTTTGCAGGGTTGCCTTGAAGTGCACACATGTGCACATGTCACACAAAATTCTACAGATCCTCAAACGTGACTATCAAACATGTGGCATTAAAATGTTTTTTAAATCCTAAACCTACACAAGGAGCTTCGTAGGTTGTCATGCTATGGGGTCCAACACCTTAACCACACTCATACCCTACAACAGTTCTAGTTACAGGTAGGTAGCCGTGTTGGTCTGAGTCGAAGCAAAATAAAAAAATTCCTTCAGTAGCACCTTAAAGACCAACTTAGTTTATATTTTGGTATGAGCTTTCGTGTGCATGCACACTTCTTCAGAAGTGTGCATATACCCTACAACCTTTGTCATCTTTTTCACTACTGATAAAAAACTAGATTCAGGTAGGTAGGTATAAAAAAAACTAGGTATAATAAATGACACATATTTTTTAATTGAACATATACCCCTCACAGCACATGGCAGAGAATGACAGAGTGAGAAGGGGCTTCCGCCTTTTGGACCATTGCTATGTCTGTACTTTGGCTACATGCTGCCAGATTCCTGGGCATTCATTTCTCACACAACAAATGGGCCTGCAAAATTCAGTGAGTGGCATTTCGTGATGGCACAACAGAGAAGACATGAGAAGATGTTGCATACAATAACTCTTCGGGCCAAACTAGGCGTGGTGTTAATTAATATGCACATTTTGAGTTTCATAAATAGCCACAGGGAAGCCTAAGCAACTTTGGACCTGTTTTCTGAAAGCGTCTTTGCTGTGGTCAAGGGAGGGTCTTCATTGGTTACAAAATCTAATTTGGTCCCCAGGCTAGCCTACTTGCATAGGATTGCTGGGGTGGTAAAGGAAAGGTAGGAACACTACCTTTCATTAACAGATGTAATGAAAATGAACCAAATACATTTCCTAACACTCTGTCATTACATGTGGATTATAGATGTTTTGCAATACAACCCATTCCTTCTATATTAAAAAGGGATAAGTTATCCCAGTCTCTCAAACAACTTGAAGTATTTTTCAAAATAATCTGATTTAAAGACTTAGGATGACCGATCACACACATTTGACCCCCCCCCCAGCCTTTGCAGCTAAAGCAGTCATCAAAAATGAGAGGATTTTCAAGCTCTTGGAGGCTGCCATGCATGAGGAAGGGAGCTGCAGTTGGTTCAGGTTGGGTGGATGTGCTCTTTAAGAATCATACTTGAGTTTCTGGTTTAGAACCAAAAAAAATTGAAGGTAGAAGAGAATGCCAGTTCTTCTTCTACCTTCTCAAAATTTATCCAAAGTCATTAAGTATACAGGCATACCAAATCATTATCATCTGAGAGATCCATCTTGGATTCTCTTAGTAAGTCAGCACTAGTATTTTCTATGGTTTCCTTGGTGTAGATGCATGCACCAATGTGGTATACCTTAAGATGCATTCAAAAGTGTTGTCCAGGGTTTTTTGGGTTCACCTTTAGAGCCTGAGGCCGAGAGGACAAGCCTACAAGAGGTAGAAAATCTCCCTGCAAAGAAGGTTGCATTGCTTTGTTTACACCCGACTGATATCTAATTCCTGCGTATAGTTTTCAGGGACTCAAAGAGTGTTGAAAGATCACTGGGTGTGCATTATGGATTAGAGTTTGTGTGCGTGGCTTTGTAGGAACGGCAAGGCAGCTTGTATGACAGGAAATGGATTGAGGTGGAGCAACACTCTATGGAAAGAAGAGGAACATTCTTCAGATGATGCACACAAGTTTTTACCATTTGAGGAAGGTCTATAACTCAGTGGTAGAGCAGATTAAACCCCAGGCATTTACATGCGTGGAAAAGAAAATCTCCCTATTGAGGCTGTGTACATTCTATACATTCTATACCTCTAAAGAACACTTGAAGCATATTTTTCTCTTCAGAGAATTCTGGGTACTGAGGTTTGTTAAAGTTGCTGAGATTTGTAACTCTTTGAGAGCACACAGAATTTTTGGAAATAAGGAATTGGCTTTGAATGTTTATTATTATTATTATTATTATTATTACACCCAACCCATCTGGCTGGGCTTCCCCAGCCACTCTGGGCAGCTTACAGCATACAGTACAGTAATACCTCGGGTTACGAACGCGATCCGTTCCGGATCGCAGTTCGTAACCCGAATAGTTCGTAAACCGAACGCGACCCGAAGCACCATCTTGCGCATGCGCAAAGCGCGATTTTGGCACTTTGCGCATGCGCAGACCGCGCACACTGCTTCTGCGCACGGCGAAAACACTTCCGGGTTTGCACAGTTCGTAACCCGAACTGTTCGCAAACCGAGGTGTTCGTAACCCGAGGTATGACTGTATATAAAACTTAGTAAAACATCAAACATTAAAAACTTCCCAATACAGGACTGCCTTCAGATGTCTTCTAAATAATTATAAGTTTATGTTGTTGTTATTGTTATTAGTAATTTTATTAAGAATAATTTACATTGCTGCTGCCATGAGTGCTGGAAGGAAGACCGCATTCTGCTGCAAGGTCCATTTTCACCTGGCCTAGAGGCGGGGCCCTGAGTCACCCTGAACAGCTAAAAGAGGCTGGAACAACTCTTGGTTTGCAGCAACTGGCTAAAATGTTTCAAATTGTTCTAATTTTAGTTCCTTTTGTTGAGTTGGTGTTGGTTAAGTGTTTAGTCGGAGTTGGTGGTTATTTTAATTTGGGTATAACTGTAGACTGTTGTTGTTGTTGATGATGATGATTTCTATTGATTTATTGGTTGTTTGTTGCTTGTATGGGATATTTTGTTTTTAAATGTTTGATGTTTTGTTGTGTTTTTATATATGTTGTAAGCCACCCAGAGTTATATTATTATTATGATTATTATGATTATTATTATTTATGTATGTGTTTGCAGCTTGATACTCTGGAGAACTTCTGCCTGACAGTGTACCAATAGTTTTCAATTTTTTTCAGACATTGGGCCCTGTGTTGAATGCAAAGATGCATTTGGAGTGCACTTCTTAACTTGTATGGTGGTTGTGTTGCGGGTTTGACTCACGTTGGGTAAAGCCCTCCTTACCCACCAGCTGAAGACCAGTGAAGAAGACAGTACAGTACTGTACTGAGAAAGATGGATCAATAATCTGACTCCATACAAGGCAGCTTCCTATTTTCCTCACTGAAAATGTTGGTTTTTTCCTATTCGTGGAAGAAGAGTCTTGCTCTTGCTCTTGTGTGCATTTGCTTTTCTGCGCATGTCACTAAACCACTTGCATGAGCAATTATTTGCAGGGGATAGTGAGATGTGGTAACTTCTGCAGTGGCTCTTAGAACCACTTCATAAATTACTAGGAAGTACAGTAGTGAGTAGTGAGGGGACACAGGTGGCGCTGTGGTCTAAACCACTGAGCCTCTTGGGCTTGCTGATCAGAAGGTCGGCAGTTCGAATCCCCGCAACGGGGTGAGCTCCTGTTGTTTGGTCCCAGCTCCTGCCCACCTAGCAGTTCGAAAGCACGTCAAAGTGCAAGTAGATAAATAGGTAGCAAGTAGCTACAGCGGGAAGGTAAATGGTGGTTCCGTGTGCTGCTCTGGTTCGCCAGAAGCAGCTTTGTCATGCTGGCCACATGACCTGGAAGCTGTACGCCGGCTCCCTCGGCCAATAACACGAGATGAGTGTCGCAACCCCAGAGTCGGTCACGACTGGACCTAATGGTCAGGGGTCCCTTTACCTTTACCTTTACAGTAGTGAATAGTTGCATATCTTCTTTCTGTGCTTTCAGGTATCATGTGATGGAGCAGCCCAAGCAACTTTCCCTGTGGGGAGGTGTGGCCACAGCATCTCCCTGAAAGCTACTGCTAATCAATTTCATTAGGTGATCTAGTGTTACAAGAGAGAGGCAGAAAGCATGTGCAAGGTGCCCAGAAGCATAGAAAGAAAGTGTGTGAGTCACTTGTACATTTCCTGGTTAGTTCCTAGTGAGAAGGGGAGCTGTCTTGCCTAAACCTCAGGCCTTAGTAGATTGCTGTAGGATTGGGCTTTGAATATTGGAGCGTTTAAACTGTGCACCTCCACCTTTGCTCAAACTGTATTTGTAAATAAATCCATATATTAATAACTGTAATAAGCCTTTAAAGGAAGCCAAACCCAGGTAAATCTCTGAACCCTTTGAACTTCTCACTGCCCAGAGAAGCAAAATGCACATAACAATGTTCTGAAATTTAAAATGCCTTTTAAAATGAGCTATATTTCAAGCTATTTGGGGTGGGGTGGGCGTTAGGGGAATTTAATATCTATTATGTGTGTGTTTTTTCTTAATTCACAGTCTGTTTAATGCAGTTGAATGTACCTATTGCTACTGTGAGGGACAGGGGATACCGGGAGGTCCCTCCCCTCTTAAGTTCCAGCCCATCCCCAAGCGCTGGGGAGAGCAGGGAGAGCTCTGCCTCCAGTGGAGAATCAGGAAGTGGTGCCCGAGGCTCAGGCAAAGTTGCGGAGCCACTGACCCAGGTGAGACAGGAAGGGGGGAGCCCGGGGGGAAGGCCAATTCCCCCAACTCCGGAATTGCGCAGAAAACGTCGGGGGAAGAGGCTGGGTCTCCCAAAGCTTCTTTGCTGGAAGAAAACGCGCCAATCTCCATTCGGAGGTACTGACACCTGACCGAAAGCATGTATATAGATCGCTCTGAGCACTGTAAATAATCAGCACTAAATAAAAGTCTAAAAGGACTATGCTGTGAGGAGTCGTTACTCTAGAGTAGCCGCATCAGCGTCTCCGACAGCTACTCTCCAGGAGAGCCTTTGGGATTGATGGGGATAAAAGCAAAGCAAAACAAAAACACTTCTGCAGTGAATTGGGGCCTGATGCAAAATAAGATCATTTCCTCCACTCCGTTGTGCTGTTTATAAAACGGGAACACAGTCAAGGCTCAGAACGTAACATGAGGCTATTTAAAAACAAGCAAAGACTGCCATGGAAAGAGCAAGCCCAATGGTGAAGGAGCCCAAGGATGTGGTTGGGCATCCTTCGCTTTTGGCTTTTTCTGCAGGGTGATAGGAAACTGAAAGAGCTGCCTGCTGCTCTTGGGGAGGTGGGAGGGAGGGATGGAGCTTCTTGTAATTGGCCAGAGCAGGAGGAAGGAGGGGCCAGCTGGCTCCTGGATGGGAAGCTTGTTTGGAAAGGCTGGTTTCCAGGCATCCGTGGTTGCAGACAGTCCAGTACACAGGCTTTAAGTTTCCCTTTGAATTGGGTGTTGCTGCCAGCTTTAAGCCCTCATCTAGGCAGATCACAGCGCATAATGCGCACTCTTCTGCTGTGGCTGTTGTTGTTGTTTAGTCGTTTAGTCGTGTCCGACTCTTCGTGACCCCATGGACCATAGCACGCCAGGCACTCCTGTCTTGCACTGCCTCCCGCAGTTTGGTCAAACTCATGTTCGTAGCTCCTGTGGCTAAGGCACAGGAAAGCAGCATGACCCAAGTGTTGTTAGAAAGACTGGACTAGCAGCAGCCATGGTTAGGGAGAAATGAGAATGGAGGAGAATAGGATCGTGTGGCCAGAGGAAGAATTGTTCTTCCATTGGTTGGGAGACATAGTTGCATGTGGGTCAGGAAAAATAAGGAAGAGCGAATTCTGCCCTGGGGGGTGCCACAGGCTCATTTCGCAAACTAGAGTGGAAGATGTTGAAGCCTTGGAGCTTCAACAACAATAGAGGGTGTAGTTTCAACTACAGTACAGTACAGTATATTTGCAACAAAAGCATTCCTGAATGCTTTGGCTTTGTTGTAAGTGATTTATGGAAAACCAGTTCACTTATCTTAGCTAGTTTAAAAGAAGGGCTTTGTATTTTGAGGGTAATGTTCCCTCTGCTCACTAGGCAGTACAATGCAATTTGCCTGAAGCAGACTCTGTTAACTAGTACAGCACTCAGAATCAGTCTCCAGTTTTTGCTCATATAAAGACCGCCACGTTTCTCCTTATTGTCTATCAGGAGCCCCATTGGTTTTGTTTAAAATGTGAGGCCGTTCTGAGTTTTCAGAAATCAGGACCAGCCTTTGAGACTTCATCCCAGGATCTGGGTAACTTGATACCTGCAGCGCCTAGCAAAGACTAATTCAATCAGTCTGCAACCTCCATCTTTAAATCTAAATGCAGACCTCATGGCTACAACAGCCAGCTTAATTTTGAGCTGAATTGCTGAGAAACAAATAGTCAGACCATAGAAAACATACCGTAATTGGTAGAGAGGGCTCTGTGTGATGTTATTTCCCCTCTTCTCATGGGAGGGAAAGGGCACATGTAACTTTCATTGCACTCCCTTTCCCCTTTCTCTCTCTCTTCAACCACCCATAAGGGCAAACTTGCCCTGCTTGCTCCAGTCCTAGGCATATGCTGGAGACAGCTTTTACTGTAAATATAAGTATTTTACCTGTCCAGTTTTTGCTACTGCAGTAGCTGAAAATCAATGCAAGGCTACTGAGTAAGTACAGTGGTACCTCGGTTTATGAACACAATTGGTTCCGGAAGTCTGTTCATAAACTGAAGCGTTCATAAACTGAAGCGAACTTTCCCATTGAAGGTAATGGAAAGTGGATTAATCTGTTCCAGATGGTCCGCGGAGTACTTAAACTGAAGCGTTCATAAACTGAAGTGAACTTTCCCATTGAAAGTAATGGAAAGTGAATTAATCCGTTCCAGACGGGTCCGCAGAGTACTCAACCTGAAGCGTACTTAACCCGAAGCATGGGTGTAATTGGTTCTGGAAGTCTGTTCATAAACTGAAGCGTTCATAAACTGAAGTGAACTTTCCCATTGAAAGTAATGGAAAGTGAATTACCGGTAATCCGTTTCAGATGGGTCCGTGGCGTTCATAAACTGAAAATTCGTAAACCAAGGTGTTTGTAAACCGAGGTTCCACTGTAAATCATATTTTAAGCTTACTCTTCGGCCTGTTGCCCCATTTATTTGTTAAGCAGGTTAAAAAAGCCAGCTTGCTTTGCTGCTAGGAGTGGGACCTTAAACTTTGTTCGTTCTGCACATGTGGGGGGCCTGGGGGGGATAAATTGCAATTAATATATTCTCCAGTCCACCTACACCTACCATAAGGTGTAGGGAGGAAAGAAAGAGGCAGCAAAGAGTTTCAATAATTATTGAAGAAATATACAGAATGATATGGAGAAACCTATTTGTGCTGTGGTTCTTGGTTCCACTATTCTGGCAGCAGTTTGCTTTAGTTTGGGGGCATCTTCTAGCAAGAGAAGCTGGAAACAGGTGCACACTGGGTTGTTATGCAGATCAATGCCACCATCAGCCTATACTGATGTTTCAGCCGGGCTACAGCTCTAAAACACAGACCAGGTTTTTGGATACAGATATGCCTATTCAATTGCTGCTAGCGTGGTGTAGTGGCTAAGAGTGGTAGACTCGTAATCTGGTGAACTGGTTCGCTTCCCCGCTCCTCCACATGCAGCTGCTGGGTGACCTTGGGCTAGTCACACTTCTCTGAAGTCTCTCAGCCTCACTCAACTCACAGAGTGTTTGTTGTGGGGGAGGAAGGGAAAGGAGATTGTTAGCCGCTTTGAGACTCCTTAAGGGAAGTGAAAGGCGGGATATCAAGTCCAAACTCTTCTTTTTCTTCTTCTTCTGCTCCATTCTTCCGTTGGGGTGATCTTCTGCAGTCTGCAGTGCAGAGAAGGGAAATGGCAAGTTGAGTACTGTACTTATAGAGCAGCTCACACAGATGATGGAGAGGTGGCAGCACTGGAAATCCCACAGCTTCTTGCATGTACTCTGGGCAGTGACTTCCTCTTGTATTGGTGCTAAATACTCAGCCCCAAAGACTGGAAACTCTTGTTTGGAGGTACCTGGGCTCCTAATATACTTTTGTCTTGTACGGTTTGCAACCAATCATGTGGAGTCACAACCTAACCTCAGGCTCAGCTCACTGCACTGCCTTAGACAAGCCCTTCTCTTTTAGCCTCAGGCCCTCATCAAAACTCTGAGATTGCTAACGCAGGCCTACCTTACAGGGTTGTTGTAAGGATTGCCAAGTTAATGTATGTGAAGCACTTTGAGCATAGAAGAAAGGTTATTGCAGAGCATGGGTGAGGACCCACTGGCCAGGGGGCAAACCGTGGCCCTCAAGGCCTTTCCACCTGGCCCTTGGGACTGTGCCCAGGCCACATTTCACACTGGCTCTGCTCCATGCCCTCCTGGAGTGCTTCTTGAGCTGGGATAATGCCTCTAGCTTGGGCTGGAGGGAGTGATGTGTGTGTTGGAGTGGAGGATTTTAGGTTAGAAACCTAATTGCCTTGCCCATTTTTGCCTCTGGTCCCACCCACTACTGGCATGGCCTCTGGATTGTTAGAGTTCCCCAACCCAGTAGCAGAGAAGTACGATTATTAATGTGCATAAAATGAATGTGCATAACTACACGAAAAAAAACCTGGTCAGCGTAATTCTTTCCTGATGCATATGAGCATGCATGAAAAGGGGAAATTGTAGTGGACGCAAAATAAAACTTGCCCATCATCCCACATAGCTCCTGATTTTCAGTTTGCTGAACCAGCCCTGCACAAAATGGGAGTCAGTCTACCTGCCGTGCAGACCTACCTGTCTTCAGTCACCATATGCAGGACTACATACTGCCTTCAGGGGAAGGGCTGCAGCTCAGTGTCGGTGCAGATGCTCTGGGTGCAAAAGGTCCCTAGATCAATCCCTAGCATCTTGTCTTAAACCCTGGAGAGTCACTGTGTCATGGGCTTCGCCTGCTGAACAGCAGCCTGAAGGGGGAGAAGGCGGTGTGACTCCATCTGTAGCTGATCAGCCTTCAAGGACACAGAGGAGGAGGCACTGATGAGAACCAGCTGGCTTCAGCCTTCTTAAGAAGAGCTTCCAGCAGCAGTTAGATGCTGGTAACAACGCTTGTAGTTCCTGGTGCTTTCTTGCTGCTTCCTTGGATTCCCTAACTCCTGAACCATCTGGCCATGTAGATTGCTGCTCGCCTGGCCCTAGGACTGGAGCTGACTTTGGATGCTGACTTTGCCTCCGGGCAAGTACACCTCAGAGACTCTTCTGGCTGGCTGGCTGGCCGGCCTCCCACTCCGCTGTATGTTGTTACTCAGCATGAGACTACGACACACTGTCCGTCAAGTGTCAGCATTCCTGGACTAGATGGACCAGTTGTCTGCTTCGGCAAAAGGCAGTTTCCTGTGTTCCTAAAGTTTTGCTACCATGCAACAGATGGGTCCCCATCAGCTCCAAAGCTGCTTAACGGAGCGTTTCCTTGTACTTCTGCCTTGGACACTGCCAGAAATGAGAGCAGGACAACGGAATGACAACTGAAGGACCTGTGGAAGCCAGAGTCTTGCAGGCAGAGCTGGACCTGAAATAGACCTCAAGCGTCGCCTCCACCCAGCAGCTGGAACAAGGCCTGGAAACGGGGGCTGCTGAGTCATCACATTTTCCACAGAGCAGTGGAAGCCGCTGCAGGGAGTACGGGGGTAGGGGAGAGGGGGGCGGAGAGGCTGCATAGCCCATTGTAATTGAAAACAGAGCAGGCAGCAGGCAGAGGCCGGTTGCCAAAGGGGGATCTTGCCAAAGGGGGACCTCCAGATCTCCGTCGCAGGGACTCTTCTGAGCTGCCGGAGAGGAAGCGGGCAGAGGGGAGAGAGCTCAACCTATCTAGCTGGAGAGAATGCCGTAAAGCAGGGTGGCTTCAGATCTTGTCAGACTACAACTCCCATCACCCTCAGCCAGTAGGGTCAACAGTCAGGGGTGATGGCAGTTGCTGTTGTCCCACAACAAGTGGCAGGCACTACATTGACTACCCCTGCTCTGAAGAGAGAGAGAAGGAATGGTAGTGTGTGGAGAGGAAGAAAGACCTTCTCTGTACAGGCTCTGTGTTTTGTCAAGATCATGTAAAAGTTGCCTGAAATACCCCAAGATTTGGTAGTTTAATGGGGCAGGAGTGGGGAACCTCAGGTCTAGGAGCCTCTATCCAGCCCTCAAGACTCTCCCTAGGGCTGGGCCATGCCCCTCCTCAGGCCATACTCTGCTTCATGCATTGCCTGACAGGATCGTGTCCTTGAACTCTTGCTTGCCTGGATAGAAAGATGTCTGTGCGTAAACCTTTGATTTATGCTGAACAAAGGTAAGAGTCACATTTTTTGCCCCACTCACTCTTGCCTCTAGCCCCACCCACTACTGGCAGCATGTGGCCCCTAGAGGCTTCCCCATAAGAGAATGTGGCTCTCGGGCAGAAATAGGTTCCCTGCTCCTGCATTAGACAGGGCTTAACAACTGGAACGGTGTTGGGGGCAGGTATTCCCAGATAGGGGAGAGAAGTGATGCACCAGCTGAAATTCATTTTCACAAAACTCTCAAAGGTCCATCTTTGCACCTGGGCACACCTTTAAGCAATGAATATGACCCCCTCCTGACCCCTGTCCCATACCAGCATCGTGCCAGTGTGCATGACTTAGCAGGTCTCTGTAGCGTTTCTATAGCTTTTCAGCAGCATCGCTGCCAGGTCTTCTGTGCCAACACCTGGTGGCACAGTACACATGCCAAACGGGTTAGGCCAGTTTTCAGGAAGTTAGAGTGTACCGAATTAATCTGCCTTATAATGCCGTGACCTGCTTCTCGCAGCCTCAGCAATGGAGGAATCAAATTTCCCTTCAAGCTAAACAGCAGCTAAGGTGGAGAATTTCATGCCAAAGTTCAACCTTGTTGCAGTTGGACTCCCTATGGGGTCCCTCTCTCTCTGCATCCTATGTTTCCTCCAGATGTTGCTGGACTGCATCTCCCATCATACCTGAGCACTGGCCACACTGGGTGGGCTGGTGGAAGTTGGGGTCCAACAACTTCTCGAAGGTCACAGATGATCCACACCTGTTTTAGACTATCCATCCTGAGATGTGTTTTCAGTACCAAACTATCTCACCTGCAAGCCACTCTTGGCTCCTTTTTCAGCCTCTATACAGGAAATATTCCGCCTTGCAACCACCCTGCTTCGTTTTGAGAAGCTAGACCAAAGGCTCTTGTCCTTAACCCCTTCTATTTACCATCCACCCACATACCGAATGACAACAGTGAGGAACATTTATCCCCGCATCAAACTTTCTTAATCCTGTCCTGCCAACAAAATTCTCCTGTGCTGGTCCTGGCTGACTACTACTTCTCGGTGTCAAAGGAGTCCAGATTGCCAAACACAGGAGCATTGTGGGAGGAATGTGGTGGGGTTGTGTGTTGTCTTCGAAATGGGCCTGGTGGGCAGAAACACACCCCAGCAAGGAGAGATGCTTTCTGAGCCCAGAGTCTGGGACTGCTTATTCCAAAAGTGAAACGGGAGCCCTCTTGGTGCATGTAAGGTGTGATGGGTTTATTTGCTTTACTGAATAACTGTGTGGCATCCTGGTTCATACCTGACAGAATGGAAGTTAAGCGACGAACTTTCCACCTTTCTGTATGCCGTATCCCATGCCGCGTGTCCTACTTGACAGAGGACAGTCCTCTATTTAAAGGAGTCCTTTGCTCAAAGGGCTGTCTGGTCCAAGTGCAGTTTAAAGATGAAGAACCATAGGGGAGAGCAGGGGGCTTTAAGGCAGCTGATCCACAGTGAGCCCCTGTTGAACAAACTGACAGCACAAGCCTACACATGCCTTCTTTGGGGTAAGCCACATTTAACTCCATGGGGCTTACTCCTGGGTAAGTGGCCATGAGATTGCAGCCTGAGAAAGCACACAAGTCACCTTTTCATGGCCTTCCTCATTATGGTGGGATGCATTTCTGTTTATATTATAGTGACGAAATGCACAAATTGTATGCAAATCTGTGTCCACGCTTGTCACCCTTTCTGGTGAAGCATTTCCTCTATTTTGGTAATGTTTGTGTGGCCGCTCTATCTGCTACAGGACCTCACGCCCTGTTCTGTTCCACCCCCACCCCTCCAATACAGCAGCAGGCCTAGAGCCTACCTGGAACCAAAGGAACCAGGCCAAATTCAAAGTGTTCCTTCGGTATTAGTATATAAAGCCCTTAACAACTTGGGACCAGTTTACCTGCATATAGGTATGCGCCCTCTTGACTGCTTCAATCTGCAGAACTGGTGTTATTACAGGTGCCACATAATACCTATTCTGCATGTGGAAGAAATAAATATTTTAGTATGGCAGCTCCCAAATTTTAGAACTGAGGCAAGGTGCCTTTGCTGTACTCTTTTTGACACCTGCTAAAAATATTCAGATGTGTAAGAATCCTGATGTGTACTCTAATCTTATCTTAAGTTTATTAAAGGTAAAGGAACCCCTGACAGTTAAGTCCAGTCGCGAACGACCCTGGGGTTGCGGTGCTCATCTCGCTTTACAGGCCGAGGGAGCCAACATTTGTCCGCAGGCAGTTTTTCCAGGTCATGTGGCCAGCATGACTAAGCCACTTCTGGCGAAACAGAGCAGAGCACAGAAACACCGTTTCTCTTCCCACCGGAGCGGTACCTATTTATCTACTTGCATTTTGACGTGCTTTCAAACTGCTAGGTTGGCAGGAGCTGGGACCAAGCAACAGGACGAGAGCTCACCCCGTCGCGTGGATTCAAACCGCCGAGCTTCCGATCAGCAAGCCCTAGGCTCAGTGCTTTAGAAGACCATGGCGCCACCCTCGTCCCCTTTAAGTTCATTAGTAAATTTAATTTTTCAAATGGTTTTCAATAGTTGCTTTTAACTGTTTTTACTGATAATGTTATTCTTTTTGTAAACCTCTTTGAAGTTCCCCCCAATCAAGCGCTGTATAAATTTAATAAAATAAATAAAAACAGGTGCCCCCTGTTTACCATCCATCCATATCTTTAAAGGTCTATCTTTTTTCCCCCTGGGTGCTACATCCAGAACAGGATAGCTTTTATCCTTCTCAGACCACATGACAACTTGGATTAATTACTTTCTGCACAGCAACAGCCACTTCTGAAGAACGAAATGTTCTTATTGTGAAACTAATGGGATCCTTGGAGGCATTTTACATTTTAAAGTCTACTAACGGTCAAAAGTGTGCTGAGTAGGGTGTGGGAGAGACATGCCTTGCACACTATGGCTTTAAGGTACATTTGAAGCACACACCCACACACCCCAAAGAATTCTGGGTACTGTAGTTCGTTACGGGTTGCTGGCAGTTGTAACTCTGTGAAAGGGGGAACTACAATGCCCAGAATTCTTCGAGGAAATGAATGTGCTTTGAAGGAATAGTGAGCACAGTGTACATAGCCCGAACTGAAACTGGGGACCCCAGCATTGGGGACATCTTCTTGGGGAAGCTGGATGCCTCTCTGTTCCTTCCTGCTGTTGTCCCCCAAAGTTCACTGCCTCTCCTGGCTCTGCAATGCGCACTTGGCGCGCACGGCTGCCTCCTGCCTCTCAGTTATGCACAAGGCCCAGCTAACAAGTCCCAGCTGGTCCTTGTGCAGTTAGTTGTGTGGGTGGCTTGCTTGGGCTCGTCCCAATCCTCTCTCTAAACATCCAGATCCCTGCCGAGAAAGGGAAGCAGCTTCCAAGAACTGCACTGGGGTGGGGAGTGGTTTGAACCTGCCTGCCTTAAACCATCACCTAAGCCATGTGTTGCTCCCAGGGGAAGCCATGTGTCTTTGCTTCCAAGCCCTCTACCTGAGCATGGAGAGGATCTTCTTCCTCCTTCCTCCTTCTTTCTTCCTTCTTCCCTTTGCCTTTGCCCTGCCCCTTTCCAGAGCCAGCTCCCTAGCTTTGGGTTTGTATTGAGCCAGAGCTCATTAGAGAGAGAGAACATTTTAAAGCTATAGGAACATAAGAAGAGCCTGCTGGATCCGGTCAATGGCCCAACTCGTCTGGCATCCTGTTCTCGCAGTGGCCAGCCAAATGCCTGTGGGATGCTTGTCTGCTTGGCATAAGTGCAATTCCCAGCAACTGGGAAGCATGATGCCTCTGTGGAGGGAGGTCAAAGGCACCATACCTAGTAGCCATTGGTAAAGGTAAACGTAAAGGACCCCTGGATAGATAAGTCCAGTCAAAGGCGACTATGGGGTGTGGCACTCATCTTGCTTCAGGCCAAGGGAGCCAGCGTTTGTCCACAGACAACAGCGTTTGTGGCCAGTATAACTAAACTGCTTCTGGGGCAACGGGACATCATTATGGGAGCTAGAGCACACAGAAATGCTGTTTACCTTCCTGCCACCTATTTATCTACTAGCACTGGCATGCTTTCGAACTGCAAGGTTGGCAGAAGCTGGGACAGAGCAGCGGGAGCTCACCCCGTCATGGGGATTCGAACCACTGACCTTCTGATTGGCAAGCCCAAGAGGCTCAGTGGTTTAGACCACAGTGCCACCCGCATCCCCTGAGTAGCCACTGTCCTTGTCCTTCAGGGATTTGTCTAATCCTCTTTGAAATCCATCCAAGTTGGTGGCCATCACTGCCTCTTGTGGCAGTGAGTTCAATAATTTAAATGTAAGTAAATTCTTTTTACTTTCAACTATGGTAATCCAGAGTGGTGTTGAGTCTCAGCTTCCTTCTCTTTTGCCACCTCTTTGTCCTTGAAGAAGTCATTGGGGAAGAGGATGTGGACAAAAATTAGTTGGCTCTGCTTGTCAATGGCTCTGGCGCCACCTACTGTTGGCCTCCCTGCCTTCAGCCCTTCCCAGAGGGCACCAGCCACTACTACCCATCACTTCTGTTGAAGCAGAATTCAGCATACATATGTGAAATAGGAATGGGGGAGCATCTTTGCCTCAGACAGCAAATTATCTTGGGCCTTCCCTGTTTGTTTCCAACATTAGCTAGACAGATGCTTCTGATAGCTTTTAGAAGCCTATCGTGAAGTTGTCCCGAGCAGTTAAAAAAATCTAATTTCAACTTTTCTGGTTTCAAGTGGCAGCTGGAAACGTGATGTGAAAATCCCCCAAAGGAGAGCATTGGTAAAAGAAGTCCATAAGTTTTCAAATGGAAGATTTAAAAGCAATCTTTGGATATTTGTGGCTAGTGGTGCTGGTTGGCAGGTACTGTTTCAAGTCGTGAATGGTGCTGGGGTCTGCTTGGGGATCCAGCTGAGAAGTGAAATTAAAGGTGAGCATTAGTGATTAATTAGATGCCAAGGGTTTCCTTTGCAGCTGCAAGGCAAGCTGAGGTCATGGTCTGGAGCATGAAAGTTAGGAGGGGCAGCGAGGAGATCAGCGGGAGCTGCCACAGCCTTGAGACAGGCAGAGTTTGATGACAGAAGTGAAATAAATGAAGATTAATAGCTTGCAGATCAAGGCAGAAGCTCGGGGAACAGAGCACAGCAGAAACTAGCTGATTAGTAGCTTGTAGGAGCCATCCTCTTCTTGCAAAGCTTAGGAAGGATTTGTGTAGCTGGAGCTGCCAGGAAAGGGAAATATTGTTCAATTGAAATGCTTGGCAGGATTGCAGGGAACTGTGCCCTCTAGTGGTGTATACATATATTGGCTTAATACTGTATGCCTGATTTGAAGAATATAACCATAGGAACATAGGAAGATCACTTGTACTGAATCAAATCATTGGTCTATCTAGGGTCAGTATTGCCTACACTGACTGGAAGCAGCTCTTCTGGGTTTCAGACAGCAGTCTCTCCTAAATTTACTTGGAGATGCTAGGGAATGAACCTGGGGCATTCTGCTTGCAAATCATATGCTCTAGCACTGAGCTATGGCCCTTACGCAGGGAGACTGGTACATACTGTACTATAAATCCCATGGCCAGGCACTGTTGCAGAGCCAGGGTTGTGATGCTATCCTTTTGGCTGTTATTAAGGCTGTTAGAGATTATATGGGTACAGACAGTGCTATTTTTCTAGAAAAAGAGGTGCCAGAGCTCACCACGAACTTCTCCATTATTCTCTTAGAACGGCAGTGGCACCCACCTCATGCGATTAGAGGCTGGCTGGCTGCCAAGCTTTTCGGTACATGGCCCTGAAAGCGAAGCTTTGGCTATGGCTTAAGCTATGCTTTAAACCCGTGGGTTTGGCCCCCCCTTGATATTGAGGGATGATTTTCAATTATCCTGGAAAAGGGAGGTCTTAGATGAAGTACAGACTTGTGGACTGTCACATCTTTACTTGGAGTCTATGACATAAAGTCAAGCTAGAGCCGTGATTGCTCAGAGATTGGGCGATATTGCTAGACAAGAGGACATAGCCTGTGTGAAACCAGGGATGTTCCTGGGGGAGCAGATCTATCAGGTTACACCAGTTCCTTATCTCGCGGTAATCCACTACGTGGAATACCTCAGACTCCTCACTGCGGCCAGATTGAACGTCCTCGAATCTGCGGTATTATGGGGAAGGTACAGGGGAGTTCCATACGATCAGAGAACTTGCCATTGTGCCTTGGGTGAGGGAGAGTCCACCGAACATATCCTCCTGAGTTGCCCTTTCTATGTAGATTTAAGACAATGTATCATAGCCCCATGCCTATTTCAGCTTAGCTGTCTATCCAGAGAAAGTCAGGTTGTACATTTGTTGAATAATCCCACTGGGAAAACAGCTTCCTTGGTGGCCAAATTTCTCTTCCTAGCTCTCAAGCGTCGTAAGAGTAAAATCGACTGCATCTGTATAGCCTTTATTAGTGCTGCCCATGTTTTATTTTAGTTTTCAGATGTCTTAGATGTTTTAACTTTGTACTGAGAATTGTATCTTTTCTGACTGATGGTCGAATAAAGAATGATGATGATGATGACGACAGATACCGTACTTTTCTTCCCTTTTCTTTTTCTATCCCTCAGAAGCCTCATCTTCCAGTGAACTGTTGGTTTCCTTTTTTAAAGGTTTTCTAAAAGATTAGTCATGCAGGACTGTGTGCACACTCACAGCTCTAAAAAAAAAGGGGGGGAATACTCTGGGTTCTGTTTGCACACTCTTTGCTTTGGGTGCACTCTACTCACATACGCCTCACAAATTCCACAGCTGAATTCTGCAGCCTGTATAAATCATGCAAGCGGAGTGCATTAGCGCAAGTTCTCGTTTTGCTAATAATGGGTGAGGGCAAGGTTTTTAAATAAACTGTACAAGGCACTGAAGTTTCCCTCTCAGCCAGGGGAAATGTTGCTTGGCAGGAATTGCCCACTCTTTCAAGAAAAACATTCCAGCCACAAGGATGAGAAACTTCCATTCTCTCTCTCTCTCTCTCTCAACAAAGGTTCTCAGGATCCTGAACTTTGAACCCAGGTTTCTACACTCCCAAGTAGTAAGGGCACACACACAGCCTTCATCACCCTCAAATGCACTTTTGCATTGCTGGGGGGGGGGGTATATGCACTTGTCACAAAACAAATGAAAAACTGAACGAAATGGGTCTGTTTGGTTCAACCTTTCTTCATTACAAAAGGAATGCCATCGTGAGTAACAAGTGGGGATAATTGGGTTCCTGTTTGCTCTCCTATGGTATCTGCATTCACAGGAAGCTGTCTTTTGTTGAGTCAGAGCACTGGTTCAGCGTTTTAGACAGATGTTGTCAACCCTATCCGATGACACCAGAGATTGAACCTGGGATCTGTTGCATTCAAAACATATGTTCTGCCACTGAGGTATGACACCTTCATCCCCATCACTCATGTGAGAATGTGTGTTACCTTTCTCCAACACATCAGCTGAATTTAGTGTCTGACACCCACACAGATGAGTCTGCCAGTGGAGGCTGATGTTCCCTCTTCCCTGGATGCCCCAGAACAACACAGTGCTCAGTCCAGGGCATTCGGGGGGGGGGGTGTAAATGGCAGCTGCCAGGAGATGGCTGCAAAAATTAACTCCATTAGAAAAAGGTAAAGGGGTAGTAAAGGAGGAAAGTAACAAAACAAATTATTTTTTTAAAAAACAACAGCACCAGCAACTAAACACTTGTGGTTTAAACAAATAAATGATTCAATGAATAAAAAATACCAGTGGCCCAGAGATGGAAAGAAGATAAAGTCTTGACCAGAGATGAATGGCTGATGAAGATGATAGACTATGCAGAGATGGCGAAACTGACGGGGAAAATCAGAAACCAGGAATGGAGGAACTTTAAGAAGGAATGGGGAAAATTTGTCATGTACCTGAGAGAACACTGTAAACAATGCAGGTGGCGCTGTGGTCTAAACCACTGAGCCTCTTAGACTTGCCAATCAGAAGGCAGACGTTCATATCCGCGCAATGGGGTGAGTTCCCGTTGCTCTGTCCCAGCTCCTGCCAACCCAGCAGTATGAAAGCACGCCAGTGCAAGTACTGTAGATAAATAGGTACCGCTGCGGCGGGAAGGTAAATGGCGTTTCCGTGCACTCTAGCTTCTGTCACGGTGTCCCGTTGCACCAGAAGTGGTTTAGTCACGCTGGCCACATGACCCGGAAAGCTGTCTGTGGACAAACGCCGGCTCCCTCGGCCTGAAAGCGAGATGAGCACTGCAACCTGTCACGGTCCGGTCAGCGGGCGTCGGGACCAGAGGCAAGATGGTGGTGAAGAAGCAGGGTCGAGGAGCAAGGCAGAGGCGAAGGTCCACGGGGCACGAAGCAAGGCGAAGGCAAAGCAAGGGTCCAGGAACAAGAAGCAAGGCGAAGGTCCACGGGGCAAGAAGCTAGGCGAAGGTTCAAGGAACAAGAAGCAAGGCGAAGGTCCACGGAGCAAGGATCAAGACGTCGACAAGGCAAGGGTCCACGGAGCAAGGATCAAGATGTCGGCAAGGCAAGAGTCCACGGAGCAAGGATCAAGGCGTCGGCAAGGCAAGGGTCCATGGAGCAAGGATCAAGATGTCAGCAAGGCAAGGGTCCATGGAGCAAGGATCAAGACGTCGGCAAGGCAAGAGTCCACGGAGCAAGGATCAAGACGTTGGCAAGGCAAGGGTCCAAGGAGCAAGAATCAAGGCGTCGGCAAGGCAAGGGTCCGAGGAGCAAGGATCAAGAGGCCAGATGCAACCAGGCAGGGATAGCGTTGCTGTGGCAAAGAGCTGAAGGGAAAATGCTGAGCTTTTATCCCTCCCAGCTCCTGCCACCAGGTGCAGTGAGATCTCAAGTGGCCTCACCTGGGTGACTACTCCTTGCCTCTCCAGCACAAGCTGAGGACTTCACCTGTGTGGGCACGCCTTGCTTCTCCAGCACAAGCTGAGGCATGCCCCAGCCCTGCAAAGCACTACAGGCCCCAGAGCCTGACTCCTGCCCATACTCCTGACACAACCCCATAGTCGCCTTTGACTGGACTTAACCATCCAGGGGTCCTTTACCTTTACCTTTTACCTAAACAACTAACAACTTTGGCAGGATTTGAGTAACGCTTGTAATGTACTAAAAAAAAAACTAAGGTAAAAATTATTTAAGAGAAATAGAGGAAATAAGTGCAGCAGTTGAAAAAAGATTGAAAATGGTAACCATGGAAGGGTGGAGGGGAGTCAAAGGATTCAAGGAATTCTAAATGATGATGATGAGGAGGAGGAGGAGGAGGAGGAGGAGGAGGAGGAGGAGGACGACTAATGTTTGAATTTAAATATGCAATGTAAAACCAATTAAAAAGATTTGTTAAAAAAAGGAATAGAATAAGGAATTTTTTTAAAAAAGAAAGTGCATGCTTTCTTGTATTGTTCTCCATATTCCTTACAGGTTTTGGAAGTAGCAGTGCAGAGGAAAAACCTGGGACTGTGGGGCAGAGGGGGTGGGGGTGGGTGAGGTTTGAGCCTTTCTCTCCACACCACTTCTCAGCTGAAAATCCCCACCTCCCCAAGGTGCTGTTTCCCATCCCCCATCCCAAAAGGTACAACTTGCTCTAATGAGACCTTTGGAGACAAATAGTTATTTTCAGCCAGAGAAGGGTGCGGCGCAAAAGATGATGTCCCTCCTCGTGTACCGTGGCACCAGTTTGGATTGTTCTCGCCCCCCCCCCCTCACCATGGCTGCTGTTTCTATTAATAATAATAAAAAATCAAGGGAGAGATCATCACATGATTAATGTCTAATGACGGCCTGATTGTATGCATTGCACTTCATTAGAATTCTGCTCAGGCTGGGCCAGGGCCTCTGGCAATTATGCTGTTAGCTGGCAGCCAGGGGGGTGCAGAGGAGGAACTTGCAGCAGCAGAAGGCATTGGATGGGAGGGGGCAGCTGAGTAATTCTAACAGTCAACAGCCACAGAGGAAAAACAGTGTGACTGTTTGCTACAGCTTGCCACAGTCTCCAGAGGGAGGAAGATGTGGCTCGGTTGCAAATCCAGGGCAGTTAATCTTGGACCTGTGGGGATATTTTCAGGAACTCCAGTCTCCCATTTCCACCCCATCTGCTTCCAAATGCAGAAAATCTGAAGGCCAAACTAGACATAAAGCTTAGGTTGCCAGGTGAAAAAAAATATTTTTTAATCAGAACTTTGACTTTTGATTATTTTGGCCTTTTTGCCTGGGTGGGATGCTGTGGGCCACATTTTTTTAAAACCTTTAGGGTTTTTTTTAATGCTGGTTTTAATATATGTATGTGTTTGTCTGTTTGCTTAAAATATTGTAAGTCACTTTGGCTTGACAAAGAAAGTGACCTATGCATTTAATAAATAAATAAAGATAAATAGGCAGAAGATTCGGTTGTAGGACTTAATATTAGGGTTGGGTGAAGACTGAAGGCAAATTGGAAGTTGAAAGGTTTTTCAGATTTCTTTTGATTTGTGGTGTGCATCTTCTCTTCTTAATAAAGCCTGAATAGCAAGCTGGCAATCTAGCTGATTAAACTCTGAAATGATCCCAAGGCAGATCAGAGCCTACTGGCGGTTTCATTTTGCAGAGGGTCCTAGCATCTAAGAAAGAACTGAGCCGTTTTTTAACCACTTCCTCTTCCACCTCCTCCGCTTTCTTTGCCTCTTTCTCTCAAACCACCCTGTCAATTTCGCTTCCTGTTATTGATGATTTCACCTGAAACTCAAAGGAAGGTCAGAAAGGCCTTTTTTAAAATAAATAAATAAATGCAATGAATTCTATGTCTGCACGTGTTAACAAAAATCTACGCATTACTTATTTGGTAATTCTGCTGACGGTTATTAGCAAAATGCAAATATTCCAATGGAGTTCTGCATCGGACCATTTGCATTTGCAGAAGAGAGTTGTTTTTATACGGGATATATATGAGTCCCATGGACTGCAAGAAGATCAAACCTATCCATTCTGAAGGAAATCAGCCCTGAGTGCTCACTGGAAGGACTGATCCTGAAGCTGAGGCTCCAATACTTTGGCCACCTCATGAGAAGAGAAGATTCCGTGGAAAAGACCCTGATGCTGGGAAAGATTGCGGGCACTAGGAGAAGGGGACGACAGAGGACGAGATGGTTGGACAGTGTTCTCAAAGCTACCTACATGAGTTTGACCAAACTGCGGGAGGCAGTGCAAGACAGGAGTGCCTGGCGTGCTATGGTCCATGGGGTCACTAGCACCTGCCAGCATGGTCAATGGGCAAGGATGGCAGGGGTAGTAATCCACCATCATTACTGAGGCTTACCTAAGTGGCCCCATGTTGGATAGTGTGTTGGCGAGGTCTGTGCAGGTGCCAGACAGAGCCAATGGGGCCCTCCCACCAGTGTGTCTATGCAGCTCCCATGCTACTGGCATCTTCTCTCCCCCCGCAGGTGCCTTCCAGGTAAGCTGCAGTGATGCTAGTGTCAGGACTCAGGAGTATTGCTCCCCACCACCACCACGCCAGCCACTCTGAAGCCACAGTGTAAAATGGAAGCGTTTGAAACCATTCTTCCCTTGCTGTTGTGGTGGGTGAGTTTGGGCTGGATGCCTAGAAAGCGGCATGTCTAATCTCAAGCTCTTCCCTGTTCTGGGTTATCCCTGCCGCTTTCAATCTGTGGGTAGACCTGTGCCATAAATGTAAAGCACATTCAATGCATATGACTTTTCCCAAAAGAATCCTGGGAACTGTAGTTTGCTCAGTATGCTGGGAATGGTAGCATTAGGCCCAAACCCTGATTTGTTTCCCTCCAGACAAACTGGGAGCTGTAACCAAGGTTTGTTCCGCAAAGTTGGGTCCACACTTGACGGGTCCTTTTCTGCTTACAGACTCTATTCTGCTTTTCTTATACCTTCTGAAACAGAGTAACCAACATTAATATTGGATTGAAGATAAGGTTCTTTGTGGCATCATCCAGCAGATATGAATCATAGAATCATAGAATCGTAGAGTTGGAAGAGACCACAAGGGCCATCCACTCCAACCCCCTGCCGAGCAGGAAACACCATCAAAGCATTCTTGACATATGCCTGTCAAGCCTCTGCTTAAAGACCTCCAAAGAAGGAGACTCCACCACACTCCTTGGTAGCAAATTCCACTGCTGAACAGCTCTTACTGTCAGGAAGTTCTTCCTAATGTTTAGGTGGAATCTTCTTTCTTGTAGTTTGAATCCATTGCTCTGTGTCCGCTTCTCTGGAGCAGCAGAAAACAACCTTTCTCCCTCCTCTATATGACATCCTTTTATATATTTGAACATGGCTATCATATCACCCCCTAACCTTCTCTTCTCCAGGCTAAACATACCCAGCTCCCTAAGCCGTTCCTCATAAGGCATCGTTTCCAGGCCTTTGACCATTTTGGTTGCCCTCTTCTGGACACGTTCCAGCTTGTCAGTATCCTTCTTGAACTGTGGTGCCCAGAACTGGACACAGTACTCCAGTTGAGGTCTGACCGGAGCAGAATACAGTGGTACTATTACTTCCCTTGATCTAGATGCTATACTCCTATTGATGCAGCCCAGAATTGCATTGGCTTTTTTAGCTGCTGCATCACACTGCTGACTCATGTCAAGTTTGTGGTCTACCAAGACTCCTAGATCCTTTTCACATGTACTGCTCTCAAGCCAGGTGTCTCCCATCCTGTATTTGTGCCTTTCATTTTTTTTGCCCAAGTGTAGTACTTTACATTTCTCCTTGTTAAAATTCATCTTGTTTGCTTTGGCCCAGTTGTCTAATCTGTTAAGGTCATTTTGAAGTGTGATCCTGTCCTCTGGGGTATTAGCCACCCCTCCCATGAATTTGGGTTTCTTCCTCGATACCCTAATAGTAACTCTGATTGCTTTTCTGCCATGTTTGTCAGCTGAACATATTTTGTCCACACTGCTGCCCACATCCTTTCCATTTTCTTGCCTGCAGCTTGTTCAGAACTCAGCAATTTTCTACAGTGGAAAGAGACCTCCTCATTTTGGTTATCTGTATGAGATCTCAACTGCAGTGTGTTTCAACAACTGACCTTGTGTTGCCGTGTAATGCTGTGCAAACTTCCATTGTCTTCACCAGCTTAAATACTTCTGTTTCAATGCACAGTTTTTGTCTGTTTATTATTGCTACCCCCTCCCTTTCCTTATTATTTAGGTTCTTAAATAAAGCTTTATTGCCCAATGTATCAACAGCATCCAAGAAGAATTCCCAACTCAAGCTACGTACACATGGCTGGCTTAAAACACAGCCAGGTCAAAGATTTTCTCAATACAGTTCAAAAGTGGTTTTCCCCAAACTACATCAAAATGTAGTATTCCATGAAAAACAACGGGATTGATGTTGTGGCTAACATCGTATGTACTCAGTGGTGGGAGTGCACTGCAGAGCCTAGGGCTTGCCGATCAGATGGTCGGCGGTTTGAATCCCCGTGACAGGTTGAGCTCCCGTTGCTCGGTCCCAGCTCCTGCCAACCTAGCAGTTCGAAAGCATGTCAAAGTGCAAGTAGATAAATAGGTACTGCTCCAGCGGGAAGGTAAACGGCGTTTCCGTGTGCTGCTCTGGATCGCCAGAAGCGGCTTAGTCATGCTGGCCACATGACCCGGAAGCTGTCTGTGCCTGCAGACAAATGCCGGCTCTTGCGGCCAGTAAAGTGAGATGAGCACCACAACCCCAGAGTCATCTGCGACTGGACCTAATGGTCAGGGTCCCTTTACCTTTACAAATACTTACCTGAGAATAAGTACTGCAGACCTCAGTGGAATAAGTAAACATGCATAGGATTGGGCAGTTAGTCATGGGTATCTCAGGACAACAGTGTATCTAACACGCAGAGAGATGGATTGATCTACTCCAGGCACCCCAACCTTTGGCCCTCCAGATGTTTTGGACTACAATTCCCATCATCCCTGACCACTGGTCCTGTTAGCTAGGGGATCATGGGAGTTGTAGGCCAAAACATCTGGAGGGGTGCAGGTTGGGGATCTACTCCTTTCTTGCTTTTTTTTTTCCAGGATGAATGCAGGGTTATACAGAATAAATTTGCCAGGATAACTTTACAATTCCATTAGTGTGGTAGGTAGAATGTCAAAGAGGGCATTGAGTCCAGCAAGCAAGAAAAGGGCAGAATCCTCCACAAAATCATTGTGGGTGGGTGATAACAAGCCCCAAGAATAATACAGAGGACATGCTATCGTCCTCCAGATCAAAATATTCAAGGAGAATTTGAAATGAAGGATGAGAGCAAAGAAGCACTCATAAGAGAAAATGTTGCAGTAATGGGTTCTTCACAAAGATTGGTCCAGTCACAACAAAGAGATGAAATTTCCAGATATTCTAAATGACCGTGCCCTAGAACAGTTGGTCATGGAAGCAACCAGAGGAGTGGCAAACCAGGACTTAATATTACGAGTGGTGCCCAGGACCTGGTGTGATCTGTAAATGTGTTTGACACAATTGGGAACAATGAGTCTAGTGCTATTAAATTAAATATGTATGTGAATGTCTAATTGCCAACATGGTCAAATTTGACTTTTTTAAAAAAAAACTTCCTCAAAATGAGGGGATCGGTAAAAAGGAAGTAGTAGCCTGAATAGGATGTTGGACCAAGTGGTCCTTTGATTTATTTCAACAAGAATCTTTTTATTTTGCTTTAGTGTCCTATTGTGTTCAAGAACCCTGCTGTAGCAGATTAAGGATGCTTCCAGGTGGGGGTTTAATATTACAGATTATTCAGATCTGTTTTTTTCTGTGTGCAAAATGGACGTGCAAATGCCCACACATTTTTCACAGGCATTTCAGTATTTCCTGTCCATATCAGTGGATGACTGAGGGAGTGTTTTTGTGCTGTGTCTGCTGGACCCTCACCTCAATCACAACTTCCCTGCCCTCTACTACCTTTCCCTCTTCTAGGTCTGCACACAAATATTTCTGTACTTGTGCACATGCTAATAAGGGCACATGCTAATAGTAATTGGGAGCTCGGTCTAACATTCCTTTTGATCCCTCAGATTTGCACAAAATCAAAAATTGTGCAAGCTAATTTACAATTGCTTGACTGTGTGCATTTGAACACGTCTTGGGTAGGGACATTAAACAAACAAAGAAAGAAACAAAAAACCTGAGGCGTGTGTGCAGCTAGCTGCACACATGCCCTTTCAGTACCTAACTGGCATAGCTGAATCAATAAATTAGAAGACAGGGACAAACACAAAGGCCATGCCTGCTGGTATGCACAGGAAAGACCAAAGTTGCTTCTCCTATACATATTGAAATATTGTCTGGGTATGGACTACTCTTGTCTAATTTGAATGGGGTGGTGGAGGAGTGGATTAACAGCTAAATAATGCTCAAATGTGGGCAAGCCCTTTACAAATTGCTCCTCTGAAATGGATTGCTAAAATCTGGATTTGCCATCAGTGTGGCACAATGGAATTGTTGCTCTGCTAGCTTTTGCCTATCGCTGGACTGTGGCCTTCAGAAGATTGCCCCGTCTGAGAGCCAAATTCCCACCCTTGATTCAAGGAGACATTCGGCATCTGTGTTATCTGCAACCAGAGATCTACTGTTTTCTGTTGGACAGCTGAAATATAGTGGTCCTTGGGGCAGAATGCTCAGAAAGGATCTGAGTCTCCACACTGCCTTGCGAGAGCTCCCCGGGGGGGCTGTGCAGCGGATGGAGCTGTGAAGTTTGTGGCCGGCACATGTGTGTGGGTGGCTGCAAGGGTGGAGCAAGAGGAGGAAGTGCCAGAGCAACCACCAGCATAGTGATAAGGAATTTCCTGCGCTCGCTTTTTATTTATTTATTTCACCGGGTGCTTGGTCATAAACAGCAAGAGAGATGGGTTTGCCGACAGCAGTGGGTGAGTGACTATCCAACCGGAACAGGGTGGGCATGGGAGAAAACCTCTGTGTCTGCTAAGTGTGTGTTGTGGAGACGGAGGGGAGAGGAAATAATGCCCAGATGCTGGGGCTGAACAGGAGTGCCATGCTGAAGAATGCCCATTTGATTTAAGGGGCCTGTGACTTCCCAATTGGTTTATGTGAACTTGGTTGCCCATAGCTCTGCTATTTGTGCCTTTCTCTTTCCTAAGATGGACTACCGTAGGAAAAACATGTTCCCTCCTCTGGCTCTGCAGGAATGGGTTCACTGTCCACAGGTTCTAATTTGGTGGATGTGCATGTGTGTTGATGTAAGCGGTAGTCTTGTTCCAGACCTTACACAGAGAGATTCCTTCTAGACTGGGGTTTTGTACCCACACCTGCAGGAAGTGGCATGTTCCAAAGACATCCATGTTTCTACATGAGGGTTTCCCAAACTTGGGTCTCCGGCTATTTTTAGGACTACAGTTCCCATCATTTCTGACCACTAGTCCTGCTAGCTAAGGATGATGGGAGTTATAGTACAAAAATAGCTGTGGGGACCCAAGTTTGGGAAACCCTGGTCTAGACATCCTCTGAGCGAGGCTCTATTAGGTGTACATGGGGCTTTTCGTTGCAGCCTCCTCCTTCCTAACAGGGGTGTGAGTGACATACAGGAAGTTGACAGAGCTCTCTTCAAGGAACTGCTTGCTTTTTGTGGTTTCTAGGTGTTCCTCCAGCCCCATGGGCTCGCTGACCCGCATGGCACCTGCTCTCAGGGTTCCTCGGGTGGCTGGCCTCTCATACCTCAGTCCAGAGAATCCTTTGCCGGCACAGCATGGTCCTCTCCTGTTCAGCATGCCCTAAAGTCGACCGTTTCAGCCTGCTACGTGAGCGAAAGAGGGCAGGAATGGAGAAGTGTCAGGAAGTCAAGAAGCATGTGCGTCTGCAGGATAGGTAAGTTGAGAGTGCTCTGTGTTCCAGGCTCAATGTGCAGATACGAGGGGCTGAGAGTTTATGTACAAGTCATTGTTCTAGAAAGCCACTTAACAGATGAAAAGGGGTGCTTTGGGAGAAAAGGGGACTCACAGCATCCTAGTGAGGATGCCCATACTTCCATGGGCAGCTTTATATGAACCAGGCTGCTTCCAGCGGCATGCAGCTGTACACAGGACCAGTGCTGAGAACAATGCCTGGAGCTTTTTAGAAATAAGACTCTGACTATGCTTAGTATTATAATTATCGTTTATTATAGTTATTTGCCACTTTTTACAAGAAGGTGTCTCAAAATGGCTTGCAATGGAAGAACAGGACTACCAAGGCATATTAAAGCCTATTATAAGACTGCAAGGAAAACCCCAAAAGGCTTATCCATAAATATATATAAGGGTGGGATGGGGGAACATCTCTTGGACATGTGACTTGAAATCATGGGACAAACGTCCTAAATTACTGGCTGCACCTCTACTCATTTTACTCAGCAACATGTCAACCTTCCCATCAACCTACCACTCTTCCCACTAACCCACCCTTTTCTAAACCCTCGCGCCTCCCGACCCCTCACGTGACACTGCATCCCCACCCCACCCCCACCCCCGGATCTTTCGCTTTCCACCTCATGCCATTGCTGCAGCCAAGTTGGATAAAGAGATGGCCCGGCAACATGAGCACTACAGGAAAGAGGCCAGAAGCGGTGGCTGGTCTGGGGATCTGCCACTGCCCCTCCTAGCCAGACTGGCTCTTTATCATAAGTGGTGGCATTGGCAGAAGCAGATTACCAGACTGGCAGACCCTGGCTTCTGACCACCTTCCTCCTTCTTGCATTGGGCTATTTTTTTTCACCCTAATTGGCAGCGGTACAAAACCAGTCAGTCTGGGGGTCTAGATCCAGGAGCAGAGGCCCCAGGGCAGGTAGGCAGAAGAGCCAGTGGAGCCGCTACAGTTGTTCCAGCTGACCCTTTGCAGCTTGCCTAGACCACCCATTCACTGCCTCTCATTACACTGTATTTCACAACACCACCTGTCTGTGGACAAGTGAACTGCAGGATGATGACATTCTTACATTATTATTATATAGTAAAAAAAGCAATTCTAACCCACAAACATACATGATTTCCATCAAATTAAGGGCTGAAGGCCTGGGTAAATAAAAAATCAGGTTTTTGCCTGATGCGTAAATGCAGAATGATTACGTCAGGTGTGTCTCCTATGGGAGAGCATTTTATAAGCAGGGAGCCACCACAGAAAAGGCCTTTTTTTGTCCTGTCACCCTCTGTACCTCCCTTAGAGGGGACACACAGAGAAGGGCATAACACTGGTATGAATTCTCCTTGCCCTGTTTATGCTTAGTCTGGAACATTTCTGTTCTGGAAGAATGAATGGACTGCCATAATCATTAGAACCAATTTGATGATTTTTTAAATATATCGTTGCAATATCAGTCTGAAACTGGGCCAACATAGGAACTCTCTGGCTGGTTAATGTGTGGCACTCATGAACTGGGGTCCCAATAACTGTGTAGTGACAATATTGCTTTGGTACTGTATGCTGCATATTCAGCGTATAATAGTTAAATCCTCAATCTCAGGCTTCCCTTCTAGTTTCTCTCAGTCTGGAGTAGCTGTCTAGGGCAGGCATCCCCAAACTTAGGCCCTCCAGATGTTTTGGACTACAGTTCCCATCTTCCCTGACCACTGGTCTTGTTAGCCAGGGATCATGGGAGTTGTAGGCCAAAACATCTGGAGGGCCGCAGTTTGGGGGGTGCCTGGTCTAGGGTACTTATTTATTATTTAGATTTGTTGTCCTCCCTTTGGCATAAGGTCCTTGGGTAGGTTACAAAAATGTAAAAATATAATATTAGAATTTAAAACAATTTATAATCAGAAAATGGAGGGGGAAGCATTGTCAATATACACTTGGCAAGTAAATGAAATTTACTTGCATCGTTCTATAAGATTTATGCAGGGTTAAAATTCCCTTTGATCCCAGTTACTATTGTGCATCTTTTCAGTAGCTTTCAGCAGCATATTTTACCCCTTTCACACAACTCTTCCACCCTATTCTATAGATGGCTTTCTCTAGGCTTATAATTTGTACATTTGGGTTTCTCTCCCTTTCAGAAGGGGCTCCAACGTGTCGCTGGTGCTGGACATGAGTTCCCTGAGCAACACAGAACCCATTTCATCCGTCTCCACCCCAAGGGATGTCACAGTGAAGCTCCTGAACACCACCAGTCATGTTCTTACTCAGAGGATGCTCCAGCAGCAGAACTGGAGCCTAGAGGAGCTTCAAGAGGAGTTTGCGGTGAGATACTCAGAACTGCCTCATCCTGATTTCATTCCAAGCTAAGCTCCTCCAATTGCGCACCATCCTGCAATCTAGAGGCAATCCACTCCTGCATATTGTGGAACTGGGAGAGATTCAGAGGAGAGCAACCAGAATGCTCAAGGGAAGGTTCCAGAATTTGGGGTTGTTTTTTTTTAGTTTACAGGAAAGGTGAGAGAGGCAACATGATACAATTGCATAAAATGATGCATGGTTTGGTGAAAGTTGATAAAGTATTTTCTTCTTCTTCCCCTCTCCCTCTCTTAGTTATAGTACTAGATCATGAGGATCTCACTCTCTTAACACTAGATCTCATGGGCATCCAATGAAGCTGAATGTTGTAAGACAAAATAAAGTACTTCTTCACACAGCACATTGTTAAACGATGGAATTAGCTCCCATAGGAGGGCAATGATGGCTACCAACTTCGAAGGCTTTAAAAGAAGGTTAAACAAATTCATGACGAATAAGGCTCTCAATAGCCACTAGCCATGATTCCTATGTTCTGCCCAATGTGGGAGGCAGTATGCCTCTGAATGACAGTTGCTGGTAATCACAACAGGGGAGAGTGCTCAGGTCCTGATGTTGGGCTTTTCCTAGGCATCTGGTTGTGAGAACAGGATGCGGAACTAGATGGGTCACTGGTCTGATCCAGCTCCCTCTTCTTATGTGTTCCCATTAGAAAACTGTTCTACCTGTGGTTCTCCAGATGCTGTTGGACTCCCAACTCCCATGTCCCCCACCCAGCATGGCCAATGGTAAAGGAGGATGGGAGTTGTAGTCCAAGAACATCTGGAGAGTCACATGTTTCCCAGTCTATGGCAAGAAGCATTTTGTGCCTAGCATCTTCACAGAGCAGGAAGTTCCTCCCTTTTTTCCTGGGTTTTATAAGATGAATAATAACACCACTACTCTTTATAAAGAGCTGGGCTTCTTTAGGCTGGTGAGAGATCACCATAACAGTCCCTTTGGGCTGATAGCAGGTTAAAAAGGGAACAATTCAGAGTATGTTTTGGGAAGCAAAAACATATATGCATTTATGGTCTCTCTTTCCAGCACTTTGGGTGCTTTATGTTTCAGAGAGGGGAATATTTCAGCAATCAGGGCCATCTCAAGCCGGTCGGGCGCCCTGGCGCCGTGGCACGGAGATTGCTCTGGCACCCCCGCCCTGGTGGGTGGGCGCAGCGCGGCTTCCGCTCGGCTTCGCCGCACAGCGCCCTCCTGCCAGCCCGGCGCCCTTGCACCCTGCGCCACCGAGACTACCCCTAGAGCCGGGCCTGTCAGCAATTCCTTCTTTCCTCCTTTACAGAAAATCCCCTCCAACTTTGCCAGTGCAGAAGAGCTGGACATCCCCAGGCGAGCAGCAAAAGACAGATATAAATCCATCCTACCAAGTATGTTTGCCTCTTGTGAACAAGGAGAGTGGAGAGATGGCAGAGGAAGGCGGAGCAATGGACCAATCTATTCTCATTTGTATTCTTTGGCCAGTGTCAGGTCATATTCGCACCATATAGCTAAAGAACATTTAAAGTGCATTGTGTGTCCCCCAAAGAATCCTGAGAACTGCTTGAAACTAGTTTTGTGAGGGATAAACTACAGTTCCCTTTGAGGGAACACAATGCACTTTAAATGTACAGTAGGGATGTGACCTTGTTCACTTTGAAACACTAGCATGCCCCTATTTTTAGTCCCGTTGCCAGATGAGACCCTTGAGGCCTATGGTATGTGTAGCTCTCCCCTCTTACACACACCGAGAGGTGGCATGACTCTAAGTCATTTGTGACTATCAGTGAGTATAAAAGAGACACACATAGGTCTGTTGTGCACCTACAGAGCAAATGGTTGGATTTTGTTTTTTTATGATCAGAGTCCTTAGCTTCTGAAAATAACAGCTCAGTCGCAGCCACAGCACTCCTGGCTGTTCCTCCAGAGAGTTCTGTTCATTCCACTTTGCTGGATGATGGAGCTGCTGTGTGCTACATGGCGTGTCCTATGTCCTTGCTTGCTGCACCACCCCAGCCCTGCCCAGATAAGCTGTGGCGATGCTTGTGTTGGGAAGGTAGCTCCCCACCACCACGTGGGATTACAGTCCTCAACAGAAAAGAAATGAAGAGCTTCCCTACCTCTTCTGTAAAAGTTCCACCCTTTGGCTTTAGCAGACACAATTTCAATCCCTGCTGAGATGTGCAGGATGCCTTACATAATCCTAACAATACCTTGTGGCTTTAGAAGTTGTGATGAGTCGGAGTGGGAAAGTTTCTAAAAGCCAGAGACATAGGAGAACCTCTTGTAGATGCCACCTTGTTTGTGTAAGATGGTGAGCGGAAAACAACTCAAGGCCATTTTACAGTATATCCCAGATAGACTTGCCATCGTGGTGGGATGAAAACTCCACCTGTGTGAGCAGAAATAAAATGACTGCTCAGTGTTCCAGCTGCTGCAGTGACATACATCACTTCTGACATGACTGTTGAAAAGGCAAATTCATTGTAAATAATAATGAGTCTGAGCAAGGGCAGAAGAACAATGAGGTAGCATGACTGAGTCAGATGTCCTGACTGGTGGGGGGAGCATCTCTCTGTAGGAGGTTCTGGCCAGCTTTCTGACTTCTGGTGACAAGGGTGGGGAATCCAGAAGCTCTTGGACTATGGCTCCCATAATCCCTGACTGTTGACTATGCACTGGGGCTGATGGGAGTTGAAGTCCAATAAAATTTGGAGGCCAACAGGTTTTCCACCCAAGGGTTGGGCTATTATAATTAGATGATGCTGTGTGCATGGTCTCTGTGTATTCAGGCACCATGTCCGCTGTAACCAAACTGTCCCTTTAGATCCCCAGAGTCGTGTGTGCCTCAAGAGAGCGCTGAGCCATGAAGAGGAGAGCTACATTAATGCAAACTACATCCGGGTGAGCCAGAAGGTCATCGAGGTGTGAGAATTTTGAAGATGGCTGTTGGGATGTGTCTTACTTGTTGATATTTCTGCCTCACCTTCTAGGGTTATGCTGGGCAGGAGAAGGCCTATATTGCCACCCAGGGGCCCATGCTTAATACAGTCAATGACTTCTGGACAATGGTGTGGCAGGAAGGAGCTCCTCTCATCGTTATGCTCACCAAACTCAAGGAAGCGAAAGAGGTATGACTGGTGTGGGCCTTTAGCAGTGCTGGCTCTACCATTAGGCAGAGTGAGACGGCTGCCTCGAGTGGCAGGTGCTGGGTGTGTGTTTGTGTGAGGAGCAGAGAGAGTGTGTCCTGAAACCACTAAGCTAGTCTGCTGCTCTCAAGTGCAGTGGAGAATGCTACTCCATTGCCAGCACCGAACTACAATTCATTGATGAATGCATTGGTGATTCAAGTGCCAGTCTGGTTGGCTTTTAGATATGTAATGGAGAGAACACCATTTTGTCCTTTACCCAGTACTTTCTTTTCTGGGTACCCAGAAAAGGGGTAGCCAGTACTAGCAACTTAAAATAAAATAAATTAAGTTAAAAGTGTGGCACTTACTGTAACAACTCTACCTCAGGCAGCAAAATGTATTGGGCCTGTAGACTTCTCTCCATCTGCTTTGAGTGAGCATAAACAAATTCCCTGGAGGTGAGGGGACTTTCCAGACACTAACCGAAGAACAGTGAGCAAGCTTAAATTTGTAAACATTTTATCAAACAGCGATGGCCAATTGATACTTTTATTCCTGCTGAGAGCTCATCCATAGGACCCTTTAGCATTAGTGGTAAAAAACAAAACACAAACCACAGCATTGGTAAGTGCTTCCTGCTTTCAAGAGCAGAATTTGGTTCTCACTGAGGAAAGAACAACAGAACCTCCTAGAGATGATTAGCAAGCAACCAGTTTAGCGAAGAATGCTCACCCAAGCTTCTATAACTGTATATTTTGGTCATAAATGCAGGGGGCAATTGGGCAACCAGAATGCTGACATTTCCAACCATGGGCCAGCTCTCTGCTTCAGGGGGAAGGGGGTTAATTAGGCCCCCAGTGACACTCACTCTTCTAAAATGCATCCCAAGACTTCGGTGCAGCATAGCAGGACCTTGCTGATGAGTTGTTTGCACCCCATTCCTTAAAAGATCACAGCTGTGCAATCTTATGCAAGCTCATTCAAAGAGAGGGGAAGTGTTTACTCAGAAGTAAGAACCATAGTATTCAATGGGTCTTTTGCTTCCCTGTAAGTGTGTATAGGATTGCAGCAGTGCTATTTTTCTAGGGAAGGAGGTGCCGGAACTCACTTGTTCTCTTATAATGGCTATGGCGCCCACCTGAGAGCCAGTGTGGTGTAGTGGTTAAGAGCAGTAGACTCGTAATCTGGTGAATCAGGTTCGCGTCTCCGCTCCTCCACATGCAGCTGTTGGGTGACCTTGGGCTAGTTACACTTCTCTGAAGTCTCTCAGCCCCACTCACCTCGCAGAGTGTTTGTTGTGGGGGAGGAAGGGAAAGGAGAATGTTAGCCGCTTTGAGACTCCTTCAGGTATTGATAAAGCGGGATATCAAATCCAAACTCTTCTTCTTCTGAGAGGTGCCAGAACTGAGTTCCAGCGAGTTCCGGCTGAAAAAAAAGCCCAGGATTGCAGCGTTATTCTATCTGGAGGCTCCGTTGGCTGGCACAAGTATCTTCAGTACAGTGGGGAGGCAGTGTAAATGGCTAAGATACCTCATCCAACTCTGATATCCCTCTTGGTTCATTTTCTCCCATAAGGCAGCTTCTGGAACAGCCTATAAAGAATGTTGGGGCTTTCTGAGTACCTGTTTGGTCTGTAGGCCCCTTGCAACTGTGCACTAGCTCTTTGATCCCGGTGTACTGTGGTCTGGATTGCGTAGGTGGATCTGGTGTGACTGGAGCTGGTGGTTGAGTGGTTCTTCTTTTTTTTATATTCTGCTAATATTCTGAGTCAGTCGCTTATTTTGACTTACGCTGCCACTTCTCCTCATGGGGATCCTCGTCCTTCTGGTTTCAGAAATGTGTCTGTTACTGGCCCGAAACGGAGGCAACCTATGGGCCCTTCACCATGCGCATGCAAGGCATTTGTGAGTGTGAAGAATACACCATCCGCGACTTTGGCCTACAGGTAGGCCAGGAGGGCTTGGGACACAAACCAGGACAGTGGTGCTTCCTGGCAAAGGTTTACTGTGGAATCATTGCTGCTCATGTGAAGTTTGGAGGCATGGCCTGGGAGAGGGCCTTCTCTGTGGCAGCCCCTAAGTTGTGGAGTTAGCTCCCCACCGAGGTGCACCTGGCACCTTCATTACGTAGTGTCTGAAGATACACCTCTTTCCCCTGACCTTTGACATCTCTCAGGGAATGCACTGCTGAAGCTGCACCCAGCAGGATTGAACCCTGCCCATGCTCACTGACAAATAGGCATGGTTCGGGGGGAAATAGCCTCACAGGCCCAAATGGACTCTCTGGCAGTCCAAGATTTTGCTCGCAAGTGGGCGCTTTCCCACCTGAGTTAAGGTCCAGAAGGGAATGTTAATTTGCAAACAGGTCATTCAGAACCGAAGATTGTGTGTACCCAAGTAGCTCATGAACACACTCCTGCTCTTCTGCTCAACAACCACACCAGCGGGTGGAGTTTGGCAGAAGGTAGCCTGGGTATGGGGGGTGGGGTGGGTTGTTTTTCCCACCCCACCCTCAGTCACTTCTCTCCCCCCCCCCCCGTCCCTAGTTAGTTTAAATTGCAGTTTCCTTGTCCTTAGAAAAAAGGTTTTCCCCAGAAATTTTGACAGAACAGAATTGTGCAACATCCATGACAGTGAAAACATATTTAGTGCTCTGAGTGGGTGTGCGCATGTGCCAATCTTTCTTCTGCAAGTTAAGATGATTCCTCTCTCCCAGCCATCTCCAACTGTTGGCGAAACTTCATATCTAAAGCACCCTGAGATCAAAGAGTGTTGCTGATAGAGGAGAAGGGGATCAAATCAGTCTCCTGTAGCTCTTCTCACTGGTTTTTCTTTATGCACACTTCTCCAAGAATCTCCTGCAGCAGAAGGAAGCTTATCTGCGTTATTAGAGATGTTTGAAAAAACAACAAGAGGTGCCAAGGGTTTTTTCCTGCTGCACAGAGACATTTGCCTCTTCCTGGTGTGTACTATCCACCCACCCACCCGCAGCCGGGCTTCCTTCTGCTGTAGGAAACAGCGTGGAGAAAGAACTGATTGATTTGATTCCCCTCTGTTGTCGCAACAACATGATCAAATGGGTACTTTAAGCTGGGGTGGATCTACACACAGGAAAAAATATTATAAACAAGTCAGAAATTATATCGTTATAACAACAAAAAATCCTATGGAAAAATACGTATAAAAATTTCCTGCTCTCTGGCACCTTCTGGTGTTGCATGTCTATAGCGCATTCAAATTGTTTCTTTACTAATGTAACTGAGTCCCTGCTCCACCCTAACACATCTGAAAGCACTGTACTGCTTTAACAGTCATGGCTCCCCCTAGAGAATTATGGGAACTGTAGTTTTCCTCTCATAGAGATACAATTCCTACCACCCTTAACAAACTGCAGCTCCCAGGATTCTTTGCGAGGAAGCAATGACAGTTAAGGTGGTATAAGAGTGCTTTAAATGTATGGTGGGAATGTGACCGAAGTGGGGAGAGAGGAATTATCTTAATTTACAGAAAGAGAGGCATGCTCCCAAGCCTCACACAGGGCACAAAGCAGCTTCAAACATTTATTTTTCTTATTGCTCAAACCTGCTCATGTGAGAAGCAAGCGGGAGTAGGAGTGTGGCAATAGAGGCCACTCATGGAAATGCCATCACATGTGACAAACTGCCCTTCCCCTGCTCAAAAGTGTGCTAAAGGCCTCCCACACCAGCAGCTGCTACAGCTGTATACTGGCAATTTTACAAACAAAAAGTATAGACTGGCATTTTGAGGGTGAAAAACGAGAGCAGCAGCATAATAAACTGCCATGCAGAATGACCCTTGGGCAGACACACTTTCCCCAATGATACTCCATTCAGTTTCTAGAAATCTACGAGTCAGTCTGCAGTCTGTGGCTACTGAGCAAGTCCAGGCCTTACTGGACTGTTTTTGGGTCCCATCCCACCTTAGTGCTTTCCCCCTAAATATTTTTGTACTTTTGCTCTCCCGATACCTCCACCTTGTGTGAGGACAGTGCTTTTGGACGCCTCTTAATCCTGCCCTTTGTTGCCAAAGACTTGGGGCTGCAGAAATGCTGGCTCCCTCGGCCTGTAAAGAGAGATGAGCTCTGCAACCCCAGAGTCGTATGCGGCTGGACTTAACTGTCAGAGGTCCTTCACCTCATCTTCCCCATGCACCCAGAAACGAATCCAGGAAACTATAGTTTGTTAGGGGTGGTGGGAATTGTAATTCCGTGGCAGGTGAACTACATTTCCCAGGATTTGAGGTCTGTGTGTGCTTCATATGTATAGTGTGTATGCAGCCAGATATTAGGATCCACCCTTATATTTGTTTTAAATTGTTATTAATGTTGCATTTAAGATTGCTTTTAACACTCCCTGGGACTTTGTGTGAAGGGCGGGTAAGAAATCAAAATAAAATTTACCCGATAAATTGTAAACAGATAAGAACATTGGCAGGATTATTGTAATAACCTGCAGTTTCATAAGAGTATTTATTTAAAGTAGATGAATAAATGAGCAAATTAAGTTAATTTGGATATGCAGAAGATATTAAAAATAAATTTAAGGAACCACAGAAAGAGGGGGAAGGGAGTCAAGTTTTGAAATGCTAAAATGATTGTAAAATTAGTGAAATGTATAAAAGCATAAATAATTTTTAAAGACATCAAAATAATAATAATAATAATAATAATAATAATAATAATAATAATAATAATAGCAGCAATGGCACTCACAATCTGAACACCAGAAATAGAGGGAATAATTATATGCTTTCTGTTTCATAATGATTCTCAGCTCAACGATGAATTTCGCACGGTGAAGCATATTGTTTTCTCATCCTGGCCAGACCAGAAGACTCCAGAATCCACCAAGACCTTCTTGCACTTGGTTTTGGAGGTGGAGAAAATTCTACAGGCCACAGAGAGCAGAGGACCTGTTGTTGTGCACTGTAGGTGAGAAGCTTTCCTCATAATCCTGCAGCAGTGTTAGGAGTTCAGCGGCCTTGGCCTGAACAAAGACCTCCCCAGACTGACACCTCAGTTCAGAACCTATGGGTCTCCTGTTTTACCACCTTTCCCTCCAATGAGCTCAAGGTGGTGTATATGGTCCTCCTCTCCCCATTTTATCCTCACAACAACCCTGTGAGGTAGGTTAGGCTGAGAGACAGTGACTGGCCCAAGGTCACCCAGTGAGCTTCATGGCTGACTGGGGACTAGACTCCTAGTCTCCCAAATCCTAGTCCAACGCTCTATTTTTTTTATTTTAAAACATAATTTTTATTAATTTTACAAATTACAAAAGACGGTACATACATGAACACCTTTTCCACCTTCTTCCCACCCCCCTCCATGGGTCCTCCCCTGCCACAGAAGTATCCCACGCAGGTGAACAGTCAGAGATGGTCCATTTTATGATTGGATTTCTGTCCTCCTCCCCCTCCCCTGCCCCCAAAGCCCCCCCTGCCACCAGAGAGCTCCAGGAAACCAGGGCAGTACGCAGGAGGTCATCCATCCAACCATCTATTCTCATACCAAAAAAGAGTGAAAAAAGAAAAAGAGAAAGAAGAAAAAAGGACAAAAAAGAAAAAAACGAAACAAAACAAAAATAATCTTTTTTCCATTCATAATTGATAAACCATATTTTGTGGGCTTCCCCAACCTCCCCCCTTCCCCGGTTTTCATCCCTTTTTTATCCTCTTCAACAGTTTCTTATTCTATGAAATAATTACCTTTATACCTCATACTACTTTTAAATTGGCTATTATCATTTTCACCTAATATCCAAATCACTGAAAGATCAAACTCCCATTTTTTCTTCCCGTGCCTAATTTTTGCCCCCTCTATAAGCCTCCATGTTTTCACCTTTTTCCAAAATCAATTCACTTTTAAAACTATAACTATTCCCAATCTAACCTTTCATCCCCGATTTCCGGCTCCAACCCCCCAATCCAGCAAGTTCCATAGTCAGCAGTCCAGTTTTAATCCTATTAATCCATCCTGATAATCGCAACTTCACTTTCCCTTCACCCCACCCCCTTTTTACAGCCTTTTGCCATCCAGGCCTCCATACAGCACCCCTGAGTTTCTTCTCTTCTCTGCTTATTTTTTTCCTCTTCCCTGTGGGCATTCTGGAGTTCCAGTAAATCCAATCGTGCCCCCCTCGAAGGAGGGGCCCTCCATCTGACTTTTTGTAGAGTAAAGTCATCATTTTTTTCGTGGTGCGCTTCATTTTGTATTATATTATCACAGTCCTCATCTTCATCTTTTCCTTCCAAATCACAGTCCCCATCATTGTCAAAATCCTCAATAGCTTCATCCTCTAAGAAGTCATATTCTGCCATCACCATCTGGAATTGTTGCTGTAACTCTTGCTGTTGTGTCTCCTCTTGACATAGTTCTATTCTTACTTCCCACATTAAGGTCAAAACAGTCCGCTGGAACTCAGGCGAGTACCTTTTTGTTGACATAGTTCAATCCTGTCAAGGTCAAAACTTGTCACATGTGGTGGAAAATGGTCACAGTTTATTTTCTCGACTCCATTTTAACAAGCTGGCTGCATTCTCCAAGTCTTATAAGAAATAAAGTTCAAACTCACATTTCAAAAGCATGTAAACCAAAAAATTCCCAAAAAGTCCAGAAATAAAAAAATAAAATAAAATTCGACTTGTAGATCCTGGTCAGCTCACTGGGTTGTCTGGGCTGCCGGCTCCCGAGGAAAAGAAAGGTCTTTCTTGATCTTAATCTCTTTCTGCAGGGTATTCACAGCCAGTTTTTCTCCCCTTTTACCCTGCATCTAGGGGAGATTCTCTTTGATGCCTTTGAGGGAACCTTTTAAATTGAAATCTTCTATTTACAGCTTCGGGTTTCTATTTACTGTCTCTTAAGTTGCCGTGGGGGGGGTGGCTTCCTCTTTTCCCCCCCTCTCTCCCAAGTCCAAATTTTTTTATAATCCAAATCGTGAGATTACTTACACTCTTATTTCCAATCGTTTTATTTTCAGAAGAATCCAGCGCTCTCCGCCTTCGGCTTGAAGCTTCTCTCCGCTAGGATAACGTTACCGCTCAAAATGGCCCCCGCGACTTCTACCCTCCTCGCTCCGGAGCTCTTATTAGAGCTTGCCGGAGAGTTGGGGAGTCCGGATTGGGGCTCTGCCGAGCAAAATTCGCCCCCGGGACGCTCTTCCCGAGGTTCTAAGGGGCGCAGCGTCGCTCTCGCTGCCCTCCCCACTCCTAGCAGAGACGGGCCGTCTCGGAGACGAGACGGGACCCCGCCGATCGGCGCTGGCGCTGAACCGGAAGCCCCTAGTCCAACGCTCTAACCACTACACCACACTTTCCCCCCGTCATGTATTTGCAGGTGCTGGTAAAACAAGTAAAATGTATGATCCTCAGGCTACTTGATTTGTGATTGTGAGAGACAGAAAGCATTCACGTTCACTGCTTGTGTGTGAATGGTTCTGCCCCTTTTCCCTGACATTCAGAACCTTCCTCATCCCCCCCAAGCCTCAGGGGCTACTGCAGGCTGACATTATCTTGGTGTTTTGTTCAGTGCAGGAATTGGTCGGACAGGCTGTTTTATTGCTACGCAGATTGGATGCCAGCAACTGAAGAATAAAGGAGAGGTGGATATTTTGGGGATAGTCTGCCAGCTGCGCATAGACAGGTGTGTGCTGACGATCTTCTGAGCTTTCTCATTATGTGTAAAATTCCTGTACAGGGTAGAAAAAAGAACCTAGCGCAATGCATTGTATGTGCTGATGCCCTGCAAAGCAGTTAGTTACTTGCGCAGGGGCCATGCTAATCTTCTCTGTATCGTTCCAAATTTAGTATATGTCGTTAGTCCAAGAACAGCGCCACAAGCTTATGAACTGGGACTGGGCAGTTTGACCCTATTACACACGTGTGCTTTTTCCACCCCAAAACGTGGTAAACCAGCCTTGCTACATTGCTCATCTTTTGCCCCAAAGTCCTACTCCTGAGGCACTACTCCTAAGCATTCTGGGATACAGCATAAAAAGAAACTTTCTCTCTCTCTCTGCTTAGTTGAGCTGCCTTGGTGGTTTCCAAATGCTGTTCAAGGGAATTCTGGAGTTCCTTGAAAGCTTATAAAAGTTGCCTGTTGAGAACATCAATATTTTTTTTAGTATTATCCTGCCCGGACCAGCAGACTCTTAGGAGAGTTTATCATAAAATTTAATTACAATAATGATCTAAAACAGCATAGAAACGTAACAAAAACTATCAAAAGCAGTAGGAAATCACACCAATAAAATACTGTTGGCAGTCATCAAGTGAAGCAAACGACTTTATAAACAAGATTGTCTTCACCAACTTCCAGTAATGGAGGGCAATTTTCTCTGAAATACTTGCTCAGTGCTACTGATCTCTTTTACAACAGATTGGGGGAATGTGTAGTCTTCCACATTCCCCAAGTCCTCCACGTTCACCAAGATGTTGTTAGACTCCAGTTCTCAACAGCCCCAGACAGCATGGCTATTGTTCAGGGATGATGGGAGTTGTAGTTCAGCAGCATCTGGAGGTTCCCTCCATCCATGGCCTACACAGCATGCTGACACCGGGGAGTTGTTGATGTGCTCCAGAATGTATATCTCAGTCCATGCAGGGATGTGTGTGTGGAGTCAAGTAGGGCTGGCCTGGCCAGCCCTCCAAGAAAACAATCTGCCCTTGTACAACAGCCTTCAACCATTGTAGGCTTGGGACACACTGTTAGGTCAAATATATACATCACTGGACCCACTTCTTCAATGTTTTACAATGTACAGTCAAACCTCGGTTTGCGACCGCCTCTGTTTGCGACCGCTTCGGTTTCCGACCACCGCGGACCCGGAAGTGTTTACATCCGGCTTCCGCAGTGCTCGGATGCGCAGAAGCGATCTGTGCAGCACGCGCATGCACAGAAGCGCTCTATCGGTGCTTCGCGCATGCACAGAAACGTGCCTCGGGGAGCGACTGGCTCCCCGGAACCAATTGTGGTCATAAACGGAGGTATGACTGTATGTATAAGGAGTTTGCACAGTAGCAGATTTGACCAAAATGTAGCACATGTGTCAGGAAAATAACAAAGATCTATAGGCACTCTCTCTGCAACAGCACTCTTCAGTTCCACCATGAAGAAGAGCATCTGCTTTGCTTGCAGAAGCTCCCAGATGCAATTCTCAGAATCTCCATTTTGTTGGAAAAGACACATGTCTAAGACTCTTGAGGGCTACTGCCAGTGAGTATAGACAATACAGTACTGAGTTAGATGGACCAGTCTGAGTCAGTTCCCTATGTTTCCTTCTTTAACCCACCCCTCAACAATTTTTCAATAGCAGCTGCTAGTGTTTAGTCTCTCTCTCCCCCCCCCCCCGGCATTCCTCCATGGTCCATAGCTGCCAAGTTTTCCCTTTTCTCACGAAGAAGCCTATTCAGCATAAGGGAATTTCTCTTTAAAAAGGGAGAACTTGACAGCTATGCCATGGTCCCACTGTGGCTGCTTCCTTGCTTCACTGTGTCCTCCCTCCCTCCTTCCCCTAGCCTGGGCCACTCTCCCTGGACAACACTTGCAGTGAGGCCCCTAGGAGCATGGTTTTTTACCACCACCACTCCTTTTGTTATCTTTAGTGCAGACACTAGAAGGCTTGTTTCACTTTCTTCATCAATAGGCAGCTCCACCTGAATTGTTTGCAAGCCACGTTGGGCTCTACCAAGGTGCTAGTTGTTTCACAGAACTGAATCATTGTAGCTCCCAGTGAGTGCACAACTCAATAGTTTTTCTTTCTATTGCAGGGGTGGAATGATACAAACCAGTGAACAATACCAGTTTCTCCATCACACACTGGCCATGTATGCGTCACAGCTTCCTAAGATCACAGACTGCTAGTCATTTTCTTGTGTTAGCATGTGGAACTCTCCTCTCCTCGACACATGGCTTGATGGAGCCTTTTTCTGACTCTCCAATCTGTAGCAATATGGAAGGAACTACTTATGTTTCAACTGCCTGGAGTGTAATCTCTGCCCAAGAAGAAGTACCTGGTTGCCGGTTGCATACCATAGGAATGTCTTCTATCACAAAGCAGACTTCAAATTCTAATGTTGTATTTCTTGTGCTTGTTTTGAACTCCCTGAATGATGTGTGCAAACTTAAACCAGATTTCAGGTTCCTTGCAAATAAGTTTGTTCTGTTTATTGTTTACTATTCAGGATACGTGACTGTTAATATCAGATGTGGTCACTAATCTAGTTTCTTCTCCTCATTCCTGTTACACTTCTTTGGAGAATGCTCTCCTTCCCAACCCCTGGCCTTGCATCCAAAATGTCACCAGGAAGAGGGACTTCATTAATTGTGAAACAATAATTTTCTCCCCACTCATTCTACTGATGTTCTACAGTATTTCTCCAGGCAATAGCTGCAGCCTCCATGTGGTTTTAGGCATGTTTATTTCCTCTCTGCCTTTCCTCCTTGGAATCTAGAAATCATTTCCTTTGAACTGCTTTTATTATGCTGATCATGCATAAAGAAGCAAATGTTTCAAATACAATACTGAAACTCGTCAGAGAAATCCATTACCTATATACGAGTCACAAATTTATATGGGCACGCATGGATGCTGTGTTAAATCACTCAGTGGAATTGCATGAGCACTTCAGGACTTAAATGGAAATAAGCACTCTGTAGATTTGGTAAACATACAAGCACTGGGGTCAAATGTGCCCCCACAGTCCATCCACAAAAGGCCAAGTGTTCCTCCTTAAGAACAAATACCTGCCACAGTGATTAATTCAGTTTATTTATGTGCACATGTGCAAAGACTGAGCATGTGTTCTTGAACTGAAACAACTCATGGCTTACCTTCAGGGAGCATGGCAGCAGGACAATGGGGAGGAGTGCTGTGACCATGATATTTGAAACCCATATATTTTCTCGTTTGTGGTAAACCATGGTTTGGCTATGTGTAATGTGTGCATTGAGTCAATGCAAGGCTAGCTGGAGGAGCACAGAGCTCTGAAAAGGAAGGGGAGGTCAGGAGTTAGCAATTTAAAATGAGGTTCTCATCATGAGCCTGCAAGTTGGTTGGCCATTGGGATCAGTAGCATGAAACCTGCCTAACCTCTCCAGATGAGAAAAGGTAGAAAGAACAAGGGGCAGGGGCCTTGAAACCCTGTCAGAGACTTCTGCATGGAATCCAGAAACTTCCTTGAGCCTTACACTCAAGCTATTGGAAGGGGCTGGAGGCGCACACCAGAAACTTGATCATGGCAACTGTGTCCCTGCTCTGAACCCCTGCCCTCAAAAATCACTTTGCAGTTGTTGTTTTCTGGGGTTCAGTTCATTCCAATCTTATTTTACCACTTTTATGAAGCAAAGTCAGTGGAGCTGCAGGGACACCTCGGAGAGCACTGGAGAAGTAAAAATAGCCAGTACTATGGAAATTATTATGTATCACTGAACCCTGTCATTTTGTATTAGCTGTTCTCAAATGTGTTCGCCAAAGCCACTGCTGGTGTGGTGGCTGCAAGGGAGACTAGAACATTGTCTCTAGTTTTCCACTCCTTTTTCTTCTGCCAGGAGCTAACATAATTAAGGAAGTTGATAATTTCCACCTATTTGAGTGTGAAAGAGGAGCATCATCCAAAAAAGGCGGCAACCACCTGCACAGAGAATCTGTAATGCAAGTGTACACCTCACATTTCTGGTGCTCTGCCCAGGAACAACAGTGCCATAGGGACAAGGTATACTATTGGAATATTTCCTTTTTTATATATATAATATTTTTATTGGTTTTTTATATAAAGACAAACTAAACATAAAATACAACAATATATCTATTTTCTGTCCTTCCATCCTCCCTTCCCCCACCGGTCCACTTCTGCCACCAGTAGGACCAGTAGGCGTTGAGAGCCGAAGGGGTCCACTTTAAGGCTAAGTTCGTCCTCCACCCCCCTCCTCCACCCCCGCCCCCCCTGCCACCAGGAGGTCAGGTGCAGAAGAGTGGCATGGTTTGGATTTCCCCTAGCTGTTCCTTAAACACACACATATAAGACAAACAAATAAGTTTACCAATTCATATATCTTAACATTATACTTATGGGTTCCTCAGATCTCTTCTTCCTGGTCTTCCTAATTTCTTAACATAATTATGGCGGATTTTCTATTCATGACTAAAATCTTTTCCTTTAAATATTCACCTTATCCTCCTCCTTTTTCGTGCCCCCTCCCCACGGATCCCCTCCTGCCACGAGGTGAATCCATGAGGTGCGGCCTTCCAAAGGAGATCCATTTTTGTGTCTGGGTTTCCCTCCCCCCCTCCCCCCTCAGAGCACCCCCTGCCACCAGGTGCTTCCAAGTAAAGAGAGGAAGAAAGGTGGCTCTCTGCCCAGACACCTATCAAACCATAAGCATTTAATACAAATCTAAAATTCCTTTCCCCAGCCATTCTTCTCTTCCTCCAGAAAACCCCATTTTTCTATCTATTCCTTTTTCTAGTCTACGTCTTAACCTTTTACTTTTACTTACCCCCCTTCCCTCCCCCAGTACCTTTCCCCCAATCGGATCAGCATTTCCTTTAACAAGCCAAGATTTCAGAAACCGTTGTTCATTCAACCTGAATATCTCTTAACTAAAAATTTTCATCCCACCCCACATCTTTCCCATTTGCCTGTCCAGGCCTCTGCCTCCCCCTCTTTCTGCCTTTCCTTTCCCTCTGTTACACATCCCCAGATTTCAGTCTTTCCAGTGTTCTTCTTTTCTTGAAACTTTATTTCATTTTTTTGCTCCTTGATGCCGTCTTTTCTCTTTCCAAGTCCTTGTTGTGCTTCCTCCAGGTCCTGTTTTTTATAATCCAACTCAGATTTGGCAATATCAACTTCTTGTTCTTTGATCTCAAACTGGCTTTCAGCATTATCCTCTAAGTCCTGATCTTGAACCAAAGTCTCTGTACATGATGAACTGGAGTATTGCAGTGTCCTGTGAATGTCCTTCAAAATTCCCAAATAGTTCAACACAGCCTCCTGGAAGCTTGGTGAATACATTGTTTTCATTCCTTCTTTTGACCACAAGCAGGCAGGAGATTAGGGGACAGAGCACACTGGAAATTTCCATTCACCAAACGCTCTCCTCCATCTTGGCTGCTCCTTCCATTGTCTTTAACTTTTCCACAGCAAATCATCTCATAAGTCCAAATGCTTCTCCTTTAATATAGTCCTGTAGCCAATTAAACTTTCAAAGAGTTTTTATAAATTTTTCTTATCTTTTTACAGCTTTGACAGCTGTCAAAAATCCCCCCCCTTTGCACTCTTGCTGTTCCTCAAGAGGTGCCGGCTCTGGGGCTTGGGAAGGGGTAAAAAGTCATTCTTTCTTTTGGGTACAAAAACAAGTATTCCTTTCGGCTTTGGAATATTTAATGCACCTCTTAATTAACCATTAGGAAGAGATCGACTTCCGTTTTTTTGAATCTCTCCCTATTTTCCGGATTAATGTTTTTAAAGTCCAAAAGTCCAAATGGAGATTTCACTTACTTTGTAGAAATCTTTTGTTATCTTGGAAGAATCCGCCGCTTGCCGGGTAAGGACTCGGAGCTTCGCTTCAAGGAGGTAAGATGGATCCCAAGATGGCTCCCGCGACTCCACTCCGCTGGCTCTCGATCGCTCTACTGAGCTCTCGGGCAGTGGAGGAATCGCGATCGGAGCGGCCGCTGGGTTACATAAGTCACCGGGACGCTCTTCCCGATGTTTTTGTGGGGAGTCCGCTCGCTCTGCGGACTCCCCCCCCCCGCGAGGCCAGGGACTTCGGAGCTCGAAGTCCCTGCATCCTTCTTCGCCGGCGCGACGGACCGGAAGCCGGAATATTTCCCTTCCAGCTAGCAGCACCAGCTGCATATTGCAGGTGGGACTGGTATGCACACAGAATTTTGCAGATAATCCAGGAGAAACACCCACATTCCAGAGCTGAAGTGTTACAGAGACTTTTAGCATGAATTCATACATTGTAATGTCATTTCATTGCAGGATCCCATTCTGCCAGAGGTATCTGACATCCATAATGATTTTGCCTCATTTCACAGGATTTCCAGGAACAAAAGTTTGCATACCAAACTCCTTGCACTATATTGAGAAGCCAGAGCTCAGTGGTCCATTCGGAGTATGACTCAGCTGAATACAACCCAATGTGAAGCAGGTCTCTAGGTTCATCTACACTCACTCCTGCTCCTACACTACTGGTACCCAGAAGGGATTCCCACCTTCTACCATTAAGCTCCAACACTATGCATTTAATATCACAGCCATATTATTTGTGAACTGACAACTAAATTAAAAACAAATGAACAGTAAAGCAGAAGTAATCAGATCTGATTCACACTTTATGTGAAAGACAAATTTATTGCTTGTTCTGTGTGTGTTTCAAATACTAAACATGATATTTTAAGGGAAAACCTCTATATACAAGGACATGTGCCAAGCACCTGTTTGGGGATTTAGCTTCCAAGTGTCTTATTCCAAGTAGCTGTCTTATTACAAAAGAATTTCAGAAATAGACTGAGTAGAATCAGGAGATTCCTGTTGCTGTTCTAAGTTTGTTATTTAGTTTCCTGACTAGTGTGCTCTTGAAACCTTCCAAGATGATATCCAAGAAGGTCAGTTAAATTACACTGTACAGTATAGGCTTCCTTCCATGGTTTGGAATCCAGATGAAGTGTCTTTTTTCTATAGATAGCAAAGGAAGAAGAAAATAAAGGGATATTTTTTTAAAAGCTTTATATTCAGGGCTTCATACCCTGAGGCAAGATGTGCCTCTGAGATCCCCACCCACCACACAGATCTGGGCCTGTGCAGCTGCTCTGTGGTTGAGACTCTTGGTGAAAAGAGGGTGTTCCGTGAGGTGCTGCTGCTCTCAACTTTAGCTTTGGGCTGCGTTGGAAGCCACCATTGCCAAGGCCAGATCAGGATCTCCCACTCCCTATCGAGCATGCCGCCTGAGGCAGGTCACCTCATCGGTGTGCCTGCCATGTTAGGGCAGCAAGATAGCTTAGGGGCTGCAGGGCAAGCCACATGGCACACCTTTCTAGCCACTTTCCTCCCCTCAGAATTTGCCTCCTGAGGCAGTTGCCTCACTCTGCCACATGGTAGGGCTGGCCCTGTTTAGATCAGAGCAAAAGTTAAAGCTGTGGTTTTGTGTGCGTGTGTGTGTGTGTTTAAACACAACATAATGGTGTAAGGAATGGGTGCAATTCCACCTCAGGGCTAGAGGTTATAACCGAATTAAAGCACAGTCTTTCTGATACCAAACCAACCACATAATTTAAACTGATTGATTCCACTTCATTTGGCATCTGTCTATCATCTGCTATCTGTCTTCCTTCTTTCCCGTTTCCTCTCCTAGCAGGCTGCAGTGGCTGAACAAGCAAACTGCCATCTTGGGGGCGCGGGGGGGGGAAGAAACCCTCTCCATTTCTGGTAGGATAAGACTCACTATAATCCATGTGGAGGGTTGGGAGGGATGCAGTGTCACTGGGAGACATACAGATAGATGTCAGCAAGAAGTTCCTATAGCCCTTCTTCTCACACCACTAAGGCCTGTGTATGGTCCATTACAACCATACCATCCGTTCCAAAGAGAGCTCCAACAAAAATAGCTTCTATCCCCTTTGGTTCTGGTGGGCTGAGTCCACACAAAGGGCAAAAACAAGGGGATGGGGAAGACACTGTATTCTCAGAAAAACACTTAAATTAGGTGTCACTGGCAACAGCAACTTCCACTCCCATTATCCATGTATAGATTACCAAGACCGTATGAATGTGCTGGCTCCCAGAGAGCATCCTGCACCCACTCGGCTGGTCTCTGGGGTTTTTAAGTCAATGCAGGACACCAACTAAGTCAAAGTTTTGCTTAGTGTTTTGTCTGAACCCAGGATTGAGTGAGAATAGTGGTTTCTCTTCCCTGCCTAGCCTCCTTGGACTCACAGTGCACAGCATCACTCAAAAATCATGTCCATGCTGTTGTCTACAAGTGTAGATCTGTGGTCAGCATAGCTGCCAAGTTTTCCCTTTTCTCGCGAGGAAGCCTATTCAGCATAATGGAAAATCCCTTAAAAAGGGGATAACTTGGCAGCTATGGTGGTCAGTGGAAGGAAGGAAGATAAATTATATCAGCTTGAGCCCCAAATGAGTCAAGTAGCAGCAGAGGATGGTGGAGGAGAGGAGATAAACACCCAATCTACTCCCTTCTCCTAATTAAGAACATCAGAACACCCTGCTTGACTAGACCAAGGGTTCATCTAGTCAAGCATTATGTTATTAACAGAAGCCAGCCAGTTGCTTCTCCAAGCTTGAAAGCAGAGCAGGAAGGCAACTGCCTTCTCCTGTCTCCAGCTCTTTATATTCAGATATTCTGCCTCTAAACTTGGAGGTTCCATTTAGCTACTGTATTTCTAATAGTTGTTGACAGATGCATCCAGCATAAATCCTTTAAAGCCATCTAAGCTTCATAGGCTTTCTGGACGAAAGACCATAATTAGTCTCCCCCAGTCCTGCCTTCATTGTTCCTCCCCAAAGGCGATCTGCCCTCTAAGAATGTCGCTACTTCAGAATTTGACTCTGAAGCCTTGATCTCACAGGAAATTGGGTTGTAGTAGCGGCTGTAGTCCGAGTTTGCCTTCTGGGGAAAAAATAGAAAAGGGGGAAAATGCATGACAGGCACACAACTGAAAATTCATGTGGAAACAGCAGGAGGAAGCTACTGTTTGAAAAATGTGGAAGTAACTTTTTACCAAACCTTTGTGGGGTTGTAAAGTATGTGTCACTGCTGGCTAGTAACTGCAATACAGAGTTCTGAGTATTCTCCATACAGTATCTGGACAATTGTCTTCAGTATATTGTAGGAAAAGCAGAGCTTGAGTGCAACGTAAAAATTAACCTGGATGACTTCTATGTACATTAGATACCAGTTACTCAATGCAGCTTCGTAGAACAGAAATATGTATTCAAATATTACAGAGCACTGCACAAAACTTTGTAACCTGGCATCTGTTTATTTTCTATTTAAAATAATCAGTGAATATACAGAAAAATGGATTATAAAATGGATATAAAATAAACAGTGAATATAAAAAATGGAAAGGCACCACCTGCATTTTCCACCTTCCCACATAGAGTCTATCCATATGGATGAGAAAGTAGGAACTATTAGAGGAATACAAAAAAATTTTTTTTAAAGGATTTCTAGTTCAGGAAATTCCCACCTCCAGTTTGCTACTGATCCGTAAATTTGACCTAATTGTTCTCAGTAAGATGGAAGGCATTTCTTAGCTCCTTTCATAAACTCTTCCCCTGACCTGCTCTCCAGAGACACATCTTCTCAGCCCAGCTCCATCTACAAGGGTTAATACCGGTATCTGGATCTTGCCAACTCAAGCGCCGGGCCGGGCGAGGAGCGGCGTCCCCTGCTAGGCCTCGCCTGCGCCTAGTCCTCCCGCCCTGCAGAGGCCGCTGCTGGGTCCCACGGCGGAGGCCGTCGAGAGCCGCCTCTCCGCCCGGCTAAGTCGCTGCGTGACCCCACCCAGGAGCAGCTGAGCGGGTGCGCGTCTGCGAGCTAGCGAGCCCAGCGGAGCCCCGAGGCAGAGCGCGGCGGCGACGGCGGCAGCAAGGCCGGCTCGTTCCGGGGGAGAATAAAGAGGCGCCGGGCCTGGCTACGCTGCTGCGAGGTCGGGGAGAGCAGAGGCAGGAGAAAGGAGCAGGATGCTGGCGCTCTTCACCAAGCTGCTGGACTGGTTCCGGGCGCTCTTCTGGAAGGAGGAGATGGAGCTCACCTTGGTGGGGCTGCAGTACTCGGGCAAGACCACCTTCGTCAACGTGATCGCGGTAAGGGGGCCAGCCAGGTCATGGGCGCTCCCTCCGGGCAAGGGCCTCTCCCCGTCCCCGCCACCGCTTCCGAGGGCCGTCCGGGCAGGATGGAGGGAGGCCTCCCTTCCAGAGGCAGGAGGACGCCCCTCCCCAGATCATGTGCATTGGGAAGGGGAACCTGTCTCCACCCCACCCTTCTCCGGGCGGGGTGGGGGGGACATTATTAGCAGCCTTCGTTTCTCAGTTACCCTTTGCGCAGAAAGGGCTTTTCCTCCTGTCCTTCTTTTCTCCCCCGTTTAAATGGGGCGGGGAGAGGGAGCGACGGTGTATGCAATGCGGGCAATGCCTCTCAGATTACACGCCCCCCCCCCGCGCCCCTCTTTCCGTTCGCAGTGCGTGTCCTCTTGGCTCCGTTACTTGCTGCTGGCGATGAGGAGGAAGAGGCAGGTCGTCTTGGATCCTTTAATAATAATAATAATAATAATAATAATAATAATAATAATAATAATAATAATAATAAATAAATAATACCATCGATCCGGATTTATGCACCCTTGTGCATTCGAATTGGAGCGTCTGTCTCGTGCTGCTTTTGAAACCCTTTCGGGGCGGTGGTGGAGCCTGGGGGGGGGTGTTTCTGAGCGGAGAATCTACGCTCGAGATTGCTATGAACAGGCTGGGTCCCTGGTGAGACGAAGGGACGCCGTTCCATCTCCTGTGATGGATGGTAATTTCATCTCCATCTTTCCTGATCAATATGGCAATTAGCAGGGTTTCTCTGCGTGGTTTTTTGCTTGTTTAATTTAGAAAGGAAATTTAAAATTTAAAATAGGGTTTTCTGTTAGAGCATTTCATTGCACAGTCTTAAGAAACCATCTTAGGAAAGCAGCAAGATTTCAGTTTGTGGAGAATTTCCCAAATGGAAAGCCACGACTTTCTCTACCCCTCCCACATGCATTCTGCAGTAATGGCTTCAAAGTGTGCATTTAATGAAAGGTGGGTAGAGGAAAGACATTAGATAAGCACATGGGATGGAGAGTATTAGCTGTGAGGAATATTGATAAGCTATCTTGAGCCTTCTGTCCCAGGGCCTTGAATGGAATTGGTAGAACTGTGAGGCCTGTGCTGTTGGATTTAGTGAGGGGCATTGTTCTAGGTGAGTTTGCGGAACTGGAGTTCTTCCATTTTTTGCTCTTCCTGGAAAGAGGATTGCAGCATGGTTCTGCTCAGAATCACGCGACACTGTCTCTGAATACTAAGCATTTTTGCCTGTACAGTACAAGGAAGTGGATGGCAGTGATGAAGGTTACCTCTCCCTTCTTTCCATCAGTCTGTCACAAATCCTGGAATCCTTTTGTCATGTTTGAGTCTCTGTTCCACTTCATTCCAGCTTTATAATACAGTAATGGGGGGCATGTTTGCTTTTATTGCCTGCTAGCTTTCCTTTCTTAGAAGAAATCCCAAATGTTTTACTATTCTCCCCCACTCCATATGTGCTCTTAAAAAGAATGTGTTTGCCTTACTGTAGGTGATTTCTTGTAGGTAATTCTGGAGTCCAAGCACATCAAGAGACATTTGGCTTCAGTGCATCTAAATAAACTTTGTGATTCAGTATGAATTTGAATATAATCTGCACTTTTTAATACACTTTTTAATATGTCTGTCTCTTGCATTCATAATCTTTTGTAACCCTTGTGAAGGGTCTGCAGATGTTGATTCGTAGCCTCTCGTTTATGTACTCTTGAATTTTGAACGGGGAAGACATGACAATGCAAACTGGATAATATGCTATAGTGAGTTCTGTCTGATGTGTTTGCCCCAGAAGAGATGCGTTATCATTGACCACTGATTCAGCAGTGTTTTCTGGACAGAGCCATGCAATTGGCATGTGATTTCTCAAGGTATAAACTGATCCTTGATTTGAAATCTGGACCTTTCGCCTTTCTTTTTTTGTATACCCATGTTCTTTTTTTAAATTATTCTGTGCCCAGACATTAGGATAGATAAACAGATCATTACATTGTTTTATCCCCACAACAACAAATTGTGAATTGAACCAGAAATGGATATGCCTTCTCCAAACCAAATTGTTTTGGTTTGAGAAAGGTAACTTATTGTCATAACAGATGGTCACACTCCTGATGATGCCCAGAGGCCTCCCAGTCCTGCAGCTGGGAGGATGTGCATGGAAACCCCCAATTAGGATGTACGGTAGCTGCTGCAACATGCTGTGTCAGGTTTCAGGGGCATGAAGAACTATTAAAATGCAGTTCCTTATGTCCTTCCAGCATTGTCTAGGGATTACAGGAGGGAATCTAATGCAGCCCTGCAAACCTCTCTTGTGTCGACTCTGAATGCTGAATACTGAGAATCACAAGTAGGTAGAGTGCTATTGTGCTCAGGTTCTGTTTTAGGGGTTCCCATAGGCCAGGCACCCCCAAACTTCGGCCCTCCAGATGTTTTGGACTACAATTCCCATCTTCCCCGACCACTGGTCCTGTTAGCTAGGGATCATGGGAGTTGTAGGCCAAAACATCTGGAGGGCCGCAGTTTGGGGATGCCTGCCATAGGCATTTGGTTGGCGGCTGTGAGAACAGGATGCTGGACTAGATGGGCCAATATCCAGCAGGCTGCTTCTAGTTTCTCAAACAACACCCCTTCTGCTGCTTCACCCCTTCCTTGAGTGATTTTTTTTTTTTGCCTGGCTGGAAAGTTTTCCTGAATTCTGATAATGGCTCTTGATTGCCTGGCTGGAAAATAGAGAAAGGCTCTGAGGGAATGTGTAGAAACTAACAGTTACATTCATTGCTCCACCCACTCTACCCTTTGACCCTGTCCACCGCTGTCATGTGTCCCCTGGAAAGTCATCTAGAAGGGAATGGGGCCCTTTGATTGAAAAAGGTTCCTCACTCCTGGATTACAGGAACCATGGAAACTACATTTCCCCATGCTATCAGCTGGCCTCAAAAGGTTAGCCTGGGTTTTAGATGAGATGGAATGAGTGGGGAGGTGTCAAAAATAAGGACACCCCCCATTTTAAGATCTTCTTCATCAATAGGTTGATCCTGGTCCTCCTATATTTCAAGCTGCCAGCATACTACCATAGCATAACAGTTGTGTTACGATACAGTGGATTGTGCAAAATTGCTTTGCAGTGACTGCTGATTTCAGTGTTCAGGGTGGTATATAACAGGGACAGGTAGACCTCAGGCTTGTGGGATCTTCTCTGTTTAAGCAGAACTCTCAGATCTACTGACAAGAGCCAGGTGCATAATAGTGGGTGTATGGAAATATACCCTTGGATTTTTTTTTTCAGTAGCAGAACTTCCTGAGCTTATGGGTGTATCACACAAAGGTCCACTCCTGTTTCTCCACCTCGCGCCAGCTTTCTTCATCTCTTCACTCTAATTTAGAAGAAAAAAGGTCTCTGCGTTGCTAAACAATTGGAGAGTCAGATTCCTTGCTTGCTGATCTACCCCAAATCATTCCTGGATCTATCAGTAGATCCCAACCTACCTTCTGCCCACTGCTAAGACAGAATAGAGCATATGCTGAGGAAATCTTCACCAGTCTCTGGTTACAGCTGGAGCCTTTTTAAGTTGAAGGTGGGAGAGAGAGAGAGAGAGATGAGTAAGCAAACAGCCAGCACAGTGAGAGGCCTACCACTCTCTTTGGCCCTACTTTTGTGTCAGACTTAAAGAGTTGTCCTGGAGTATACAAACTCATTTATTCTCAGCTGCCTTTGTCTCTCTCTCCCACACCAGTCTTTTACCATGCTGTTTCTTTTGCCTGCAGAAACCTTTAAATCTTTCTTTCCCAATTATTTTCCCCATTTTTATCTGGCTAATGCAGGGCCTTTCTTTTTGTGTCCCGTACAGCACCTAGCATATACTGTTCAGCATGGCTAAATAAATGATTAGCAGCAGTAAAAAGATCCTATTTCAAGATGTTTATTGACAGCAGATGAGTAGTACCGTAAGCATTGCAGAAGAGGGATTACTTGATGATTGCTTTGTTCACATGTTGTGAAATCTCATGCCCTTGGAGAGATGCACCAATGTTGTGCTGAAGGCTGTGAGTCTTAAGCTACTCATCAAGCAAGGAATGTGCTACGGTAAGTAGGTTGCCTTAGACATGTCTCCAACTCGTTGCCTTGGTCTCCCCACCCCCTCCTGTTATATGTGAATAAAACTGGTCTTCCTTATAGTATTGTTGTAGGGTATACTGACATAAGAGCTATGGATAGCACAAATGAAGTTATTTTTCTTTTTTGCTTGCCCTTCCTCAGCTGGGAATCAATATTAGAGGTCTTTTATTAATGGATTTCCTTGTTACATAGTGGCTGCAGACACACCATACATTTAGAGCTAGTGACTGTCCTCCAAGAATCCTAGGAACTAGTGTACAGCCCACAGAGCTACAGTTCTCAGCACCCTCAACACGCTACAGTTCCTAGGATTTTGGGGGTGAAAGCATGTGCTTTAAATGTATGGGTGCAGGCAGCCAACAATTCTAGAAGATGAGAGGTTTATTTCATTGTATTTGACAGAAACTGACACTCAATTGTTGATGTTAGTACTGTAGTCTGAATGCACTGGCCGTGTTAGGAGTGGCACACTTATATCCTGTTGCAGCATTCATTCTTGTTAACAGCCATCTAAAGTAAAGCTACCATCTTGAGAAAGAGACTGTGTCCTTGGACACGTCATGTCCTTCCTAAAAGACTTCACCAGTGTGTTAACTGTGGTATGGCTTTAGGAATGTCTTATGGCTTCCTAAAGCTCCTTTAAATATACATACATGGTTGCTCTGCAAGTGCTTGTGTGAAGTGGAAAATAAGGCTGCATAAGCACTTTTGGAAGGAGGGAGGTCACTTGTGAGAATGTATTGTATTATATGGCAATGTAATTGAAAGCACATTACTTGCTGAGGATCATATTTTCTGTGGTGTAATGCCATGCCTGAAGCACTCATTACAAAGTGTTGTTGAATTTTTTAAAAAATGTGAACAGTAGAACATTTTGTGCACTGCAATAAAAGGATTTATTAGGTGCTTCTTGTAGTATAACTAGGTGGTACTTTAGGCGGGTATGATAAGGTTACCCTGTCTCTTTAAAAATATGTAAACAAACCAGTTCTGAGACATGACTACAGATGAAAGCTTCTCTTCTCAGTAAGTCAGGTTTTGCTGTTTTAGTGTCTGATATCATTCTGTTTGTTCCTTACTTGTCCAGAGTCTTCCAGGAAAGCAGGCTGGGCAAATGTCTAATAAATAACTACTTTCAGGGGGTGAAAAAAAAGATATTTCACCCTGAAAGTGAAGCCACCGTATAGGCCTTGTCAGAAGCTTCACCCAATATATTGTTACTGGTTTCATGCAAGATGTGTGGAGTTTGCTGGTGAAAGGTGGGCAGTGATTACTCTCATCAGGTTGTTTCTGTCTAATGTGTGTAGGATTACAGCATTTATTTTATTTTTTAAATCACATTTATTTAATGGCTTTCCTCCCGGGAGCTCAAGGCAGCATAGATCTGCTTTTCAGCTTCACAACAACCCTGTGAGGTAAGTTAAACTGAGAGCCGTAGGTCTTGAGTCTTCCTTCTCTAGGCCTCTAACTTAGTACTATGCTATACTGGCTCTCACACTGGCAAAAAAACCCCAAAGAATGATAAAGGGATGTTGTGTGGTAAATAAGAGGAAGTGGAAGAGACAAGGAGTTAGGGGTCATGGCTGTTAGAGGACAACATATGACAGATGAAATGGAGGAGAGGACCCTGTTGGAAGGGTTAGTGGGGTCATCTAACTTATTGCTGTTGCTGGTGTGCTGCATGGCAAGGGACCTGGGGAATAACAGAGCATGATTGATGTGCAGCTTTCAATATATGCAAGGGGGGGGGGGGCAAAGGACAACAGAAAGAAGTGGATTGGTGCAGCCTAGCTTGGTGGCCTACCTTTGTTCTGAGTTCCATGACTTCCAAATCTGGCAGTTCTTGGCAGACTTCATTGTTATTGCAGGATTCATCCTGGTAGACCTGGAGCCAGAGTGAAGCAAAGAGGAATAAGGGTACAGATTTGCCTTGTTGAAAAGCTGTTTTAAGAGGTTGGTGTTAGTACAGGCATCCCCAAACTGCGGCCCTCCAGATGTTTTTGGCCTACAACTCCCATGATCCCTAGCTAACAGGACCAGTGGTCAGGGATGATGGGAATTGTAGTCCAAAACATCTGGAGGGCCAAAGTTTGGGGATGCCTGTGTTAGTATATGCCAGGCAGGCTGTAACCCAGCACTGGTATCCATGGCCCTCCAGCTAGTAGGCATGATTGAAGTTAGTCCAACAACCTCTGGATGGCCACTTGCTATAAAATGTGTTGGCCTTTGAGGAAACTGTCTCTCTCAAATATGATTGTGCTAGATAAAACATATGCCTGTTGTTGGAAGCTTGCAGTTAATCTGTGCAACGTCTTAATTCAATTATGTTCTAGAACTCATGTTAAAGCTAGAATGTGTCGCTTGGGATGTAGGAATATATAGTGCAAGATCTCAACTAAAGGGAGAGAAGTAAACACACACAGGGTTGTCATTCAGGCATGTTGCTCAGCAAATTGTAAAATGTTAGAAGGTTAGAAAATTGGGGTTTTTAAAAATGAAACCGGACTTCCAGAAATTCCTTCCATGATAGAGCATGAAATTCCGTATGTGCATCTTGGATATAGTATCCTGAAAGAAGGAACTGGATAGGGTTTTTTTTTTGCAGAGAATTGAAGGGGAAATATTCTGTATCGGGGTCACTTAGATTTGGTCACAGTTTTGAAAAAAATTGGAAGTGACTCTAGTGTGCAATACTTTGTAAACCTTCCCAGTTATGTAGTACAGAATGATTTTGACATTATTATGCAAGCCATGACTGTTTCCTTGCCTGAACTATCTTGCCACAGATTCTTGCTGGTGCCTTCAGATGAATGGCAGAAAATGTGCCCCTCCTTCTATTACTAGAGATTCCATCACAGAGGGAGAGTGCTGTGCAGGGAGAGCAGTCTCAAAATGCTATATTCTTGTGTAAGGGGGGGAAGCCGTGTGGGTAAGCTGTGTGGGTTTGCCCCTTGTATCCTAGAAAAGAGTGGTGCAGATATTCTCAGTGTTAAAAAAACATGCCACATGCCTTTCTGGGCTGCCTACACTGTCTTGGAGTCTGAAGACTTGTGACTATAGTCCAGCAAGGAAAAATCAAAAGCAGGGTGAGAGACCATAGGGAGCAGGTGGCAGTGGGAGGAGAAGTAGTGTTAGAGGAGGGGTGGACAGTTTAGCCGCTCTTAGTTGCTTGCAACGCTCTTAAGTTACATTGCTAAATATGCGTTAAGCTGAATAGCAAAGAATTGTTAACAAAACCAGCAGAGATTTTAGAGCCTGCTGTACCCAAACAAAACAAACCTCAGCATAGCTTTCGCACATGCACAACCTCATGAAACTGCTGTGGGCGTGGAGTTGCCTGGTTTCCCCCAGAGTGTTCCTATCCATCAGAGGGAGAATAGTTCCCAGAGAAGCATCACATTATTTCAGAGAACATGTGCAGTCTTCTGGAGAAGGGAGAGCGTTGAATGTATCCCTCAACAGAAAATGGCCATATTCACATGCCTAGCCTTTAAAACCTGCAATAAGAAAGGAGGAAACTTGGTCCATAAAGCACACACAGAGCTGTAAAGTTGGCCCCTAAATCTCTCCCCATTTTTCTGAAGGTTCTGCTGTGGCTCCTATCTTTGATGGGGTTGCCAACTTTTGGTGGCTACAGCTCCTTCTTTACCTGTAACAACTAGTTCATATTTTAAAAGGATTAAGCGATTAGAAACAAGGATTACCAGTTTTTTTCCTGATGAGGCTGCTGCGTGTCTCATGGGGTTGCCAACTTTTACTGGCTGCTGCTTCTCAACCTGTAACAGCCAGCTCATTGGGTGACATTAGCAGGGGGACTTGTTGGTTGTCATGGCCTACAGTTACCCCGGCTTATTTTTATGCATTGGTTGGTTGTTAAAATCCCTGCCATGAATTTTCCAGTTAGTCAACAAGCCTAGTTCTAAAGGTTTAATATAAAAAGTGGAAATTCAGCAGGTAAAGCACATATAGATGATGATGATAATGATAATAATAATTTATTTATACCCCGTCCATCTGGCTGGGTTTCCCCAGCAACTCTGGGCGGCTTCCAACAGAAGTATTAAAATACAATAATTTATTAAACATTAAAAGCTTCCCTAAACGGGGAACCACACAGGTGGCCCCTAAATCTCCTGCCCCTTTATTCTGAGGATGTCCTACCTATGCCTTTCAAAGTTGTCTATCAGTAATCCAGTCATTGTGCACCCCAGAAATGTTTTCCCCTTCCCTCAATGCCTCTCAGTTTTTCCATATTTCCTGTGATCTCTTCTGCCCATCTCTTTTCACACATAACCACTTAACTGAACTTGTAGCACTTCAAGGCTGAAGCCTGATTGGTGAGTACTTTGATCTCTTCCCTCCACCCCCATTCTTTTTGTTTCACACAACCACACACTGTCGTTTTCAAATCAGCCGTCTCTGACTCTCTCCCTCTCCCTCCCTCCCTCCCTCTCTCTCTCTCTCTCTCTCTCTCTCTCTCTCTCTCTCTCTCTCTCTCTCTTATATCACATGGCACTCCATTCAACAGCCCCCCCCCCCCGAACCTTCTCCATATCAGGTTCATACTGTGGGTGGGTGGGGGTTGCACACTTATGAAATAGCATTGAGTAATATTGGCCACCAAAATGCCCTTTTAAATAAAAACTGCAAACATGTTACACAACTCATGAATAATGGCAGATACCAAGTAGACCTTTGCCTTGACCTAACACAACAGTTTCCCAAAAGAGAGTTCAAACAAAGAAGCGCTCCCCATCAAAGTCTATAGAAGGAACACACACACCACTTACCAGCTTGCCAAAGTCTCTTACTAAATGAACTCACTTTGAATAAGCAATTTCTTACCATTTCTCCTCCAAATCAGCATGGGCTGCCCTCAAACCAATTTTCCCTATACACCGTTAAATATCAAATCATTCTTTTGAACCATTTCCTAATTATGAGCTATAGAACCCACACACCTCTTTTTTTTACCTACTCTGCTGTTGTAATCCTTGCTTATTGACAAACAAATCTGTGCTGCTGTATAGTCATGAAACATGGAGATAAACATCAAAGAAATCAGCAACCCACACGTAACAGTTTCTAGCTCACTCCATGCACCAGTGTGTATATATCTTAAAATGTAGGTCAAGTAAGTGAGTACAGTCAGTGTGTGTGTGTGTGTGTGTGTGTGTGTGTTTAGCAGCACATCTGCTTTAATGCAGGCAGCAATATGACTTTGTATAATCACTTGTTCCTATTCCCATAAGTTTTGATAGAGTTGTATCTGAAGGTTTGGGTTCTTTTCCTTTTTTGCATTTGAGTAGATACAGAAGACACTTTCAATGCTCTGCAGTCCTCCCTCCCTCCCTATCCTGCAGTGAGATACAGAGCAGCCCTTTCTGCTTAAGGCCCCCCCTCTCTCTCAAGCTTGTCCTTTGCTCGCAGTTTTCTGCAGTTAATATAGATCAAAGCAGCTGCGTTACCATAGCAAATTAGGTGCTCGTTGTTGGTTCTGCTACATTTCATTGTTGTTTTCATCTTCTCTCAATGTAAATGGTATTTGTTTCTTGTGAGTTATATTATCAGCTATCAGAAGGAGATCTGTTTAGGATCCTAAGTGTGTATGCCCATCATAAAGCTGTCTGCTGCAAGTCAGCTGTGACCTGAGACTTCGGTATCAAGGTGCTCCTAATAACAGCATTTGAAGGATCTTATCACCTTTGACATGTCTCCAAAATACTGGATACTTCCAGCAAAATATATTTGTAATTTTAGCAGAAGGTTATTGACAGTAGACTGACACAAATCAGATAGGGTGTGTCCACATTTGGAAACATAAAAAAATGGGGGGGGGGAATCCCTTAACATTCAGAACTCAGAAATCATTGCTGCCAAGGAATTTGATTCAGGCTTGGGCATGAATTGCACCTAAAATCTAGTCTTGTCTGCTAATCCACCTCCCCCCTCCTAGTGTCATACTGTTACAAGTAGTGACCCTTTTAGGTACATCCAATGGACATGCAATTACCGACAAACAGGTACTTTGGGACCCGGAAGAAGGCAAAATTAGGGCAGAACCGGGGCTGGGTGGAATGGGGCAGGATGCACTCGGGGGCCGGTAACGGAACCCCCATGCAAAATGGTTGCCTCCTGTACAAGTATTTTTCCAGCACTGTAAACCTCTAGCCTACCAAGGCTGGATGAAGCTCCTGGGAACTGAATATGCGTGAATCGAGAAATCTCTTGATGAGAATTTACTGCAGCCCATCAAAGCCTTCATTTGACAGTCCTGATGAGGGAAAGTAGTCTCATTCAACAAGCCTTCTAATCTTTATCTCAACTAGTATCTGTCTTGAAATTGATTTGTTTTGATGTATGTCCTGTTGTGTTAAATTGTTTTTAAACTTAGTTGTTTTTATTCTTATATAGGCCATTGTTTTAACTGTTTTTCTATATGTAGCTGGTTTATGTATGTCACTATACTGTATTGTAAATCACTTCTGAGTGCTTCATGGGAAGCAATTCATAAATTCATTAAACAAATGATAATAGTGTAGCTCCACCCTTCTCCAAACTATAGCTGGAACTCCCAGCTATCATGGCAAGTGATCAGAGTTGTAAGCCAAAACATCGTGAGGGCACCAGATTCAGGAAGGCTGGTGTAGATGGATTATATAGGCCTAAAAATACATTAAAATTCGCTTTCAAGGATAAACCTGAAACATCTGGCATGTTCCTGCCCTATTGCAAATGTAGCGAATACTAGAGGTTCCTGTCACCTGCCGAGCCCTTGAAGGCTGCCCTTGTTTTTTTTTTTTAAATATACTTTATTAATCTTTTAAAAATTTACAAATCCTTAAATCATATATCTCATACATGTCAGATCCATTCACACAAAACATAAAATTTAACTAAATCATATAAATCATATAGGAAGGCTGCCCTTGTTTATGTGCATGCTTTCCTGTTGCCGTAATAGGATGCAATCATTATCACTGTCCTTGCAGATGGCAACAGTAGATGCTTGAACCGAAGCAGGGTCCTGAAAATGCACGGAATAGATTTTATAAGAGACAATTTATTGGCCCTTTGGTGAAAATCTGTGTCTTATTAGACAGTAGCTATTTGGTGTCAGTCTCTTTTTCCTTGCTGCACTGCTTCAATTTTCAGCTATAACCATGTGCTCTGTCTAGACTGCATTTCCCAGGAGACTCTAAACTTGGCTGGCTAGCCAGTCCAAAATGTAAACTCCCTTGGAGAGCTGTGTACTGAGGGTAACAGATATTTGCAGAGCTGGGGCATGAGCCCATGCATAGGGGTTTCCCTTGCAACCTCAGCTTGTGGGTATTGGAGTGGGACTACCTTAAGCGTAAGATATCAGGGTGGAGCCAGCAGAGCTGTACTGCTTCAAAATGTGTTTGCATTTTATGTTGACAAAATCATTGAGATGTAGTATGGGGATTTACATGAGGGCAACAAAAGAGACTTTAATACTAGAGCCTAGAAGGATGAGTACCCTCAATCATTACACAATGTTCTGAGTATGGCGTGGTCCTGTCTAGAATAATAGACTTGTAGAATTGGAAGGAACCCTGAGGGTCATCCAGTCCAACGCCCTGTGATGC